>NC_134531.1:97820440-98497940 GCF_050624435.1 Tenrec ecaudatus
ATGAGGTATAGCAGGGTGAAGTATAGCAAGGATGAAACACACAATATTCCTCTGGTTCCTTTAGGCTTCCTTACACCCCCACTGTCATGACCCCAACCCTGCCTTTCACTTTGGGCTAAGCCAGCGCATGTACAGAGGTACAGATAAGAGCTCAGGACACATGGAATCCAGGTCAGATAGACCTCTCAGGAACAGAAATGGGAATAGTGATACCAGGAGAGTAGGAGGAAGGTAGGGAGAGGAGTGGGGAAGAAACTGTGGGGGAAGAAAGACAGCGGTCGGTGTAAGATATGAAATTAATAATTTGTAATTTATCAAGGGGTCATGAGGGAGGGATGGAGGAAAGGAGGGTGAAAAGCGGAGCTTATACCCAGGGCTCAAACAGAAAGCAAATGTTTAGAACATAATAATGGCAACATATGTACAAATATTCTTGATACAATTGATGTCTTGATTGTTATAAGAGCTGTAGGAGCCACCAATCAAATGATCTTGATAAATAAATACACAAATAAATAGGTAAATAATACTATAAGGCAGGTCATTCTTCAGATACTGGACAGGTACAGAAAATAAATGGACAAAAATCCTAAGTATAAAACGGATCTTACTTGAATCTTGACTGGTACAAACCAATTACATATAAAAAGAATTTTAGCACTGCTGAAGTCATTTAGCTATTAAATGAGCACACAATGACAAGTAATTTGTGTTCACTTTTAAACCCCATCAAAACCCAATGTTATGAACTGAATTCCAATGCACACTGAGCCTAGAGGAGAGAAAAGAACTGTACCCAAGTTTTCTCAGAACGTGAATCTTTACAGGAGCATATTGCTTCTTTCTTCCAACCATATACCTTTCAGTTTGCACTTCAACATTTAACTCACTGTTCCACCTGAGTGGAAATAATACAATGGAAATAATACAAAATAATACATATATGAGAAAGTGTTTTTTTGTTTGCTTTCATTTTTATAATATCTTTGCCGTCATACGGTTTGTGTACCATACAACTTACTGATTTGGATATATCAAAATTAGTTGTGTAATCATCAACACACACGTCATTTTTATACTTATTGTTATTCCCTCCCCATTCCCTTCAGAAACTTCATCTACCATAAATTTAAGAAATTATAAATCTGGTTACTGTGTCTACAGAGACAACATCATGGATTACCTATATTTAATGTAAAGAAAATTATACAAGAACAAAAACAAAAACCCAACCACAGTTAAAGAATGCAAAACACTGACTCAGAAAAAGCAGAAAATAATAAAAAATAGAAAAAAATTAAAATTGAGTCAAAAACGAGAACAAACAATAAGATGTTAAAATTTAACCTAAGTTAAATTTTATGAGTTCATTCATTCACTTTCTAGTGCAGTGTGTCTGGTGGCAAGTCAGTTCACATTGCTTGTCAATGGTCCAAAAGAATTCAATAGAGGCTTAATCTCTTTGGTGACTCTATAAATGGATTTGGGATTTTCTCTATCCTTTACGAGCAAACCGGGTGCTCAGAATTTAAGTTCTAACATGATATTTCAACCTTTCATGTTTTCTTAGTTTTTAAAGAAAGACATATTCTGTCATGTTATTGACTTTGTTCCCAGAGACAAACTCTATTGTTCCTTAAAAAGGGTTCAGTCACTAAGTTTTTAATAAGTGTGATGTGATAGCTGGACTCTGAATCTTTCCTCCTCTCCCACTATAAGGTTCGACATTAATCAGCTCTTGGTAATTCCTCTTAGCTAAACTTACTCGACCAAGCCCTACCAGCCATTCTATGCCCACCTCATCATTGATTTTAGATCACTGGTTGTTCCCTTGTCCCTGAGTTTGTTGGTTCTCCCCTTCCTTCCTCCACCTCACCTTTTCCCATGTGCCCACACAACCATTGTGTTCTGTCAGAATTGTTTATCCTGTTTATATAGACAGAAATGAAAAGAGCCTATATATACTTCCAGGTCTGTTGGATGAATTGACATAATGGCTGTGTGATAGATTCAGATATAAGAAAAATTGAGAGGCTGGCACCGTGTTTCATTCTATTATGCAGAGACTCATTATGAGTCCGAAGTAACTAGAAAGCACCTAACTATAACAACAAGCTATTGGTATTTGGGGTTGTTATACTATTCCCTGGAGCCCTCGTGGTTATGTACTGAGCTGCTAACCAACTAGATCAGGAGTTCAAAACCACCAGGTGCTCCATGGGAGAAATACGAGGATTTCTCTTCCCATAAAGAGATTCATGGAAACTCACAAGGACAGTTCTACCCTGTTCTACAGAGTTTGCACGAATTTTGACTGAGTTGTTATGAGTTGGAATCCATTCAATGGCAGGGCATTTGTTGTTGGTTTTAAATACTATTTCCCTGATTCCTTGTCTTGGTGTGAATGAGTAGCTTGGAATTTGCCTAAGGTGCCATGATACCAAAGAAGGAGGCAGCAACTCCATAGATGGTGGCAAGAAGTTTATTAAGGTTGGTTTATATATAAAAGTAAGGTCCTGGGCAGTGACAGAACTGGTCCAAATATTTGTACTCCATGGGTGGCAGGGTTTCATTTGTTTAGTTTTGCATTTTAATTGTGTTTGGTGAATTAAGATCGCTTTATGCCAGGACTTGGGACCGTCAAGGCCACTTACAAATACGTTCCATAAGAAGGCATCAGAGAGTGAAGCGGCCTATTAGAAAGTAAAATCTTACCATAGTGAGTGAGGGGGGCAGTGCGGAGTAGATACCCAAAGCCCATTTGTCGGCCACTGGAGATCCCCTTACAGAGGGTTCTTGGGAAGGAGACAAACCAGTCAGGGTGCGATGTAGCAACAATGAAAAATACAACTTTCCTCAAGTTCCTAAATATTTCCTACCCCCACCACTATCATGATCCAAAATCTACTTGTCAAGTCTGGCTAGACCAGAGGATGTACACTGGTACATATAGGAACTGGAAACACAGGGAATCCAGGGCTGATGATCCCTTCAGGATCAGTGGTGTGCGTGCCAATACTAGGAGCGTAGAGGGAGGGTTGTTGGAAAGGGGGAATAAATTACAAGGATCTACATGTGACCTCCTCCTTGGGGGATGGACAAAAGAAAAGTGGGTGAAGGGAGATATTGGACAGGGCAAGATATGACAAAATAATAATTTATAAAATATCAAGAGTTCATGAGGGATGGGGAACAGCGATTGAGGGGGAAATTTGAGGAGCTGATGCCAGGGGCTTTAGTGGAGAGCAGATGTTTTGAGAATGATGAGGGCAATGAATGTACAAATGTGCTTTACACAATTGCTATATGTATGGATTGTGATAAGAGTCGTATGAGCCCCTAATAAAATGATTTTTTTAAAAAGGAAAGAAATGAGACTCAGAGAGAAAAAAAAGAAAATAAGGAGCGCCATGTTACCCCTTCAGGCCAGTCTTTGAGGCTGACTTACAATCAGCCCCCTTCATAAGAGTCAATAAGGAGGTGTTAACAACTCTGTAATTTGGGGACAGAAGTCATGGATATGGTTGGAAGTACAGAGCAGGGTAAGAAAAAATAACAACAAAATATTTATAACCAAAGGGAAAGAAGAAAAGCCAGGTAGCCAGCAGACTAGTCCTTGGGCATGCCTAGAACCTCTATCTGCTTCTTTATATGGTCAAGTGACTCATTCGTGTGCTCGTGGTAGTCGGGTACCTGGCAAAGCATGCGGTCTGCACTGTTCCACATGCACCACCTTGGGCAGCTACTAAGAAAGTTTACAGCCATTCCGCTCTGGGTGGCTCAGCGCTGAGTAGTTATAAGGTTTCTCTACTACCATCAGAGCCTATTTAGTCAAGCTAGTTTTCAAATGCAACTCACTGCCATCTAATCAATTCTGACTGATAATGACCCAATAGGATGGGAGAAGTGCCCCCTGTGAATCTGATTCTCTAACTTGTTATGGGAGTAGAAAAAAAATTCAATTTGTCCTTGACTTCCAAGTACCCAAGAGAGAATGAAAACTGTGAACAGAGAGCATGCCAATGGAAAACGAGCTGTTACCAGGGGCTAATTTAGAGGATTTCCGTGATGGTCTATGCAGTGCAGTCTAAGGTACGCCTATCAAGTCACGTGGTAAACAAGCCACAAGTAGTGACCACATGGTCATGAAATGTTGTTGCAAGGCATTTAAACTCCGGTGTTTCTGCAACCATCCAGCATTATCACCCTTGGACAAGGGAACACAGGAGTCGAGCCCAGTATGGGAGCTAGGCAGGAGACAAGGAATCCCACCAGGAGAGGAGCCCTGGGGCCTCAGGGGGTTATGGTTGGATGGTTAACCACACGGTTAGCAGTTCGAAACTGCCATCTGATTCACGAGAGACAGGAAGTGCTCTACTTCCTGTAAAGATGTAGTCTCTGCTCTGTCCTGTAGGATTGCTATGAGTCAGATTTGACTTGATGACAGAGAGCTTTGAGTGAGAAACTGAGATAGGTTTCTACAGAACCAGCTGTTTTGGTACCAACCAAGGTAAATTCCTCTGTTGGTCTCACCTAAGAGACGTGGAGGTCTCTTGTCAAACTTCAGATTTCCATGACTGTTGGAGGCCCAGAAGAGATGATGCTGTGCCCTCACTGTCCTGTTATATTCCATTTCGTCACAGAGACAGAAATAAGGCCCCACATGTTTCCCATGGCGACCCAGTGGGTTCCCGCCGAAGGCTCCGTGTGCCAAGGCATGTCTTCAGCGCCCGAGGAGTGGAGTTGCCTGGACACGTGGGAGCTGATTTTGTGGTGGACTTTGGCTGAGTAGAGAACTTTGGACTCCATTAAACTCCCATTGGGAAGATAGGGACAGCCCCCAAAGGAAGGCAGCAGATTAGGACATACGTATAGTTAGAAAGCTATTTAGTAGATGCCAAGAATTAAGATGGCTTCCGTGAAGATTACATTAGTGGCTTCCCCTTGGGAATGAGAACAGCTTCCTTCGTCATCTTCTCTGACTGAGTGTACCCTATTTACTGCCCCGGGAGCCCCTTGAGGGGTCAGTAGTAATATCCTTCATTGTTGTATGCCAGGTTCATTCTTCATGCTTTAAGCAGTGCCCACTTCACATTAATCCTTACTGCTGTTCTCTGTACAGTGGGATGACCAACCCCCACGTTTCATTGCTCAGTTTCTTTGCCTTCAGAGGATGAAGGAACCGATGTACCTTGTTCAAATAGCCCAACCCACTAGGACCAGGTGCAGCGGTGTTTTGGAAGTTTCTGACAAGGCACTGAGGGGGAAGGCTCTGAGCAGGACACGTGGGTGGGATCACTTCCAAACCTCTGCTTTTTCTCATGCAGCCTCTCCTTTATCTCCTTCCCCACCAGGGAAATTTGAAGCAGCCATTCAGGTTAAAATGATGCATCAGCAAGGGGGAGATGCCTACTGTATTCATCAAAACCACGGACGTTCCTGTTGGTTGGGAAATGGCCAGAGAGACTAATGTAACTGTGAGATAGAGAAATTTGGAAGCTGCTATACAATATTGCCTGCGTGCTCAAGCCAATGTTCACCCCATAATCCTGGAAAGATTCAAAAGGCAACGCAAATGGACGGAAAGATAGATTATACAGGCAAAGGGTTCCCTGTCAGGGTGGGCTAAAATGCTGCCTAAAAGCTCTGAGGTTGATCAATGTGACTCACACTGTGACCTAGCCCCACATACTGGACTAAGAGCCCCCTACTGACCCTCCAACAATGAACAGTGTTAATGATGTCAGCGGGCACTGTATACAAGATCACCAGGATTTTTGTGGGAGTGGGACAGCAGAAACTTCCAAAACACCGCTGGATCTGGTCCTAGTGGGTTGGGCAATATTAGGGCCTTGGGCCACCTGAATCTGACTGGATCAGATGACCCATCTGACTTTTGTCAACTCCCTAACCCCTTTAGGTTCCTGGCCCATTCTGTCTCCCATAGAGGGGTGATTAAGGATTCTAGAAAATTCTGTAATAGAACGACATTTTCAGCAATTAACATGATATCCTTAATGTAATGAAACCAGCAGGCGATAGTGGGGAAAGGAAATAGAGTCAAGTCCCTACCATCTATCCCAGGTATCGCCGGAGGTTTCTTCATCAGTGGCCCAGGCTATTAAAAGCACCGAGGCTGCCCTGAAGGAGTTCTACCCTTTTCTACTTCTGTCCCCCAGGCAACTAATATTATTTGATGTTCATCACGCTTTGTGGAAGAGGCAGGGTTACTGGGTTTTATGCTGCATTTCCCCTTAGGACTCTTCAGAATTCCAATAAGCAGGTGGACATTTTCCACAGATAATTTACCTTTAGAAGATCAGTTGTCCACTTGGGGGAAGGGAGAAGGGGCTTAGGACTTGCCCTCATTGGAGATGTCCAAAACAAAGGGTGCATTTTAACACAACAAAGAACCCTCACTGCCAGCATGTCTACTTGACTCTGCGGGAAGCTGGAGGACCTGAGAACTGCCCTGGAGGGTTGTCTGGGCTGTTTGTCTTTGTAGGAGCCATGGCAGGTTCAGACCACTGTGCCTGCCACCTGAGGGTTTGCTTTGTCTCTGTATGATCCAGGGAAGGTACTCTTGCTTGCTGATTTTGACCATATTGACTTGCTCCCCCGCCCCCCGCCCCCATTCCTTAGTGAGGGACAAGCCCATGGGAGGCCAGCGGTGCTCCCTGAGAGGGAGGGTAGGGATAGTAGGAGCCAAGGGCAGTGTTGTTCCAGCTTCAGATTCTTTCAGAGGTTGTTGCCTCCTTTACTATCATCCTGACGAGGACTAAGTACACCTACATCAGCTTCAGGGGTTTTTATGAAGATATTTTTGGACAGTCGCATCACAAATCTTTCAGATTTATTTTTCTCCTTTTCTTCCCAGGCTTCACACAGCCCTTCTCTCTTGCTCTCTCGGTTTTTAACTGCTTGCCGGCACTGCTGGCAGATGAGGTGGGTAATAAAGAGACACTGTCACCCTGGGGAGTTCACAGTTCTATCATCTATTTTTCTTTTCGCTGGGATTTTCCACATAGTTTTACCAATTTAGTGGAGGTAAATATATGCTTTGCTATGGTATTTGGCTCCAAGGTCGCTGTCACCTAATGGGTAATTAGAGACAGAGGCCAGGGGCAGGGGGCTGCTGTGCATCCAGGGGAGAAGGGATGAGGAGAGAAGAGAAAGCTCTCAGGACTGGTAGGCGGCTTTATGCCGCATGCGCAAGTCCAGTCCAGCTGCCTTCCTCTTGTAGCTTCCTTGTTCTTTCTCCCTCTTGTTTGATGTCCTGATCCTTACAGCCTGGGCCAAACAGAGGATGAGGAAGGGACTGGGGCTGGTTGGCGCTCCTGTCTATGGAAAGGTGGTGGTGGCCTTGCAGGAGGCTCTCAGGCTGATAAGCTCCCTCCCTCAAGCTCCATGCTCTAGTTCACTGCACATTCTTTCTGAAATATTTCCCCTTCCATATTCAGTTTTACCCACATGCAGGTGAGCTTTTATAGCTGTTCACCCTGCTCAAGAAGACCTTGCTCAAACGTCAGCCAGAGGCAAGCACACAGCTGTCACACACGCTGTTCGACTGTAGCCCCTCCTGCAGGGTGCATGTTGTGCAACTTCTTTCTTTCTTTTTGGAAATAAGAAAGCAGTTTTAGTTTTTGTTAATGCAACCGATTTGGTTACATATAATTTGTGTATCATAAAATTCAATATTTTACATATATTAAAAGATATTAATGCATTCGTTACCACAATCCAATTTTAGGTCTTGGCTCTCATTTTTAAAAGATCATTTTATTGGGGGCTCTTATATCAATCCATACATCAATTGTACCAAGTATATTTGAACATATGTTTCTATCATAATTTATAAACATTTGCTTTCTATTTGAGCCCTTGGTATCAGCTCCTCTTTGTTCCCGCCCTCCCCTCCTCCCGCCTTTGTGACCCCTTGATAAATTATAAATTACTATGATTTTCATATCTTACCACAAAGCACTGTCTCCTTTCTCCCACAGTTTCTGTTGTTCTTCCCTGGGTTGTGGTGGCTGTGGGAGAGGTGTGGGTGGTAGTGGAGCTGGTTTGTGTCAATCATTGTGATCACTTCCCCCTTCTTCCTCTCCTTTCGCCACCTTCTCCGTTCCTTCCCTATATTGCTACTCCCATTTCTGTTTCTGAGGGAATTAGCTGACCTGGATTCTGTGTGTCCTAAGCTCTTTGTGCATGCTCCAGCCTAGCCTGCACTGAAAGACAGGGTTTTTTTGGGGGTGGTGTGGGGTGGGGGGTTGATAGTGGGGACTGAGGAAGCCTCAGAGGAGTAGTGTGTGTTGCACCTGTGCTATAATTCACCCTGGTTGACTCATCCCTTCCTAGTGCCCCTTCTGGAAGGAGATATCCCATTGTCTGCAGATGGGTTCTTTCTGCTCTGAACCCCCTCGTTCTCAACAATATTTTTGTTTGTTTGTTTGGGGTCTTCTGGTGCCTTTGACCTGTTTGGGCCGGCACCTCATGATTGCACAGGCCGATGTGCTTCTTCCCTATGGACTTGTTGCTTCTCAGCTAGATGGCCACTTGTTTAACTTCAAGCTTTTAAGACCCCAGATACTGTGTCTTTTTATTTTTTAAATCATTTTATTGGGGGCTTGTACAACTCTTATCCCAATCCATATATCTATCCATTGTGAACCACATGTGTTCATTTGTTGCCATCATCATTTTCAAAACATTTTCTTTCTACTTGAACCATTGGTATCAGCTTCTCATTTTTTTCCTGTCCCTCCCTGCCTCCTTCCCTCATGAACCCTTGATAATTTATAATTTTTTTTCAGCTCTTACATTGACCAATATCTTCCTTCATCCATGTTAGTTGGGCATCATCAGCTTTCCTCACCACATTTGCTTGTGCACCCAGTTTGTCTTCAGCTATCAGGCTGGGAGGGAGCACCACAGAATGCCAGGTTGTTAGAACAAAGTGTTCTTGCATTGAAGGAGGGCTTGAACAGAGGCCCAAAGTCTGCCCACTACCTCAGTGCATTGCCACATAAATATTTATATAACAAATATATGTATAAACATAGGTTAATAAATATATTTTAATGAAATAATCTATTTACATATGTACGCACTTTGTAGATCTATCCATAGCTTTGCTTCCTAGCTCTTTCCTCTGTTTCCTTTTACTTTCTCCCTGCCCCACCATCATGCTCATCCTTCTCCTCTCTGTTAGATTGCTCTTGCTCCAACACCCCAGGATCTCTACTTTCACCTCATTGTTGATTTTAATTCCCTAGTTGTTCCCCTGTTTATGGCTTTGTTTGCTCACTGCTCCCTCCCCCTTTCTCACCTCTCCCAAGTCCCTCTGCAACCCCCAGTTGCTTTCTCCTAGCACTTTCTTCCCATGCCTCTTACATAGGTAGGCAAAACAAAAACAACAGAGTCAAAACCAAAAACAAAAGATGGAAAGAAAATATTTTTAAAAACTAGCAAAACAGAAAAAGCATGCATGATTCCAGGTCTGTCTACTGACTTTTATAACTATCTCCCCACTGCTCCTGGGGGTTTATGGGAACTTTTCCTCCTAACATGAAGTCTTCTTTGGGGGCTTCTCAGGGGCTTTTTGGCTTGGTCCCGTTGCTGATCTGCGGTGTTCCCTTCTTGGGTCAACCACTGTGGGGGTTTCAGACTGGACTCACTGCCCGCTGTGTGCCTCCAGTATTGCCCTCTGCGACAGAATGCTACAGCAAAGGGACATCCTGCTCCCAACTGTTGTCAGCCCTCCAGTCCTCTCTGTGCCTTAGCAGCTCCATGCAGGGACTGCATCCTCAGGGCTGGGTGTGCTGATAGGAGTCTAAACCCTCACTCTCTTTTTTTCCTTCTTGGTTTGCTTCTGTATGGACATGGCAGGCGGGCTCCAGTCCCCTACCTGTAGGCCGAGTGTTGTCCTCTGTAGCACATCTTTCTAGGGAAAGGGTCAGTTTGGCTCTGATTGAAGCCGGTCCTGTGGCCCACTCAGTCAAGCATCCCTCCATGTGGTTATGCTTCCCCCAAGGTTGGATGTGCCTTGGTGGGATCTGCCCTCACACTCCCATTTCTCTGAAGACATAAACAATACCCTCCTGCTAAGGGGTCAGTCCTTTGCTCCCCCAGTGCCATTGTCTCCCTTTTTCCCTCCCTTTTCTCCACCTTCCCCTTCTTTGTGTTGGAACAACATCTTTGGGTTTGGCCTGTACCCTACCTGACTGTCTGTACTTCAACCCATATAGTGTGAGATAAGAGGCATTTCTTCTATACCTACTGTGCTGATTATATTTACCTCAGTGGACTCATGTTGTACTTTCCCTTTTCTGATTGGCTAGTTTCGTTTAGCAAAATTTCCTCCAACTCTTCCCATGAGACCATATGCTTCATGCGATCTTCAGTAGTTTTTAGTGATTCTTAGTACTCCATTTTGTGTATGCACAAGAGTTTTCTAATCCACTCGTCTATTGACGGGAATTTGTGTTGTTTCCAATTCTGTGATTGTGCACTGTGTCCCAATAAACATGGGAGCACAAAGGACAGGCTGTGGGCTAGTTCTTACCTCTGATGGGTATATGTCCAACAGAGGGATTGCTGGGTCATAAAGGTAATTCAATTTCTATTGGCTTTAAATATTGCCAAATGGCTTTCCACCGTGCTATAGTATCTACACAATCACCAGCAGTGGAGGAGAGTTCCTGTCTTGCCACATCTTTTCCAACATTTGTTCTCTCTGATTTCCTGATTTGGGCTCTCCTCAAGGGTGTTAGGTGGCATCTCATGGTTATTTTCATTTGCTTGTTAGCTGATAGCTAATGGTAGGGAGCATTTCTCATGTTTATAGGTCATTTGGGTCTCCTCCCCAGTGAAACTTGGGTTCAGGTCTTTTGCCCACATTCTCTAAGGGTTAATATTTTTCTTCTTTGTGTAGGCTAGCAGGGTATTGTGGAGTTTAGTAATAAGCCCTTTGTCTGTTGTGTCATTGTTAAAAATCTTTTCCCATTCTGTGGGTTTTCATGTTATTCTCTTTGTGACTTTTCCTTAATATAGCAATAAAACTGTTTAAAATAATATCCTTTCCTTTTAATACTTTATAGAGGTCTTATGGTGCAGATTTGCCCAATGTAACATATCCTTTGATCTTATCTACTGGTTCCATGAGCATTGATGCTCTGATGGTCAATGTAAGCTAAAAGTTTGACAACTTTTATCTCTATTGCATTTATGATATATGGTAAGACATTACCAAAACTATTTGAAGTATGGAGAAGTGATGGTGGGCTTTTTTGTAAATCTTGTTCCCAAGATAATTTAATTGACAAATTCTGCTTAGAATAGGACAATACTGAGGTTGTGAAAGAATACTGTCCACACAGAAGTTGAATTGTCTCAATATTTCAGGGTACAACACAATATTTCTTATCAACCATGTGGTGATTAATGAGAAAACCAATATTTTATCAACTTCATAGACTGCATTTTATGCTAGTGGGTAGCTATGATGCCCAGTCATGGAGGACATTTCCAGTTTGTGTCTTTTGCTACAGAATGATTGTATGAGCCTGCATGCCAGTGTAAACTTTTCCCTAAGTGAAATGTGAATTATGCCTGCGTGCTATTATTTATCTGAGAGATACCGTGAAGGAGACTCTGTGCCTCTGCCTTCTTATGCACAGGCCTGCGATGGGATTTGAAGAGGAGGAAGGGTAGCTGGGAAGCTGTAGGAAGGTGGAAAGGCAAAATATGGAGCTCCATTGCCTTTGACCATTAGCATGGTGAGACTGAAGTCATTAAGGAAACAATGGATGCAGAGGGTATGAAATCCCTAGACGACAATGAATACTTATATAGTTACTAGTATTACAAAGACTCACAATATGGGTTTCACCAATTCAACTATGTTGTTTCTTTTTTCCTGTCTTTCATTGGGCAAGCAAAGAACACAATGAAATGATCAATATGAATCTGTTTGGTTTTTTTTTCTCACCAACTACCTAAGTAAGTGCCTAAGGAGGAAGCATCCTCCAAATAGGGATTCTTGCATACAAAAATACAATTAAAATTGAGCTTATCAAAGACTGCTATTCATGTTCACCAACACTCTTAGAATAATTGTTGCTGAAATCACTCTAAAGAACAAAAGTAACTTCAACTTTTTTTTTCTTAAACAATAGAGCATTTTCTAGAGATAGAACTCAAGTAGAGTGTTAATAATTTAGCTTTTTTTTTTGCAGAAAAAAATTCCTTTATCTAACTTAGGGAAAGCTGCTTTCACAAGCAAATTATTGGAAAGAAATATAAATTAAATTAATGAACTGAGGAAATATTTTAAAATGTCAAGCTGGAGAATATCTCTCATTGAAAAGAGCCTGGAAGAACCTGAATGTAAATGCAGAATTTAAAATATGCAGTATACAAAGAGCAGATAAGTGTGTTAGTCTGTGTTGACTAGAGGAACAAATCCAGGGAGACTCATATGTGTATAAGAAAGAGCTTTATATAAAAGAGCAATTGTATATGGAGAAAATATCCCAGCCAGTCCACATATAGTCCATAAGTCCGATAATAAATTCCAATCTATAAATTCCTCTTCAGACTCACATAAAACCTCCAATGACGCTGAAAATCACAGGCCAGTGGATGGAAAGTCTCATGGATCCAGTGACAGTGGAAGCATCTCAGTGCTAGCAGGGGTCTCCACGTGGCTCCTCCAGCTCCTGAGCTCTAGCATAGCTCCATGTATCTTGTCAGCAGGTAGATGAAACAGAGAATGTGTGCATCTGACCTCTAGTGAGCTATTTATCTCCCTGGTGCCTCCAAATGAGGTCATCAGGTTGCCACCTGATGGACAAGCTAGACCTCATACCTTTGCAAATTGATAGGATATTATATAACTGTCACACTAAGCATACAAAAAATAAAAATAGAGTAGTAAATTTTGAATCATTTTTTGTTTTTTTAAAAAATTGTCTCAACAAATAATTACAATATTAATGTTAAGTATAAACCTGGTCTTAAACTTATAAAAGTTAGTAATATTAGAAAAACAAATTTATAAACTCATTTTAGGGAATTTGTGATATCTTTGCAAATGTCACAAGCTGACCTACACACATACTAAATTGAATCTCATGGTAAGTGATACTTTGTGAAACTTGCACCCGTATGCTAAGCAGATAATCCAAAGTGATCATGGAGATGTGTTTATACAACAGATTTAGAAAGGTTATTCAAGATGTATGGTGACCAATGTAATTGTTTGTGGCCTTATCCCATGAGCTTGTTGAAAATGAGAAAGCACACTGGAGATAGAAATTCCACCTGCACATTTTAGCATTGAAATCTAATGCCAGGGTGTTTTGCTGCAAATTTAATCTCCAGGAAGTGGTGAAATATTTCAAAAAAGGTTTTTACTAACTTGTGGCTTTGGTGGTTAAATTCCCTTTAGCTCCTTTTTAATGTAGTCTTAGGGTGTGTTTGCATGCATTATCTACAGGTATTTATTTTGGCATCTTGCAAAATGCCCCAATCAAAGAGTGGTTCCTTCATCCAGCTCATGAGTACGTTTCTATTGAGACTTTTGCAGGAAGTGTTTTGTCAACCTCTCATAGATCCTGTGAGGAATCGAAACTGTTAGAGGGAGGGCCTTGAGTGGTATAAATAACATGAGGCTGGTAGGTAACCCAAAGATTGGCAGCTAGAACAGATCCAGTGGCACCCTGGAAGAATCAGGCCTGGCAATCTGCTTCTTGGAACATTACAGCCAAGAAAACTCCACAAAGCAGGAATGAATCCTTAAAAAAATAAAAGAAAACATACCTATGGAGAGTAGTTGCCAAAACTAAACACCTCAGTAACAAATGAGGCTTCTTAAGCCAGAACTGCTCCCAGAAATATATAAAAAAAGAACAAAACCCTTAGACACCACGTCATTTTTTCCTAGCCATCCATACATAGTGAGAGAACATTAGCCTATTTTTTCAGAAACTATCAGATTCTGCATTTGTGAATTTAAGATCCATTATTTTTAAAGTTCAATATAATAGCGCTGCACATATTATTGATAGCAACATTGACTTTTTAATGTTTATTTCTATTTACTTGGCTAAAAATTGATTTGGTGATTTTATTCTTAAGTTCTTAAAATTATTTTATATAAAATTTTAGTGACCAAACAATCCCCTACCTATATGTAGTTCAATAACACCAAGGGTATATTTTCTTTAGAGAAAGCCCTGGCCTTGACTGTAGCAAAATAGAATAATTTAATATCTACTCAAACTGTGACATAATTGTATTGCTTATTATTATTTTAGTAATCACAAATATTTAAGGTCCCAATATTGAGTAAGGAGAAAAAAGTATTTATTATTAAGACAAACTCCCTATGAAGATTTGTTCCCCAAATTAAATACCAATATACACATCTGTTTGAAAATAAGCAAGGATTAGCATCTGTAAATGTCTGTCATCGCTTGTTTTGGGAATGGGCCAAATGCTGTCTTCAGGTGTGAACAGTTCATATTCAGATTCATGCGGACTACTCTTTACAATTTTGGCCCATAATTTATCCCACTGCCTACAAGCAGCACTGTTTATAAAAGCAATCTGTGGAATGGCTATTTCTTGTATTTCAGAGAAGTGAACACGGGAGTGAATTTTAAATTACAACTGTTGAGGTTCACAGACTGAAATTGTAAACATCAGTTTGCATCACTCATATTGGTTCTTAACGATTCATAATCCCCTGAGTTTCTCCACATGGTAAGAAAGTTTGTTGGAATGTGGAGTAAAAGAAACATTGGAAGGTTTAAAAATAGTTTTAAATTTTTCAAATGAGCTCTTACTTTTCTTCTTTTACTTTGAAACATAAAAAATTCTCTATTTTTTTGTTTATTATTTAAACTGTACTAATGAGAATTCTTAAACTCCTTGAGTGCTTATGTTGTGCTAGACACAGTTTCAAGCACTTCGCTGATGGGAATTTTTATAAGAAGCCCTAGTTGTGCAGTGGAGATCAGCTACAATGTTCCATGGTTCCAATCCACACATAAGCCACATAGAAGAAAGAGCTGGCAATATGCGTCTGTAAAGATTACAGACAAGGAAACCCTGTGGGGCCATTCTGTTCTCTCGTAGTTGTTCACTGTGAGTTGGCTCGATGGCTCCTAACAGCAGTAATTAACACATTTTATTATACCAGTGTTCAAAAACTAACACGTTAGCCCTGTCTAGTGAAAGTAAAGGTAAAGAGTTTCTCAAATCAAGCCCACTTTCTGAGAATTGATCCAACTCCTAGTGAGGCCTCTAAAGTGTTTCTAAGACGAAATCTCTATGGCGCAGTGGAAAGGCAGGAAAAAGAGGAAGACCTTCGAAGATATGAAAGGACCCAGTGACTGCAAGACGGGCTCAAACATGAGGATTGTGAGGGGTGCCGCAGGCTTTGGCCATGCTGCTTTCTGCTTGAACGCACCATCAACAACATATCTGAGTGGTAGAAGGATACAGGAAGTTTTAATTAAAGATCAGTTAATTGGCTGATGTGTAGGAAGTGCAGCTTGCCATTCTTCCTTCGATAGCATCAGGTCTTGATCATATGCTACTTCTTGAAGTGGTTGAACGTCGGCCCATTGTTTTGGGTAGAGTGGATCTGTGTGTTTCACCCATCTTCATTGGAAGCTTCCTACATCACTCAGTATTTTGTTCATCAAATTTGTCAATATGGAAATTCAAGACAAATGTTTTCTTCCGTCCTCTCAGATTGTATTATACTGAGCTTATTCCTTCCCTCTGGCTTTTTAACTCCAGGCCTTTCTTTTCTTTTTAATACTTTCATCAGGGACTCTTACATCTCTTATCACAATCCTACATTCATCCAGTGTGTCAAGCACATTTGCACATATGTCGCCATCATCATTTTCAAAGCATTCTCTTCCCCTGATATCAGCAACCCACTTCTTCCCTCTCCCTCCCTGACCCGCTCTCCTTCATGAACCCTTGATAAGTTATAGATTATTTTTTCCATCTCTTACATCATCCTCCGTCGCCCCTCACCCACTTTTCTGTTATTTGTCCCCCTGGGAGGGGGTTCTAGTTAATCCTACTGGTATCTCGACTTTCCTTGTTGGCCCTGAGGGGTTTATTTATCCTGGATTCCATGTGCAGGCTCTTATCTGTAGCAGTGGGCATGCTCTGGTCTAATCGTATTTGTAAGGTAGAACTGAGGTCATGATAGTGGGGGGGAAGCACCAAAGAGCTAGAGGAAAATTGTATGTTTAATCAGTGCTATACTGCACTCTGACTGGCTCATCTCTTCCCTGTGAACCCTCTGTGAGGGGATATCCAATTGCCTACAGATGGTCAGTAGGTCTCCACTCCATGCCCCCTACTCCAATCCATTGACCTTGGGTATGATTTCATTCTTAGTCTTAGATGCCTAATACCTGATCCCATCGACACCTCATGATCACACAGGATGATGGGTTTCTTCCATGTGGGCTTTGTTGCTTCTGAGCAAGATGGCTGCTGATTTATCATCAAGTCTTTAAGACCCCAGCTGTTATATCTTTTGATAGCCGGGCACCATCAGCTTTCCTTATCACATTTGCTTATGCACTCAGTTTGTCTTCAGCCAATGTGTCAGGAAGGTGAGCATCACAGAATGCCAGATTGTTAGAACAAAATATTCTTGTGTTAAGGGAGTGCTTGAATTTAGGCCCAATGTCCATCTGCAACCTTAATTCTTAACATATAGATATAAGTACATCATTATATATACTCTCATTATATGTATTACCAATGTACATGTTGTATGTAGGCCTCTCTAAACACCCTTTGCCTCCTGGTCCTTTCCTCTATTTCCTTTTTATATCCCTCTTGCCCTACCATCATGTTTGTTCTTCATTCAGGTTTAGCAATACCTTGCTGCTACATTGCCTTGATTGAGCCCCACCAGGCATCTTACGACCTTCCTTCCAATGAATTAGTTCACTTGTGTTCCCTTGTCCCTTGTCCCTGGGTTGGTCGTCCTCCCCACCCATACACTTTCTTTCTCTCACCTCCCCTTTCTCCCAGTATCCCCTGGGAAACATTGGTCCCATTCTTTCATCTCCAAATTATTTATCCTGCCTATCTTATCTAGATAAACATGCAGATACATTAATATGTGGGGGGAAAAACCTGGCAAAGCCAAATAAAACAACAAAGGAAGTCGAAACCAATAAAACAATAATAACAATAGCAGAAAGCAAGATCAAAATAATAATAACAAAAAGGAAAAGCCTATAAATAGTTCAAGGTTTGTTTGTTGGCCTTTATGAGTGTTATCCAGTCAAGTCTGATGGGGTGCCACACACTGTATCCAAAGTCTATTTGTGGTATTCCCCAGGGGTTTCATCACTCTGCTCCCCCTGCTGCTCTGCTGCATGACCTCAGTGCCTCGCCCCAGCGGATGCACTGTGTCTCCAATGCTGTTTCCCCTACCATCACGGTTCAGTGAGGGATACCATGCCCTGTGGTTGGGCCGGCCCTACTGAGGTGGTTAGGTTTTTGTGCCAAGCTGGCCGATCAACACCTGTGAGATTAATTGAAGGACGGAGGGATAAATGGCTCGGTGAGCCTTGCCTTTCTAGTTCTTGAGTTTCTTGCTTCTAGTTCTCGGGTCTCCAGATGGTCGGACCAGGGTGCAGCTGCCTTAGCCCGTTTCCTGCTTCAGCTGTCAAGGCTCACTTCCTGCAAGACATCCCTGAGCAGAAACCACATGGACCTACTAGGATGCAGCCCTGGGTACTGGAGCATCCATGTGGAGATTCCTGCCAGTGCTGAGATACTTAAACATTCACTGATTCAGCTTTCCTCCTGCAGTTGGCATCATTGTGTGTGTTTTGTGAGATGGAGGAGGACATTGTGGTGGTGTAGAGATATGGATTAATGTTGGACATGTGGGCTTGGGCAGCACTGGATTGGGATGTTTACCTGATGTGCACTTAACCTTTATATAAAACTCTCTCTTATACATGAGTTTCTGTGGATTTGTTTCTCTAAAGTTCTCAGACTAACACACCTACGGTCCTCCCATGTGTTGTCTGCTCCAGGTAGGAGCATCGTCCCTGGGGTTTGGTGGGCTCCAGGCATTTCTATATTTCACTATAGTACTTCACTTTGTCTTTATGCTTTCAAAAATTTCCGTTCAACTCTCTTTTGATCATAATTTCTATTTGCTTTCAGAAAGCAAGTGCAAGTTTCACAGTCTCTTTGGACACTTTGGTGTTTTCTTTCTTTCATTCCTTATCATGACTTTTTGCTTCCCCTATGACGTTTGTTTTATTTCAAAATCAGTTTATTGAGAGTTCATACAAATACATACTTCCATAATTCATTCACACCAAGAAGCATTATATAATTGCTACCACAATATATTTCCAAACCCTCCGCAATGACTGTAACCCCCAGAAATAGTCATTTTACTTGCTGCCCATACACGCTCATCAGTCCTGGGTTTCATATACTGAAAAAGAGAAAAACATATATCAAAAATTCAAGAGGGTGACTCCTAGTGACATAACACATCTGAGATAAACCCCAATATGAACAAACAAAAAACAAAACAATAAGGAAAAATTTGAAAACCAGATCAGGTCTAATGTGCATCAGAGGGGGAATCAACTGACAAGGTATCACTTTCAATGTGAATATGCATAGGAATTGGGGGGCGGACAACAGAAAAGGGGATGAAGTGAGATGCCGGATAGGGCAAGATATGACAAAATAATAATCTATAAATTATCAAGGGCCCATGAGGGAAGGGGGAGCAGGGAGGGAGGGGGAAAAAAGAGGACCTGATGCAAAGTTCTTAAGTGGAGAGCAAATGCTTTGAAAATGATTAGGGCAAAGAATGTACAGATGTGCTTCATACAATTGATGTATGTATATGTATGGATTGTGATAAGAGTTGTATGAGCCCCTAGTAAAATGTTTAAAATAAAAAGAATATGCACAGGAATCATCAATACCTTGTTTTACAGTTGGCCCCTGGCCTCCTTTGGGCTGATGTAATTAAATTTCTCCATAGTTCTTTTTTGTAGATATAGTCCATTTGGACTGTGTCTCTGTAACTTGAGGTTCCTTCAAGACCTGCTTCACCATGCTACTGGAGTGTACATCTCTTGAGCTGGGGACTGTCGGACCCTGTCACCTGGCTGACTGTTGGTGACCTGCCTTGCTGTTTGCTGCCTGTGGCCTGATAGTCTGAATTGCTCTACAGGGGACTAGCCAGTGGCCCTCAAGACATGAAGGACTGCCAGTGTATTAGCTGTCTCATGGAAGTGAGTTGCACTGAGCCATTTGTACGGCTTTATAGATTACTTAACTGTTTATTTCTTATGTCTATCTATCTATCTATCTATCTATCTATCTATCTATCTATCTATCTATCTATCTATCTATCTATCTATCTATCTACCTACCTACCTACCTACCTATCTATCTATCTATCTATCTATCTATCTATCTATCTATCTATCTATCTATCTAAACATATATAAAATTACTAGTGTCCTGGTTTTGTTTCTCTAGAGAACCCTGTCTAACGCAATGCCTTGTCTTTCGTTTAGGGAGGTCGATGGGCATAGTCACTGTTCATCTTTTTGAAGAAAGTAATCAGTAATGATGAAGTTGTTTATCTTACAAAATTCTATCATGAGATCTCTGACTTAATTCCTTTTGTCAAGGCTATATTTTCCAACGATTAATTCTTCACTTTTTTTCACTCTTTTGTTCCAATTACTAGGCACTATCAATTCCAGACTGTCGAAGTTGGTAGAATTCGTCAATACCGTTATGTTGCTTTAGTGGCTAGTGCAAAACTTGACACTACTTGTACTCACTGTTCTTCCTTGTGTGTGGTCACAATCCTGTCACTGACAACATTGTACATTAAGAGAACTCTTGAAATGTTAATTTTTTTGACAGTGTTACTATTCCTCTTGAGGCTGTCAGCTCTGGCAAAGTCAACTATATTATGAACTGATGCAAAATGAACAATATGAGACCTTTTCACCTCACAAACACCTAGGTTATCAATCTTTATGTATTCCACTATATTTTTGAAGATGTATATTTCTAGATTCATAATGTGCACATTTCATATCCTAGTTATTAACAGATGCTTGTAGCTGTGTCTTCTCATTTTGAGTCATGCCCCATCAGCAAATGCAGGTCTTGAAAACTTTGCTCAATCCATTTCACTAAGATTAACTCCACTTCAAGGAAGCAGTTCTTGTCTTACCATGTTCTGTGGGCCTTCCAACATGAGAAGCTCGTCTCCTGGCACTATATCGGATGCTGTTCTCATAGGATTTTCCATAGCTGGTTTCACAAAGTGTAATGCCTATTTTTTCTTCCTAGTCATGTTCACCATTGGGGTCCTGACTGCTATTTCAGCTATCAGGGGCATAGCTTCTAGGCTCACAGTAGCATGCAAGTCATGAAAGTCACACAAAGTGACAGATGAATTCAGTTCTTTGTATTTATGAAGGTAATCATTAAATTTTTAATGTCATATAAAGTTTGACAGTTTCAGAAACCCACATGGACAATTCTACTCTGTTTTACAAAGTTGCTTTGAGTCAGAATTATGAACAACTGAATATTTGGAAATGTT
This sequence comes from Tenrec ecaudatus, assembly GCF_050624435.1. Lineage (NCBI taxonomy): Eukaryota > Metazoa > Chordata > Mammalia > Afrosoricida > Tenrecidae > Tenrec > Tenrec ecaudatus. The sequence goes on from NC_134531.1 coordinate 97,841,103, forward strand.
AATGGTTCTACAAAAATAATAATTCAACCTGGAAATCATGTGTAAATATACTGTAATTTCTATTTCTTACTCTCCTTTACAACCCAATTTATAAAATCATATTCATCTAACATGATCATCTAACATGCTGATTATTCAAAATGAACAGCAGTCACCTCAGAGTGATCCCAGTATATATTCATGAAAATACATATAATGAGTATGCCTAAAAGGACCTGTAAAAGCTTACCTGTGTAAAGTAGGATACAATCTATAAATAAAAATGATAAATGAAAGCATTTTCATTAGGATTTGATGCTGACATGGTTACTTACAGTCTAGCCATAGATTTATCCTATAAAATAGGTAAATGAAAATGTTGGATATTCTCAGATTAAATTCCATAGGATCTTAATGTTATTTGTCATCATATAAATTGACTTAGATTCAGAACTGATGTCTAATTAATGCTGATAGTAATATTATTGTAGAGCTTCATTACTGAAGCTTTATATGACAGTTAAGTATATTAATCCCTCCCAAAGAATTCATTTATGCCTTGTCTCAATAACTCTTCTTTCATTCCCAAATCAAGGTATTTCAGCTCCATTTTGATATCCTATGTCAAATAGAATTTCAACATGAGCACACAAGCGTCAGTTCTCTTGATCATGTTTTTATCTTTCAGGCTTGTGAGTTTTATGTCTCAGATAATTCTAAGCAGTATAGCAAAATTATTTCCCTTTAAGATTTTTCCATTCCAACCTCAAATGAACACTGGCTACACACTATGACTACTATTTTGCTTTTTTCATTTTGAAAAAGCAAAGTGGCTGACAAAAAGTTCTCTAAGCTTCTACCGCTGATGTTCTCTCTCCCTGTGATTGATCTATCAAGAACCTATAATTTAAGTATATTAAAATAGAGTTCAAGAAAAGTAAAAAAAATAATCTTTTATTTTTACCAGGATACCCTTTTATCTCTACAAGGTAGATTGATTTCACATTAGTATGACATTTGCCATACCTTTGAAAATTCCTCATATACACCCTAGGAAAGAAGCCACTTGACAATAACTCGTATACAACATTTGAAAATCAACTCTTTTCAGAAGAGTGATCAGGTGATGTCTCACCATATCCGTTCCTGACCACCCTATCCTTATCAGTTCATGTTTTCAAACCTGTGCTGAAGAGTAAAGCCCTGTTGTATTTGAGGCAATTACGACTCATTGTGACCTGCGTGTGTCAGAGTAGAGCTGTTCCAGAAGGTTCTCAATGGCTAATTTCCTAGTTCCCCCGGGTTATATTTAGACCTCTAAATTGGCACCTGGGTGCATTAATCATTTGCATACCCAGGGGCTTTATATCTCATTTATAACCCACATTAATTTTTTTTCCTGTTACTTTGTAAAATTAGCATTTTATTTATCACCGAAGGGTCAATCTTTCAAAAAGACATAAAAATGTCCCATAAAAAGATAAATAAAAGAATGTTTTTTGTGCAAGCAAAACCACAAATTTAACATTGAAAACATATGTCACTCATTTCCAAACACATTACGTACTAAACTTACTCCCCAGTGATTCTATTAAATGAATGTATTTGATCTCACAGCATTTTCCCCCTTAATCTTTACAAAGAACCAGTATTGAGTGTTATACATGTCAAAACCAAGGATTAAGTTGCAGTGGATTCTATAAATCCTTAGAATCCTAAGTATTTTGTGTATACTATAACACACATAAGAACTGTTCTGATTGAAGCAGCAGTGTGGTTCAATTGTGCTTGGGAAAAATCAAATGTGGCCAAAATAAACACATTTTGTTTATGTATGTTGTTAACCCATGAGAATACATAGAAATTAATCTCACAGTGTGTAGTGTTAAGTTTTCAATCACAGAACACATTGGGGGGGGAAAGTAAAAACTTTTCATTCTGTGCATTGCTAATCCAGAGTTATCACATGTTTTACTATACAAAACCCAAAAAGTGCAAAAAGTAGCAGAGTCTGCATCTGTTTTGTAAAACATGCAATTTGCACTTGTATTTATTGACTCACTGTTGCTATTGTGCTAAGGAAAACCCCTCTCTTACTCCAAAAGACCTGTTTCCCAGTCCGTTATTCATATTACCCTCCACAAGCCTCTAGTCCGATATGTTTCTGCCCACACTTTTCTTTGTTTTCCTCTTTGTAAAATATTTAGCATTTGTGTGCATAAAAATATTAAATTTACACAATCACTTTATATTTTGTATATGTATTCTGTTACTTTCTCCACTCTCCACTATACTTTAAAGTGTGTATTTAATCAGTTGCTTATCAATCTCAGAAATAGATAATTATATCTAATATGATATTATTACCAAAATATTGTAATCAACACACTCATTCTGTTCTCCTCAAAACATGTTTGGGATACATATACAATTAAAATATACACATTGATGAATAAAGGGTAAATAGGTTGTTTTAAAATATGTAGTTTGTCTCTGCAGAGAGTACACCGATGTCCCTGATCATGCTTAAAGCAGGACAGATATTCCGGCTTGCAATTCCATGAGCTTCTTATGAAAAGGGAAATGCATGAAGGTTTCTGCGGGTCTTTAAACCCATAACGAGTGTTCCAGAGACTTTGTTCATAATAAATGTTGTGGAATAAATTTTAAGGAAATATATTCAAGACCAATATGCAGAAACCTATAAAAATTTATTGGAGAACATAAAAGATGACTAAAATAAATGGACAGTCACAATGAGAATAAATGCAGAGTTCAGGATGAGAAGAGTCAGTGTTTTCACATCAATATCTCCAAAACTACTCTACAAATCCATCAACGAATACAAAATATTCATGAAATATTCCATGGAACTTTCCAGGTTAATTAGAAAGTTCATCTCAAAGAGAAAATGCCTAAATATAATCAAGAACTTAATTCAAAAGAAAATAATGAGGTGTGACATGTTACTAGAATTCAAAAATAATAGCTGCAATGTAAAATTAGATTCATTAAAGTGACGATACATTGGTGAAGAAACAAACTTTTACATCTATATCCCAAATAGAGATTCTAGATCTATAATAAAGTGTATGGAAACTTCTGACTTTGATTGCGTCCATTGCAACTCAGAGGAAGCCAGCAGGCAGAGCTGCCTGTCCTTAAGCATCAATAAGCCTGGAAAAATCTGATTTCAATCTAGAAAATTACATAAAACAATGAGTTAATCTATTCTTTATACCTCATCACATTCGAAGATAATTCCAGACGATTTAAAGATATGAAAGAAACTTCAAAAATTCATAGAAAAATTAGTTTAAAATTATGAAAAATTTTCATGAGCTTGTTAAAGTGTCCTCGTATGTGTTGTTTAGAGCATGAATTTACTAGAAAAATCTACAGACTTGTAATTAATTAATTTGCCATGGCAAAATTTTATCTGTTTAAAAAATAAATAAACTGGAGCCATATAGTAAAAAAGTAATAAATTTTGCGTACACAATTTTTAAATGTGTAAGGGTAAAAAAGAGAGAAAGAGCCATGAATCAAGTGAATCACAGAAAAAGCAAAGGCTGATGTTTATCATAAATCTCATACATATGTTCAATATATAAGAAAAGACTAATTGGAAAGGTGAGAAAACCTGTCAAAGTCAATCTCCAGAAGGATACTTCAGCAACTGTTTATACAATTCATGTGCAGGCATTTGCTATCACTGGTAGTCACGCAAAAATCCATTGTTGTTGTTGTTGGCCTCCCGGTCGCGGTGGTCATGGTGAGTTGGGGTCGACTGAGTGGCCGTGGCCATGGGTTAGGTTAGGGTTTGAGTGAGAGGGCCAGGGAACACTAGCTTTTTCCTTAAGGTTGCACGTGCTGTTTTGTAACACTGCCTTTCTCTTGTAACTGCAACCCTTTCTGCGTGCCAGCGCTCCCCCACCTCTCCCTTGAGGCCCCTTGTCTGTTTGTCATTCTTTCCCAGCCCTTTCTGCCTTCTGGGCTTTGTATGGGGCCCAACGCTGCCCGTTTGTCCCTGGAAGGCTCACCGGAAACATTTCCTTTTTTTAATATGAAAAAGTATATTGACTGTTGAATTGCGTAAAGTTTTAAAACTGTGTAATTAAGTTCATTGCTGGACAATGCATAGGATCTCTTTGGGGTAAAACGTCCGCAGAACATGGTGTTTGTGTGTATAAGCACATGTGTGCACACAGACAGAAATGTTGGAATGTTTTAAACATTTCTAGAAGCAAATCTACTCAATGGTTGTGGTTATGTAAACGTGTGTCTACTGTTGGGGAGGACTTTTTCTTTGTGTTTTATATATTCTTTTGAATTTTTTGGACTTCAATTATTTTCTGCCTTTAATTCAACTTTAAACATTTTTTTTACATGTGGTAAATAGCACAAAGCTTCTACAGAAAAATGAAGAAATGTTTTGGGCATTGCATAAAGTACCCCCCTTTTTGGCCAAATTACAGGGGTTTGCTTTTGAGCTGTTGGCATCAGACGTAAGCCCCAGATGTCAATCAGGCATTTTAATTCTTTTTTTAAAGGGAAAATCCTGACAGCAGGAAAAGTTGCTGAGCTATTTCTCTCAGGGGTGAGGAAAGATGGAGCGCACTCCCTTTCCATTTGTTAGGAGCAGGGAGCCATAAGAAGGACACTTGGAGGCAGTTGGGGGTCTGAATGCCTTTGTGTGCTGAAGCAGGACCTCATGCCCATGCCTTCATTGTGTTTGGTCTGAAAGAGCAGAGAGAGTCATCAAATTGCCTGAATAGAAAGAACATTTTTATTGAACCATCTACTGGGGCAAATTAATTGAGCAATGGAACATGACAGTTCAATAGGTGAGATTATCAAAAGAAAACTGCCCCCCTAGGGCAGGAGCCCCAGGTGGGTGCCTGTGCTTTTCTGAGAAATGGGATTGCTTCCTGATAAAAATATAATTGCCCCCTGTTGTTGTATTGTCCTTTAATGAATCCCACCTAGCCCCTAAATATGACAAATGGGATGGATGGTTTGCAGGAGGGTTGGCAGTTAACATCTGATATTAAGCCATCTGAGGCTGCACAGCTTTGAAGAGAAGCTGCCCTTTGTCTTGTTAAATCAAAGAAAGGTTTCTGAGTTTCTTATTGAAGACCTTTGCTATAAAGCTTGAAGAATGTTACAATATAATTTTAATTGGACAAAATTAATTAATTCAATATCTGAAAAACCTAAGTATCTGTGTTTTGTATTTTTAAAGGAAACATACACTATCAGGTGGAAAGAGCTATGCAATTTATGTAGTCATTCACCTATTACTTGTCTGAAGATGTCACTCCCTATGAAAGGTCCAGGCTTAACAATGGGCACCATACCTTAGGGGAATCCCAGATCTTCTTTCCACAAAATAGTTTAATTATTGCTTAAAAGTTTTAATTCTTTTAAATTTTAATAAATCATTTTATTAGGGACTTGTAAATCTCTTATAACAATCCGTACATTCATTGTTGCAAGCACATTTGTACGTGTTGCCATCATCATTTTCAAATCATATTATTTGTACTTGAGCCCTTGGTATCAGCTCCTCATATTTTTCCATCCTCCCCCACCCTCCCACCATAATGAATCCTTGATAAATTACAGATTATTATTATTTTCATATCTTACACTATCCATTTTCTCTCTTCAAACATGTTTCACTGTTCATCACCCTGGGGTGGGGGTCGTTATTATACATCGATCGTTGCCGTTGGTTTTCCCTTTCTACCCCCACATTCACCCTCCCCTCACAGTATGCCTACTCACTTTATTGTTCCCGAAGGGTTTATCTGGCCTGCATTCCATGTGTCAAGAGCTCTTATCTGTACCAGTGTACATGCTCTGGTCTAGCCAGATTTGCAAGGTCAAATTCAAGACTTGATAATGGTGAGGAAGAAGCATTAAAGACCAAAAGGAGTGTTGTATGTTTCGTTGGTGCCATGCTGCACCCTGGCAGACTCATTCCTTCCTTGTGACCCTTCTGTGAGGGGCTGACCTATTTTCTACAACTATGCTTTGGATCTCCACTCTGATCTCCCTCATTGTCCTAGATATTATTGTTAGTTTGGGGTCTTCTGATGTCTGATATCCGATCCTGTGGACCCCTTATGATCAAACAGCTGGTGTGCTTCTTCAATGTGGGCTATATATTTTCCCAGCAAGATGGTCGCTAGGTTATCTTCAAGCTTTTAAGACCCCAGATACTATCTATTTTAATACCTGGGCACCATCAGTGTGGTGGGTGTGCTCAGAGCATATAGGAGCAAGCTAAAAAAGAAGGAGAGAGAGAGTGAAATGCATCCTGGCCCACCAAGACCCGAGGATGATGTTCCTGTTCTGAGCAGCCAATGAGCAAAGAGGCCCTTAGGCCTGGCCCCACCAAGAGAAACAGCCCTCTCATTAACCCATAATGCTATGGGGGACAACACTGGAGATACAGTGAGGGAATTGTGCCTGGTCTGATACCACCATCCCGGGTAAAACACGAAGGGAGAGCAACAGAGCAACAAGGGGAGCAGAGCAATGAAGTCCCCGAGGAATCCCCAAAATAGACTTCAGGGCAGGGCTTGACACGTCATCAGACTGGATCGGAAAACATTCATAAGGGTCAACAGACAGATCTGGAATTATTTATAGGCTTTACTTTGATGTCTATCTATATAAGATAGGTAGGATAAACAATCTGGAGGAGAAAACAATGAGACTGATGGTTCTGGGGGGACATGGGAGACGGGGGAGGTGGGAAAAAGGAAGGTGGAGCCAACAAACCCAGTGACAAGGGAACAAGACATGATAGAAAATCAATGGTGAGGAGAGTGTAGAACGCCTGGTTGGGGTTTGAGCAAGTGCAATGTAGCCGAGAGCAATTACCAAATGAAGGTCAAACATGATAGTGGGACAGGAGGAAAGTAAAAGGAAATAGAGAAAAGAACTAGGAGGCAAAGAACATTTTTAGAAGTATAAACTCAGGCAGTGCATTCGTAAATATATTAATGTATAACGATGGGGATATAGGCATATGTATATATATCTATATGTGAAGTATTAAGGTAGCAGAAGGACATTGGGCTTCTACTCAAGTCCTCCCTCACACAAGAATACTTGGCTCTAATAACCTGGCATTCTGTGATGCTCACCCTCCAGCACAATCACTGAAGACAAAATGGGTGCATAAGCAAATGTGAACAGTTTAATTCTAATCAGCTAGAATGATTCCAGCTGTAGACTGAGTTGAGAGCTTTAAATCACAATGGTATTTTTGGTTGACAGTCTATAAGTCCAGAGGCAAGCTAAGGTTCAGAGTTGATTTAATATTTAACTTTGTAGCTTTGTAATTCACTAGGTCAGTACTGCCCAATAGATTTTCTGCAACAACAGAATAACATTCTATATCAGTGTTGTCCGATTGTATCCACTAGCCACATGTAACTCCTGAGAATCTGAAATGTGCCAAAATAGTTGAGGAGATAAACTCTCAAGTTAATTTAATTCAATTGAGTTAAATTTAAATGTAAACTGTTCCATCTGGTTAGTTGCTGCTCTTAAGACAGGCCAGCTTTAGGTTGTTTCCCCTCCCAGACACACGCTATGTAACAATATCACCCACAGGTTTGTGATGTCTTAGCTTCATCCAGTCAGATATAAAACCACCCAGATCAAACCAAGGAATAATTGTGAGGGTTCACCCAGAAGAGAAAATATCTTTTGTCACTTTGTCACTGGCCAAAATCAGACCATCACTGGCCTGTTAACTGTCAGAAAGGTGATGGAAGCACCAGTGCTGGCTTATCCTGGGCTCGTAGGCTCAGTTGGATACCATATGAACAATATTATTTGCGTAAATCGGGAAAAGGGGACTCCACCCTCTTGGCACTGCTGTTTTTGCAAATCAGAAAAGTACAAATGTCTGTGTTCTGGTTTCTGCCACTGTGTCCTGCCTAACATTCTCATTCTGCCACTGCTGTCAGAAGTTGCTGAGATATTATTTTCCTTAAAAACTTTCTGTACCTATTTGTCTAGGATTATCAATAGTGACAACAAGCTCTCTTTTGCCATCCTTATATGGCCCAATTCTGCACCTTAGCAGGCAAGATGAAAATACCTCAGACTTCATTCACAAAAGCTGACAAGCTCTCTTCACAACCAAAGATACAGAGCTCCATTTGTTCTGTTTTCTTATAGTATACTTGCCTTCTCCACCATACTCTCTTTCAAATGGAATGTTTCGAGTCCATGAGGTTCTGGCTCCATGTAACTCCTCTCCAGCTTTCAGGTCAGAACTTACAGATCTCCTCTTCCCTTAAGTCTTCCCAGACTTTATTTTACTTTTGTGGTATGTGATAGGTGGGTTTATTGTGACAACCTGGCTAATAAGAGCCTGTGGGATTAAGAAGGTCGCAGTTTGATGGGAGGGCAAAGAGATAAATGGTTTAGCAAGCCTTATCTCGATCTCTTTCTTTCTCTCTGATGGTTGGACAGGCATGTGGTTGCCTTAGTTCTCTGCCTCAACTTTTGAGCTATACTACCTGTGGGACACCCAACCCATGGATCATGTCACTAGATCTTGAGGTTCCTTTGAGACCTACTTTGCCATGCTGCTGGTGTATACATCGCTTAAGCTTGTTACTGTTGGATCCTGTAGTCTGGTTTACTGTTGTTGACCCACCATGCTGTTTGCTGCCTGTGGCCAGACTGCCTGCATTGTTCTACGGAAGACTCACTCAGCTTTCTGTTTCCTTGGCTTTGGACCCAGCAGCCCTCGTGAGTTGAAGGACTTCCAGTGTGTTAACTGTTCTATGGAAGTGAGTTGAACTGAGCCCTCTGTATATTCCTTCGTGCTCTATGTATCTACCAATATTTCTTTAAAATCATAAGTTTTCAGAAGCTCTACTCAGAAAGACATAATGATCATCTTCTAAAAAATCAGCCATTGAAAATCTTATGGAGCTCAGTTCTATTCTGAAATACCTGAGTCAGAATGGATGTGGGAGAAACTTTCAGTCGAATGCCCACTTTTGTATACTGCAACTTTTAGTGCCATGGTAAAGAACTCGACACACTTTACACTCTTAGTGTGATTGTGGCTCTGAGAGTTGAGTAGAATATGTGTCTTATTTATGAGGATGTGTACTGTATGGGGCATGTGCAAAGTTATATTTCAATTAACAAGTCATGACCAAGAAATCCAAGATACCCACCCACAGTCATCAAGTTAGTTCTGACTCATCTGGCCCTATAGGACAGAGTAGAATTACCCTATCGCATTTGTGAGGCTATACATCTTTGTGGAAGCAAATTCCTTTGGAAGAGCTGGTGGATTTTAACACTGACCTTTGGATGAACTGAATTTCTGATGCCACCAGAGCTACTGTGGTAACCAAAGTGTACAATAAATCTATTAGCCATTGAGCAAGAGGAATGCCTGCCACAGCACACAATCTTGTGGCTCTGTGCTTAACGGTTAGATTCATCTTCTTCAAGTACTTCAGTTGACTGCTGTCTTGCAGAAAACTGAAGATTTGGTATTGTGCACTAAATCATGCCCTCCTTTATATTCTTAAGCTCAAAAATATCAGTTTCCCCTGAGCTATCGCATTCAAAAATATTTGAGTGTTACCATTCTACTGTTTAATCATCAATAGTATAATTGATTCCAATTTTTTACATTACATAATTACACTTGATAACACAATAACCCAATACAAGAATAAATTTAGGCCATGAGTTCTTAGACTTCCTTATTTGACCGACTGCCCAGTTTTACCAAAACAAAAAACAAAAAAACAGCACCTCGCTGGCCTTTACAAGCTTTTGTGATTTAGCCAAAATATCACAGGTAAAATGTAGCTACCTGCTTTTTGCAGTCCACTTGATCGATCATTCCAGTATTCCCTCCCCACCACGGGGGTTAGTATCAGCCACTTGGAGAAACACTGCTTTAGACCCATGAAAGTATATTTTTATACCTACCTGATTGAGTTACTTGGTATAGTAACCATAGTGTATATCTGCATGTTCCTTTTGTTTCCATCTCCTGATATGCATGCTCTTGTGTAATTTGCTTCCCTCAAAGCAGACAAGTATGTGCTAAATCTAGTGACTTACTTATAATGAACAAAGTATGGAAAAATGATTGGGAATTATACTGAAATTGGATTATAATTTTTAAAATATCAGTATTAACCTCTTTATTTCTGGAATTGATGAAGTAACTACTGTATTGCAGAGACCGAAGTGGCAAGGTACTAAGAGCAGCCTCCAGCCAGGAGCTTGTAAGGAACTCAGAGCATCCTTGTGGCAGCCAGCCCTCAATGCATTCTCTCTTCCACCATGGAAACTTGAGTGTGTATTGTTTTTAATATAGAGTCCTCAGATGAGACCACAACGCTTTAGTTCAGCCTTATAAGAGGCAGTGAAGGTAAGGTTGTGCCCACAAGAGCAATAAGGTAATAAATGTGTTATTTCAAATCACCAAATGTTGGAGTAATTTGTTAAATAGTAATAGATAGCTAATACATTAGAACTATGGAAACATTTTCAGGTAATGATCCTATAACTTATTTTTTAATAATGAATTCCCATTCAATTCTCATTTAATTTTAGTTTAGAGACTACGTTAAAAGGTAAATGGTCACTTTTACCAGCTAGTAATACATGTCAACAAAAAAGAATAACAATAAAAATGAAAACAAGTACACCTATATGATGTGACTTCTAGATGTTCAAACCTAAGGATGGCAAAGCAAAGATATTAAGACTCACTTTTAATGGAGCCATTTTTACTATACGGAAAAACAAAAGTTTTATAAATCTTTGAGAAAATGAATATAATTGACACTTTAAAATAAATAAACTTTACTGATAAGATTTTCAATAATAGTGTGGCAGTTACATAATCTCCTTTCAACTTGCAAAGGGGTGGGTATAGCCTGTCAATCAGGTCACAGCTTGATGACCTAATAGCTCACTGGACGCCAGATACTTCTCTGCTTGACTCCCTGAAAAACATTCCTGTTGGCAGCCCACATGGAGCTACTCTGATAGGGCTAGAGCTCTGGAGCTGGAGGACCCATGTGAAGACCCATGCCAGCGCTGAGATGATTCCACCACCACTGGATCCACAAGACTTTCCACCCACTGGCCTGTGATTTTCTTGCATTTGGCATTTTTGCATGGCTGCATGAGTCTAAAGAGGAATTTACGGACTAGGTTCAACATATGGGATAATTATATGAAAGTCGAGGAGAAAGCAGACTAAACACAAATTCACAAGAGTCAAAATACAATCTTAAATGTATCCCACATTAATTTCTAGAACATCTCTAAAACAGATTTGACACATTGAACACTAAGGACAGAAGACCCGATGAGACATGGGAAGTTATCAAAACCATCATTTGTGAAGAAAGCAAATGTTCATTAAAAAGACAGAAAAGAAAGAAAAGATCACAAGGGAGGTCAAAAGACTCTGAAACTAGCTCTTAATTGTATATTGGGTAAAGCAACTGGAAAGAAGGATGAAGTCAAGGACTGAATAGAAAATTTGAAAGGGAAGCTTTATAAGAAAATCAACTATTGTAACAAAATGTGCAATGGTCTAGAACGAGAAAACCAAACGGGAAGAACAGACTCAGTGTATATGAAACTCAAAGAACTCAAGAAAAAAGCCAAACCTCAAACTACAATTTTGAGAGATTCTGTATTGAATTATAAAGGAAGTGTCAAGAGAAGATAGAGTCCTTGTTCCAGGAAGAACTAGGAGACAGTCCACCATCTCAGGATGTATCATGTGAGCAAGAACCAACGGTGCTGGAAAAGCAGTTCACACAATATTGAATGTATTAGCCAAAAACAAGGCTCCAGTGATTAACCAAATACCCACTGAAATGTTTCAGAGCACCGAGGAAGCACTGGAAGAACCACCTTACCTTTACGAAGAGATGTGGAAGATAGTTCTTGGCCAACTTACTAGAAGAGATCCATATTTGTGCCCATTCCAAAGAAAGGTGACCCAACAGAATGCTCAAACCATAGAACAATATCACTGATATAGCCACATGCAATGATGCAGAATGCAGAAAGAACACAAGGCGGTGGGTGCAAGGTACCATGGATCCAATGGGGGTGGATGCATCTCCCAGGCTTGCAGCAGGTCTCCACGTGGTGTCCAAAGGATGGTGAAGGCAGAGAGAGAGTGGCCGGCCTCCAGTGAGTCATTTATCTTGGTGGCACCTCCAAATGAGGTCATCAAGTTGCAAACTGATTGACAGGTTAACTTCACCCATATCTTCTGTGGGTGTCATGTTGGCACCAAAAAACCTTACTATCCCAGATATTTATTGGTGTTTCATGGACTATGCCAAGGCATTTGACTGTGTGGATCATAATGAACTCTAGATAATGAGAAGAATGGGAATTCCAGAACACTTCATCGTGTTCATTCGCAATTCGTACATGGATTTAGAGTCAGTTGTGTGAACAGAACATGGGAATACTGCTTGGTTTAAAATCAGGAAAGGTGTGAGTCAGGGTTTGTATCCTCTCACCATACTTGTTCAATCTATATGCTAAGCAGATCATCAGAGAAGCTGGATTATATGAAGAAGAATGCACCATTGGAATTAGAGGAAGGCTGAGTAACACAACCTGACACAGCCATGTTTGCTGAAAGTGAGGCGGACTTGTAGGACTTGCTGATGAAGATCCAGGATTGTAGCTCTCAGAATGGATTATGACTCAATGTAAGAAAAACCAAAATCTTCACCACCGCAGCACTAGGCAACATTATGATCAATGGAGAAAGGTTGACGTTGTCAGGAATTCAGTCTTCCTTGGATTGAAAGTCAATGCTCATGGAAACAGCAGTCAATAAACTAAAAGATGTATACTATTAAGTGAATCTGCTGCATAAAACCGCTTTAGAGTAATTGAAATAAAGGCTGTTACTTTGAGGACTTAGGGGCACCAGACCCATTCCATGGTATTCTCCATTGCATCATAGGCATGTGAAAGTTGGACACTGAATAAGGAAGATCATAGAAGAATCGACACATTTGAATTGTGGTGCTGGAGAAGAAGATTGAAAATGCTATGGACTGCTAACAGGACAGACTGGTCTATATTAGACGAAGTAAGGCTAAAGTGCTCCTTCGAGGCAAAGATGGCATGACTTTGTCTTACATATTTGGACATATTGTCAGGAGAGACCAGTCCCTGGAGAAAGACTTCGTGTTTGATAAAGTGGCAGGGTGGCAAAAAAGCGGAAAGCCCTCGTTTAGCTAGTTCGACACAGTGGCGGCATCAGCAGGCTCAGGCACAGGAAAATTGTAAGATGGTGCAGGGTTGTGAAGTATTTCATTCTGTTGTGCATAGGATTGCTAAGGGTTGGTGGCAACTTGATGGCACGAAACAAAAGCAACAACAACAAGCTTCACGGGTTGCGTATCTAAAGAATCTAGCATAAGATAAAATGTATATGGTCATTCTACTATCAATCTTTTTGTGTTCATTTTATGACTCTCGTCACTCATGATTATTCACACAGATCAGAGAATAAAATAGGAACAGATTCTCTTCACGTGGTAAGATTCTTTTGGAACAGAGAACTGAGGAGGATAAAGGAAGGGTCTGCAGGAAAAAAAGTGAAGTTAGCTAAAGATAGAAAATTCAAGATAGGAAAGATGACAAAGAGAAAAAGGAAAGAGAATCTGACAAAATAAAAATAATAAGAAAAAAATGTAAATAAATAGAGTGATATTTGGGAATGAAGGATTAGTGAAACTTCTTGACCTCAATAAATCAATATCTTGAAAATATACATACTCATGGAATATTAAAATTTCCTTGTGTTCATTGTTTAGTGATATTTATGTGCCTACTTCACTTGCTAGATTTTGATGTTCAGCAGGATTTTCATACATAACTGAACACCCTGACTCCACCATCACCAGCACAGGAGTAATTGGTTAGAGTGCTATTATTGTCATGTCTTTGTATTGGTCTAAGAGTGTATAAGATGATTTTTATGTAAATAAGATGTAAATGAATTCATTGTGATTAAAGGCAAAAGACTCTGGGTGACTCACTGGCATCATATGCACCTAGGGAAGGCAGTTAGGAAGCATAAAAGCAACATTAACTACTGAACGTGTCATAAAAGATGCCCGGGTTGATGGTGATTTGACTATTCTGGCTGCTGTTCAAGGTGGAACTCTGTTCCTGATGTAATTCTAGCTGTTACATTGCATAGATGTATAGTTAATTTATCTTCTTCCATCAAGATCCAAATCACACATAATATAATTGCCTCTGTAAGTACACTATCCGTCATGACTAATGATGCAAAAATGAACAGGATGGCCAAAGGTCTGATGCACTTATCTTTGTAGAATGAAAGAAAGGAATGTCTTATTTTTCAAAATTTATAATGAATCTCTACTAGTGGAAATACATTTGAATAAGTTAAAAAGATTGTTTTTTAAACCCTTTATTATGATTAGGGTGGATATGTTAGTTTAGTTTTAATAAATGCCAATCTCTCATTTACAAATGCATGGAGTTTCAGCAAGACAAGGTTAAATCAGATACTATTCCTACCTGGGTTCCAGGTCAAACATATGTGAATTGGCTCTGAGCTAAATATATTTAAACATGTATCTGTGATTGTGGATGGCTGTAGACAAGCTTTCTCCACAATCCACTAGTTTTACACTTGTTAAATTACCTACAAAAAAGAAAGTATAATGAAAAAATGGCTTCTGAAGGAATTTGACAGGGCAATTAAGTGAAAGGAAGAGGGTTCAGGTCAAGGTTGTGGTTATTGTATTTGGGAACTGCAAAGGGATAATCTTGTTAGATTTTCATAAGGAAAACAGGAAAATCACAAGGACATGTTAAAAATATGTTTTAAGAACACGGAAAGCCATTTTGGTAAGAAAAAGACCAGGAAAATAGCACCAAGGAATTGTTTCCATTGTGGTAGTTCCAGCATCTGGTGTCAACTTGTGAAGGAGTGGATTCCAGCTTATCAATCAGGTTGCAGCTTATCACCTCATTTGGAGGTGTTATGAAGATAAATAGCTCAGTGGAGGCCAGATACACTGACTTTCTGCTTTGGGTTTCTGGCTGCCAAGACACATGGAGCTATGCTAGAGCCCTGCAGCTGAAGGGGCCACGCGGAGACCCACAGGAGTGCTAAGATGCTTCCACACCACTGGATTCACAAGACTTTCGGCCCACTGGCCTGTGATCTTCCTGCATCATTGTATGTGTTTCATGAGTCTGAAGAGTAATTTATAGTTTGATATTGGACATATGGGCTAATATCAGACTTAACGATTTGATCTGGACTGGGTTAGGATGTTTTCTCAATATTCATATTTTCTTGTATATAAAGCTCTTTCTTTTTTATGGTAATATTCTTCTTTTTTTAAAAAAATAACTGAATCATTTTATTGGGGGCACGTACAACTCATCACAATGCACCTATGCATCCATTGTGTTGAGCACTTTTGTACATTTGTTTTCCTCATCTTTCTCAAATTATTTGCTTTCTGCTTGAGTCCTGGGTATCAGCTCCTAATCTTTTCCCTTCCCTCCCCATTCCCCCATCTCCCACAAACCCTTGCTAATTTATTAATTATTATTTTATCATATCTTACAGTGTCCAACGTCCCCCTTCACCCACTTCTCCGCTGTCCATCCCCCAGGGAGGAAATTATATGTAGATCCTTGTAATCTGCTCTTTCTGATACACATATGAGCATCTATGAATTTATTTCTCTAGTCAACCCAGAGAAACCCATCATGACACAACCATCATGACAATGAACCTTTACTTTCTCCAAGGGTAGCAAAGGCTGTCCTCTGAGAATACATTACTCAACCCACCCTACAGCCCTGACAAGGCTCTTTCCGAATTCTATGTGTTACCTGAACTCAAAGAACATTTAAAAGGAATATGATTGAAGTCCCTTGAAGATGTCAAAACTATCAGTGTCATGGGGTGTAAATTTAAAAAGGTAGAATTATTTGGGGAAGGATTTCTCACTGCCACCAAGTAGATGTCAATTCATATTGATCCTATAGGACAGGGTAGAATTGCCCTTGTGAGTTTCTAAGACTGTAATTATTTACCGGAGTAGAAATCCCTATCATAGGTTGTTAATAAGCCTCCCTCTAATCCTGATGCCACATTCTCTTTCATATAATCCACCTTCTCTGATAATTTGTTCAGCAAAAGTTTGAATAAGTGCAAAGAGAAGAAACAACCTCGACGCACACCTTTCCTAATTTTCAATCATGCATTATTCTTTGTTCACATCCCAAAACTGATTCTTCATCCATGTGCAAGCTCCACATGAGCATAATGAAATGTTCTGAGATTTCCATTTTTCTCAAGACTATGCAGCCTTTGTTATGATCCACAGAGTCGAGTGCCTTGGTATAGTCAATAACACGCAAGGGAACATCTTTCTGGTGTTCTCTGCTTCCAGCCAAGATCCATCTGGCATCAGAAATAATATCCTTTGTTCCAGGTCCTCTTCTGAATCTGACCTGGACTTCTGTCAGGTCATTAGACTGCTGTAACCTGTGTTGAATGATTTTTAGCAGAATTTTACTCGCGTGTGATATCAGTGGTATAGTTCTGTAGTTGTAGCATTCTTTAAGGACATATTTCTTTTGAATGGATACAAATATGTATCTCTTGAAGACTAATTAATCAAGTAGCTATTTGCCAGATTTCTTGGCATAGAAGGGTGAATGCTTCCAGTACTTCATCAACTTGATAAATTATTTCAACTGATATTCCATGTATTCCTAGAGCTTTGTATAAAATTGAATAATAGTTGCATTGATTAAATTCCTTTTGTACTTTAATTATGTAAGACCTTGAGCATTGCCATCTGATTATTTTATTGTCACAGGGTTGAGTACTACTTCTTAATAGTATCACTATCATGTAAATTCATTTTCTCCTTTTCCCATCACAGTTCAGATGGTGTTCTAATTTGGGCTCCATCTGCAATAATTACCATTTGTGTTTCCCTGAAAAATAAAAATAATTAGTGTATTTATTAATTATTTGAAATGTTAATGCATTAAAGTGTATATTATTAACAATCAATACTAGTCAACCATCAGTTGGATATAGCATGGATCATTGTCTGATACTGAACACCGAATGAACAGAAACAGAACATTGTCAGAGATAGTGTCAGAAGAAGAGCACTTCATGTTAGAAAACACTCAAAATGTTTGAGAAACAACTGCCTTCTCAACGTAGGGTCGACGAAAATTATGTGAATGCAGTCAAGCCTGTGGAAGCAGAGTTTTCAGGACCTTCATTTGCTGATTGGGCATGACTCAAAATGAGAAGAAACAGCTGTCACATCAATTAACAATGGAGCTTAGAATAATCAAAGTACGAATCTATGAACATTTAAAGTACTCAAAAATGACATAAAACACACAAATATTAATAGTCTAGGTGTTAGTAATGTGAAACACATTGGCCATTTTACATCAGAAAATTATATGGTTTACAATAACAGAATGATGGACTCATGAGGACTCATTCACATGCAATGACTTTGACTTCACGTCAAAAAGGAAATTTCAAGATAAATTTTGAAGTATAATTCTGTGACAGGGTCTACCCAGTTACAAGAAAATCCAATAAGACAACAAGGATTCAAATTTAGGAGCAACTATTAAAAGTAGTGATGGGCAAATTAAAAAATTCTACCAAATATTCATATCAAGATTGATCAAACATGCAATCAAGCTGCATTAAAATTATTAGTGATTGAAATACAGATGTTAGAAATGAGAAAAGAACAAGAAGGTAGAGATGGCATAATAGACATTTGTAAGACTAATGACTTCTACATAGCAAATCCCTGTTTTCAACAACACCAAAAGCATCTTTACACATGTACTTCTCCAGGTGGAATACACAGAAATCAATTTGGCTACATCTTTGGAATAAACTATGGAGATATTTAATGTTAGGAGGCAAAACCAGATCAGGGGCTGACAATAAAAATCCAGGTTCAAGATGAAAATAGTCCAGGAGAGCCTAAATATGACCCTGAGTGTATCCCACTTGAATTTCCAGAACATCTCAAGAACAGATGTGATGCATTAACCTCTCGTTAGAGAAGACTCAATAAGCTGTGGGATAGCGTCAAGACTGCATCCCCAAAGAAGGGAAAAGGTCATTAAAAAGGCAGTACAGCAAGAAAAGATCAAAGTGGATATCAGGAGAGACTCTAATTTTTGCTCTTAAGCTGATCAGGATTTTCAAAGAGCAGCCCAAGAAAATAAAGTAAAATATTACAATAAAATCTGCAAACCTAGAGTTAGAAGACCAAAAATGAATAAAACACTTGGACTATTTTAAACTGCAAGAATACAGGAAAAAATTCAAGCCTCAAGTTGAAATATTGGGAGATTCAATGGACAAAATATTGAATGATACAGGAAGCATCCAAAAACAAGGGCAAAAAACACAGTCACTGTATCCCAAAGAACTCGTCAACATTCAAATATTTCAAAAGGTAGCACGTGAGCAAGAACTAATGGCAATGAAAGAAGAATCCCAAGCTGCATTGAAGACATTAGCCTAAACCAAAGCCCTGGAATTGATGCAATACACATGAAAATGTTTCAAAAAATTAATGAAGCAGTCACTCATCTGCAAAACAAATTTGAAACATAGTTATTTGGCCTAATGACTGGAAAATATCCATATTTGCACCCATTCCAAGGAAAGGTGAATCTAATGAATGCTCAAACTATAGAACGATATCATCGATATCCTATGCAAGTAAAATTTTGCTGAATATCATCCAACAT
The DNA here is from genome assembly GCF_050624435.1 of Tenrec ecaudatus. Classification (NCBI taxonomy): domain Eukaryota; kingdom Metazoa; phylum Chordata; class Mammalia; order Afrosoricida; family Tenrecidae; genus Tenrec; species Tenrec ecaudatus. The sequence goes on from NC_134531.1 coordinate 97,859,964, forward strand.
CTGTTACAGCATTACATTGATAGGGAGCCATTGAAGGTTCCAGATGGATTCAGAAGAAAACATGGAACAAGGGATATCATTGTTGATGTCAGATGGATCTTGGCTGGAAGCAGAGAACACTAGAGAGATTTTTATTTGTGTTTTATTGACTATTGCAAGGTATTTGACTGTGTGCAACCTTGAGAAGAATGGGAATTCCAGAACACTTCATTGTGCTCATGCGGAACTAGTACACAGATCAAGAGGCAGGTGTGTGAATAAAAAGAGACTATCGCATGGTGTAAAATCATAAGTATGTGTGTCAGTGCGGTATCCTTTCACCACACTTGTTCAATTTTTACGTTGAGTGAGAAAAACATGAGAGGAGCTGTATAATAAGAATACTGAGTCACCAGTTTGGGTGCTAGGTTTATTAACGTTTGATTTTCAGATGATAAAACCTTGGTTGCTGTAAATGAGGAGGACTTGAAGCACTTGCTGATGAAAATCAAGAATTTAACCTTCAAGAGAAGTAGAATTCAATGCATAGAAAACCAAAATAATGAAAACAGGACTGATAGGTAGCATCATAAAAAATGGAGAACATATCAACCCACAGTATATTTAATCACCTAAAATATATGTAAAAGCTGGGCACTGATTAAGGAGTAAGTTGAAGATTTGACCCATTGGACTTATGATTCTAGGAAACAATGTCGAATGTACCATGGACTGTCAAAAGAACAAACAAATCCATCTTGGAAAAACTACAGCCAGAACACTATTTAAAGGCAAGAATGACAAGACTTCATAACAAGTACTTTGGACATGTTATCAGGAGAGATCAGTCCCTGGAAAAGGACATCATTCTTGGTAAAGGATAGGGGCATCCAAAAAGAGAAAGAATGTTGACAAGATGGATTAGCTATGACAGTGGGCTCAAACATAAGAGCAATTGTTAGGACAGCATAGGACAGAGCAGTGTTTCATTCTATTGCCTGCCTATAGGGTCACAATGAGAGCAAATCAACTCAATGACATCTGGCCAAAACAATAACTACCAGGTTGGTTGTGAAGATTAATAGCTATAACAAGGGGATTAATTTCAGTGTAAATTGTGCTTAGGAATTAATAAGAAGAAAGTATTTAATTTATTTTACATATCCAAGATTTGAAAGAGGGAAAGTAATGGAGATAAATGAGTGACAGATCTAGTTCTACAAGAAAATTACAGTATATACTCAAGTATAGGCTTTGTATGAAAATGACAGCAGTGATGGTGATGACGGCGATCTCAGTGAGGACAGCGTCTATGATGCCCTCACAGCAGCTGAAGCTCTACATTGGGATACGGATGATGAGGAGGAATCCAGTTTTGAAGGATTTTAACTCTTTACATTTTAGCTTGGTTGCTGATTGAGCTCAGGGAATAGTACTCTTAAGGTATCATTGTTGATACCTTATTGTTTTTGTTGAACCTATTTTCCACTTACTGAGCTGGTTTACTAATGTTAAATGACTTGTCCTTTTATTTTTTTAATTTTTATTTAAATACATTACCCCACTGATGTCTCAAATTTTAGTAATTTTATTTTCATTTGTTTTGATTATTGAAACTCACCAATAGCTTCTGCATTCTCCACCCTAGGCCTATACTTGAGTCAATCAGTTTTTCTGGTTTCCCAGGTAATAATTTGGTACCTCGGCTTTTACTCAGGTCAGCTTATATTCGAGTATACACAGTAATTGAAGATTGTGTTGGAGAGGAAGGAGAAATGTAACCTTCTCTCGGGAGAGACTGTGTAGAGAGGAGTTCTAGAGATCTACCTAAGAAGAATGAATGGTTTTATGTGATCATATAGAGAACTACCTGTATTTCAGGCTCTGGACTCTCCAAAATTGTTTTACTTGTCACCTTGTTTAGTCCTTTAAAAATTCACCAAGGAAATAAAATAAACTTCTAGCCCATCTTCAATGCCACAGATAATACATATCCTAAAAATCTAATTATCCTCTATGAAAGATGTTATTCTTGTCAGGTGGCAAAATATACCAATAATTTACAAGGGTATTGCCTTGTGAATAAATATACTCTCTGTGAGTAAGTGGTTGGTTTATATGGGATATTTTCTTTCACTGCGAAGACCCTCAAAACCCTTATGGCATTCTATATATTCCTTAATTTGAACAAACAAGTAGACATGTTCCACAAGTTTGATTGCCAAACCTATAGTTTGGTATACACTTGGCATTATTCCTAAGTCAAATCCACTTCAAGAGACAAGTTAGGTAGCAGTCTTAAGATTATTTAAAAGGATACAATATATCTAAAAACACTCTAAATATGTGTTTCAAAGATATTTTGAACAGCAAAAATGTTCTTGGAATCAGCCCTCAAAAAATAACCACGTAGAAGGAGAAGACATCTATTTAGATGAATAAATCTGAATACATATAATTTTAAAGTACCAATCACTCCACTTTATACTCACAATTTACACTGAATTGGAAAAACTTTTCATACAATGTTCAATATATCTGTGATGTCTCAGGCCATCTATGATTTTTTCCTGAACTTCTCTGTCCTTATTTTTAATCATCAAATCATTTGCCATCAAACTATCAGGGCAATATAAAATTGGCATATGAAAGTATAATGGTTTATATACTCACAAAAAGACTGTTCATGTGACATTCATATTTTGCCTGGATTTGGGTAGAACTCTGTAATTCTTTCATATACTAAATAGTTAGGTGTAGACTGGTATCATTTCTGACTATTATTATAGTTGTTGATTAGCTCCTTTGAGAATAAAATATTTTGTTCAGGTTTTACCAAAATTTGACTGGACAGCACAGTCACATGTGGTGAAGTGAATTTTTCACTTGTTTCAAGTATTATTTATTACCAATATGAATAATAAAATATTTAGCACCAATTCCCCTTTATTGCATTTCTAGGGCTGCTGTAGCAAAGTACAACGAACTATATGTCTTAAAGAAACCGGTCTTTTTTCTTTCGTGGTCTGGAGGCTATATACATGAAGTCCAGATGTTAGCAGAATTACAATATCCAAAGTGTACGAGAACACCCTGAGGGGAAAAACATCATTCTCTGCCTCTTTAGCTTCTGGTGACTCTTGGCAATCTTTTGTATTCCTTGGCTTGTAGTTACATTACTTGACTCACCGACTCTATTTTCTCATGTACATTTTTCTATGTCCAACTTGAGCTCTTCTTCTTCTTCTTCTTCTTTTTTGCACATCATTGTTGAAGAGGAAGGCTAAGCGCTCCTTGACCGTGGGCTCGGTGGCCTGCCAGTTGGACGCGGGCTCACACAGCAGTGCCACCCCGAGCCCCGCTGCCTCCTTGGCGCCAACTTGAGCTCTTCTTATAAGAACTCTAACCTATCAGTTTAACACCTGGTATGACCAAATCTTAATTTTATTCTATTTTCCAAGATCCTGTTTCCAAATTAGCTCAATTCATGAAATTTTGTGAGGTAATTTTTCAAGAAGTAGAGACAGAATGCTTCTTAGAAGCAAGATGGCAAGGATATTTCTCATATACTTTGGATATGTTGTTAGGAGAGACCAGTCACTGGAGAAGGACATCATTCTTGTTACAGTAGAGGGGAAGCAAAAAAAGAAAAACCCTTAATATGATGAATTGACACAGTTGGGGTAAAAGTGGGCTCAAACATAAAAAAAGTTTGAGGATGGCACTGAACCTAGAAGTGTTTGGTCCTGTGGTATATAGTGTACAATGGAAGTGTTGTCTATGGGGTACCATGGAAGTGTTGTCTATGGGGTAACATGGAAGTGTTGTCTATAGGGTACAATGGATCAGACCCAGCTCAATGGCACCACTCCATGATAACATTCAATTCGACACTCAGCAATGATGGGAGATTATCCTTTTCTCTTGTCGGAGTAGAATTTGTTGAGATAATTTTTAATTCTGTCTGTCATTCTCTTATTTCTTATATTAGTTTTTCCTCAACATTTTTGGATACAACTAGATGACAGAAAAACTGAGATCGTTTGAACTTACGTGCATTCATTATTTCAGTTCCTCCACCCTACTATCATTTCATCTTACTGTAGTGACTTGCATGTATTGCAAAATCCAACAGGATCATTCATAGGGAAGAGATTTCATAAGAGATTCCAAATTAAGAGTAAGCCAGGAAGAAGGATGAGAGTATCCACTTCTGAAGGATTAATCACCATGAATAGCCATTTGTGAATATCAATTGAACCTTTTAAAATATTCTGCTTCAATAAAATGAGCCCCTCAGGTAGGAAAATACAACAACTCTGAAAGAGTTCTGTGCTCAAAGTAGAACTAATTGTATAGGTATGAATGGAGTAAAACTTGCAGGATCTCCATTTGTTCACTAAGCACAACTCAAAATGGAAAGAGGCTGCTGCAAACATAAATCAATAATCAGAATGTTGAATGCTAAAGATATTAATCTAGGAAACTGGAAGTTGTCAAAAATGAAATAGAATGTATAAAGATCCATATATTTGGGATTAGTGAGTTGATATCAATTAGTATGGGACATTTTGGTTGACAATCACATGGCTTACAATGCCAGGTATAATAAATTCAAGAGGAATTTATCACATTAATTTTCATGAAGAACATTTCAAGATTTGAAGTGTAATGTTGTCTGTGATAGGATAATATCTATACATGTGCAGGAAACTATTTTCTGTTAATATAACTATCATTCAAATTTACCCACCAACTACTAAGGTTAGTGGTAAAGAACTTAAATATTTTTACGAAAGTTCTTCATCCAGAAATTGGTAAAAAAAAATAATCAATATCTGTGAATAATTACTAGTGACTGAGATGTGAAATGTGGAAACAAAGTGGAAGGGTGAGTAGATGCAAAATATGGACTTGGTATTAAATAAAACAGGAGATCTAATGATTTTTGCAAGACAAACAACTTCTTTACAAAATACCTTTTTCAGCAACACAGTCAGCTGTACACATGGACCTCACCAGGCAAAATGTCCACGAATCAAACTGACTGCATCTGTGGGAACAGACAATGGAAAAGCTCAATATCATCAGTAAAATGAGGACACAGAGCAACTATGGAACAAACCTTAATTTGCTCATATATAAGTTCAAGATGAAGCTGAAGAAAATGAAAGAAATCCACGAGAGACAAAACACATCTTGGAGTATACCCCACCTGAGTTTAGCAAATACCTGAAGGGCATATTTGGTGCATTGAAGAACAGTGACCAAAGACTACACCACCGTGGGATGGCAGAAAGGGCATCACACCTGAAAAAGGCAACAAAATTAGAAAGAGAAGAAACTAAAACAACAAAGTAGATGTCAGAACCGTGCTCTTGAACACAAAGTAGCTAAAGCAATTATGCTGTAGAAATGAAGTAAAAGAGCTGAACAGAAAAATGCAAAGGGCAACTTGAAAAGACAAAAGCCCCTGAGGGAGTACAAAGTACAGACTCTGGGCCAAAGCATGGGACCCATTGGACCTGACTGAAGGACATGCCTAGAGATAGAAATTAGACCTTGATCTATTTACAGGTTTTTTCTTTCTTTTGAAATTTTTTTCTTTTAATTAATTTATTCTATGAGTAATTGGTTTCCTTTTTTGTTGTCATCGCTGTGTTCTCACTCATCGCCTATCTTGCTATGACTTGATTTTTGTGCATATTATTACCTCTACAGATCTATTTAGATAAGATAGACTGGATGAATAGTCTGGAGGGAAAATAATGGGACCAATGGTTCCAGGGGACATGGGAAAGTGGGAGAGAGGGTAAGGGGATGGTGCTGACCAACCCAGGGACAGGGGAGAAACAAGTGATCCAAAATCAGTGGCAAGGAGGGTGTGAGAGATCTGGTAGTGATTCAGCAAGGGCAAGGTAACCAAGAGAAATTACTGAAACCCAAATAAAGGCTGAGTATGATAGTGGGACAAGAGGAAAGTAAAAGGAAATAGAGGAAAGAACTAGGTGACAACGGGTATTTATAGAGGTCTAAAGACTGGAATGTACATATGTACATATATACATATACATATATACATATATATATATATATATATATATATGTGTGTGTGTGTGTGTGTGTGTGTGTGTGTGTGTGTGTGTGTGTGGAAACAGACCTATGTGAGTATATTTATAGGTTTAGTATTAAAGTATCAGATGGACATTGGGCCTCCACCCAAGCACTCACTCAATGCAAGAACACGTTGTTCTATTAAATTGGCATTCCAGGATGCACACATTCCCAACTCGATTGCTGAAGAAAAATGCATGCATAAGCAAATGTGGTGAAGAAAGCTGATGGTGCCTTGCTTTCAAAGGCTTGAAGATAAACAAGTGACCATCTAGCTGAGAAGCATCAAAGCTCAAATGGAAGAAGCTCACTAGTCTGTCTGACCACAAGGTGTAGAATGGTCCAGTTATCAGACATAAAAGAAACAAAAAACATATAAGTGGGTACCCACCTTCCTGATATGATCAATGAAGACAAATGTGTGCATAAGTAAATATGGTGAAGAAAATTGATGATGCCCAGCTATCAAAAGATATAGCATCTGGTGTCTTAAAGGCTTGAAGATAAACAAGCGGCCATCTGCTGAGAAGCATCAAAGCCCACATGGAAGAAACATACCAGCCTATGTTACTATGAACTGTTGAAGGGATCAGGTATCAAGCATCAAGGAACAAAAATCCTATCATTGTAAATGTGGATGAGTGCAGAGTGGCGACTCAAAACCCATTGGTAGCCAACCGGACACCCCCTTACTGAAGGGTTGTGGGGAGGAGATGAGCCAGTCAGAGTGCAGGGTAGCAATGATGAAATATATAACAACCCTCCTTTTCTTGGTGGGGGCCAGGCGTGCAGTCCCAGTCCCCGTTATGTACAGAGGCAGAGGGAGCGGACTCCGGTCCCCTCGGCATCATGTTTTCAGTGCCAGAGGCTGCCCATCCACTGGTTCTATCCTCAAGCGCCGGGACAAGGTAAAAAGAAAAAAAAAGAAATTTTCCTCTAGTTCTTAAATGCTCCCCCCCCCCACTCCACTATCATGATCCCAATTCTACCTTACAGATCTGGCTAGACCAGAGGATGTACATAGGTACAGATAGCAACTGGAAACACAGGCAATCCAGGACAGATGACTCCTTCAGGACCAGTGGTGAGAGTGGCGATGCCTGGAGGGTGGAGGGAATGTGGGGTTGGAAAGGGGGATCTGATTACAAGAATAATCTACGTACAGTCTCCTCCCTGGGGGATGGACAGCAGAGAAGAAGGTGGGGGGAGACGTCGGACAGTGTAACATATGACAAAATAATAATAATTTATGAATGATGAAGGGTTCATGAGGTAAGGGGAGTGGGGAGGGAGACGAAAATGAGCAGCAGATATTAAGGGCTGAAGTAGAAAGCAAACGTTTTGAGAATGATGATGGCAACAAATGTACATATGTTCTTGACACAATGGATGGATGGATTTTGATAAGAATTGTATGAGCCTTCAATAAAATGATGAAAAGAAAAATGAAAATTTGAAAGACCTGGATTTGGAAACTTGAAAATTAAGAACGCCCTCAACATAATAAGACTGAAGAACTGAAGAAAATTTCCAAGTCTCCATTTGTAGGTATTGGCAGATTCAATGGGTAATATAGTAGGGATCTTAATGGTATAATTGTTTTTCGTTGGGCTGTGATTCAGAAGTTCAGCAGTTCAAAACCAGTAGCAGTTCCTTCAGAGAAGGACGTGGCATTCTACTCCCATATACAGTTTTGGGGCAGTTCTTTCCTGTCCTCTAGGGTCACTGTGAGTCAGCCTAGACTAGATGGCAGTAAGTGTCTGGTTTTGATTATGGGGAAAGTATTGAATGATGCAGAATCACCAAATGAATTCTTAACTTTTAGTATTATCCAAGGTCCCCCGGAAGTAAATTTAACTCTCAGAAAGCTAATGAGGCTACCCCAATGTGGAACGGGGATATATATACATGTTAGTTATAAGAATGGATTTTGAGTTCACACTGAACTGTAAGCTCTAATTTAAGAACAGCAGTTCTTATGATTCAGCCTTTCTCAATTCTTACCCTCATGAAGAGATCACTGAAGAAAATATGGGCACTGAAGTAAAGTGTGATGGTGAAGAAAGTGGATGGTGCCGTATCAGAAAGAATAGCTTCCAGTGTGTTAAAAGTTTATCTTTTCAAAAGCAGCCACCAAGCTCATATGAAGAATCACACCAGCCTATGTGATCCAAGCTTTGTAAATGATAAAATTCAAGATCAAATGGGGAAATTGTATTAGAGCTTGTATTCTGGGCACCCAGTTTGTGGAAGGGTATGGACCACAATGAAAGCCCAAAATCCATTTGAAGAGTTTCCACGAAGATTCAGCCTCAATTGAATTCCCTGGATCACTAACCAGAGATGTGAATAGTCTTGCTCTCAGAGAGCATCAGACAGAGAATTAATGAAGTTATAATTAGGTTAATTTTTGACATCTTATTTTTGGTTTTTACTTTTGATCAACTTTAAATGTGTTCTGTTTTTTATTATTTCTTGCTTTCTTTTGGATTGAGGTTTCTCTGTATTTTACTTATTTAATTTTCTATGGGAGGGTTTTTTTCTATAATTTTCTTCATATGAAATCCAGGATAGATAAAACAAAACAAACAAACAAAAAAGAACTCCAGGATAGGTAAATCCATGGAGAGAGTAACCAAAACAATAGTTTCTTGGAGTTATGGCACGGTAGGGCTGAGGAAATATGGCACTAAGAACAATAATTAAAAAAATAAAGAAATTGTTCTAAAATTGATGTGTTGAGATGATTAACAACTCTTTTGAAATATATTTAATCATTAAATTATATGATGCATGAACTACATGTTGATAATCGTTTTTAAAAGATCATATAAAGCAAATAAATAAAATGGAAACACTTGCTTCTAGAATATCAATGGCATATGAGAGTTATATAATATGAACTAGTAAATTAAATATTTGTGCATTACCATCTTATGAAGAAAACAAAGAATTCGTTCTTACTCTAGCAATCTGTTTCCCTTATGTGACTGTTTATATGACTGGTGTGAACATCATTTTATTTTCACTGTTATATTTAGGCTTTTGCTGCAAACACGCTTCCAATGTTTCCAAAAACCATTCCTCTACTTCTCTAGAAAAAGCAGAAGTTGCTAAGTGTTTTGAGACTTGGGAGGAAAAAAATGAAGTAAACAAAAATTTTTACATTGGTAAGAAATTTAAGTTGATGTCTAAGAACAAAACATGCATGCCTTTCATTACCCATCTCTTCCGAGGCCTCCTGGATGCTCGCTTGGCTGTCAGGTGGTCAGGCTGACATCTGTTGCTTTGTCTCTCAAGATTTCGCTTGAAACTGTGCAAAATCAGATTAAAGTAATCCAATTATCTTCTGTATATAAATTACTTTCATTATGAAAAATTAATTTTAAAATAGAATCCATGAAATTGTACTGTTTTGACTTGAGCCCCTTGCTAATTGCTATATATCCTAATTAGCTTTATTAAGGCTTCTTACAAGGGGGGGGGATATTGCTACATTGGGAATTAAGATAAAATTTTAGTAGCCTGATTGAGTAATCTGTCCATGACAGCTGAGCTCCCATGCGCTCTCCAAGTTTTCTCTCACTTGCAAACAATCCTGAGAGCTAGGATAATAAGAGGGAATAAGGAATTTCATTGGAATCTTCAAGTAAGAGTGTTCTTCACTATGTTTCATATTAGCTCACTGGATAGGAGTCCAATTCTCCTATGTGTGGTTACTCTTTGATGAGATGCTTGTTTCCTGATAAAAGGATGCTATGATGCCAGTTGTTAAGAAATTTAGAATGACAGTGTCATAATAGTTAAGAAAATTAGGTTTAAATAGCCCTATTGCACTCAAGTTGGCACCTACATGTGTTCTAAAAGAAATGTGCTACACCAGGTTTTCTTGACTATAATTGTTGTGAGCGCAGACCACCAGGCTTTCTTGCATAACTGATGGGAGGAGTACAGAGCCCCGGTACTCCACCGCCTCAGTTCTTGACATAGTCGGATTTCACATGAAATACTGAGAAAAGTTTTCATCAGAGGTCAAACAAAATATGGGAATCTGACCCGATGCATGTGATTCTTTTTAAACAAAAACAGTTCGTTTTTTGATTACTCAGAGTTAGCTGGCGTTGTTAGTACGCGTTGTTTAAAACTTTTGCGGTTGGGTTCCAAGTGTTTTGCTATAATTTTCTTAGTGTTTTTGTTTTTTTGTTCTGTTTTTTAGATTAAAAAAAATGTGTCCTAAGAAAGAGTTGTTTTTTTTTTAAAAAGAATCATCATGATATGAAACTGATTAACTGTGTTGTCAATATTGATGATGATAATTTAGCAAACCCTTTTAGAAAACAGCTAAGGAAATGCCAACAGCAGAGCACATTAGACAATTGTTTTTGTTTTTTTAGAGAAAGCCATCCTGGTCCTAGTGAAAAAAATGCAAAGAAGGGAAAAATCCCCTTAGAAGGAGCTCCCAGTTGATTTTATGGAAGGGGATTCCCCTTCCAAACAATGGCTCTCTCCATCCCTCCTCTCCACATCCCTGTCCACAGATCCAGATCCTCAAGGTATCGGCCATACAGTACTGTAGTTGTTAACATTATTTAATATTGTGTTTCATATTTAAATTATTTAAATCTGAAATTATTTATTTTGAAATTTCTGTACAATGTTTTGTATAAAAGGGCAAGGTTAGGGTAAAAACTTTGTTTTCAAGAATGGATTAATCTGTTTCCAGTTATTTCTTATCGAAAAAATTGATTTGGAACACAACTGCATCGCATATCAACACTCCTTCTAGCACAGATCAGCTTTGAGGTCCGAGATTCTATTGTACCTCAGGTCTCAATGTACATACATTTTTTTCAACACCTTTAAATGGTCTTGAGCAGCAAATTTACTCAATACGTTGTTTGATCTCTTGACAAATCTTGAGCAAATTAAGAGGACAAAAAGCTATATTTAATGAATGTAACTTTTATTTCTAATACTTTTCTAAAAACTCTAAGGTATTTGAAAGTATTTATCAAACTCTGTTTCAAAGCAGTTTGACGTGATCTATATTTGACTATACAAATCAATATGGATTAATTGATGTTGTAGCTTCAAAATGTCAACCTTTTAGCAGAATTAAATTATCACACTAGACCATTGTGTCAATCTTGGTAGACGACAGAAATAAATTTGTAGACACTCATATGTGTATAAGAAAGAGCTTTACATAAAGAGTAATTGTACATTAAGAAAATATCCCAGCCCTATACAGATCAAGTCCACAAGTCCGATATTAGGTCATAGGCCCTGTACCTATCTATAAAGTCCTCTTCAGACTCACAAAACACGTGCAATGATGCCAAATGCAGGAAGATCAAAGGCCAATGGGTGGGAAATCTTGTGGATCCAGTGGTATTGTAAGCATCTCAGCACTGGCAGGGGTCTCCATGTGGCTCTTCCAGCTCAGGGCACTAGCGTAGCTCCACGTGTGTCAGCTGCAAAATCTCCCAGAGAATGTAAGTGTGTGCCCTGCCTACAATGAGCTCTTAATCTCCTAGGCACCTCCAAGTGAGGTCATCAGGTTGGGGCCTGAATGACAGGCTGAACTCCACCCCTTCGCTCTTAATCCTCTCTCAACTTGACAACAGATTATACAACTAGCACAGCCATTGGCATAAATCTTGTGCTAAGAGTTGTTTTGTATCAGTGACTAAGGTATTTGAATTGTGTGGTTCTCATCTTGTCTAGGTCATCTGAGTCCTCTCCAAAGTAAATATGTAAAGAACAGGTCTACTCATAGAAAGGCTTTACCAGACTGGGTTAGGTACCATCTGTCGGTTCCACTTTTAAATGGCTAGAACTCATTCTTGTGGTTGACTAACAACAAGACATTCTAGAAAATGTAGTCTATTTATTTCCAAAAGGAAAAGAGAAAGATATTTTTTCATCTAAAATAAAATAAGGACTAGGAACACAAATATAAACTTCACATGAATGGGTCGACCCTTGCATTAGTTTATTTCACCCATCAATATTTATGTACTAAAAAAAAACCCCAAACTAGCCACTATTATCCCCCCAGGTGTGTTCTACTATTCTCAATTTGGCAACAAAGTGGGAAGAAATGCACAGAGAACAATAATGTGGTCGCACACTGGTTTCAATCGCTTTGGTTTCTTGGACTACCACGTTCAGTGAAAACATACCATCCTCTCATTCTTTAGCAGAACATCACGTATTCTATGTCTTGCCAATGTCAGGGTCATAGCCTTCTCGTCCTTTCTTTCCTGCTCATTATTTCATGCTGAGAACAGGAAGCCTGATCTCAAACTTAAAGTCAAACCCACTGTCATCAAGTTGACTCTGACGCTCAGCAATCCTCTATCCAGTTCCTGAGACTTTACATCATTAAGGAAGCAGAGAGTGGGGAAGCTAGTGGGTTTGAACTGCCATCCTTGCAGTTAGCTGTCCAATGCTTATCCGCCAGCACCACTCAGGCTCCTTCTCAAACCTTAGAGTAACAGTTGAGGTGCCACGTTGATTCAGATGTCTTTAGAGGTGATTACATGTTGTTTTAGTTGCTGCTGAGTAAAGTTTGGATTATCTAACCCCTTAGGCCAGAGTAGAGGTGCTGCCAAATTTCAGACACTGGTCCCCTTTGGAAACAGATTGCCAGGCTTGACTTGTGAGGACCCTCAGGGTAGGTTAAAATTGTCGATCTTTCAGATAGTATTTCAGAGAAAACCCACTTCAACATGCAGACGCTCCTATGCAGTGCTGCAATGTTTGACTGTGAGCCAAGATGCCAGCACTTTGAAGCACAAGTCATGGGGGGGGGGGGGGGAAACACCTGGCGATCTGCTCCTATAAATATCAACTTTGAAATCCCTATAGGGATCCGCTCGATTCTTAGGTCACCATGATTCAGAATGGGTTCAATGGCACACAACAGTAATAATAACAGCAATGAGCTATTTAGTTTTTGGTGTATTGTATTTATTTAGTACCTATTTGTATGTAGACTACTGGCAATCTCTATTTCTCTTTATAAAATGAAATATAATAAAAGCTGTCCATTTTCTGGTAGCATTTGAGGTTCTTTGTAATGTTCTTACACTAAGAGAAATACTTAGATACCTATATCTTTAATAAAATTTTCAGTCACTCTTAGCCAGTGCAGAAGCAAGGGGATGGGGAGGAGGGGCTAGATTCTGTCTACAGATAGTGGACAGTAAGAATAGCCAAAAGCAAGAAGCGGCCGACAAGTACAGAACTTATTTAAGTTGGATTGAATTGAGGCAAGTGAACCCAACATTTAAGTGGGATTGAGGCAAGTGAACCCAACACGACCTCAAGATTAATGTTCTAAACTATAGCCACAAATCTTCAAAGTTTAAAGATATGCTCTATGTATAGGGACTAATTATATACTCTGTACATTTCCTAATCATTATATCTTGTTTCAAGGTTGTTAGGATTTTCTCAGGCAGTTCTTACAAATGAGGGACCCTTAAGGATTTAGTAAAAGTTCTCATTAAATTCATCCCCAAAACAGAACACTGGAATACAGCCCTTTTTGGAATGGCTTTTCCAACACTTCTGAATAGGCAGGTGATGCATGTGACAATTGGGCCACCAGACCATCAGCAATAAATCCTTGTATGCTATTCATGGTTAGTTTACAGCTTGCTTAGATGGGCTATGAATCCCTTCCAATTTCAACCACACAAGAGAACATAAATTAACACAAACATGAAGGAGATCTGTTTTCACTTTGTCCAGTTACTTTAAAACTGGAAAACCTATAATCTTTCTATTAGGGACCTTATTTGGTGCATTATTTATGCCAGAGGAGCATGTTAGTTGGATTTCTCTATAATTTCCTTCTCTATATTTAAAGATCTCTGTACTCACCCCATCAATTCTTTTTTTTAAAGTAAAATGGCAATAGTAAATAATAACAACTATCCTTTGTGAACTATTCTTTGCATCTGAGGAATGGATGCTGTGTAGTGGTTAAACACACAGGCTTGAAATTTAACAGACTTGCCTTCTGGAGCCAACTCTCCCATTTATGATTTTGTGGCTTAGAACTGGCTACTAAACCTTTCTTTGAAGTGAAGGGAAATGAGAGTCAGATCTACTTAGGGCTGGTTGAAAAGGATTCAGTGGGGTAATGTAGGAAAGAGCCCAACCCAGTGAATGGCATGTGGCAGGTGTTCATCTTCACCATTACATCACCAGGTGCTAGCACTGTACAAGAGGCTTTAAACAGACTAGCTCTTATAATTGATCATAGGAACTGTGTTTTTCTACACGACGTTGTAGAAGAAGAAATTGAATCTCAGAGATGCTGAGGTACAAAAACATGCATCTTTTGGAGGCAGAAGAGCCAGACTTTCTCAAAAGAGAGCTGTCCCCTTCCCTAACTATTGTCCCCTAACCTCTAGCACATCTCAATGACAAATCTAAATGTAAATCTAAATGAGGGGTTATTTTATAAAATAATGGTTTCAAAAATTACTGACACTCTTTATAGGTAATGAGCTGGCTTGTGCAAACTGCACCTGCAATCTCAAAAATATATAGAAAGAGTAGAAGATATTTTATCAAAAATCTAAAGGGTTGATGCCAGCCTCGTTTTAATTTTACTTTCTAGGGACTTTTCTGCTAGCCACAAATACACCCAAAAATGCCATGAAAATGAATTTATTTTCTTTTCTATTAATTAACTCATTCATCCATTGAGCATTTATTGAGTTTCTACTTGTCAGAAAGCATGTTTAGATATTATACAGTTTAGACATTATTAATACAGTTTAGACATTATTAATACAGTTTAGACATTATTAATACAGTGATAAAAGTCTTCATTTTAGAGGAACTTAAACTTATATTTAATAATATAATTTATATTCATTATTACCTTTCCATAGAGACAATGAGTTGAAAATATTTGACTTCTGAATGAAATATATTTCTTAAGTCAAAAGACTGAATTTTCAAAGCTACCCTTCTTCTTTAAGATTTGTTTAGAATTTGTGCATTCATGATATCTTCCAGTGAATAATTATTTGAATAGTATTCTTCTATTTAATTTCTCTAAAGACCTCGAAGTTAATTAATTTCATGTAAAATTCTCCATATTCTTACATTAAGTGGAACTTTCATGGATCAACTTTCCCAAAAGTATTATCTGGTTTTAATTATTAAGGATACAATCATGGTTAGATAACTTGGAATTGAATTGCAATCCTACTGTTTAGTAGTTGTGTGATCTTGGGGAAATTACATCATGAAATTTAAATAGTAAGCACTAAAAATGCTAGAAATTATTAGTTAACTAATAACATTATATTAAACCATTTTACAAAATTTTATAAGGTCTCTTCTGATAGCATATCCCAAGTACTGGTGACAAATTCCCACTATCCTGGCTTCTAAAGAACAGTTTGGCTGTACTGTTTTTCAAACATCTTTGTATGTCCCTTTGCAAATTCATGGCAATTTCAATATCCTTTGCAGCACCATAATTGAAATGCAGTCCTTCTTCAGTCTTCCATGGTTAACATCCAATTTCACATGTATGTAAGGAGGCTGAAAATATCATGAGTTGGATCAGGCATACCTTAGTCCTCGACATAACATCCTTGCTTTCCAACATTTTCAGGAGGTCTTGCACAGCAGAGTTACCCGATGCCAGGCACCCATTGATCTCTTCACTGCTTCTTCCATGAGCATTGATAGTGGATCCAAACAAGATGAAATCTTTTACAACCTTAATATTTTTCTGTGTAGTATGGTTTTACCTAACACTCAAGTTGTGAGAATTTTTATTTTCTTTACAGAGTTGTAATCCATTTTGAAGCCTGCAATATTTGATCTTCATCAACAAGTACTTGGGGTCCTCCTTATGTTTAGCAAGCAAGGTTGTAGCAAGTGTGTATTAAATGTTGCTAATAAATCTTCCTCTAATCCTGATGTGACATTTTTCTCCCTATAACCTAACTTCACTGATTATCTGCTCAGCATATAGAGTGACTACATATGGTGAAAGGATACCACCCTGATACATACTTTTCCTAATTTTAAACCATGCAGTATCCCATTGTTCTATTCACACAACTGCCTCCTAATTCATATGCAGGTTCTGCGTGAGCAAAGTAAAGTATTCTGAACTTCCATTCTTCTCAAGGCTAATCTTGATTTGTTATTGTGCAGAGAATGGAATGTCTCTGCATAGTACATAAAACACAAATCTTGTGGCATAAAACACATTTTTCTGGTATTCTCTGCTTTGAGTCAAGATGACTCTCATGTCAATCATTATATCCCCTGATCCACATCCTCTTTGGAGACTGGCCTGGACTCCTAGCGCTCCCTCTCCATTTAGGGCTCCAACGGTTGTCAGAGGATCTTCTGCAACATTTTTCTTATATGTAAGCATTTACATGTGAATGCTGTTGTTCTATAATTTGAGCATTCTGTTGGCTCACCTTTCTTTGCAATGGGTACACACATGAATCTTTTACAGTCGGTTGGCCAAATAGCTGTCTTCTAAATCTCCTGGCACAGAGGAGGGAGTGCTTCCAGTGCTTCATCATCGTGTTGAAAGATTTCCATTGGTATTCCATCAATTCCTGGGCCGTGTTTCGGGATAATGCTTTCAGGGCATCTTGGAACTTGCTTCAGTTCCATTGGTGCTTCCTCATATGCTACTTCTTAAAATGGTTGAATGCCGACCAAATCTTTTTGGTGCAGTGACTCTGTGTATGCTTTCTATTTTCTTTTGATGCTTCCTGCATCGTTCAATATTTTTCCCATAGAATTTTTCAATACTGAAACTGAATGCTTGAATTTTTTTCTTGAGTTCATTCAAATTAAGATATGTGGAGCTTGTTCTTTGTTTGTGTTCTAACCCTCGGTATTTGCATATTTAAGTATAATGTTTTACTTGTCTCCTCAAGCTGCCCTTTGAATTTTTCTTTTCAGCTATTTTCTCCATTTGCTTTATACTATTCTATGATTAAGAGAAAGTTTCAAAGTCTCTTCCAATATTCAATTCGATCTTTTCTTTGTTCTTTGTGATTAAATTTGATTTCTTCATGAAGGACGCCCTTGATGTCATCCCATGGCTCCCCAGGTTTCTGACATTAGTGTTAAATGCATCAAATCTATTCTTGAGATGTTCTGCAATTTCAGGCCATATATACCCTAAGTCTTATTCTGGCTCTCATAGAATTGTATTAATTTTAAATTTTCAACATCAACCTGAAATTACATATGAGCAATTGATGGTCTGTTCCACTGTCAGGCCAATCCTCACTTCAGCTGCTGATATTGAGATTCTCCATTGTCTCTTCTTACAGATGTAGTCATTTTGGTTTATGTGCATTCCATCTGGAGAAGTCTATGCCTTTATTGTTGTTGAAAAGAAGTAAGGGCGATGTAGACGTCACTGGTCTTGCAAAATTCTAACATCTCCATGTTTGTTTCTACCAACAAGCGCATGGTTTCTAACTACTGTTCTCTTTCTCTTTGTAAGTTTGTCATAATGTGGTGGCTTGCGTGTAATCGTGATGTTGGAAGCTATTTAACTTGACTTTCAAATACCACCAGGATTACTCAAAGTGAACAGGCTTCATCAGAAACTCTGAAGAAGAAACAATCTGCCCACTGCAAGGAAGGTGACGGAACCTCGCCAGATACCGAAAGCAATGAATTAGAGCCTGCTGGAAGGTGAGCTCCTCAGCCTGAAAATACCCAAATAGGACAGAGAAGGAGCTGCCGCTTCAAAGCCCCTTTTGTCAGGAGAGACTGACTCTGGAGAAGGAGCTCATGCTTGGTGAAGCAGAGGGACCATCACCAAGAGGGAAGTTTTGGCAGGATGGACCGACACAGTGGCTATAACAATAGGTTCAAACATAAGAACAATTGTTAGGAAACCCAGGCCCAAGCAGAGCTTTGCTCTTTTGTACAGGGCTCTCTATGACTCAGGCTGACTGGACACCACATAACAAGAACAAAAGACCAAAGGATGTTTCATATTAATGTCATTTCCTTATCTATTTTTAAATATTACTGGGAAAACAGCATAGACAAAATGTGCTAATAAAAATCAGCTCTCATTATATGACATTTTGAATTATTTTCAACACTAGTCAAAAGTGTAGCAGTTCACAATCACTTACTTGTGCCTTGGAAGACAGACCTAGTTATCTGCTCCTGAAGCCCATTGACTTGAAAATTCTATGGTCAACAGATCTACTTTGAATATGTGTGATAACCCTAAGTGTGAATCAGCACAACAGGGATTAACCAGAGCAAAACCAAACTGTATCTTTATCTTACTATTGTTAGCAACATTCATAAAATCTTGAAACATTTTCTAGCCACTTCATAGAATGTATTTCATTCATCTTAGTCACAACCTATGGCCTTTAAATCCAAACAAACACTATATGCAGTAGCAGAGGTAGCAAACTCACTCGCAGCCACTGAGTCAGTTCCAAGTCACAGCAACCCTACCTGGCAGAGGAGACCTGCCCCATGAGTGTCTCGTGCTAATTCTTTACAGAAGCAGAAAGCCCAGATGTAGCAAACGACATGCTATAAAGGATATAATTAGAATATAACTTTTGAGAACAAAACCAAAGAATCATCAATGTCCTCTAAGTTTCTAAATTATTTGTTGGAAGCTGATGATTTGGGGGTGAAGAAGATCCATAAGTGGCAATCTTGTCCCAGACAAATTTGAGAAACTATACACTTCTTTCTTTTTGAATCTGGGATTGATGGTCAAGAAATATGGCAAGAGCAGGGCCTTTCCTTTGCCATCCCCGCAGTTGCAGATTTATGCATCAGATAAATAAATTTTAGGCAGGAGATTTTAGCAGCGGTTAGTGTCAATGGAGAATCAGTAAATTTTAAGTACTTCAGAAAAACTCTAAGACTTACCTCCTGAGATGCCCTAATCCTAGGAAGACAGTACAGCTCCTGACTGTCTTTCTCAAACTACTGTAGCTTCCTGTGTCCCAATTGGTCCTGCTAGGGAAATTCAAAGGTACCATGGTTTTTTTGGGTTTTGTGTCTGTTTTTAAACTGTGTTCTTTGGAAGAGAGTATATGACATGATTGAGAACTGATAGATGTGAAGGAAGTAGTCAAGGTTGCCCTCAAGGCACTGAAGGCATTTGCAACATCAGGTATTTACGAAGCAACGCTCTAGAAATTAATGGAATACTAATGGAAATATCTTGACAAACAGGTCCAGTGCTGGAAGTGCTCACTCATTTATGCCAAGATATTTGGAAGACACAGATACCTGGGGGATGGGGAACTGGAAGAGATCCATATATGTGCTCATTACAAAGATACATAATAAAAAAGAAAGTGATTATTACTATATATATTTTATATCTCATGCAAATAAATTTTGCTTAAAATATGTTTTAATTGCAATAGGAAACAGGCAGACATTCCATCTGTATTCAGAAGATGAGGTAGACGCATGAATATTATTGCTTATATCACAGGGATCTTGGCCGAGAGCAAATAATACCAGAAAGATAATTATTTATGTTTTCTTAACTACGCAAAGGCAGTAGATTGTGTAGATCATAATAATTACTTTTAAAATTGTATTTACTTTCCATACTACATGGAGTCTAGATCAAGCTTTACATGGCCAATGACATGGAAATTAGATAATTCATTATGTGTGCCCTCACATAGAAGTGAGCGGTTCTAGTGTGTATTCCTTGTCTTCACTGAGCTTGTCAAGGTTCTGTGTAAAAGCCGAGGAATCTAGTTTATACATACATGTACTGATCTTTTCCCTGACCTCAGACAGAGATGAATGTAGTATTCTTAAAGGATGTCCTTGCTGAGGATGCTAAAGGAAAATGAAGCCGAGGTGAGTCAGACGACTGTGTCAGGTGATGATTCTGGTTGCAGGTGGGAAGCGCGATCTCTGCGATAACAGAGTATTTTATTTATCAATAATGTTGATTTACAGGTATAAACCACTGTCCGTTCATGCTTTTATGTCTGTCTTTAAAGAATGAATAAGGCAAGTGCAAGAAGGTTACCACCTCAGACAACATGAACTAAGCCTTTATTAGACCATAACTTGACATTCACTGGTGCCTCATTTCCTCTTAAATGCCAGGTGGCAAAGGCTTTACTGTGTGTACCCCAGATCTAGAGGGCAATGATATGGGGGTTTGTGTGCTTTATGGAAAGCAGTTCTCACTACTTTGTAGCTATTCCTTCCCTTTTCCCTATCCTCAGCAGTCAATTCCCTTCCACGTAGTGTTCTATATCCTTACCTTACTTTCTGATCTCTTTTAGGCTAACCATGTATTCAATAAAATAAACTTAAACTTTTCATACTATTTGCATTTAATTTTTTATCTTTGAACTGTCTTACCTTACAACTCATTAGGAGAGATAAAGAGAGATAGAAAGAAAATAAATTGTTCTTGTTGAGAGATTTGCATTCAACTCTTTACAATTTCTATTGTGTAGAATAAGAGAAATAAAAAGTAAATTAAGGTATTATATAGTTCACTAAATAAGTCATCATTAAGGGAAGCAAAAAAGGAATAAATTAAGCTCTGTTTAAAATAAGAAAGTAAAGGTTTTGTTCGGTTATTTACTTTTTACCAAAAACTATCCACGTGAGTAGATAGAGAGAGAAATTGTGAAGTTCTCATATTAAAAATAGATCAACTTATAACTAGTAGGTTTAGAAGAAGAAAGACTTCTTTGTGGGGAAAAGAAATGAAAGCATATTATCAATTGGGACCCAATTTTTTGTTTTCTGTTGGGAAGTAAGATTAGTTTTGTCTGTAACGTGTAACATGACGTTGATGGTATTGCTCCCCTTAGACTTAGGGTCTGAATAATACCATAAGGAAAGTGTTTTTGCCTCCCACAGTCCCCAGGAGGCTAGCGTTTCTGCACTCTGGCTCACACTCGGAAATTCTGTTATAACAGTCTCTGCTCTTCCCCGAGGAATAGCGGCTGTCTCCTCATCCCTTGTAGGGCTGGCCTCCACGTTGTATGAAACCCACAAAGGAATGCAAAGAAGATCATGTAAAAAAGAAAGAGCCAAGCTAAATGATACTGCAACTGCTAAATGGCGATGAGCTCGGGGCCTTGAGAAATATGTGCAGGTGCGTTTTCCCCAATAAATCCTACCTAAAGTTTCTATCTCCCCACTTTGAAATCTTTTCATATTTCCTCATATAAAAGCACCCCATCAGGGAAGCTTCTTTGTACACACATCATTCATCTTGCAAGTACCATTTGACGTTCATTTAAGTGATTTTGGAGACAAGAAATGTCTGTTTGGACCAGGAAAGGAAATAACCATTGTGAAATTTCTCAGCAGAATCAGTTATTGGAGTGACTTGGAAGGTCAGGAGAGAGTCCTTTTTCTGTTGCAGCTGCTTAAACACTAGCTCCAAATTAAGATATTGAAACCACTTCTTTTCTTATGGCCATGATGCAATGCGGTGGTTTCCAACATTTTAGCAAGGACAAGGCAATCCGAAAAGCAGGTTTGTTTTCCACTAGTTCCTTAGAAAAGAAAATGTTTAGCTTTCCCCTGTGTGTCAATCTTGTGGTCAGAAAATGCCACCAGGGCACCTCTTACAGAAATCTGGTGTCAGACACAGCTGCACAAATCATCAGATACGTTTTTCCCCCTGTAATCCTGCTGGCCTTCAAGTCACTGGGCGTTTTAAGAGATAAATTATAAAACAGACTCCCTCTGAACACCAACCTGGAGGAGAGGCATACAGAACCACGACAACCTGTTCTGAATCGAGTGTGTCCATCGACACCGCCACATGAGGGAAATAATTTCAGGCACATCAGGAAGCCCCCCCCCCCCCCAAACTCTCACGTGCCTGCAGAGAGAAAGGGAAATCAATGCAAAAGTCCAGCATGTTTGGGAAGGGAGGACAACAAAACGTTCTTGAGGGATGATATGGTGGATATTATTCTTTCATGAACTAATATTGTCTCCTTGTCAGTTTTAAATGAAAAAAAAAAGGCTTAAATCCTCAAATGGGAGGCTAAATAAAGCCTTCCTGGTACATAGCAATAACAAGCGAATTGCTGAAACCAATTTCAACCCCAGAGTGACAGAGGGCAGTGAATCATTTCCTCACACCTTCCTCTCCTAGCCAAAAAAAATGTGCTTTTCAACCTCATCCCATTAAATGTAATTTTATCTTCCTCCCTGTCCACCTTTGCTGCTGCTCCTGTCCTGTGTGCTTTCTTCCCACACTGGTCACAGCGAGGGTACGATCTGTGAACGTGTGAACAACCGCTGCCCTGGAACAGCTCCGGCTGGGCACCAGAGATTTAATTGTGCAATGCACTGCGTGCCCCAATGGCTCTGAACGCTCTGCCTTAGTGGTATCTGATGTGGCAGCATCTGCTTAGGATGAGTCTCCTTTCCCGACTCTCTCCCTTTCCCCGTGAGAAAGACGAGGCAGGAAATAAGCACCGGGGTCTGGGCAAGTCTTTTTCATTTAAATGGCTTCAATATGATCCGAGCCTCTCACCGTATTCCGCAGAGCCCTGATAGCTTACTAAAGCTGATTTCTGAGCAACAAAGAGAAGTAATTCTACTATAAAGAAATGATTATGAAAATAATTCTAATTTGTACAGGTTTTCGGGTGATTCTTTGGAGAAGGGGATCTGGAGGAAGGGGTGCTGTGGTAATCCAGAGGACATAACCCAAGCGATTGTAGAAATAATGCAGAATTTGGCCTGCACAGAGCAAGGGGGAAAGGTTCTGATTGCTAAACACTGAGCAGTTGGGAAATGAAGAAGTGCTGATGGGAGAACATTCAGTTCTTAAGAGGAGAATCAACAAACTCTGATACTACGGTATCTTTGGACATAGCTCTCTTTCCCTTCCAGGTTGTTACTTCTCTATTTATCTGGACACTCAGTCTCCTTCAATAGTGAATACCATTTACTGAGTACTGACTGCAGAAGAGGCAGAGTAACATAGACCCAACCATCCCAACAAGTCAAAATCCAGTCAGTCCAGCAAGACATGGCTTCTCACTTCAGTACCTAAAATTGCTCCAATGTCCTGCTGCCTCTTTGGCTTTGAATGTGTGATCAGTTGGGAAATGGATGCTACAATGCCCCAGTACTTACACTTTCAGAGTGTTCAGTTCCTGTCAAAGACCAGTGCTTGGTAATTTGCATTCTTCCCACCACCAGTGGAGAAAGCTTGGGCCCAAAATGAGAAACAAGGAAGTCTTTTATGTTAGCTAAAAAAATATAGTAAACCCTTCTATTTGATATTCCCTTAGCGGTTTACCAATTTTATTTTGTTATCTTTAAAATTCTGTAATGTTTCAGCTGAGGACACTGGGGTTACAAAATGTGAGTCCCCTTTCCACCAAAATAGCTATAACAATAATAATGATGGAGTTATAACTGTCATAACATGAGGATGATGATGATGAAATGTATAAGGAAGGGTCAGACCCCAAAATTAAACTCAAAATTAAAAAATTAAATTCAAATATGTGTACTCAATCCAATATGCTGGTTTTATTTTAAATGTTCTAAAATTATACCACTTGCATCATTTTACAGCAGTTTAATTGGAAATATTCATATTGTGAGCATTTACCAAAAGAAAACAATGACTCATAACCTAGTATATAGTTTTCTTATTAATATTGGATAATAATTTAAGAGAAAGTGTTTGTTGACTCTTGGACTCTTTTGGAGGTAGATTTGCCAATTAGCTGAGACAACACTAGGTCCTCTTTGGAGGGTGTCATTTATTTAATATAGCCTGAAACAATCTAAAGTTAGGTATATGAAATGATTGGATAACTAGGGTTATAATAAAAATTGGTTTATTACCGTAAAATCATGAATTTGTTTTCTTGTGCAATTTATACATTTTAGATTAAGTAGTAGTAAAACATGTATCAAATTTTCTCTTTAACCTCCAGCATGGCTTATGTGTGGTAGAGCAAAAGGCATTATTCCATAAAGTGCTTGTCGGGAGCCGATCACCAGAAAATACCTTAGCAGAGAAGGCATAATTCTCTTCCTTGATTTTGATATAAGAAATTAAATCAAACAAGGAGTGGGCTGCTTGCTCATAAACTAGCAAACTCATGTAATTGACTGCTTAGAACAACACTGACCAAGGAGGCAGAATATAATGCTACTGAGTCAGAGACAGTAAAGGACACGTATTATCAAATTCACACAGAGTGGGGCAGGGTAGTTAGTTGTTGGAGAAGGACCAGCTATACTACTAATAGTTCTACCGTGCCCAGGACACTTTCACATCAGAGAGTCTTCTGTCCAAAGACTAATCCTACTTAAATACAGAGAAATCTAGAATGAAATGAATCGTTCTATTATGAAATTTATTGGAGAATGGTTGGTTCCTAAATCTATTGCAATGAACACATCAGTGGAGGGCAATATTGGTATAAAATGGAGCTAAAGAATCGGGAAGTTTTATGGGCAACTTGAATCACCATCACTAAACGTGCTCAGGAAGCAAGTCATGGAGGTCAGTTAAAAAAAGGTTAGAAGGTAGGCATTAGGGAAAGCAGATTTAGATATAAATATCCTTTTGTCATGATTGATGTCTAGTCCATTTTCACAACAATCTTGGGTGTGCAGTCGAGAGCTGCTCCGAGGGCTGTGGACGTTCAGAAGCAAATCAGTAGCTTCCTCTCCTTTGGAAACTGTGGCTAGGTGCTAAGCAATAGCCACTAAGCCAGTAGTTGAACACTTGATCATCTGTTCCAAACTGGGACTTAGCACTGTTTCAAAGCAACACTGAACATAATGTCCTTCAGGGTTACCAATGTCAGGAAAGTTTCACAGATTCATCTTTAACAAAAGAGAAATATTCTATAATAACCCTGCTATAAAAAATCAAAACAAGGTTTTTACATGAAAAGAAACAGACCTTGATGGCTTCCAGGGTTTTGAGGAGAAAGTTGTCCTAGACTATATGGGGGGGGGGGTGTTAATGAAAAGAGTAAATAGCATTATTGCGAAGTTTAATGAGCTATATGTAAAAATAATAATTGGATCGGTTAAGCACCTAATTCACTATAAAAGTTTTAAAAAACAACAACAATGAATAAAATATAAAAGGAGAGCGAAAGACCTCCCCAAATACTTGAAGAGATATGGAAAGTACAAGAAACAGCAAAGAACATGCAAAACAATATACATTCTGCAAGAACCCATGTGAATTAAAAAGCATGCTAATTCAGAATGATTGTCCATCAAGAGGAAGAAGCCAGAGAGTTGGTTATTAAAGGAACATGTGATCTATAATTCCATCTGTCGAGAGAGGGACAAGGATCCTACTCCATTCTCACTCTCATGAAGTGAACACTGAACATATGGATGCTGTCTTCCTGATTGCATAGTGGTTTTGAGTGGGGCTAAGATCTAAAAGGTCAGCAGTTCTAAACCACTAACCACTCCTCAGGAGAAAGACCGGGCTTTCTACACCCATAAAAAGTTAGTGTCAGAAACCCACAGGAGCAATTCTACCCTGTCCTATAGAGTTTCTGAGTTACATTGACTCAATGGCAGTGAGTTTGGTTTTGGTTTCTAGTATTTGTTGAGTTTTGTTTTGGTTTGTTTGTTTGTTTGGGGTATAACAAAGTATGGTGAAGAAACCAGATGATGACCAGCTATCAGAAATAACATTTTGGGTCTTAGAGGCTAATCTTAAAACAAGCAGCACTCTAAATGAAGTGTCAGCTAAGTCCACATGGAAGAAGCAAACAGCCTGGTGTGACCCAAGGATTGTAAATAATAAAATCCATATCCAAAGGCGGGAACAGTATCAGAGCTTAATTCTAAACACCAAGTTTGCAGAAGGCTATGGATGACAATGGAAGTCCCAAATCCATGCACAGGGTTCCCTTGGTGATTAAGCCTATAGTGAAGTTCCTTTGAACTTGGTCCGGCACTGGGGAAAATCTTTTTGTTAGTCCGGGTAGACTAGAGAAATGAATCCATAGAAACTCCAGTCCAGTCCAAACTTATACGTCTGATATTAACCCATTTGTCCGAAACCCATCTATAAAGTCCTCTTCATATTCACAAAACACATTCAATGACACCAAATGCAGGATGCTCTCAGGCAGTGGGTAGAAAGTCTTTGGATCCAGTGGCGGTGTAAGCATCTCAGTGCTGGAAGGCGTCTCTACACAGTTTCTCTGACTTCAGAGGGCCTGGGGTCTATCAGGGTAGTGCCATGTGTCTTGTCAGGTCTCATCAATAGAGTGTCCTCTCAGGGAGTAAGCAGAGAGAGG
Organism: Tenrec ecaudatus; assembly: GCF_050624435.1. Taxonomy (NCBI): domain Eukaryota; kingdom Metazoa; phylum Chordata; class Mammalia; order Afrosoricida; family Tenrecidae; genus Tenrec; species Tenrec ecaudatus. The sequence continues at coordinate 97,886,387 of NC_134531.1, forward strand.
GGTCTGTCTGCCGCCTCCAAGGAGGAAAATACCAGAATTCCCAGAATCCTTAGGGGAAGGCCATGCTCACACAGACACCTCATCTCAATTGACAGAGTAGACTATTCCCATTAACTCTTGATCCTCTTAAATCACAAATTGACACCACAGCTTTGCTATGTAACTACCACAGCCTTGCTATCACACAGCAAGTCTCATAAAACTGTTTATAAAAGGAGTAGTTAGGTTAAAATCTAATTTCTTCCTTTTGACCAATTTTAAAGTTGTTCCAGTTTTTACTTTTTTGAGTTTTGTTTTGCCATTGTTATTGGGATTTGTTTGTTTCCTATTTGTGTTTGGTATTATTTACTGTATATGAAATACAGGTTGGGTCAATCTATAGAGCCAGTAACTGGTTTAATAAATACCTAGGGATATGGCAAGGAAGTTGGGGGGAAATGGGGAGCTAGCAAAAAATGACTAGGAAGGGAAAATGCCTTGAAATTGATTGTGGAGATGATTATTGAATGATTCCATTGTAGGATATGTGAATTATAATGCAAATAAAATTATATTAAAATCCACTTGACAACAGCAATGATTTCCCTCTTCTAAATTCAGGTTGCATTTGTTACTTCCCTATTTATATACAGCTGCAAACATTTTGGACTTATCTTCAGAAAATTTACTTGTGGTAGAAAAAAGAAGGGCCATTGAAGATAATATGCCTTGGACTGAAATTTATGAGTACTTCATCTCTCTTCATCTGATGCATAAATATACATATATCGTGCTAAAAATATTAACCGTGTGACTATTCAAAATCAAGACAGATGGTAATCAAATTTAATTGGTCACATCTGGATTCATGAGCTTTCTCATTGAAAAGAGATATGTAGAAAACTTTTAAAATTTTTTAGAGAATACATAACTGGATAAAGTAATTTTAGAATTCATCTGGAAAGGAAATACACTGAGTTTTGTAGAACAGACAGGAAGTGAATCAGGGATTATCCAAACCACTATATATTAGTGATCAGTAGATGATTACGTTTCACTTTCTGCTTAGAGTGAGAAAGCCAAGAAATATCTAACACATGCTAACTCAATTTTAGAAAAGTGACCTACATCAAAATGTGAATATTAGGAAAAAAATGCAAGGATAAGGGGAAAGAAAAAAGCAAATAATCTCCCAGAAGCCTGGAGACTGTTTAAAACACCTTATTAGAAGCCTAGGCAAAATGTATGCCAAGGCTCAAGAAACCCAGGTGCTTAAACAAAAACCTGGTCTGGCTAACTGGCAAAGCAAAAGGGGCCATTGTGGGCAAGGGGAGGTGGATGGCATTTTTTAATGGTACAATTGGCCAAGTGAGCAAAACACGAAAATCCACAGAGTAAGGCAGATCAGGTGCAAACAAATATAAGGCCTTTTAAAAGAGACTTTATGGAAGGCTGTTCAATATTCCAAGATAAATAATAAAAGCTTAAAATATATAAATCAATAGAAGGAGACCAGCTTGAGAATCACTGGGACTGTACAATGACGTCGGTGGAAAATCCGACCTTCCGCGTAAGAAGGACACAGCAAAGGGAGTCAATGGATTCCTTCTTTTGATGTTTATTCTTAAAATAACTGAGCTGAATGTCTGGTCCTTAATATTCTTGACCATAAATATGACCTGTTTCTTGAGGTATTATAGACATTATCGATATCAATCGATTGGCCAACAGAATTAGATAACATTGATCAATTTATGGATATGGAGTCATGAAAACGGAATCCACCTGTGACTTAGTTTTAACAAGTCCTATTAAGTTTTAAATGATGAATGCAATTGATAAAGTAGTATCCAAGACCTAATTAACAAGTTGGCCATGGTAAAAAATTATCATAGCTAAAGAATCTCATTATTAAAATAATTTGTCAAAGAAAATATTTTTCTCACATTTACACTCTACCAGAGGGCTGCTAGAAGTTAATGTGATTTTACCTATTGTAAACCCTGAAACGCACATACAGTTTCATCACCATGCTTTCAACCCAAGTCATGGTATTTTCAATCACCTCATGTGCATGTGACACATGCATTGGACATTGAATACGGAAGATGGAAAAAAAATCAATGCATTTGAACTATGGTGTTGCCAAAGATTATTGCCGAAGGTATTGTGGACTGCCAAAGAACTGATCTGTCTTGGAGGAAGTACAGCCAGAATGCTCCTTAGTGGCAAGGATGGCGAGACTTCTCATGTACTTTGAGTGCTTTCAGGAGAGACCAGTTCCTGGAGGACACCCTGCTTGGTAAAAATAGAGGAGCAGTGACAATGAGGAAGGCTCTCAACAAGATAGGTTGACACGGTGGTTGCAGCAGTGAACTCACACATCAGAACAAGTGTGAGTCTGTTGCACCCAGTGGTGCTTCCTTCTGTTGTGCATCAATCAGGCTGCTGGGAGTCGGAATGGATGCAAGGCAGCGAAAAACAACAGAATAAAAAGCAAGATTACTCTATCCTTAACCAGCCTTGAAATGCAGTAGGTGTACAACATGGTCTTCTTCCAGAGAACTCTATTAATTATCAGGAAAAGTGTATACTTTGGCATTTAAATTCTGTAAAGCTTCATAGTTAAAGCTTTGAAAATGATGACTCCATATAGAGCAGGAAGATTTCTTTTTTCAGAAAGAGTAATATGAAGGCAAGGATCAAGGGTTGAAGAAAGAAAATATATAGAAAAATTAATCCAAAATCAATCAATAAAAGAAAGTTACAGTGCTTGATCTTAACTTTCTCAAATTATCTGCCCAGAATATTCATTATTTATGGATTTTATATTGGAAATAAATTCTAGATCTATCTTATAGATTTAGATTTGGGTGAGGCATCAAGATATTATCTTTTCAATCAACCTATAAACAAAGAGTCAACAAACATTAAATGGGAGAAGATAGTCTCTTCAAAAAATGGTGCTGGCAAAATTGGATCTCCAATATTGGAATCATTAAATAAAATCCAATACTTCACCTCATATCCAAAAAATAATAAATCTCAAGATGGGTCAAAGGTCTAAATATAAATCTCAGAGTTATAACGCTAATCAATGAGAAAAGGGAGAGAAATTCAAGAAACCTATTGTGGGATATATATTAGCAAATATAACAAAGGAAGCTTACACAATGGAAGACACAGTCAATGCCTGGAACCTACTTAAAAAAATAAATGTATATGCATCAAAGGAATTCATCAAAAGAGTGAAAAAAAGAAGACACTGGGAAAAAAATATTTAGCAACAACTGATGGGCCAAGGGACTAATCTCTAAAATCCATGGAAAACTGCAATAACTCATAAGAAAAAGTAAAATAATAATCCAAGTGAAAAAGTTGGCAATAAAACATGAATACCCAGATCAGAAAAAAATGATAGCCAAGCAAACGTGGTGAAGAAAGCTGATGGTGCCCGGCTATCAAAAGATATATTGTCTGGGGTCTTAAAGGCTTGAACTTAAACAAGGGGCCATCTCGCTCAGAAACAACAAAGCCCACATGAAAGAAGCACACCAGCCTGTGCGAACATGAGGTGTCAAGGGATCAGGTATCAGGAATCATCAGAACAAAAAAATCTTACCATAGTGAATGAAGGGGGCAGTGAGCAGTTGAGACCCCAAGCCCATTTGTAGGCCACTGGATATCGCCTTACTGAAGGGTTGTGGGAGGAGATGAGCCAGTCAGGGTGCAGGGTAGCAACGATGAAATATATAACTTTCCTCTACTTCTTAAATGATTCCTACCTCCCGCCCCCATCATGATCTCAATTCTACCTTACAAACCTGGCTAGACCAGAGGATGTATATTTGTAATGCTAGCAACTGGAAACACAGGTAATCCAGGACAGATGATCACTTCAGATCAAGTGGTGAGAGTGACGATGCCTGGAGGGTGGGGGGAATGTGGGGTGGAAAAGGGGAACCAATTACAAGAATCTACGTATAGCCTCCTCCCTGGGGGGTGGACAGTAGAAAAGAAGGTGGGGGCAGATGTCGGACAGTGTAACATATGACAAAATAATAATAATAATTTATGAACTATGAAGAGTTCATGAGGGAGGGGGAGGGGGAGAGAAGGGGGAAATGAAGAGCTTATTTTAAGGGCTCAAGAAGAAAGCAAATGTTTTGAGAATGATGATGGCAACAAATGTACATATTTGCTTGACATAATGGATGTATGCATGGATTGTGATAAGAATTATATGAGCCCCCAATAAAATGCTTTAAGAAACGATACCCAAATGACTAATAAACCTATTTTTAAATGCACATGACAAATATCTACCCAGGAGATGCAAATCAAAACAATGAAATGAAATATCATCTTACACCAAAAATGAAAGCCCAATTTAAAAAAATAAGCAATAAACAATAAATGCTGGAAAGGGCGCAGAGACTGGACAGTTCATACATGTGCACAAATATAGTGGGAAACAACACGGTGGTGCCTCAAACAACGGGAATCGGTGTTCATACAATCAAGCCAAACATTTGCTGGGTATATATCCTAAAGAATTAAGAGACATAACATGAAGTGACATATGTATTCCTATGTTCATTGTGGCACTGTTCACTATAGCAAGGAATGGGAAACACGTCAATGCTCATCAATAGAAGAATGATGGGCATTTAGGACCTACACATATAAACACTACATATATTTCAAACAGCAATAAAACCATGAAATACCGCATGACATAGATGGACCCGGAGATATTTGTGCAGAATAGAGTTAATCAGTAACAAAAGAACAAGTATCTTATAAAAACCACAGGATTAAAAACAAAAACAAAAATTTGCATAACAAACGGAGTAGATCTTGGAGGTCCTTAAGAGAGTGGAGCCCTGGGGATATAATGGTTACTTGCCAGCATGGTTGGCAGTTCCAAACCGCCAAGAGCTCTGTGGGAAGAAGAATGAAGAATGGATTTTCTACTCCCATAAACAGTTACAGTCTGGAAAGCAACCAGGGAGGTCACTTTGCGTGTGCATGACGCCATGATGGCGAGTTTGGTTTGGGTAGGAAGACAAAGCAAGTGTGGAAAGATGAAGCAGCAGGTAGAAGGTTGACAGGCATTGCCTTGAGAGAAAGGGAGGACCGTGAAGTGTAAGAAGGAGAAGAGAAATCAAACATGGGGCAGGGTGGGGAGAGAGGGGAGAAAACAAAGAGGGGATTGATCTGTTGAGTACAGAATCGATAGTCTGAAATGTAACCCCACTCATTCACAGTAAGTAAAATTAAAAATACATTCCCTTGTCAAGACACCTGAGTGAAAGCTTGCAAACTATTGTTGTTTCCACTGTAATATTGGGGCAATTGAGACATAGGGCGGTTGAGTTGTGTGTTTTAGAAAGGTTCTTTCTTTTCTTTTTCAGGGTTGGAGGTTTTTGGCGTTGTTTTCTTCATTTTATTGGGGGCTCTTACAACTCTTGTTACAAACCATACATCAATTGTATCTGACATATGCATACGTATATTCCATCGTTCTTTTCTAGAAATTTACTTTCCATTAAACCCTCGTGGTCCCTGATAGATTGTAGATTGCTAATTATTTTCAAATCTCACTCTGATCGCCGTCTCCCTTCCCCTCTGGTTTCTATTGTTCTTCCCCTGGATGGGGGTGTGTGGTTATGTGCCAATCTTTGCGATTGGTGCCTCTGCCTCCCTGCTTCTCCCCCGCTTTCCCCTTCCCTTTTGGTATCTATTCCCATTCCTGTTCCTAGGTTCCATGTGTTGTGAGTTTTATCTCTTGCCTATACTGATGTATATGCTGAATCAGTAGGATCCAGATATTTTGCCTTGAAAATATGTTCTGTTCAATCAATTGTTCATATAAATGTATGTGCAACAGAATAAAATACGTTAAGATAGATTCCTTATCAGTTCCATTGCTATAACATAATCCACTTTCTGAAAACACTTAAGATACAAATGATATACACTGACTCTCTCATAAAGTCAACCTACTTTCAAAATATACTTTCTATAACACCCAGTTTGCAGAATGCTATGGAATGGTTGTTGTTGCTGTTGCTGTTTTTGTTGTTGATAGGAGCCATGCAGTCATTTCCATCAGATGGATCTTGGCTGGAAGTAGAGAATACCAGAAAGATGTTTACTTGTGTTTGATCAACTATGCTAAGGCACTAAATTCTGTGGACCACAACAAATTATGGATGACCTTGAGAAGTACAGGAATCACGGGCTGCTGCATTGTGCTCATGTGGAACCTGTACATTCAAGAGGAAGCTGTGGAAACAGAGCAAAGGCATGCTGTATTGGTTTATAAGCCAGAAAGATCTGTGTTAGGGTACTGTCCTCTAGCCGTACTTATTCAATTTGAATACTGAGCAAATAATCCAAGAAGGTGGATTATACAAAAATATGAGACATCAGCAACTTTCGGTAGACAGATAACACAATTAGCTTGCTGCAATTGAGGAGGATTTAAAGCACTCACTGATGAAGATCAAAGGTTGCAGTCTTTGGTATGGATTACAACTCAATGTAAAGAAAACAAAATCTCCACAACTGGACCAACAGTTAACATATAGGAAATGGAGAAAAGATGGAAGCTGTCAATGATTTCATCTTGCTCAGATTCACAGTCAGTGTTTACAGAAGCAGAAGTCAAGAGGTCAAACAATCCATTGCAGTAGGCACAACTGATGCACACGACCTACTTAAAGCATTAACATGCAAGGATGGCCCTTTGAGAAGTGAGGTGTGCCTCACCCAAGCCATAGTGCTTTCAAAAGGAAATCTTTGATAACTTCAATATTTATCTTTCATTCCTAGCTGGAATTACGCACCTGTAGCACTTCTTCTTCAACACAGCATGTAGGTAATTCTATTCAATCACAATAGAATACAAAAATACTAAGAATAAGTCCACATCTTGAAATATGTTTAATAGCAAAATAAATTAATAAGTAAATGGTTATTCAATGTATCATGTACTGCGTAGCTGTTTTGTTAAATACTGATTTTGCAATTAAATCAGTGTCTCTAGACATAGAGCATTTACTCTCACTCTATAACGCATTTACAATTTCTTGTCGAAGTGTCAACTCTAACTGCAACATCAATGCACACTCACAATTTGATCTTTCATCTCCTAAATAGCAATTTGAGGCTTGTTAACAATACAATGTGTGCATTAAATTGCAAATTTTTATTTAATGTTCATTTCCCTCTACAACATTGTTGTTGTTGTTGTTGTTGTTAAGTTCCATTCGTAGATGAACCACCTTTTTTCCTTCTGCAAACCACATAGTATACCTTTGTGCATTTCTATTCTTTTAGCTTTAAGTTCTTTAACCCTAAAATTTAGAGCCCACAGAAACATTAATAGCTTTACAATTGTAAACTTTCATTTGGGCAAGAGAAGGTTATGGACTTCTTATCAGGACAGATCAACCCCTGGAAAAAGACATACCCCTCACTAAAAGAAGGCCATCAGAAAGAAGTAGGAAGACCCTGATGAGACGGTGTGATGAGTGGACAGACAGTTGCAGCAATGGACAACAATGAAGATTGTGAGGTTGGGGCAGGATTCTTATTTTCTGCTGTGGTCACCTTTGAGTAAGAGCCAACTGCATGATCAGTCAGGGATTTCATCGTTGTTTTAAAAATACATAGTGTTTACATGTGGAGGTACTGAATATGTGGTTCTGGGTGGACTTTGGGTGGGAATATGGATTGAATCCAAAAGAATGTATTTGGATTTTATTTAATTATCTAGGTCTATGAACTAGAAGGGGAAAATGACTTAAAGTTAGGAAAAAATTAAATTCAAAATGAATGATCCTCTCATACATATTAAAGTGATAGTCTTACATTATTAACTCCTTCAGTGAAATTCTATTTATCTTTTGGTGAAAGAAGGAAAATTCACTCTAGTGATATTAAAGGGAATTCGCTGTTATTTAACACTGCATCTTTCTTTTAATAATTGCCTATAGCAGGATATTTGTTTTGACTGACACAGAGTACATAAGAAATTATTTTGTATTCCCTTGTCTTGCCTGATTAATGGGGTCTACTTTTGCATCTTCCCAGAGAGAAGAAACATTTTTAAAGACATTGAAAATATGAAGAATTCTATTGTCTTTTAATTCCTTTTTTTTAATACAAACTTTTTGACGAGCCTTGTATTAACTGTGTGCTTGTCTGGATTTCATATGGTTTTATATACCCTCCATTTTAAACTTCTACAATTTGATTCGATTTTGTGTTCAGATTTGTATCTATTTTTTTCTTACAACTGATATTTATGCATAAATAAAAACTTGAATTCAACAAGTGAAACAATCCTAGAGGTTATCTACCTACAGAAAAATGAAGCAAGACTCTTATCTCACTCCAGGCACAAAATAAACTCAAGGTGGATCACAGACCTCAAGATAAAACCCCAAAGTATTAGGACCATCAATGAGGGAGTTGGGACCAACCTGAGGACTTTGGCACAGGGAATACACAGGCTGTCAGAAATAGGGAAGGACACACACAGAGGAGGTAAACATTGACAAGTGGGATATACTGAAGATAAAACACCTGCATACATCGAAAGAATTCACCAAGGGAGTAATAAGAGAGTCCACAGACTGGGAAAACATCATTAGCAATGACACATCCGACAAAGGCCTTATTACTAAAATTTACACTACTCTGCTAGCTTCCAAAAAGAAAAACAAAACTAATTGCCCACTGAGGAGGTGGGCAAAGGACCTAAACAGAAGTTTCACAGGGGAAGAAATCTGAATAGCCAAGAAACATATGATAAACTGTCCCCAATCTTTAGCCATAAGAGAAATGCAAATTAAAGCAACAATGAGATATCACCCAACGCCTTCAAAGATAGCTAAATTCAAAAATCAGAAAGCAGCAAGTGTTGGAGGGGCTGTGGGAAGACAGGAACTCTCATCCAGTGCTGGTGGGCCTGTAGGCATGTACGGCCGCTGTGGAAATCGATCTGGTGATATCTAAAAAATGGAAATTGAGCTACTATATGACCCAGCAATCCCCCTACTGGGCACATACCCAGAAGAGGCAAGAAACAAACCATGGCCAGACATCTGTGCTCCAATATTCATCAATCACAGCACAGTTCACAATTGCAAGGAGTTGGAAACAACCCAAATTTCCCTCGATTGACACGTGGATTAAAAACTGTGGTACATACATACAATGGAGTACTATACCTCGCTAAAAAGCAGTGCTGAGCATATAAAGCACATCGCCTCATGGGAAGAACTGGATGAAATCATGCTAACCGAATAAGCCAAGCACAAAAGGACAAGTACAACATGAGTCTGCTGAGGTAAGCTTTAAAATATATATAATGCAAAAGGGGCATAGGGAAAAAGCTACTGTACACAAATATTCCTGGGGTGAGGACCAGGTAGTATGTTAGGGGGCAGATTAAACCTAGGGATACATATGGTAGCCAACTAAAATGGAGGCAGGAAAAGGAAAAAGAAAAAAGAAAGGGGTAGCAGGGGCACAGGACACTAACCCACCCAAGGGGAGGGCATTGTTTATATCTCCACAGGGAAAGAGGGACCAGACTTCAATGCAGTGCTCCAAGATGTGAATGCAACATGCCGACATGGAGTAGAGAACCAGTGGAGAAGTCTGAGGGGCTGGCCCCAATTCCAACTATGTGGACAGCTGCCCCTCTCCCCAGAAGAATTTATTTTAGAGGACAGCACTGAAGCTGCAGCTCAGGGAGAGGGATATGTCTGATCGGAGCACATGGGAGCAAATGAAGGGGGAGGAAGAGAGAGTGGAGCACATCCTGGCCCACCAGGCCTTGACGATGATATCCCTGCTCTGAACAGCCAATCCACAGAGAAGGCCATTTGGCCAGCCCTACCTTGAGACATGACGTCCCTCAGTGACCCATAGCCCTACAGGGGACAACACTGGAGGCACAGTGTTAGAATTGTGCCTGATCTGATCCCAATACACCGAGACAAAACACTAAGGGCATGGAACAAAACAGCAAGGGGAACAGAAAAACAAAGTCCCCACGGAATACCAAAAATAGACTTTGTGACAGGACTTGGCACCCATTAGACTCGACCAGAAAACACTCCTAAAGACCCCAAAACAGTCCTTGAACTAACTACAGGCATTTCTCTGTTGTTGTTTGTCATTGGCTTTTTGTTGTTGTTGCTATTCTTTTGTGGCTTGGTTTTGCTCTGTCTTGTTTTTGTGCATGTTATTATCTCCACAGGTCTATCTAAATAAGATAGGCTGGATGAACAATCTGGAGGAGAAAACAACTGGGACCAATGATTCCGGAGGGACAAAGGAGAAGGGGAGGTGGAGGGAAAGGAAGTGGTGTTAACAAACCCAGGGACAAGGGAACACCAAGTGATCCATATCAGTGGTAAGGAGGGTGTAGGAGGCCTGGTAGGGCTTTAGCAAAGGTAATGTACCAGAGAGGAATTACTGAAACCCAAATAAAGACTGAGCATGATAGAGGGACAAGAAGTAAGTAAAAGGAAATAGAGGAAAGAGCTAGGAGGCAAGGGCATTTATAGAGGTCTAAATAAAAGCATGTACATATGTAAATATATTTATATATGAGGATGGGGAAATAGATCTATGTGCATATACTTATAGATTTAGTATTAAGGTAGCAGATGGACATTGGGTCTCCACTCAAGTACTCTCTCAATGAAAGAATACATTCTATTAAACTGACATTCCATGATGCTCACCTTCCCAACATGATTACTGAAGACAAAGTGGGTTCATAGGAAAATGTGGTGAGGAAGGCTGATAGAGCCTGGCTATCAAAAGATATAGTGTCTGGGGCCTTAAATACTTGAAAGTAGACAAGCAGCCATCTAACTCAGAAGCAACAAAGCCCACATGGAAAAAGCACACCAGCTGCCTGCATGATCACAAGGTGCCAAAGGGATCAGTTATCAGGGATCAAAGAAAAAAAAATATCATTGTGTGACCACCTCCCCAATACAATCACCGTAGAAAAATTGGTGCATAGCAAATGTGGTGAAGAAAGCTGATGGTGCCCAGCTATTAAATATATAGCGTCTGGGGTCTTAAAGGCTTGGAGGCAAACAAGTGGCCATCTAGCTCAGAAGCAACAAAGTCCACATGGAAGAAGCACACCAGCCTGTGTGATCATGAGGTGTCAATGGGATCTGGTTATCCGGCTTCAAAAAACAAAAAATCATATCATTATGAATGATGAGGAGTGCAGAGTGCGGACCCAAAGCCCATCTGTAGGCAACTGGACATCCCGTTATGGAAAGTTCACTGGGAGGAGATGAGCCAGTCAGGGTACAGTGTAGCAATGATGAACAGTACAACTTTCCTCTAGTTCTTAAATGCTTCCTCCCCTGTCCCCGCTGTCCTCCCCCCACTATCATGATACCAATCTACCTTACAAATATGGCTAGACCAGAGGATGAACAATGATTTTGATAGAAACTGGAAACACAGGGAATCCAGGAAAGATGATTCCTTCAGGACCAGTGATGAGAGTGGTGATACTGGGAGGGTGGAGGGGTAGAAAGGGGGAACCAACAAGGATCTATATATAACCTCCTCCCTGTGGGACGGAGAACAGAAAAGTGGGTGAAGGGAGATGTCGGACAGGGTAAGATATGACAAAATAATAATTTATAAATTATCAAGGGTTCATGAGGGAGGGGGTAGTAGAGAGGGAGGGGGAGAAATGATGAGCTGATGTGAGGGGCTTAAGTGGAGAACAAATGTTTTGAGAATGATGAGGGCAACGAATGTACAAATGTACTTGACACAATGGGTGCATATATGGATTGGGATGAGTTGTATGAACCCTCAATAAAACGATTTTTTAAAAAAAGGGGGGAAAAAAAGAAACAATCCAAGAATGCCGCGGAGTTGAAAAACACTGAACAGCAATGATTGAAAAAAATGATGAAAAAGAAACCTCCAGTGGAATAAATTGACATCGTGACTGAAACAATGGCCTCAAATCCAGCAAGGTGGTGAAGGTGGCACCGGATACTCTTTCGTTCTGTGGTACGTAGGGTCCATATGAGTTGGAAATAAGTGGAGGACCTCTACCCAGAACAGAAAGCTCGAGGACACAGTTTGCCTGGTCTTTCTACAGTGGAGCTCCTGGATAGGTTTGAACTATCAACTTTTTCTGTTAAAAAACAGTTCTTGTGCCACTGGGGATCTTTAATCCTAGAACAACAAATAAATCAAATAAAGAATTTTTAATAAGTACCTTTCTTACAGATCACACATATCATCTTATATCATGCTCATTCAAATATTTACATAAAGAAGAAGCTTTAGGGGAAGCTGATCCCCTGAGAATTCATCTGGAAATATTGGTACACTGCAAACAATTATAACTCACAGACACCTCCAAATTGTTTTTCCAAAATGTGATGCTGTAACTGATGTTTTTTCATAGCCCAGCAGAAATAATGCAGCATTAGGACTGCTTTCAATATGATATATTGATTGTATCCACAAATCTTAAGAGACATGCATCCGCAAACCAAATCACTCCACACCTTAAAATAACTTTTACATCAGAGAAACATTGATAAAATGCATTTGTTTTTCTTTTCTAGTGCTTCATACTCAATTCTGCTTTAAAAATATTGATCCACATTCTTGAATTTGTTCATGAATACAAATAAAAAATCAATGTATCTGTTGGAAATTCCAGGAAACAAAACCAAATAAAATAAGAATCCACTGGTTAAGTGATGAATTCATAACACATTTCTAAAATATGCACAGTACAGGGGAAAATATTGAAAAAAACAGACATTAAAAATGATTTTTCTTGTATATGTATGTAAAATATATTTGGAGCAGTATAATTTCTCAATGTTTTCTTTAATTAAATAAAAAGCTTGTGATAAATAGGTCCTATAGAAAACTTTGAAAATTTTAAACACAGCTGGACAATGAATAAGGAGGACCAGAGAAGTGATCGATTTGAATTATGGCTTGATGAAGCATATGGAATATGCCAGGAACTGCCAGAAACATTAACACATCTGACCTGGGAAAAGTACAGCCAAAACAATCTTTAGAAAGTAAGGTGAGTGAGATTTTATCTTGCTTTATATGAAACACATTTATAGGAGAGAACAAATTCTGGTGAAGGACATTACTCTTGGTAACATAAAAAGTCAGTAAAAAAAATGAAGACCTTCAGCAAGATAGTTTGACTCAGTACCTGCCACAATGGCCTCAAAATAGTAATGCTTTTGTATATGAACTAGGACAGGCCATGATACCGATAGGGTCAATATGAGTCAGTACTGACCGACGGGTACCTCATAACAACAAGTGCCAGAACATCTTTGAACATGAATAGAAAACTAGCTTATTTGAATGGGCTAGGATTGTACACCTACAAAAGGTGTTAATTTTAGGTTTTCTGTCAACTTGTTTGAACCAGAACTCTCAGTAGTTTGATAGTTAAGGTCTAGTAATCCCTGTGACATGACCCCACTTAATGTAATCAACTCCATACTGGGCTCTATTGTGGACAGTCAATTATTTATAACAAGATTTTTTGTGTAATGCAACCCCCAAGCTTAGGTCACATGCCTGACGCAGTTGAAAGGAAGTTTGCTCAAGGCTGTGGCCTGCTTCCTATATAAGTGAACACGGTGGGAAAACTTACCTGTTTTGCTGGCTCTGGATTCTGCATCTGGCTCATTGACCTCCAATTCTCTGGACTTGAGTCAATGACTTGTCATGTTACCTGCCAATTCTGGGAACTGTTTCTGGCCTGCTAACTGATTTGCCAATTTTGGGTTCATTCATCTCTCCAGGAACAAGCCTGACCTCAGATTCATCTGCCTCTGCAGCCATCAGTCTCTGGTGTTTCTGCCATCCTAGGGTTAATCAGACCCTGAAGCTATGGCGGTCAAAAGAAGCACCCACGCTTAACATCTGAACTATAAATGCAAAGCCTGCCTGGAATTGGACTGGACTTGCCCACCTCTACAAGTATGCTATCCATTTTCTTGATATAAATTTCTCTATATATCTATAGATATAGATAGAAATATATGCATCAAAACATTTGCATCTCTAGAGAGCACAGCCTAAGATGAGTGATTCCAAATGGAATTTTCTATGAATATTTTACAGTCCCCTCCTTCATAAATCATTGACTTTATAAATATAGAACTTTATATGATCAGTGAAAATTTGATTTAAAGTAAGCACTGTACCTTTATTTCTCTATATATACCCCTATCTTTATTCTCCTCCTTTAATAACACATGTGTTGTCCACCTGTACTAGTTATTTTTACTACAATTTTCACTTGCATATGTTATCCCTGCTATGATACACGACTTGCCTTGATCTTATCTGGCTTTTTCCATTTATGGCTATTCTTTGGCTCTGCAGAGAGTTCCATAGGGAGACTGAATCATTAATCAATGTGAATTTTTTTCATAAATTCTTCGAAGGGATTCCAGTTTGGCTCATTACATTTCCACAGATGTTTGCACTCTGTGTCTGAAGTAACCACATGCTGAATTATCTTATTTGAGTCTATAAAGAAGATAAATATACTCTTCAAAACAATAAAAATGTTGCCACAATGAGTATATATTTTAATACGATGTCTGCTGAGTAAGTTTTCTATCTTCTAAATGTAAATATTGAAGTTTGATTATCATAAAATATATTTTAAAACTGTGAGTTGAATATCCTTTGAGCCAAAAGGAAGGAAATGCATGTCAAAGTTATTGGGGAGGAACCTTACATAAAAATGGATAAATAAGGGCTCATGTTTTGAAATCATTAGGAAGATAACAAAAGGTTCTTCTGGGCAAAACTATCTCCCTCAAACTAAATCTGATGTCTGAAATATTCACTTCCACCTATTCAGGGAAGAAAGGCCAAATTGTTTACCTCTCTGAAACCAAATGATGCTCTTTTCTGCCTCCATAATCTCAGAACAAACACCATGCGACATTCTGATTGGATTGCCCTTTATCATTTTGGCCCACATTCCATATTCATCTCTCCTATAATGCATTCCCCCAAACCATTCTAGACCAAAGCAGTCCCTTCTGTTTTTCCCGCAGGGAACCTCTGCTGAACAGAATGAAATACTGTGTGGTCCTGCCAAAGCCTCCCAACTGTTTCTATGCTTGAGCCCATTGTTGCAGCCACCATGACAATCCATCTCTTTGGGAGGGCTTGCCCTTTGGACACCCCTCTGTTTTACTGAACATGATGCCCTGCTCGAGAAACTATTGTTTCCTGATAACACACCCAAAGTATGTAAGAAAACAACTCACTATCCTTGCCTCTACGGAGCACTTTGACCTTAATTCTTCCAAGACAGGCTTCTTTGTCCTTTGGGCAGTCCATGGTACTTTCCGGATTCTTCTCCAGCACCACAATTCAAATGCATCGAATCTTCATTTTTCATTAGTCAATGTCTAACTCCCACATGCATTTGAAACAAGGGAATATATCATGGTTTGGGGTCAGGCTTGCTTTAGTCCTAAAAGTAATACCGTTACTTTTCAAAAATTTAAAAGGGTAGTGTCCGGCAGATTTACACGATGCAATGCATCCTTTGATCTCTTGACTTCTCCCTCCATGAGCACTGACTATAGACCCAAGTAAGACAACAACCTTGACCTTGACAATAGCGATCTTTCCTCCATCTATCATGCGGTTACCTATTGGTTTAGTTGTGAGGATTTGGGTCTTCTTACACTGAGTCATGATCCACACTGAAGGCTGCAGTCCTTGATCTTCATCAGCAAACGCTCCAGTCCTCATTGTCAGCAAGCAAGGTTGCTCATTTGCATATTGTAAGTCATTAATAAGCTTTCCTCCAAACCTGATGCCACATTCTTCTTCCTATACTTCAGCTCTCTTGTGTTTTCTCAGCATACAGAGTGAAGGAGTAGGGCAGTGGATGCAACCCTGACACACAGCTTTCCTGATTTTAAACCAGGCAGTATTCCCTGGTTCTGTTTACACAGCTGCCTCATGATCTATATACAAATTCCACAGAAACACAATGAAATATTCTGAAATTCCCATCTCTTCACATTTATGCATAGTTTCCTATGAGCCATGCAGTTGAATGCCTTATCACAGTCAGTCAAACACAAGTAAACATCTTTCTGGTATTGTCTGATTTTACCCGATCCAAATGACATCAGCAGTGAGAGCCCCAGCTCAGTATCCTCCATGAATCTGACTTGAACCATGGGTAGCTCCCTGTCACTGTGCTTCTGCATCCATTGTGGTATGATCTTCGGAAAAAAAATATTTTTCTTGTGTGTGATATTATTTAAAAAGCAACGGTATGTATGTTTGAATAATCAGAGTCTTTGAATAAGAAGGATTCATTTTGCATTTAATTTTCTTTTACTGCAGTCTTTATTCAATTTGTATCCTTTATTGTGCACAGCGTCTTAGTCTGTGCTGGCTGTTTAATTGTACTGAGCATTTATAAAATGCTGCATTTCTCACCATTCTCAGGAGCTTTACGAATACCCAAACGAAGAAACTAGCTTATAATGCAAATTGGTTCTATTAACAGGCTGCAATTATGCTCCAACAAGCATGTGACCAATGATGAAGCATGCTGATTTCCTAACACTATCTTAAATTGACAATCCGAGTTTTAAGGGTGCTAAATACTCTAATAAATTTTGAGTACCCCTCAAAAATCATTAGAAGAGAAGGGAAAGCAGAAAAATATGAATGGCTTTTAGTTTTTCTGAATCCTTCTACTTATTTAAAAGGGGAGTCTTGTTCATGTCCTTTGCCTCCCTTATTTTGGGAGGGAAACCTCCCTCATCCCATTCTGGGGTCAGATATCCAATATAATGCCTCCATTTGTGAGAAAATAGTATGGGGGTAATGCCAGGTTTCCAAGTACATACGGGGGCTGGAGAGCTCACCTCTACACCTCAGGATGATTCCTAGGGGACCATGATAGACATGCCTCCACGATCCCACCTTCTTCCCCCTATTCTGACACCAACCGTTCCTCCCACCATGCAACTTCTCTCTGGCTTTGATAATGCAGTGCAATGGCCACATCGAATTCACAGGCAATACCCACATCTACGGTGATTTATTACACGTGTTTACAAGTTACCACAAATCAGACGCAGAAATGTTAAGAATAGAGCTTCGCTGTCAGCAGTGCTTCTTCGCACCTCTGCTGACAGACACACCTGTCTTAGCCTGAGCCTCTGTCAGATAGTCCTTTCCTCTGGCAAGTGTCATACGATGCTGCTGGGGCCCGTTACTGGAGTCTCAGCAGTGCCTTTTTCTGTAAGTTTATTAGCCTTTTCAGTACTTTCATGTTCTTTATGCCTCTCTTCTTCACCTGAAAATCTTGTGTAAGACAGATTGTAAAGCATGACCTCTAGAGGGGGGCTTCAGATTCTGTATGTCTAATGACTTATTAGGTGACAGTGGTCTCACTAAAAACCACATACACTGTGAGTATCAAGTCTCTAACTAGACTTCTCATATTACCCAACAAGACAAGTGAAGTATCTCTTATCTGTCCAGTGTTAGCACTTTTTCAGGCAATGGTAAAAACCAAATAAGGTCTCTCATGACATGTCAGACATTAGCACTGACTTCATGGGAGTCTAGAGGTACATGTAGTGGAAACGGTAGACAGCCCCTGGGAGATCTTATTCTTGATGGTATCAGAGTTAACAGCTACGCTGCTGGGCCAGATTCGTGGATTAATTCTGATGTGAGACGCGTGAAGGAATTTCTGTGAACTAAGAAATTATGGAACAAAGCTAAAGTATTCTAATCATAATAGTCAGTGCAGAGTTTGAATTATTTCATGACAACTTAATTTCACTCGTGGTTAAGAGCTAGTCAGTAATTGAATTTGACTTTTTCAGGTTAGAAACTTACATTTTTCATGGATATGAAATGAAGAAGCAGTAGCTATTGAGTTTTATGAGAAGTAGAAAAATATATTTTTCTTATATTCAACTGTCTTCTTAAATTAAAACTATAAATTTTCATAGAAGATGCATTTCCTCACAATG
Organism: Tenrec ecaudatus; assembly: GCF_050624435.1. NCBI lineage: Eukaryota > Metazoa > Chordata > Mammalia > Afrosoricida > Tenrecidae > Tenrec > Tenrec ecaudatus. Next base: position 97,904,476 of record NC_134531.1, read on the forward strand.
GGGAAATGAGACTTCTCTTCAGCAATATCTGTACTAAAGCATTACTATCCAAGGATCAGCGCTTAGGTTCCTATCTAAACATCTTAAGATCCTCATGATGAGACAAGTCAAGTTTAGGTGGAAGATAACCATTCAATATTTTTTATCTTTAAATATATTTTAATTCCCATTTTATCACAACAGCAGCAATAGCATGATTCATACAAACTCAAGTTTCTATCTCATGAGCTATCCTAGGAAGGAGAAATGACAATCACATTTCTATGTAGCAAACAAATAAATTAGAGGCATAGCATAGAAGCATTAAAATGGAAATAGACTAGAATCTGGGTCTAGACACCACTTAGAGAGTGTGAAAAGCATCCCTGGTTTTCACACGTGATCTTCGCTTCCTGTCGTGAAATCACCTTGATCTTTTGCTGCGCTGCCTACTTCTTTGTAAGTGGTTGAGTACATTCATCAACTTTGTGTCATGTGAGCTCACTGTTGGCACAGTTTCAAGAAATCTCATTATTTTTTGATGTCTATGATGGATTAAAGATGAGAATATTGCTGGCCTAAGGGTTCGTTCGCCTTGCCTGTCATATTTGTCAGCTACAAAGCAGCTCTGCTGAAGGGTTAGGAGGCCATTTGGGATAGTGGGCCATTAAAACGTGGTTCCACTACTTACACTCAGTTAGACCAAGGAAATGGAGGGTAACAAGTGTGAGAGTTTCCCCTTGGGATCCATTTTCTTTCTTACACATCCAGCAAGGAAAAATCACCATGATAGCTGAGACAGCCGGAATCCCTCTCAGTAGGAGCTGGCCACAGCGTGTAATTTCTCACTGTGGGTGAAAAGTGCTTGTCCGAATAACCTCATAGGCAATTTGGAGAGTTCTGTGGCCAGAAAACATCCTGCACGATCTTCTGTAATTCATACAACAAGCCACCCTCGACTTGTTCGCTGACCTCTTAGAGGAAGAACAAGGCTATCTCATGTCTACTGAGTAACCAGGACAGGCCTTTCACAGCACATGTGAAGAATACCCTATAACAGATTGTGATTGGTAATATTTAGAATTTTCTCAGGAACATTTTAAATGCCTATCAGTCTGTTACTATCCTGAAGTGTAATTCTGTCGGTGAAATATACTCCACATGCACCTACAAGGAAGAGCAACCAAAACAAATATTGTTCACATTTAGGCGCCAAACACACTAAAGATAAAGAAACGTCTAGTCTGAACTTGATGCATCTTTAATAAAGGCACATTGGTAACTACTGGCACTTGGCATACACATCTGGAAAAAGGATCAAGAGCTAGAAAATAGCAGTGGTGATAGAGATGATCCTCATGATGACGTGATAACAGTTTGCAAGTCCAATGACTGTGAGGGGCTCTTGTAGTCCTGTATGTGAACTGATGGACTGATAAAGGCAAGTTTGGTGGTTCAAAACAACCCACCAGCTACTCCACGTAAGAAAGAGAAGGACATGTGCTCCCATAAAGATTTTCAGTCTCACAGACCCTATAGAGGGACATTGTGAGTAAGAATGACTTGATGTCAGTATTTTTGTTTAATGATTTACTTATTTCACATGCAGTTTTTTCAACAACAAAGGAACAGCTGTGATTCACATGGATTCACCACATAGAGTACAAAGAATCATGTCTCACATCTGGAAAAGAGCCAGACAATGAAGGCTGGCTGAGCAGCAGACCACCAAGTGCACCTCTGCACATTCAGTTTGAAGTAAAAGAAAGCTCAAATATGTACATGAGGGCTTAGGTAAGGCTTCGATTGCATCCCACCTGGTTCTAGAAATCATCTCAAGAATCGATTTAAAGCACTGAAGACTAGTGACAGGTAGAGAAGTGGTGGGATAACATCCAGAGCATCATAAATGGAGATGAAAAAAGACAAGACAGAAAGTCCAAAATGAATGCCAAAGAGATTCTGAAACATGTTTTTGAATAAAGTGTCACTAAAGTAAATGGGAAAATGATGACATAATAAATAGAAGATGCCAAGGAGTGACTTGAGAAAAATAATGTATATTGAAATGCTCAAAAACCTGGAATTAAAAAAACCAAGAGAGCAGTCTATTCTCAGCATTAGTAAAGCCTACTGTACTCAAAGAAAAATTTAACCCCAGAATTGCAATAATGAAGGATGATAAGGATAATATTATTGTTGGCAAAGAGGTTTAGATACACTATGATCTGCCCAAAGAATGAAGAAAACAAGTGTTGGAAGAATGCAATCAGGATGCATCAAAGTATGAATAATGGGAAGTTCCTGCAGGGATAGATCCTTGAAGGACATAATGTTGATAAAGTAGAGGATCGATGAAAAAAAAAAAGATCTTCAACTAGATGGAATGACACAGGGACAGCCACGACGTGCTCCAGCAATTGTAAGGAGCATGCAAGAAGGGCAAATGTTTCACGATGCTGTACATGTGGTATCATTGGAAACAAATGTGCCAACAGCAAGTGTCAAACAAATGTAACAGCAACCATATCATGGACAAGATAATGAACAATACAGAAAGCCGAAAAAAGACAGAAAGAAAATGAATTAATGTACAAAGCAAAAACACTGCTGTTCAATGATTTCAGGGGTGGTAAATATTCCATAGTGATGGTAGTATGGGAAGAATGCCAAGTTACACTGAAGCCATTGGTAAACAAACAAACAAACAATCAAAACAAGACTCCAGTAATTGGTGGACTACAATGAAGATATCTCAACAAATGGAGGCAATGCTGGAAGTGATAAGAGTGGTGATAGCTCTCAGGCTCAGTGGCCAGTGGCCTACATGGGACCATCCTTGAAAGCAGACCAAAACTCATGCAAACAGAAGGATGAAGGGAAAGAGAAAAATGAATTCTCACTGTCTCGTTTACCAAAAGGCCTCGTCCTCAAGGAAGCAACACCAGGTGAAGAGCTGATTGACAGGTTAGATTCCAAACCTACACTTTTACCTAGGTACAAGTTGTCATGAAGTCTTACCACCATATGGAATCAAAATTATCGAGAGAAGCTTCAAATATCCATTAATGACCAGAACATTAAATGTATGAAGTATGAACCTTGAAATATTGTAAGCTGTTAAAATGAAATTAAACACATAAATATCAATAGGAATTAGTGAGATGAAATGGGCTTGTATTGGCGATATTGAATAAGATAATCATATAATTTGCTAAGTCAGGAGTGACAAATTAAATAGAATTCATGTCAAAATCATCCTCAAAAAGAACATTTTAAGAATGGAAAAGTTCAGTGAAAGGGAGATGCCAGAAATGCATACTGTATTCAGAAGAGGATATAGAACAAGAGATACCATTGCTGATGTCCGCTAAAAGCAGAGAACACAAGAAAGGTGTTTACTTGTGTTTTATCAAGTATGCAAAGGCATTTGACTGTGTGGATCCCAACAAACTCTGAGACATCTTGAGAAAAATGGGAATTCCAGCACACTTCATTGTGCTCATGGGGAACTTGTGCATGGGTCAGCAGACAGTTGAGTAAACAGAAGAAGGATCACCGCATAGTTTAAAATCAGGAAAGGTGTGAGTCAGGGTTATGTACTTTCACCATACATATTCAATCTGTATGCTAAACGAATAATCAGAGACGCCTGATTGTACGAAGAAGAGGAAGAACACCCCAACATATCTCAAGAGCTGAAGACAAAAACCTCATGTTGTCATATTAATACAAGCAGCAACAGAAGACAATGGAAGGACTACACAGAGTCACTGTACACAAAAGAACTTGTCAACATTCAGTCATTTTAATGAGTAGCCTATGATGAAGAACCAAGAGTACTGAAGAAAGATGTGTACCTTGTACTAAAGACATTAGAGAAGAAGAAGAAGAAGAAAACAAAAAGAACTCCAGGAATTGATGGAATACCAGTTTAATATTTCTAAAAGCTGATGAAGTGCTGGAAACACCCACTCACTCATCTATTCAAGTGTTTTGGAAGACAGCTACCAGGACAACAAACATGAAGAGATCCATATTTGCATCCATTCAAAAGAAAAGTGATCAGACAGGCTACAAAAATGATCAAGCAATATCATTGATTACATGTTAGTAATGTGTTGCTGATGATGATTCAGCAATGGTTGTGGCAGTAAGTTGACAGGGAGCCCTCCGTAATTTAGGTCAGATTCAGCAGAGAACATAGAATGATGTCAGACAGAACATTGATGTCAGACAGTTCTTGACTCAAAGCAGAGAATAAAAGAAAGACATTCCCTGTGTTTTACTGGCTATGCAAAGGCATTCAACTCTATGGATCATCATGGAATGTAGATCAGCTTGAAGAGGAATTCTGGAACATGTTCTTGGGCCATGAGCCACTTGTTCAAACAGACCAAAGGATCATAAAGTGGTTGATGTTTTGAAAATATATGCATCAATGTGTGTCTTTTCATCATACTTATAAAATCTCTTTGCTAACCAGGTAATCTGAGAAACTGGATTAAATGAAGAGCATGGTATCAAAATTGAAGGAAGCCTTACAAACAACCTGTGCTATATGGATCATCGCTCCTTGCTTACTGAAAATGATTGGGACTTGAAACACGCACTGATGAAAATCAGGGACTTTAATATTCAGAAAGGATTGCATCTGAATGTCAAGAAAACAACAATCTTCACATTTGGAACAACAGAAAGCATCATGATACATGAAGAAAAGATTAAAGTTGTCATGGATTTCATCTTTCTTGGATCCATTACTAAAATTCATGGAAGCAGTACTCAAGAAATCAAATGAAAGATTGCATTGGGTAAATCTGCTACAAAGACCATTGAAAGTGTTAAAGAAATAGATGTTAATTTGATGGCTAAGGTGAGCTTGCCTCAAACCATGGTATTTTCACTTCCCTCATATGCATGTGAAAATTGGACATTGATTAAGAAAGTCCACAGAAGAATTGATACATTTGAATTAGGGTGGAAGTGAAGAATCTTAAGTGTACCACAACTGTTAGAAACAAACAGATCTGTCTTGGAAGAAGCACAGTCAGAATACTCCTTCAGAAGAATGGTGAAATGCCATCTCATGTTTGTGGCAAGACCTCTCACTGCCATCAAGTCATAACTGCCCTCCAGAACAGAGTACAGCTGTCTTGTGTGTTTCCTGGACTATGGTTTTCACACAAGTAGCAAACTTCGTAGTTTTCCTGAGGAGAAGCTAGCGGTCAACACTTACCCCATCATACTATCAGGCCCCCTATCCCTGGAAACCATTCTCTAGGAAAAGCCAGCAGGCTTTGCACAGTGAAAGGGTAGCAAAGAAGAAAATAAGCTCAATGAGATGGATTGAGACAGTGACGTCAGCAAGGAGTTCAAAGATAACATTTGTGAGGATGCACAGGACTGAACCGGATAGCACCTAGCGACAATGACATTGATGAAGAGTATTGAATCTACCATGGGCTGTCAAAAGAATGAGCTGCCCAAACAGAATTTATATCTTCTGGTTTAGAAGATATAAATCTAGAAGGCTCCTCAGCAGTGTGGAGACACTGCCTCATGTACTTCGGACATGTTGTCAGGAAGGAAACATGCTTGGTGAAGTAGATAGTCATAGAAAAAAAGGGAGACCTTCAATGATATCTATAGAAGAGTGGTTGCAATAATGGGGTCAAATATAGAAATAATTGCCAGGATTGTACAGGATTGCACAGTGTTTAGTCCTGTAGTACATAGGTACAAAACTGACTCAAGGATAATTTATAACTGACTCAACGGGAACCTTATAAAACAAAAACCAGTAAACCAGGAATGCATGTTATCGTTGTTTTATTTTTAATTCATTTGTTTATCGTCAACAATTTCACCATTTACAGTTCGCGTATCATGCATTTCAACCATTCAGCATTCAAACAGATGTGCAACCATTACTATGATCAGTTCCAGGATATGTCTTATTCTTTGTGCTCATTGTTGCTAGCTTCCCATTTCCCGTCAACCTCCCCTGTTATGTCCCATTGAATATGTTGATCCAGTTGCTATCTCTATAGGTTTATCTAATCTGAGTTTCACATATAGAAAAACCAAAAAAAATCAAGGCAGAATGCAAACAAATGGAAGCAATGTTTCATGTTTTTGATAATGAGAATGTTGTGAATTGAGGAAGATGTTTACAAAGCTAATTCACGTAATTGGTATCACAAAGCCATACAACTGAAAAATGGCAAATTGCGGGTGTTGCATTAGACTTATTTTTATTTTAAACATACAGTTGCTGATGTTGCTGTGTACATTCAAGTATATTGTACTTTTATTCTTATGTGCTAGAAGGATAGAGCAATAACTTCATGAGCTATTCCAGTTATTTAGTCTAATACTGGATTTTCCATGTGTCGGTTCTACAGCCAGCCGTGGGTCATTTTGAAGTGCCTAGCCTCCCCGGCAGTCTAAATATGTCAGTGATTTTGTATTCAAAGTGGTACATTGTTTTTGCGCAAAACTTGTTGTTTTATATTGGAGGCCTGTAATTCTTAAGACATTACTCATTTTAATCTCTCTAGTAGACATTCCAGGTATGATAAACTTTAACCTCCCTGGTGGTCTAATTATGTCAGCAATTATGTTAAGGGACTTCTCTGCAATGTAATCCCGAGTGTGGCTCAGGGTTACCGCTTCTGACAGTTCACATTTACCCCGACCACACTCGGGGTTACCGCAAGGGAGGCTAGAGTCATAAAAGCATACAAGCTTCCATTTAACCTACAATAACAAGTCTCTTTTCTCCTGGAGTAGGAATTGGAGGAGCAAATGTTGTCTTCATGAGCATCTGTTTCCTATGTCATGAGAACAGAAGAACTGGCTAGTGCCTGCCTACTATTATCGAATGTTTTCATCCAAGATTCTATAGTGGAATGCATATCAAAAAGGGGAATGTAATTTAAAATTATCAATGAAATCCAAACTACTTGGAATCATTCAAGCTGAATGAATATTCATAATAATTTCTCTGGCATAATTTTTTAACTGGAAGCCAAAACTATTCCCTAAAGTATGTCTTTAAAACACACCACACACACACACACACACACACACACACACACACACACACCTCTTCAGTTTATCTTAATAAAGCATGCATTTCTTGAGCACTGTGCTCTTTAAAAGAATATTAGTTATGTGGTATCAGCTTCACAACAGCATCTTGAAAAGTTAGATGAGCAGTTTAAGGATTGTTGATTTATGTTAATGATGATTGAATAAGTTGAAAAGAGCAAGAAGAATTGAACAACTTGAAGTATGTAAACAATGTCACAGAATTAAACAGCATCATTTTTTACAGAATTTGTTGAAAATGTGTATCATTGCCTCTTTGTATTTTCACTAAAATATGTAGGAAAAGTCATGTTTTTATGGTTCATGGTAGCAGACTAGGTATTAAAATGTCTTATGAAATGTACAAACTAAACAAATAATAGTAGTCAGGCGAATCCTAGTAGGAAGGAGAAATTATAGCAAACCTGAAAGGAAAGAAAAAAAAACAATATGAGATTTATAGATTATATTTCAAGTTGCCTGAATGAATAATGAGGGTAATAAAATGACCCTTAATATACTCAGTGAATTTTCATCAATCATTTCTGAAAATGTCTCCAACTACAAATCAGTAGCTCATTCATTTCTGATAACAAATTGTTGTTTGAAGGATTAGACCCCAAATGATAGCATTTTAAAAACCAAATAACTGCCAGGATCACATAGAATAAATGAATCATGAGCTCATGAGTCCTATGGATAGGAAACAGTGGTGGAGTCAAGAAAATAGAGTTAATGGAGGTGAGTGAGCCAGGAACAGAAATTTCTGTTTCTGGAAACTTTTTTCCTGGATCTGTGTATGTGTGGGTGGGGGGTTGTGTGGCGGGAAAGACCTTATGGAGTGAATTTATAAAATTATTGTCATCAATCTTTAAGAATGTCACAGAAGATGGAAACAATGTCAGGAAACAACAAGAAGAAAAAACAACCCCAATATGATACACTTTTATAAATGATGTAAAAAGTGGGGATCTGACAGTGAACCTCCTCAAGAAATATTGGAAAAGATTCTTCAATAGGTTATATAAAGACCTCGTGAAGAATGCACTAGTCATAAGGAGTGAATGTAAGTTTGCCCATAGATAGCTGTTCCAGGTTGCTTTCTTCTTTGTTGCATTTGTTTAAAAAACAAAAAAGTAGTGTCCACTTGGAAGTTCACTTTAGAATCTCATGCTTGGAAAATGGAACAAAAGAGGCAAATTTAACCCCATAAATGATTGGTAAAAATCAACTCAGATAATTTTCTCAATAAATAGCATATAGTAATGTATCTTCAGAATTAAGACAAGGAATTTCATGAATTCCTGATAGGGATCAAAATCTACTTTTCAAAGAACTTTGTTTAGCAACCTGTAATTAAAGAAGTGAAAATATATTCTTGTAGCATTACGGTGGTTATAAATTCTAGGACTATAGGTGATGTAGTAAATTACTGACACTTGTTCAATTAAGATCAAAATTCTGGAAATGGGTCAAAAAGTTTCCTCAGTGAGAGAGGTCTGTTTCCTTTATCTTCCAACCAGAAATACACACCTTCTTATCAATAAATTTAAAGCAAGTGTTCACTAAGATTCAAAATGAGTTCCATTTCATTTGAAGATAAGTTCGGTGTCATCTTGTTTTCACAGTGTGGGATCTGAAAATATTTCAAGATGCTTACACTCTCTTCTTCTCTCAAACTATAAATGATGCAAAACAGCTCCATGAGATTTACATACCAAATTGTCTTCAGTCTCACCTTTGGAACGAGTGACAGAGCTTTGCAGAACTCTAGTTAATAGGCTACGAAAATGAAATGGGCTGATTAATGCACGTCCTGCATAGCCATCAACCCCATGTAAAGTGCATGGAGGCTTCTGTGCCGTTATGATGTCGAACTGGTTTCAGTGTAACCTCTAAACTGAAAAGGCTACGAAGAAAAGATCGGATAATACTTTGAAAAATCAGCCAATAAAAACACTATGAATCACAATTTTCTGATATGCAACGTTTTTCAGGGCACTTTATTCCATAGTTGCCAAAAGTGGATTTGCTATGAATTAGACAGATAACAAATAATGTGTAATATATGATTTACAGAATATATATTAGAGAACCCTTTAAAATATTGCCTCATGTAAAACACACAGTGGCAGTTCAGCTGGGAAATCTGTCAGTAAAATTTCCCAAAAAAGAAAATCATTTGCACAAACCAACACTAACACTATCTGTTTAGGAAACAGTGTCATCAGCTTGAATTTTATTTACTAAATTAAATTCTGCTAAACAAAATATGTGATAGTAACTAAATTCCTTGGAGCGTTGTTATTTCAGAAGAGCGTAAGAGTTGAATTAGTGAAATCCAAATGAGTCACCCTGAAATAGAATGATACCCCCAAATCCTGATTTCAATTTGTTCCAAATTCATGTTCAAACACTGAAAAGTTCAAGAACTGAACATATTATTAGCCATAAGAAATCATAGAAAACCAAACCATTGGTTCTGAAGCCCCCAAATTACACTTATAAATTCATTTCTTTTCAGGAGTTTAACAGCCCTAGGTTGTGAAAATACACTCAAAAACATCTAAACACGTTAAATAAATATATTAAATCTCAAAATACAGCACAGTAAATTAAAGCAACTTATTTTTCATCCTGTTTTGTTGCTTAAAAATCCATGGGTTTTGGAATAGTGTGCTAACACAGACTTCACTTTAAATTCCTCCCTGGCATTTCCACAAAATAACTTAGGACTTACTCACTGCCATGGAGTCAGGGTGACTCATTGTGTCCCCACCCCCACCCCCCCGCCGTTGGTTTCTGATCTGAGACTGTCACTGTTTCCTGGCGTAGAAAGCCTGTCGTTCTCTTGCACACAACAGCAGAGTGAGCCTATCTTTCATAGGTTTGGGGCCTGGCACTGCCTTTTTCTCTTTCGTAATGAAGGTCCTATTGGGTAATCCCGCCCCCTCAAAAAAAAAGTCTGGTTTTGTTGCCGTTGAACACATTTCTAGGGAACGAAATCCTCTGACTCTCCATATTGATCAATTTCAGCCTCAAATGTACCTGCTTTGTCTTTAGTTGCCCTTGCCCCTGTGCCTGCCTCACTCCATGGTGTCTGCCTGTTCGCTTCATGATGTTTTCAAACCAGCCGTGGCTGGCTGTGAACCTGTCAGCTGCTCAGCACTCACTCAGAAAGCAGTTTTATTAAATCACTGTGGAGTTACATAATTTCCTGTCAACTCAATAAATAGGCATAAGGGTGGAGTCTAGCCTGTCAATCAGGTCACAGCCTGATGATGCCTCCTTGTGGGTGTGGCTTTCTCAAGAGGATTCTGAGAACTGCAAATTCTCCCTGGAAGTGGGCCAGGTCTCTCTCTCTCTCTGCTCCACCTTTCTGTTGAAGAGCCACACCCAGAGGGCTGGAGAAGTCACGTGGAGACATGTGCCAGCACTAAGATGCTTCCACAGCCACTGGGGTCACAAGATGTTTCATCTACTGGCCTATGATCTTCCACCAGCTTGTGATCTTCCTGCATTCTGCATCATTTCAGGTGGCTATGTGAGTCTGAGGAATTTACAGACTAGTATTGGACATTGGGACTAATCTTGGACTTACGGACTTGATCTGGACTAGGCTTGGATATTTTCTTAATATATAATTACTCTTTGATATAAAACTCTTTCTTATACATATATTAATGTCCCTCGATTTGTTTCTCTAATCAACTCAGACTAACACAATCACTGTGGAGGTGCAATGCCTTCTTTCATATCACTGTTTCAGATACACTATCACCGTCGAGTTGCTTCTGATTTATACAAATAACTGGAACTTTTCAATGGTCTAGATTCTTTATTTTGTGGTAAATTGTTCATACCCTTTGCTATATTAGCCACCTCAACCACATTTCCCCAAATATATTGAAAATATCAACTTAGCTATGTTGTGTTCAGCCGCCATATCAGACAATCGGTGACCTTGCCATTTTGCAATGATTTCATTCTTTTGCTGTGGTCCTCAGTTTCCCTCTTAGCTTTACTGCTGGAATCTCTCACTTTCTTTGTAGCCACGGCTATGATATTTTATGCAAGTAAAACACCCCCATAAAAACGGCGAGTGTTTTAACACACTAAGCACTGTATGCTGTCAGAGCAAGAGCAGTGCTAGACTGTCACTCCTTTGGTCGAGCGCCACTCTCTGTCCATATAGGTTTTTTCAAGTCAGATTTGGGTTCCACTATTAAGCAAATTTAGAAACATGGAACATATTTTTTACACTTTGCTGTTCAAATAGTGGAAATTTTTTAAACCTCTTATTTTTTAAATAAATAATACAAGTAGTCAGTAAATCCCTATACACAAACTGAGCTTTCTTTTATAAGGCCAGATATCTCATTTAGCTTTAAAAATATATTTAACTTTAAAAAATCATGAATATATTGGACACTAACCAAATTTAATTTGAATCTAATTTCTCTTGACTTTGTGAAAATGATCTTATCATTAATTATCATCTTACCAAATACCATTGCTTGGTGTTTAGTCCATGATTAAGATGTAGGGTGTGTGGTAAGGTTAAGCTCATGCTTTTGATCTCAAGAACAAAATGTCAAGGGACTGAGTTCATGGGTATCCTTAGATTTTCTTAATAGCATGGTAGGGAGAGATAGGATACATATGATTCCTTCTAATCTAAGTTTAGAATCAAACAGAATACAAAACATGTAAAAGAAGTTAGTTGGAAAAACTTAGAATTTTTCTCTGTAGAGAAGAAAACATACCTATCATAGACTGTTTAGTAGGCCCTTTAATATCCAAGCAACATTAATCCTCATGAAAAAACCTGTAAGTCAGACTTTATCAAGACAAGAGTTTGAAAAGAGAAATTGAAAGTGGTACAAATTAAAATTATAATCCTAATAGTAAATGAATGAGCAAGGAGGACACTTTGAGGACCAAGGAGAGCCTAACCCACATAATGGAATTTTCAATCATATCATATGCAGGTGGAAGTGGACACTGAATAAAGAGGACTGAAGAAGAATCAATGTGTTTTAATTATGGTGGTTGCAAAGAATATTGAAAGCACCATGGCCTACCAAAGGACAAAAAAAATCTGTCTTGGAAGAAGTACAGCCAAAGTTCTCCTTGGAGGCAAGGATGGGGAGACTTCATCTCATGCACATTGCACATGCTGTCGGGAGAGACCAACCTCTGGAGACAGACATCATGCAAATTAGAAGGGCAGCAAAAAAGAAAGAAAGCCATCAAGCATGGACTCGTGGGAATTCCACTGATGGACATAATGGAATAAATCATTGTTCACTCCTGCTCAATTCCCAGGAAAGGTTGCATATCAAACAACTATGGTTCGTGGAATTTTTATTGAATGGCTTTTCAAAGCACATCACCAATATTTTCTTTCTAGCTCTTCTTAGTTTGGAAGTTCCACTGAAGCCAATTCAACATCATAGTAGCATGGAAGCCACCACCTGCTTTGCCTTAGGTTCATAAGCTACAAAAGATCAGTAATGTTTATCTGTTTAGTTCTTGGGTATGTATGACAAATACCTAGATTAGTCCCTAACACATAGAGATGCCCAATACATATTTGTCAAATGAATGGATAAATCAATGGATTTTCTCAGGAATCTGCCTCCTTCCTTACCACGTTTCTCTTATCCAGCTCCAATATTGACATCTCAAAGCACTGAGGAAAGCTTTGTAGCTGTGTGGTATGGGTCCAGTATGGGTGGGCATGAAGTACATTTGGAAATAAAGAAAGAATGGAGAAGGTAAACTTTGTGAGGACTTCACATTTCTTTTTGGCAACATGGGAAGTTAGTTAAAAATTTCCCTAAAGGGAATTATTTATGAAGGCATTAAAAATATAATTGTGATATCTATGTGAAACTGGCAAAAGTCAAGCAAGGAGGTCACTGTGTGATGTCGCTGGTATTATTTCTAGATGGGGGATCAGTGGAGAGCTGAACATTCGAGCCTGAAGCCACAGGGGGAGGGCTGGAGAACACATAAAATTACAGGGGAACAAAGGACGTGGGAATATGAATGTCCCAGCACTTAGAACAGCACGGTTTTTATCATCTTCGTTTTCATAATATTTATGGAGTTACCAATACTCTTTCTTCTTGGTACTTGAATTAGCTGTCTGCACTGATGTTTTTTAAAGGTGATGGTGATGATTCATTGAGCGTTACCAATCCAGAGGCTCTGCAGAAGAAAACTGGCATTCGGGTCCTGCGAAGATTACAGACAGGAAAACCTGATGAGGTCGGTCTACTCTATCACACGGGGTCATTAAGAGTTGAAAACTATTTGACGGTGCCCACAGACCACTCATGTGGCAGGTGAGTTATAGTCCATTACTACAGCCCTACAAGCCGTAATTCCTTAGGTGAACTTTATAGGAGTGTGGCTATAGTCTCATTTTAGAGGGTATTCTCTACTTAAAACAGGAATAGGGTGTGATTAAAAATTGATTTTAGTAGAGGCTGTGAATCAGGCCATGTTGTTTCATTGATGATATCTTTAAGATTCCACCTTAGAACCCAGTGTGAACCAGGCCACAATGTTTCCCTTGGATATATCATGGTACCAGCATACAATTCCACACATTCGTAGGCTCACCTGAAAAGCTAGACTTCTGTTTTCATTAATGAGAATCGATAGAAGCAAGAATACTTGCGGTAGCTTTGAAGATTTTTGGTTTCAGGTTCTGGACCTGGCATTTGGCTCACCCGAACTCACTCTCCAATTGTGGACTAACTGACTCCATCACCATGTGCAATATGTCCTAAGCTTCATGAGTTTCAGTGGAACATTACAGTGAATTGCAGAACCCAGAGGCATGAGAAAATAAACTCAGTGGAGGAGTAGGAGGAAAATGGAGCAAAGTGGTCTCCTGGAAGAGATTGCTATTTGGGACATCTTCAATCTCCAACTCCTTGGAACTATGGTTATTCTTAGGTGGCAGTGAGACTTTTCTGACCCATAGTGACCCTGCACACAACAGAAGGAAATACTGCTTGGTCCTGTACCAAGTCCACAATTGTTCCTGTGCTTGAGCCATTGCTGTGGCCGCTATATCAGCCCATCTCACTGAGCGCCTTCCTCTTCTTTGCGGCCCCTGTAGCAACTTGATGTCCTTTTCTGATATTATTGCCATAGCAGGCATTTCTCATTGTTATCTGCAATCACAGTAATATTGAGCAGTTTTACTCATGTCATAAGTACAAAAGAGTCTAGAAAGTTCCCGTAAACTGAGTAATGTTCCAACACCAAAATAGAATTCTGGTTTCTCTTACTCCATGTTTTATTCACATTCATCTATTCATTACATTTGGCTCCCTGAACTTCTCTTACAAAGATCTAATTCAAGTATCATTTTCGTCTCATTAATTTTGCTCATCATCTTATTCATCAAGTGTCATAATTAATTGTACACCTTACAAATTATGATAACTCATAAATTCTTGTTATGGTTTACTGATATAGTAGTGGAAAAGGGTCATTCTGTGTTCAGATTTTTTTTAATTAAAAGATCATTTGATTGGGTGCTCTTACAACTCTTAATATAATGCATACATCACTTGTATCAAGCATATTTGTACATGTGTTGCCATCATTCTTTTCTAGACATTTACTTTTGATTGAGCCCTTTGTATCAGCTCCTTTTTTCCTCCCCCACAACCCTCATGACTCCTTGATAGATTATAAATTATTATTTTCTTATCTCACACTGACCGCTGCCTCCCTTTGCCCATGGTGTCTGTTGTTCTTCCCCCTGGAGGGGTGTGTGTGGTTATTAGTAGATCATTGCAATTCATTCCCCCTTCATTCTCCTTCCCCCACTTCCCTCTACCCGTGTGGTATCACTATTCTCATTCCTGTTCCTACATTCCGTGTGTCGTGATCTTTTATCGCAAACCTATAACTGTGTACATGTTCTGGTCTAGTCCGAAGTGAGAGGCAGCACTGGGTTCATGTTAGTGGGGGGTGAGGAAGCCTCAAGGAACCAGAGGAATAGTGTGTGTTTCATCGGTGCTTTACTTTTTCAGTGAGGTGAAATTATTAGTTATTTCACCCCTCTATCAAGTGTATTATTTTTTCATCTGTAAAATAGGATTTGTGAGGATTAAATTGTTATGAGATGTCATCATGTTGATCGCAAGTGGGAGCTACCTTATACACAACAGAATAAAAGAAGCCCTCAAGAATGGGTTTCCATTTTTATTTTGGTGTAGGAACATTCTTCCATTTCCTTTTTTCTAATTTCTACATTTATAAATCAACATCCCTAAAAAGTATTCCTGAGGATTATAAATGTTGTTTTAAGTGTTTTTTTAAATTATGATTATATTATAATCCATGGCACATACATACATACATTCAGGTATGTGAATATCAGGAGCCTTACTGGTGTGAACAATTAAGTGCTTGCCAAACCGAAATGCTTACACCTACTCAGTGCTTTCCTGTTCAATTAGCCAAATATATATTTGCATATTCTTTAACTTACCTGGAGCATACTCAAGGTCATAGTTTGACTCTCTTGGACTTGTTTAAATTATATCAATTCTTACATGAACTTGTGTATGCTCAATTGATTATCTGTTCCATGGTCAGCCTCTAAGCTCATTTTGTCTGCTAATATTCAGCTTCTCCATCATCTCTTCCCAAACCAAACCAAACGAAGACCTCACTGCTAGTCAGTAAATGCAATGTGGGACAGGGTAGAAGTAACCCTTTGAGTTTCCAAGAGTGTAACTCTTTAGGAGAGTAGAAAGCCCCTCTTCCTCAAAAAAGGGTGGCTGGTGGTTTTAAACTGATGACCTTGTGGATCACAGCCCAATGCATAACGGTAACACTACCAGAATTTCTTTTGCTCCTGAAAATATAGTCAATTTATCCCCTGGGTTCCATGTTGGGCTGCTACCTATACAGTGTACAGTTCAAAATCACCAGCTGCTCCTCAGGAGAAAGATAAGGCTCTGGTGGTTTTACATAATCTGGTGTCAATTTGAGAGGATTACAAGTGTAGGGGTGGAGTCTGGCTGGTCAATCAAGATATAACCAATGCAGCCTCTTTGTGGGCATGGCCTTCTCCTGAGACGTCTGGGAATTCCTGATTTTCCTCCTTGGAGGAAGGAAACTCTTTTACTCTGCACACTCCCTTGGAGATGCTCTACTGACAAGAAATATGCCACTACACTGATAAACCTCGTGCCCTGGGAGCTGGAGAAGCTACTTGGACCTACTCTGATGTAACCAGACCTCTGAAGCCGGAGAAGCCATGTAGACACCCTTGCCAGCGCTAAGATGCATTCAATGCCACTGGATCCAGACTTTCTACCCACTGGCCTGTGATCATCCTGCATTCTGCGTCATTGCATGTGTTTTGTGAGTCTGAAGAGGACTTATAGATTGATATTGACATATGGGCTAACATCAGACTATGGACTTGGACTAGACTGGGTTGAGATACTTTCCTAAGGTACAATTACTCTTTATATAAAACTCTCCCTTATACACATATGAGTTTCTATGGCTTTGTTTCTCTATTCCAATAAAGAGTTATATTCTCAGAAACCTACAGGGGATGTTCTACCTTTTTGTACAAGGTCACTATGAACCAGAATTAACTTGACGGAACTGTGTTTGGTTTGACATTCTATCTGGTAAGGTCCACAAGTATAATTGATGGTGATGTTGTAGAAAAAAGGTATTCTCAATGATAAAGTCATTGTTCTGACAAAATGTTACCCTTTAGTCTCCAGGAGTCAATTGTGCTGAAAGAAGAGCATATGGCACTTAAGGAAGAAGTCCAAGCATCACTGAAAGCATTAAGCAAGGTTCCAGGAATTGATAGAATACCAATTGAAATGTTTCAACAGGCTGGTGGAGCACTGGAAACATAAGATGCATATGCACTAAAGGCACATCCTTGTACTCATTATTATTGCTCCTCATTTCCCTCCAAACCCAATGTTATACTGCTAATGAACTATTAATCGAATTACAGTTGCTATAGATTTAAATGTCCTGGATTTCATACAAACAAAAACATATATCCACTCCCCCAAACAATAACAAAGCAAAATACAGAAAACCCTTAACCCAGTAGAAAACAGAAAATTATAAAAACTAGAACATATTTGAAATGAATCAAAGGGGAAAACAAATGATAAAGTGTTAAAAATGTTAACCTAACCACATCAGCATTAATCCATTTTGCAATACACTGTCTCTGATAGCAAGGTTATATTCACATGCCTGATGTGGCAGGTAGATTTTATGTCAACTTGACTCTATGTGAACATATCGGAGTGAAATCCAGTCTCTCAATCAGCCTCATTGAGGTTGTATTTTTTTATATAAGAAAGACAATGAGAATTTATCTTCCTCCTTTTGTCTTCCTCCTCAATGAGACTCTTGGGCCACTGATCCAAAGAACTACTGGTGTCTCGCCATGCTCCCATGACCTTGTACCCACATGATTCTGCATCCATGGGGTTGTGGTCTCCCTGCATCCCAGTTCACCTTTATGTATCATCAGCCTTTGGGTACATGAGTCTGAAAAGAGGTCTGGCTAAGGCTAGCATTAGACCCATCAATTCTCTCTGTCTTTCTTCTACAAAGGACCACACCCCCAATCAGTTATCCTCAGGCATTTACCTGTGGATTTTTTTTATTCAGTGCTTCCTTTATCATTTCTTCTTTTTGATTTAGCTACTCTATGTTCAAGAGGGAAATTCAGAATCTCTTCTGACCTCATTTCCTTTCCTTTTTGTCTTTTTAATAATCTTTTGTGTTTTTCATGTGCAAAGTTCTTGACAATATCTTGCAAATTTTCACAACAAAAAATTATAAGAAACAGTTGTGAATATCCATTAATAATTGGAATATCAAATATGCAAAGCATAAAAACAGGGACTTAGGAAGACATTCCAGCTTACTATGTCAGGAATGACAAATTTGGGAATAATAGTGATATTTATTGTCCAAAAGAACATTTCAAAATATCTTAAAGTATAGATGCTGTTTTTGATAAGATGATATCAATGTACTTACAAGGAAGACCAGATCATAGAATTCTAATTCTAATTTATATTCAACCATGAAATCTAGTAATGAAATATCAATCCATCCTCTAAAGGGTTTCCTCTTCTTTGCTGTCCCTCTACTGAGCATGATAGTCTTCTCCAGGGACTATCTCTCCTTAAAGCCAAAGTATGTGATGAAGTCTTGTCACCCTTGCTTCTAAGGAGCACTTTGGCTATACTTCTTCCTACACAGATTTGTTTGGCATTTTAGCATTTCCTGGTATTTTCAATATTCTTTGCCAGAACCACAATTCAAACACAGCCTTCCTTAGCAATGTCCAACTTCCACCTACATATGAGGCGATTGAAAATATTATGGCTTGGGGCAGGCTCACCTGAGTCTTCAAAGTAGCAGCCTAGCTTTTAAATGCTCCAACAAAGCTTTGTGTAACAAAATTTGTCCAAAAGTGTCATCTGTCTTCGGATTTCTGGATTGCATCTTCCATGCGCACAGATGGTAGATTCAAGTGAAGCAACTTCAACCTTGTCTCCATTTATCATGAAGCTACCTATTGGTCTAGTGGTGAGATTTTCATCTTCTTTGCCTTGGGAGTTGTAATCCATATTTGAGGATGCAAACTTTAATCTTCATCAAAAAGTGCCTCAATTCCTCCTCACTTTCAGAAAGCAAAGTTGTCTCACCTGGATATCACAGGTTATTAATAAATCATCCTGCAATCCTGATGCTACATTCTTCTACATATAATCCAGCTTTTCTTTCATTTTTAAAAAATCATTTTATTAGGAGCTCATACAACTCTTACCACAATTCATACTTACATCCATTGTGTCAAACACAGTTGTACATTTGTTGCCATCAACATTTTCAAAACATTTCTTTCTATGTAAGCTCTTGATATCAGCTCCTCATTTTTTTCTCTCCCTCGTGAACTTTTGATATTTTATAAATTATTATTATTTTGTAATATCTTACACTGTCCGAAGTCTCCCTTCACCCACTTTTCTGCTGTGCATCCCCCAGGGAGGGGGTTATATATGGATCCCTATAATTGGTTCCCCCTCTGTAACCCACCTTCCCTCCATCCTTCCGGTATTGCAATTCTCACCACTGGTCCTGAAGGGCTCCTCCATCCTGGATTTCCTGTGTTTCCAGTTCCCATCTGTACCAGTGTACATTCTTTGGTCTAGCCAGATTTGCAAGGTAGAATTGGGATCATGATAGTGGTGGTGGTGGGGGTGGGGGTGGATGAAGCATTTAGGAACTACAGGAAAGTTGTATATTTCACTGTGGCTACACTATACCCTGACTGGATCATTTCTCCCTGTGACTCTTCCGTAGGGGATGCCCAGTTGCCTAGAGATGAGCTTTCGGTCCTCACTCTGCACTCCCTGTCATTCATACTCTGATTTGATATTGTGTTCTTTGATGTCTGATACCTCATCCCTTCAACACCTCGTGATCACACAGGCTGGTGTGCTTCTTACATGTGGGCTTTGTTGCTTCTAAGCTAGATGACCGCTTGTTTACCTTCAAGCCATTAAGACCACAGATGCTATGTCTTTTGATAGCTGGGCATCAACAACTTTCTTCGCCACATTTGCTTATGTTCCCATTTGTCTTCAGCGATCATATTGGGGAGGTGAGCCACACACAATGATATGATTTTTTGTTCTTTGATGCTTGATAACTGATGCCTTCGGAACCTCATGATCACACAGGTTGATGTGCTTTTCCATGTAGACTTTGTTGCTTCTCAGCTAAATGGCTGCTTGTTTATCTTCACGCCTTTAAGACCCAAGATGCTTTATTTTTTGATAGCCAGGCACCATTAGCTTTCTTCACCACATTTGCGTATGCACTGTTTTGTCTTCAGTGATTGTGTTGGGAAGGTGAAAATCATGGAATGCCAGGTTAATAAAACAAAGTATTCTTGCATTGAGAAAGTACTTGAGTGGAGGCCCAATGTCCATCTGCTGCCTTAATACTAAACCTATAAATATACAAACACAAATCTATTTCCCCATCCTCATATATAAATATATTTACATATGTACATGCTTTTATTTAGACCTCTATAGATGCCCTGTGCCTCATAGCTCTTTCCTATATTTCCTTTCACTTTCCTCTTGTCCCACTATCATGTTCACCCTTCATTTGGGTTACAGTAATTCCTCTTGGTTAAACCACCCCTGATCACACCCTACCAGGCCTCTCACACCCTCCTCACCAAAAATTTGCATCACTTGTTGTTCCCTAACACCACTTCCTTTCCCCCACCTCCCCCTCTCCCATGTCTCCCCATAACTGTTAGTCCCGTTGTTTTCTCCTCCAGATTGTTCATGTAGCCTATTTTATTTAGACAGTCCTGTGGAGATAATAACATGCACAAAAACAAGACAGAGCCAAACCAAGCAACAAAACAAAACAAACGAGCTACAACAAAAAGCTAACGACTAAACAAAACAAACAGACAAACAAACCACAACACAACAACCACAAAAAAAGAAATGCTCATACTTAGTTCAAGGTCTATTTGTTGGCCTTTAGGAGTGTTGATCCAGCTTCTCTAATGATTTCCTCAGCATAGAGGTTGGAATAGTATGGCGAAAGGGCACAACCGTGATGCACATTACTCCTGAGTTTAAACTGTACAACACATCCCCTTGTTCTGTTCCAACCGCTTCTTCTAAGGCCATGTGCAACTTCCTCGTGAGCACAATGATGTTTTTGGACATCTCCATTCTTCTCAAAGTTGTCCACGGTCTATTATGGTCTCCACAGAGTCTAATGTCTTAGCATAGTCAATAAAACACAGCAAACATCTTCCTGGTGGTCTGAGTTTTCGGCTAAGATCCATCTGGCATCTGCAATTATATCCCTAGTTGCACTTCCTCTCTGAACCTCGAGCAGCATACTTGTCATGTATTGCTTCAACTGCTGAAAATTCTTCATCACTAGCTTTTGAGGTTGGTGCATAAATTTGAATAATGGTTGGATTTATAGAATTTGAGGGTGGGTAATATAATTTATCATAGACAATATTGTATCTCATGATGGATTTAGCAAGATCCTTTATGAAAATGAAACATAGGCACTAAAAGCACCGCCTTCTGGGCATAAGGACAATTGTGAGAATGGCCCAGGACAATGCAGTGCTTCGTTCTCTTGGGTATAAGGCCACTATGAATGAGTTGGAGCTGTCTCAGTGGCACCTACAAACAACAGACAACAGCAGCATGGATAAAATGATTGGAATTATCTTCCTTACCTGTAGAGAGTAAACAAATCACTTACCTCTTAAGTCCTGATTCTAGTGGAGAATTCCAAACCAAACTCCAAATTCACCACCACCAAGTCAAGGCCAATCCATAGCAAGCCCAGAGGACAGGGCAGTACTGCCTCTGTGCGTTGCTGAGACTGGAAGTCCTAATGGGAGCAGGTTAGTCCCTGGGTAATTCTAAAATGGTTTGTATTCTAAAATAGATTGTGTTGATGAATGTATAATTATTTTCAAATATATTTAAATCACTGAATTGAGTGGTAAGTGAATTAGGTCAATAAAATTGTAAAAAAAATAGAATTGGTTGATATTCATCTATTTCAAGAGGTAGCATTTGATCAAGAACCAGTAGTATTGAAGTAGGCAATTCAAGATGCACTGATGGAATGTGTGTGTGTGTGTGTGTGTGTGTGTGTGTGTGTGTGTGTGTGTGTGAGAGAGAGAGAGAGAGAGAGAGAGAGAGAGACCCGGGGTGGGTGGGGGTGGTGGGGGTGGGGGGGAACCTCCAGGAAATCATGCTTGATAGAGAAGAGGGGAGAAGAGGGTTAGCAACCTTAAGAAGTATAAACCTCAATGTCTTAGTTATATCCCCATGCTACAATTTCTGACCTGCCCTATTCTAAGTAGCTAATGAATGCCAAGAATTTACTCATTATCATATCATAGCAAACTGTTCCTTTTGAAAGAGATAATAATTGGTCTTATCTTTGTGTTACCCCATGAAATAACCCCTTTATTTTCTATTTGTTATACTAAAATTAATCTTTTCTGTTTCTAAGGTGGAGAAAAAATGTTTGTAGTTCCTAAAAGTATTTCTACCTAGTAAACACAAACATTCTCAATTGGCACTAGAGAATTCAATTTCAGTGCATGTAAGCAGACTTATACTTGCCTGGGAAATTAGGATTTGTCTGCTGTCCCTTAGTTTCCTGCAATAGTAAAAGTGGATGAGTTGTCAGGCATTTGGAAAATAATATTTATTCTTGGAATGATTTCTTTATTTAATCACATAAAGATTGTAAATGGTACCTCAGTCTGTTCTCCAATTCTGAACTAGATTCAAACTTACCTCCTCTCACTCCTTTATCTGTCCTTTTATATCTTTTCTTTTTTCCATCAGAATATAAGATATACATTCAAAAAGCATTTCTGCTTTGAAAAAAAAGTTACTGTCAAATTAGCTGCTAATATGGATAAAGATACCCCAATCACGATTAAATGCACCAGGCAAGGCTGTCATGTCTCAAGTTATTCCTGGCAGCCCGGCATCCCGTAGTCTTTGTGTATGCTGAAAAGGGCACATCATGTTTGCAGTCATATTTCTATGTGTTGCCACACTTTCAAATTACAAGGTGCATTCTTTTTATTGCTTCTTCCCTCTAGTTAAAAAGTATTCCTGGTGAATGTGCAAACAGTAAAATATCATCAGTAAATGAGAGTGCTTTATTTTGATTGCCCTTCTCATATGTTATTGCTAGCAACTTTAAGAAAGAACTGTGAGTCTTTTGCTGCCGACATCCGTTTTTGCGTGTGCTATTGTAGCAGACTTGAGAACAGCACATGGACAGGAGGATATGTAGATGCACTCAGAGTTTTGGAATATTACATTTGGATTTATCAATTAATGTAAAGAGTCTGAAAAAAGTAAATTTCTCCTTTCTAGTTCTTCTCATTTAAAGTAAATTGCTTAAAGATTTTTTTTAATGTTATTGGAATTCTTGGCCAGGTCTGTTATTATCACCCAAAATAAAGAAGGACACAGAAAATAAATAGATTTTAACAGCACCACCTTATATAGTTTTCTTACTGTGAAGGTGTATTTTCACCCGTCTGTTTGGCTCTGCTTTTTGCAACTCCCGGGTGTTGCTGAGATTTAGATTAATTCATATATCTCGAATTACAGGAAGACATTCTGAACATGATAAATACATGCCCATTACTCCCCAGAGTAGATGATACAGAGTACTTCATTTTAGAGTAGCCTAAAATAACCTCTACAGCCTCTCTCTCCCCATAATGAAATTCCATTACAAGACACAATTTAATAGAGTATGTTACCAATGTGTACACCTGCTCTCCTTATGCCAAGGGATGGCATTTGACCATGTGCAGGAAGATATACGAGGGAGTACCCACCAAAAAATGAATAAAAGCTCCGCTGGGTGGAGCTTGCAGAGTACTCATGCTCCCCGCTAGGCCAGGATCAAACAACTTGCTGTGAGTTCCCCCAGAGGTATCACCTGGGAAAGCTCTCTCTGATCACAGTGAATTTTGTCTTTTTGTTTGAACCTTGGTTTCCATGGTTGATTTATGAGAACAGCATGTGGCTGTGAAGTATTGTTTCCTGCTCAGGGAAAAATGCCACAGAAACTGTTGGAATGTTGAACACAGCTTTCAAGGACAACACTAAGGGAAAAACTCAAGTTTATGAGTGGTTTTCTTGTTTCAAAAAAAGGTGAACTGTCTATGGACGACAAACTTTGTCCAGGATATTTGTCGGTTTCCCAGATAGACAAAAATGTGACAAAATTCGTGTACTTGGCCTCAAAGACTAAGCCCGGATCATTGAAGTTGGGGAAATTTTCTGGACTATCTTGGAGTTCAGTTCATCAAATTTTAATGGAAGTTTTGGGAATGATGATATTCACTTAAAATATTGCACCTTGGGTTCTGATTGACCAGGAAAAGAGTATTGAGTGGAAACATGCTGTGCTTAGAAAAAACAGCTCCAAAACGGTCCAGATATTTTATCCTAGGTCATTTCTGGTGATGAGACATGGTGCGATTCTTTCAACCAGACACTAAACATCAATCAAGCCAGTGGAAGATGCCATTGGCACTTCACCCCCTAAAAGTTTGTTAAATGAGATTAAAGATCAAGAGGGTGTTCATTAGATTTTGAGATGAGGGAGATAGTGCATTTGGAGTTTGTTCGACCAGGTCCGACTGTTAACCAAGCTTTCTATTTAGAAGTTCTAAAAAGATTGTGTAGCAGAGTGAGGCCACAAAAGGCCTGATTTGTTGCAACAGGGGACTGGTTTGACCACCACTAGGATGCACCTGCTCGTGTCGCCATGTGAGTGCGCCAGTTTGGAGCAAAAAAATAGCATGCCTTCCTTGCTCCACAAACCTTCAGCAGCTGACCTCGCTGTGTGTGACTTCTTTTTGTCTCTGCAAATGCAAAGGGACATGAAAGGACAGTGGTTTGACCACATAGAAGAGGTGAGGGGAACAAACGAGGGCACTGTCAGCCATCCGAACAGATGAGTTGGAAAACTGTCTCCAAGAATGGAATCGCACTTTTGACAAATGTATTAAGTGTAATGGAGCATATTTTGAAAGTAGTAAGGTTGTTTTATAAAAAAAAAATTAACTACATAGATTTTTAAATTCCATTTTTGATGGGGGTGCCCCCTCATATTCCAATAGAGCATGGACTGTGTAAGCTCATACAACAAAAAATCAAGCTGAAGAGAAGACGCCCCAAAGTTGCCTGATTCCTTTGTCTAAGCAGGCATCTAAGAGAAATTTATGAGTGCGTATGTTTTAAATTTCAGGTTTGGTTTCTGTGAGGTATATGAAATCTTTTAAGATTTGTATATGTAAGATTCTACATAAAAATATGATATACTGCCTAAGGTAACATTTATTTTATTATATTAAAGAGATGTTACAATTTTACCAGGCCTATCAAGTACCTGGGATTCTAGTTCATAAATTCAATTTTCTTTGAAAAGCAATTTTTTTCCTTTACATTCTGCATTATATTTAGAAATCACAAATATAGGGAACTTACATTTTTTACATACATGTTTGATCAGGGTTTGTGATTGAACATGTATAACTAACTTCTACACTTTACAACCAAATAAAGAAATAGGCAAACAGCTTGAACAAGCTTGCACCAAAGAAGGTGCACAGTGGGCCAATAAGCACGAGGAAAAAACAGCAAAACAAAGCTCTGTGTCATTAGTCATTTGTGCTGCCATCTTGTATATTCGAGCTCACGACAACCCATAGTACAAGGCAACACTTCTCTTCCTTGAGAGATGGTCCCTGGTGATGCATGGATTAAGCTGCTAATGAAATCTGATATGTTCATCACAGACAAAATCACAATGTTCTCCCATCAAAGGTAAGCTTTATTCACATTTTTACTGTATATATACATATACACATACACAATATATATATATACTTTATATATATATGGATATACATATGAATAAATAAAAAATTATTATGGTTAGTGTTCCAGTACAGATACACATTTGTGAATTTATTCAATGAAAATTTCTTTCCATGGATGGCTACAGATAAGGTTTTCAATAATATATTTGTCTTAGTCTCATAAAGTTCCCTTAAAAATACTTTTCCACTTGAGGGAAAACGATTTCAAAGTCAGAAGCAATATCAAATTTTTAACAAATCAAGTAGCCATTTTTCCAAGTCACTGAAGCTTTGCTACAAGATTCCTGGATGTTTGCACATAGAGCAATAGCTTTGTGATCAATCGAACACTTTTAGGAAAGTCCGGGTCACTTCAAGGGATTCCAGAGACATTTCATCACTTTTTTTAGATGTATTACACCTCTGTTATAAGACAGGATTGTGTTTCCCCCCAGTATCTATATTGAAATCCTAAATCCTATTCTCAGTGGATATATATATATCCCATCTATGAATGTTTTTATGTTGATGAGGACATGTTAGTGGGGGGCGTGTATTTTAAATGGAATGATCTTTGAGATCTAGAAAGAGCATGTTAGACCCAGAGAGAAGCAAGCATAGATGGAGGTCACCAAGGAGTCCAGGAAACGAGCCTGAGACAAAATGTCCCCTCTTAATGGGCAGAGACAAAGAGCCTTATCCTGTGCTCTGAGCTGAAAAGTCTAGCCCCGCAACTGTGAGAATAAGTTTCTGTTCATTATATCCATTCCTTACAGTATTTCCGTTACAGCAGCATTAACTAAGATAGTCTCACAAGATGTTTACATCATACAAAAATATAATAAAATGGATATGACTTCAAAAAAAAGTCATTGATGCAGTTTTAAAAGCAAAGCTCAATTAGTAAAGGCAGAATTTGGTTCTATAATCCAATTTCTAAAATCCATACTGCTTGGTCCAGAAATTCCGCTCTAGCAGAGAATTGGGAGACTCTCCTCTACTGGAACCACTCCTGTTCTCCACTTGCTCATGTTGCCTCCTTCTCCTGACAGCGTCAACAAGGAAAGCCCCGTTTTACTTTCTGTACTGGGGGAATTGTGGGGCTCAGGGGGTGATTAAGAGATAGATACCTGCCTATACGTTAGCTTTTCTTTTCAAACTGACACAACTGGTATCTTTTACAGTTGAACCTGATTGCAAAACCCAAGCCTGGGGCATTTTTAGTTGATGCCAAAATACCAGAGAGACTATTTCCATTGGAATGACTAAGGTAGTCACTAAATATTTACACATCCTTTCACACCCTTAAAGGCAAGGGAAGAATTTGTGGATTTGGAGGTATTCCAGCATCACATAAATCCCTCTATTTTGAATTCAAAACCAACCCTCTTGAAAGAGAAGATTAACCTCTACTGAAAACATCAGGAATATTGTTTACAAGTGTCAGAAAACAAAGGCACTATACATAATTTGCTTAGCATTTCCTATGGTTCTCCATAGAAACAAGGCAGCATTAAGTTACCAGCCTGATTGAGACATTGAACCTGGCAGAAGTCCACGTGCTTTGACTGAGTGTGAAGGGGGAAGAAGGAAACTTGTGCGGGCATTCACCTCGTGGATACAAAGAGATTCTGAGAATTGTTTCCGGAAGTTCCGCCTTTCCTTGTGCTTGTTCTCTTAATTAGTCATGCAATTAATTGCTTTTTAAACAGTAAGCAAATTTTTACCTTAGAACACCCCTAACGTGGCAATAACTTGCAGCTTTAATTCTCCCAATCACTAAACCTTGGGGCCCAAACTGTCTTCTGCTTTTGAGAGACACAAGGACTGATGTATCAGAAAATCTAAGGGAGGCAAGAATGCCAAGAAATGGATTAAGACACTCCATTCTTTAATCAGAGGAAAGTACTTAAATGTGTGCCCAAATAAAGATTACATGTGGCAATTATTAGGCCATTCACTATTTATAAGGAAGTTAATTCAGGAGTGTGATTGTAACTTTGATGAGTTTTATTAAAGCATGTAGAAAATACTGACAGTGCCGGCTCGGGTAAGTATAGACTCTGTGCAGTCATTTCAAATGCTGTTGACGTTTTTTTAAGTTACTTTCAAATCAACAAAAGTGTTATTGTCATTATATAACAGTGCCTAGGAGGAGCAAGAGATTTGATAACCACAGGTTTGGTGATTCGATTTCACGTATGGCTAGTCAAGGAAGCCTGGTGGCGCAGGGACTATGCACTCAGCCGCAATCCACCAGGTAAGCAGTTTAAAATCACCAGCCTCTCAGTGTGATTTATACTCCAGTCAACAGCTTTAGTCTTAGACACTCACAGGGCAGTCCCACTCTGTCCTATAGGGTCGCTATGAGTTGGCATCTACTCAATGGCAATGAGTTCTTTGTGATGGCCTGCTAACCACGAGATCAACAGTTTGAAACCACCAGCTGCTCCACAGGTGGAAGACCAGGCTTCTTACTAGTTATAATTTCAAAAAACCATAAGGAGGGTTCTAGTCCTGATGGTATAGAGGTTCCACCTCGATCCGCATGGTCAGCAGCACCAATGCAGATCTGGGTGTCCTTTTAGCAGTCCACGGTACCTTCAATAGTCTCCAGAATCACAAAAGAGAAGCATCAATTTTTCTTTAGCCTTCCTCACTCCATGTCCAACTTTCACATTCTTATAAGGTGACTGAAAACACCATTATTTGGGTCAAGTGCACCTAAGTCCTGAAAGTAACATCCTTGCTTTTCAGTACTCTAAAGAAGTCTTGTGACGCTGATTTACTTAAAGCAATACATCTTTTTATCTTTTGATTGCTTCATCCATGAGCATTGATTATAGATTCAAGTGAGACAAAATCTGTAACTCCTTCAAACTTTTCTGCAGTTTTCAACTGTAGTCCGCATTATAAGGGTTGCGTTCCTTACGTCAATTCAGCTGTACTACATACTGAGGCCTGCAATTCCTCCTCCTCCGCACTTCTGCCAAGCAAGGTGGTGTCATGTGCATACCTCAGGTTGCTAACACGTCTCCCTCCAGTCCTCATGCCGCTCTTCTTATTCCAGCTTCTCTGAGGATTTGCTCAGCACGTAGATTGAACAAGGGGAGGGGATACAACCTTGACTCACACCTTTCCTAAACCATGCCGGATCCCTTTGTTCTATTCACACGGCTGCCGCATGATCTATGTTCAAGTTAGCAATGAGTACAAGGAAGTGTTCTGGTATGCCCATTCTTCCCAAGGGAATAAACTATCCACAGTTTATTATGGTCCCCACAGTCGATCGCCTCTGCACAGTCAATGACACACAAGTAAATATCTTTCTGGTATTCTCTCCTTTAGCCAAGATCCATCTGGCAACCGCAACAGCCTCTGTTGTTCCACATGCTCTTCTGGATCGGTCTGAATATCTGCCCCCTCCCCCCGCCTTTAAAACTGCTGCGTAACCATTGTTGGATAATCTTAAGCAAAATCTTACTGTGTGCAATGTCAAGGGTAGCATTCTAGAGTTTGAGCATTCTGTTGGGTCACCTTTCTTTGGAATGTGCACTAATATGTATCTCTTCCAGTGAGTTGGCCAGAGAACTGTCTTCCAAATTTCCTGGCCTAAATGAGTAAGTGCTTCCAGTGCTTCTTGAGCTTTCAGAAACACTTAATAAGTATTCAATCAATTCCTGGAGCCTTATTTTTGGCTAATGTATTCAGTGTACTTTGAACTCCTTCCTTCAGCACCACTGGCTTTGCTCATATGCTACCTACTGAAATGATGGAATGCTCATTAGCTCTTTTTGGTAGTGACTCTGTACCCTCTCTCTCTGCTCTCGATGCTTCCTGCATCATGCACTATCTTGCCTATAGAATCTGGTGGTTGGAATTGCCTAGATTCGGGCTTGCAGCAGATATCTTCAACCACTCCCTCAGGAATCCTCAGGGAAAGTGTATAGCAATGGGAATCAATAACCAGTGTGAGCTGTGTTTTCCTATACCCAGGGTTACTTACGTGACATTGTGACTTATCTCTGGTTTCAGCAGCTGTTGAATTGCAGGTGTATGACTTCTTGATACTGGGAGGTAGATACATTATTAAATTGATCCCTTCCTCTCCAGAGACTGCTGTCCTTGAAGCTTCCTATGACACATGTGGTTTTATGGCAGGAAGCAGTATGGAATTGGGCACAGAGGGATTATATTTATGAGAACCCACAACACACTGAAAGAAACTTCTGTTGCAGAAGGAACATCATGCAAGCTCTCTTACTTAGGAGTACATCTTTAATTTAAGAGCCTATCTCACACCTGCACCCAGAGCTGCGTAGGGGAAAGGCAGCTGACAGACAGCAGCTAAGCATGATTGTGCTTCACGGTTCCTAGCCAGTGTATGAAGGGGTACGTTCACTATGTTTGCTAGAGATAAAGATGTTTTACCTTGCCCTCAGTTCTCAGAACTCCAAAGTACTAACAAGGGCTTTTCGATGATACACGGCAGGAGCTGGGACGTTTCCTCTCCAGTTTGTTTTCAAATCAGATGCTTTCTGTGGGAACATGTGGAATTCTATACTGGCTAACCCCCTGGAAAGCATACAATCAGAAATTGTTTCTTATGCAGCTGCAAAATAATGAACTCATAATAGTTTATCAAAAAACATAGAAAGCACAGATTTACCAAAAAAAATTTGTAGGAAAAAAAATGACCACCACCCTAAAACCTTTCATCAAAATACTAGGGAATGAAAGCTGTATAGTAGATTTTTCAAACTCAGATACAAATCTGCTCATGCCTCTCTTCAGCCAAGTCCTTTATCAGAATTCCTTGTGGTCGTACAAGCAATTTTCCCCATTTGTTTGTTTGTTTGTATTTTCACACCTGTGACCGAAAAAGTTCATATCACAAAGTGCTACTCCTTAATTCATTTACTCATATTTGGGGAGCTTAGTTTGTGCATCCTATGGACATGGGAGTAAGAAGTACCATGTATTCTCTTTGGTGAAACATTTGCTCTATAAAGGTGGGAACCTTACAACAGCAATACCAAAACACCAACCTCATTGCCATCCTGCAGATGCCAACCTGGGAGACCCCGAAGGACAGGGCAAATCTGCTCCTGTGAGTCTCTGAGACCGGAACTTTACATGGGAGTAGAAAGCTTCATCTGTCTTGGTAATGCAGCTAGTGGGTTTAAACTGTTGATCTTATGGATCACAGCCCAGCCTGTAAGCACTACACCAATTGTAATTCAGGTAGCAAAGCTGTGCCTGTTATTACAAACCATTGCATATACCTTGAATTTTTGATATGCCTGCTTGATGCGTTTTGGAGCCCCAATACAGCTGTCTAGGTGTTGTTCTAACTGCACATAAAAATCAGTTACCGTTTAGCGAACTTGGACTCAGGAAGACCCATGCTTAATACCCCACTTCTTAACTTTTGACCCCACTGAAAGACTCCGTTCATAAAACATGTAACATTAATTACAAGCAGGTCTTTATATTTTGTATTTTGTAGTATTATTTTAAAGATTATCAAAGTAAACCAGTTTTCATTGGGACTAAAAAGGTAAAACTAAATATTGTGTCATTTTGTCATTTGTTTTTTAAAATACAGCTGTTTATGTTTTGTTAAAGGTTACTATCTCGTCATGGGAAAACAAAACAGAACAGGGACATTTTATCCCTGTTTGAAAGCATTGATCTAGACTAGATAGAAGGAATTTTGGGAACATACTGGGTTATCCAGTGGGCTGTTAACCACCGGGTTCAGATCCACCAGGGTCTGGTCAGCAGAAAGATGAGGTTGCATGATCCCCGAAGACTTACAGCCTCAGATACCCAGAGGACAGGTTTGCTCCTTCCTCTGGTATCACTGTGTGTCTGACTTGACTTGATGGCAGTCAATTGTTGAAAATAAATAGAATCACTTGCTTTCAGAATCTTCAAATTGGCTGTCATTCCTTTGTCGACTACCTGGAAAGTTATTTGGGTATTGCGACAAGAACTGATTTATCACCTCTCACAAGGACTTTATTTCCTATTCCATACTTGAATTGTGTATGTATTCAACTTCTCTGTGAATTTTTATAGAGCCATAATTTCCATAATTATGTTAAGTATATGCATGAGGGAAATAAAAATTATTCTCATCTTATTGGTAAATGACATGCTGAGGGCATTACCTTATTTTAAATATTTGTTTCCAAATTCACTAATCACTGTGTCTTTATGAAGGCACCTCTAAACTCTCTACCAGAATTAAGTAAAAAATATTTGAGGGTGGTGGAAACATTCTTAAAAGAATGGCTTTACATCCATTGGAGAAACTGCAAATTAGAATAAAATTACTCCAGATGCATCTAAAGACTCTATGACCGAATTAGTAAGCTCGTTAAAAATGCCACTACTTACTTTAATTTTCTAACTTCTACCTACAAAATAGTTGACTACGCAATGAACAGCATCAGAAAAGCTATTTTCTGACATGTTTCTAAATCTAACTTCAGAACACATCATTATAGCTTAAATTTTCTCTCTGTGCCATGATTCTGATTCAGATGCAAAGACTTCATTTTATAATGGAACAGGACCCAATCCTGTAGAATTCCGTGCTTTAATCTTGCTTTATTCAAGGTTTTTCATTAAGAGCAAAGTGTGGCTGGGTGCCACGGAGTCAGTTCTGACCCACAGGGACCTTGGTACAACAAAATGAAACATTGTCCAGTCCTGCACTTTTCTCACATTTTTTGTCTTGATTAAGCACGTTGTGCAAACACTGTGCCAATCCATCTCCTTGAGGGCCGTCCTATTCTATACTGTGCTTCTACTTTACAAGCATGATGTATTTGTACCAGGGACGATTTTCTCCTGGTAACATGCCTAAAGTACCCGAGAGAAAACATCCCTCCAACTTCCCTTCCCAAGGCCAAAATTCAAATGCATTGGTATAGTTTATTCAATGTCCAAAATACCATCGAAAATACCATGGCTTCACATGGAAGAAGAAGCATACCAGCTGTGTGATCCAAGGATTGTAAATGACAAAATCCCAAATAAGAGGAGGGAATAGTATCAAAGGTTGAATTGTGAACTCCCTATTTGCACAAGGCTCTGGACGAGAGTAGAAGTCCAAAGCACATTGGCAGGGTCCACACAGTGGACTGAGATTCCAGTTAAAACCCTTTGATCCAGTATGTGAGCATCCGGGCTACCACTGCAGTGCAGTGGAAAGTGGTTTATTGTAGATGAGATTAGGTTAAAAGTTAACACTTCGTCATATGACATCCCCCTTTAACCCACTTTAAAATTTATTCTAATTTTTAATATTTTCTGCTTTGTTTTTTCTACTGAGCTTTTTCTCTGTCTTTTTCTGATTTTGCTGTAGGTTTTTTGTTTTGGTTTTGGTGTGCTTCCCTTTATATGAAATCCACGATAGTGAAGTTATCCTGGACAGTGGTTGCTTGGGGGGTATGGCAGGGAAAGTTGGGGAAAAGGGGAGCTAATAGCAATGAGTTCAAGAAAGAAGAAAATGTTTTAAAATTGATTTGGAGGGATAATTGTACAATTCTTTTGAACAAGATTCAACTATTGAATTGTATGGCATGTGAACAATATGATAATATAACTATTAAAAATAAGTAAAAAGAAAATCCCATGGCTTGAGTGAAGCATACATTAGTCTTCAAAATGACATACTTGTCCTTCAAAACTTTAACGTGGTCTTGGGCAGTATATTTGACCAATGGAATCTACTCCTGCTTCTATGAGTTCATATTTGCTGTGTGTTAAATCTTAATAAAGATACATTCAAATGTTTACTTTTCATATTTAAATGTTTACTCAATACACTATGCTAAACATTGTTTACAAAACATATCTTTCAAAAATTCATGAAAATACAATGCATGATCTCTTAATCCTATTTTTTCCATGAATGTTTTGAAATTCCCTAGCATAATGAAATAGCATATTTTATCATCCTGCTTGAGGAAATATAAAAAAGAAAAAAGAATATACTAAGTTTAAATCACAGTAAGCACAGTAAGGCAGTTGCCATCAAGTCTGTTCTGCCTCATGGTGACTCTCCATGTGCCAGAGAAGAACTGTACTCCAGAGGGGTTTGCAGTCACTGAGGTTTTGAAAGTGGATCAGCTAGTCTTCTTTTGAGGCACCTCTAGGTGAGCCTCTCCTTTTTGTTTAGAAGCCAAGAATGTTAACTGTTGAACCAACCTAGACTCTGCTTCTAGGTAGTAGACATGTCTAATTCTTTTTTTTAGAAGTAGCTTAGTCTTTCAATCTAGTTTTCTCCTGAAAAACACAGATCACTCTCTTTTTTTGTATGACTTTTTAAAAAGCTAAGCGATATATCGCTGCTGAATTAGTCAGTCCTATACCGACTCCATCTAGATACTAAGAAAAATGCTTGTCATTGACCATCAAACTTAAGTTCTCAAGCGATTAGTCAACAAATATTTATTTAACACCTATGTTGGCTCAGTCCTATTAAAATAACTGTTGTACAACAGCAACATATCACAAACACACCAAATAAACAAACATTAAACAACAAAACACACACAAAATAAACAAAAATTTTAAAATCCTGCACTCATGGAATTTGTAGTCTGCCAGGAGATACAAGTAATAACTAAAGAAAAAATGCTAAAATACTTAATATGATAAATATGTAGTTTGCTAGGGAGGAATTAAGGCATAGATATGGAAGAGGTACATAGATCCATGTGTCTGTGTGTGTTTGTGATTTTACATGTGTTGCAAAGGTAAAAACTGTTTTCAAATAATCCCAAAACCTATAGTATTAATTCCGTTTGTGCTCTGAAAGAAATACACCATCTGCATAATTTTAATGTGATGACAATGTTGTAACAAATATATTTTTCAAGGAGTAGGTTTGAATCTAACCCAATAATTTGAAAGATAGCTCTGTATTGTCTTGTGCATTATCTGGTTTGGTTTGTCTTCTCCATGATATTTCACATTTAGAAGATTTTGTGAAAAACAAGCACAGTGCTTCACCTAACTTGGAAGTCTACAATTATAAATGAACTTAAAATTAAGGACCAAAATATTCAGCTCAAGCATCAGCCCTATGTGTTAGAGTGGATTGTAAAACACACAAGAGCAAGCGATCTTTCAGAGCAATTCTGTTAAATAAATCAAATAATCTTAATATAGGAATGGCAACAAATGGTATGCATTATTTTAAAGAATATATTAAACAGGTAATTTTTAAAGTGTGTTAAAGAATACTAGCATGGTACTAACATAAAATCCACTTCAAAAAAAGAATTTATCACAGAAAATACACTGGAAATGCATATGCTTGTGTGACTGATAATGAAAGCATTTAACTTTTAGGAAGCATTCCTTAGTTCCTATAACAAAAATCCCAAACCAAATCCACTGCCATCAAATTAATGCAGTTATGAAAACCTATGTATGAGAAAACAGCAAAGTTTCATAGGGTTTTCTTGACAATCATCTTAAGGGAAGCAAATTGTCAAGTTTCGCTTTTGTGGGTTCTAAAGATCCATTTAAAAAAAAACATTTAATTGGGATAAAATTCAGCTATCAGATAATTCAACAATTCATTTGTATCAAGAAGCATTATAGTTCACCCAGTAAGGTTTCCACATCACATCCCACTTATCTAGACATGGGGGTATGTTGCAGGCCTTGAAAACCTTTTTACACGATTTCTTCCTTGGATGATTATGAATGGGGTCAAAGGGTGTTTACTGCTCTCATTTTCAATTCTTGGGCCTATTCTCAGCAACAACCATAGTTCTGTGAAACAGCTTTATTACAATAGTGACCTTAAATAAACCATGTCTGGTGGGCGTGGCATCTCTTCGTGTAGTCTCCTAAAATCCTTAGAGCAACTCTTTTCTAAAACCATCTTCCATTTGGCATTTTCTTTGCAAGTCATCTGTCCAGTACTTTCATAATTTGAAGAGTCCCATCAGTAATTGATCACAGGATGTGTGCTGCTTTTCAAAGAAGAAAGGACAAAATGCTAAGATTATTTGGCAGTGCGCTCCTGTTTAAGCATGACCATTCTTGCTTCCTATACCCACCTTCCTCACAACGTGGGAGGGGTGCTGCTTCTGCCAAGTTCATTCTTCTCTGCAACTAACCAGACCTACACATCCTTCCTAACTTAAAGAGAAAAAAACTAAAGACATTTCTTTAATTTCAAAGAAAAACCCCTACCCTTTCTTGCTAATCATGAGTCTATTTAGTGTATATTTGTAAAAATATGGCTCCTTAAGATATACAATGTAAAATCAGTGATGTTAACCTGTTTCTCTGGGAACGATTCGCATGAAGTGGTCCATTGGGAATCGGATGGCGAAGAAAGGTAGCAAAGGTCCGTTCTCTGAGGAACAATGTCCCCTGAAGCTGCGTGCGGAGATGATGTGTCTCCCAATTATGTGTCATGCTTGACACCTGTGTCGGTAGTGAGGCCTCATTGGTAGTGGAGTGGTGACCGGTGTCAGATGACTTAGCTTAGACCCGCCAGGTGCACATGCCTCAGGCCAGTCTCCCAGGCGGCCTCTGTTCTCGCAGCTCTAGCTGAGCACGAAATGTCAGTGATGAACAACTTTCAGGGAGCTAGTCCCAACAGTGCTGTGTATCCAACTGTGCTGGAAATTACCCAGGGAAGCCTGTTTCAACAGGATTTCTAGCTGCAGTTGTACGTCCAAGAGGTTCAAGGGAGTCTTTGAACTTGAGGATGCCTATCATTCCCAGGTTTTGAAATCTTCTAAGAACAGCTCGCTGGCAGTCGCCAGGAAGCAGAGAAGGAAGTTAATAAGCTAACTCGCTCCTGCCGTGATTTATTGCAGTTCATGTTTTCCCTTGTCTTTTTCACACATGTGGAATGCAATGTTACCACGGGAAGCTCTGCTCTGCTCCTTGGAGCTCATTTGGATTCTGTATTTTTCCTTTTCCCTCCGACCCCGGCTTCACAGAGGTCCCTGTAAGCTTCCACAGACATTTACCTTTCATCTTCCTCCTGTGGTTGGGATAGGGCCCATGCAAACCTGTACTATAGACTGGGGCCACAATGAAGCTTCACGAGCGCGCATCGCTGATTAGACGCACCGTATTCCCATGGGCGATCCCAGCGGCGGCACAGTGCGAGATTGTGACACAGGGAACGAATGTAAGGGTTCCAAATTCTAATTCAAAATTAAGAATGTGAATCCACTCCATGGTTACTGCTGTAAGACATGGGATGCTTTGAGTAACCTCTCTAAGCACTGTTTTCATTTCCATAAAATAGACAAAACAAAGCCTGTTCTATACTAAGGGACTGATAGATGAATCAAATTAGAAAATGCATTTTAAATCATCTCTGTTTATGCCAGCATGCTACAAAAGTATTGATAATTGAATAATTGATAATTGAAGATATTGATAATCCTAGGACTGCTCCAAATGTGGGATATTCACTATTAAATATCTCATCTCTTGGATCTCTTGCATCTCCATGATTATATAATTCTCCAGTTGGGAGATTACCATAAGCATAGAAAGTGCATACCTTGGTTTTTCTACTTTAGAGTATTCATTTCTAAGAAGTATTTTTCTATATACTAATTAGCTCTTAAAGGCACTTAACTTTAAATTATCATGTTTTCCTAACTTTGTTAATTCCACATTGATATGCTGATTATTTATTTAAATTTGACTACATCAATGAAGCTAGTACAAGTGTCCAGTACAATGGTCTAGATACAATCAAGCCACAACAATGTGAAGAAACTATGTCAAAGCTTGAAAATAAGTCATTTAGAATATCATTCTCGTGTTCCTAACCAAAACACAATTAATAACTTCTTATGTTGTTGCTGTTAGGTACTAATGAGTTGGTTTCTATAGACCTTTATTTTTTTTTAATCAAATCTTTTTTGAGATCTATAAAAGCTTAACCCATGGAAGCTATTCAGTTGTGCAGAATAGTGGTTCTTAAACAGGTTCCATATATTTAAATCAAATACAGATTTTTTTTAATGTCTGGATTCCAACCTCAGAAATTTGAACATACTTTTTGTATTGAGAGCAGCCTGGGAGATACATGTTTTGTTTGTTTGTTTGTTTGTTTGTTTTAGTTCTCCACGTGAT
Organism: Tenrec ecaudatus; assembly: GCF_050624435.1. Lineage (NCBI taxonomy): Eukaryota > Metazoa > Chordata > Mammalia > Afrosoricida > Tenrecidae > Tenrec > Tenrec ecaudatus. The sequence continues at coordinate 97,942,214 of NC_134531.1, forward strand.
AAAAACTGGGCAGCCAGGTTTGAGATCTAGTCAGGTAGAGGAATTGGAATTGGCAAAGATCAGGTGATGGTTGTGTACAGGAAACCTACAAGCTACTGTAGCACAATCACCTGCTCAATGCTGTCTCTTCAACTTATTCTCCAAAGGGGACTGAATTTATCGACCACTGAGAGTTTATGCGGTAAACAACACCCACTTGAATGAAATGTTAGAAATTATTTTCCTTCTGTTAAATCTTTCTGTGGTGTCACACAGTAATTCTGGTATTCTGAAAAAGTGCTCCCATCAATATGAATTTGCAATGATAAATACCAACCAGCAAAGCTGCTTGTTAAATATGCCTTAAAATATCTTTGTGTGACGGCTTGTTGGTCTCCCTGTGGAATCCTACTGTAAGCAAGCAGTGATGTGTAATGCAGATCCGCTATTCAAGTTCACTATGTTAGAATCTCAAAATTATTTTCATCTTTATAGTAACAATCTTTGCATCAAGCAAAAAAATTTATGCAAGCATATCACTAATTTTGACCCATGAGTAAGGGTTAAGAATTTTATAAAATCTTAGAAACACAAATCCTCAATGATTATGTAATCACAGTCTTTTTCATAATGGGGAAAATTAGTTCCCTGAGGTTTGTAACTCTCTTGTTACCACATTTTTCAAATTAAGTCAAAGCTCCACTTGGAACATACATCTTCTATAAGAGTACACTTTCTCCTGGAGATTTCTAAAAACTACAATAAGTGAAAGGTCATTAATTACTAGAATCAAACATATATGCATCCCTGAAGTCCATTTAAGAACCTTGATGGACTTATAGATGCATTTCCTAGAGTTCTGAAGTGTCTTGCAAATGAGAGTAGTATTCATCTAACTCCTGACATAAAAGATCTAAATTTTAAAATTCTTTAAAAAAATACTTGCATCATGTTTCTCCCAGAAACATTCATTGAAAGCACGCTTATAAAAATGTTGACAGAGATCATTAATTTTTTATATTTAAAAAAAGATATTTTAAAAAGATATTTTAAAACCATGTATCTACACTAGGCCACAATTTCTTTTTTTTAATTTATTTATCTATCTATCTATTTATTTATTTATTTTAAAAAAACCTCTGTCTCCCTATGCCTGTATATCACTGGAGTTTAGGGGAACAAGGTGCGGCCTAGTAATCATCCTGGTGCTCTGCGCGGAGAATCGGGGACGGGCGGGGTGAGCGGTAGCGATAGAGAGCCAAGGAGGAAGGCTTTGCCAGTTCCTGGCTTGCGGGCCGGCGCAGGACTGTGGGCGCTTGGAACCCGCATGAGAGGAGAGGCCCAATGGAAGTGCCCTCCCTCGTCCTGAGCTGTAACACTTATAAGTACACCTTTTCCCCAAGCGGGGGGGGGGGGGGGGGGTGAGGGGGCCTGACTCCCTGGCCTTCTACGTGCTGGAACCTTTCGGGGGTTCGATCTGGTTCTTCACCTAGTGGGCAGGAGTTGTGGACAGGAGCTTCACGCACAGCCGTTTACATTCCTGGAATCGCCCAGGTTCGGTGAGGCACTGGAGACAAGCCTACGGAGAACTGAGCGGGCAGATCCATGACCCCCATTCTCACGACCACCCACAATTTCTAATATCATTTACTTCCTATCTATCTAATGGTGGTTCTTGACTGAAATCTGAGACAACCAGAAAGATATTTATCTGTATTTTATCAACTATATTAAGATGTTTGACTGTGTAGGTCATATGAAGTTTGTCACAAGATGAAGTACAAGAACTCCAGAACACTAACTGCACACATGCAGACACTGAACATGAATTGTGATGATTCAAGTTATTTGGCGACTAGATTCTCTGCTTTGGAAATTAAGATGAGATCTATATAACGCAATCACTTCTCTGATGAGGTCTTCCATAGATGAGCTGAAAATCAGTTGAGAGGGAGTAGCTGCCTAAAACATCAATGAATGTCGCAGCAAAACTCTATAGCTTTTTTGCTAACTTTGAACTTTGCGCTTGACTCTCATCCTCTAACCTCTGATTATTGAGACTTGAGCCAGTGGCTTACAATATTATTGACTATGATCTTCAGTTATTCAGTCTCTGCAATGACATGATTAAGGATATGCCTCCAGCTTGACATCTGGTCCATAGACTTGTGACTTGCCATCATCTACAAGGATGTGAGCCATTTTTTTGAGATTTATGTCTATTTTCCTATATGAAGAGACCACAAAAATTTCACGGAAAGATAATGAGTTTTTTTGTCATGAACTTATTAAAATCCCTTCGTTTTGCTTCTGTATAAAACAGAACGAGGGTATTGTGCAGAAGGGTTGTATCTTTTTATTATATTTAGTTCACATGCTGAACTGATCATCAAAAATACTGGACTACATTAAAAAGAACAAGGCATCAAGATTGTAGGGAGGCACATTAACAGCCCATGATATGCAGATGATATGATCTTGCTTGCCAAAAGGGAAGGTATCTTGAAGCTTTGACTTATAAAAGTCAAAGACCGCAGCCTTCACTGTGGTTTACAATTGAACATTAAGGAAGTAAAAATTCTCACAGCCAAACCTGTAAACAACATCGTGATAAAATGGAGAGAAAAACAAGAGTTTATTCTTCTTAAATCAGCAATGTCTATGGAAGCAGAAGTCAAGAAACTAAATGACATTTTGTATTGGAAAATTCTGTTACAAAAGACCTTTTTAAAGTTTTCAGAATAAAAGATGCCAGGTTGATGAGTAAGATGTGCCTGACCTGAGTCTTACTCTCTTCCATCACTTCATGCACTGAAAGCTAAACCATGATAAAGAAGACAGAAGCTCTTCTTGGTGAATTTTCACTTTGATGCTGGCAAAAGTATTGAATATACCATGAACTTCCAAAGGACCAAACAAATTATTCATAAAAGAAATACAATAAAAATGCTCCTTGAAAATGATTCTGACAAAGCTCTGACTTCCTTACTTTGTACACATCTTGCTAGGAAAGGATCCCAGAGTTGTTACAGTAGAGAGTCAACTAAAACAAGGAAAATCCTCAGTGAGCTGGGTTGTCACGTTAACAACAGCAATTGACTCCAGCACACCAATGATCAGGAAGGTGTCGTAGGGTGTGTAGTGTTTTTTCCCATCATGTATGAGACTGCTATGAAGTGGAGCTGACTCAACAGCAACTGATAGTAATAAAAATGCGAGCCAGAGGGGTCAGGCCACGACCAAATTTCCAATCTTTTTATTAGTGCCTTCCCTTTCCTCCCTGTGCCTTTATTCTTTGCCTCGATCAAACGTTCCTGATAAATATTACTGTAGCCATAGCTTCGCATGGAAGACAAATGTTGACTGAATGCTTCCGTCTTCACAAAGCTTGTACATAGAATAAAAGAAAGCTAAATTTCCCCACAAGCTTTTGGATAGCCTCTCATCTTTGCCTCTCCCTGTGAAAGAATCGTAGAACCGTGGGGGGACCTATCTCCATGTGAATCTCCATCAATTCTAACCCAGCAGTTGTTTTATGTTGCCTTCATCCTTCAGGTGTGGAGGCTCTGACCTCCCAAGATGAAGCTTTGCTGTCTGGGGTACGATTGACCTGGCATTATTGCACTGCACTTTATTGCACATAATATTCCAAATGGTATGTTTTCCTGTTTTCTGTTTCTTTTTTTAACAGATTGAATGTTTGTGGCGACCTTGTTTTGAACAAGGCTTACAGCAACATTCTTCCAGCACTGTGTCCTCCCTTCGGGTTCTGTTTCACACTGTGGTAATTCTCACAGTATTTCAAGATACTTCAGATGCACAACACCCAGACTACAGCGTACTGTAAGCATTGAGAAATGACATGGCTCAAACCACCCTCTTTCTTAGTGCAGAACGGATCCTCCACTAGCTCTGAGATGTGCCGGGGGCAGCTTTGTGCTTCTCTCACGTCCTTTCTTTAATGCTCATTGACTCTTTATCATCAACCAGGCCCATTAGACATACAAAATTTCTGCACCACCTAAAAGATCCAAGTTGGTTTTGTTTTTTAAAGTTTGAAGTGAACTTACATGTCACTAAAGGCTCCAAGTTCACTTCCGTTTTACTTGTCCTACATTTTCAGCCACTCCGATCAATATTTAGGTCCAAGGAGTAAGAAATCTGGAGGGAGGTTTTTTGGTTAGTTTTAATTTTTCATAAAGAAATCTCATGATAAACCCTCCAAGTTTTGTCTATTGATGTATAAGCCTCATTTCTTAAAGTTGGGGTTGTGTTTTAAGTGTACCTTGTTTTGACAGGTAACAACAGTCAGCTACTCCTTGTCTGCTATTTCATCCAATGGTAACTTCTGCTTCTTCATCCACTGGTCACTTCTTTGAGTTCGCCTGAAGTGTAGTGGGTTATGCTTGACTGCTAAGCACAAAATCAACAATTTGAACCCATTAGCTGCTCCCATAAAAGCTTAGAGTCTCTGAAACCCTAGATAGCGGACTCAGTGCCAGCGGGTTGGGTTTGGCGCCCCAAAACTGTGTTTGGGCCCCAGTTCCACCATTTGCTAATTGGGTGATTCTCAGGAATGTATTCACACTCCATAAGCTCTGGTGTCTTAGGAACACAAATGAAGCTCAGAATAGAACCAACCACATAAGATACCTGTTAGGATTTCATGTAAAACATCTAGAACTGTATCTGACACAAGAAGGTTTTTGAACACTAGCTCTCTTTATTGTTGTACACATGGAGTCTCTTTGAGTAGGACTCACTGCAAGCCAAGACAGAATAAATTCAAAACAGTAAACATGGTCATTTGTATCCCACGCCTGTGCAATTCCCACGCATACCTGACACCAACTGCTAAGAGCATAGGGAATTGTCAACTTTAATCACAATGACTTAAATCCTAAAGCAAACATGTGTACAGCTTTCTTTTGCTGCCAGATAATCTGAACATTAAAATAATAACAGTAATTTGACGTGCCTTTCTACGCTCTTCTTCATACAAAGAGGGGTAGGAGGAAGTCTCCAGGAAAAGAGAAAGTAAACTATAAAGGGTCAATAAGCATTCAACATTTTTATTCTAAGTAAAATAGATCTTTCTCAGAACTGTTACATTTTTAAAGTAAAACTCAAAGACCATCTGAGAAATAGTGCAGAAAATCAAGCGAGAGAGAGGTTAGACTCCAGGGTGAGAGAATTGATCCTCCTCATAACTCTATTGAGGAAGTGCTTCAATCGGGTCAGAAAAGAGGTCAGGGAAAATAAGGATTCAGATGCAGTTGAGCTTTGCACATGAACTGAGAGAATGCAAACCAGTCCCGTGTCAGATGAACACTCAGCTATTAAAAAAGAGAAAGATTTACTCGCGCTAAACACGAAAGCAGTTCAAAGGTGAGCTGCAAGGTGACAGTTCTGACAGGGTTAGCCAGGTGTGACAACCTTTGACCAGGCATTTGGAATCCTTCTGTTGAAGAATTTGTAAGTAATGAGAGTCAGGAAGAAATTCAAAATGATTGATGGCTTTACTGTCAGAGTTAGGCTGAAATCGTTGCCAATATCTGGATGAGGTCAGACTAGTGAAAATGGCATGTGGTTCAGGAGGTTTTCAAGGTTATGAGTACTTTCACAAGCTTTCTGTTTGGTGAGCATCTTAATGACACCAAAGTAGGTATGGATCTATTGTGGCCGCAGGTTTAAAGAAAGAACTGGGCCTTGCAGAGGGAGTTGCCCAAGCTGAAATGGCTCCTAAGGAAATGCAGTGGATTAATTCCCAGTGCTACGATCATGAAGCCTACTTGGCTGGAGGTTGAGAAGGCTGAGGTTTTTTTTTAATATCATTTGGTGTGAGAGTGTAGATAGTGGTGCATGGCATCCTGACAGCACACAGGCAGAGAGTAAGGGTTTGGAACAGAGTTCTTTTCTATTAAAAGATATAATCCAATTAATAAGAAAATGCCCAACTCTAACTCAGGTGTTTTGATTCAAAGTCATTTACCAAGAGATTCATTCAAGACCTCTGAATCCAATTCTGCAAGGCATGGTCTTTGGGACGCTGTCTTTTGCAAAGCCTTCATGTTATTCTCATTCATACCAAAGTTTGAGACCTACTTCAACTGGAGGTTCTTTCCAGACCTATGATTTTATGATTCTGGTTTATGACTAATGAGTCTAAATTTTAGTTGGTAGACCACAGAGTTCCCTGCCATATTTCCTCCACCAAATATAGCAAGAGTTGACAGATGTACAAGAAGCAGTGGTCTTTGTCAGTGCCCATCCTAAAAACAGCTGGGCCCATGTGGCCTGTACCCAGCTGCCTGGAGCTGGGCAGCAGGTGCTGGTTTGGCCAGCTGTTCTCAGAAAGCAAGCCTGGCAACTATGCCTCCCCAGGTCTCAAGTTCCCCTTGGGTGGCCCAGCTTTTGTGGGTGGTCCAGCCCAACCTAATCCTGGTGAGTGAACGTTCCAAAACCAATCACCAGGCCAGAGCTTGCAGACGGCACATATGTGTTTTACGTTAATAAATACATCTCCATACAATCCGATACAAATGTCTCCCAAGTTCAGATTTTATATATGTATGCATTCATGGATATGAATCCTTCAAAATATTGTACATAATTCTTACATACAAATTAAGATAGGCATGTCTCTGTTCTTGTTTAACTCTCTTCAATGTTGCTTTATTAACCCTTTAAAAATGATATCATGATCTAGAAAAAAAGCAAAACTTAAATATTACCAAACTAAAACCACTGCCTGATCCCATGCAAAAGTAAGGAAATTTTCAGGAAACAAACAGTTTACATGTAAAGAACATAAAAATTTGCAAGAAATATGGAGGTGGGTAAAGAAAATATGTCTTTTGTAATACTGTAGAGGAATGCTCTAGCTTTAAATTGCTGTTCTCATTTTTTAAAGTAAAAGCACAAGAATATGCACTATGACAAGTAAGATAACATTGCATTTATAAAATTGCTACAAAATTACGTTTAAATTTAAAAATGATATTTTTGCACATTACTTTTAGATGATCATCACAGCTATATTATTCTCAAAGTTCTTTTCTCCAAGTAGTACTAAAAAAAGAAATTCTCCAATTTGATATTTTCAGATAAACTTTTTCTGAGCTTATTCACCATTTCAAAATGAAGCGATAGAAATCTGATGACTTTATGGAATGAATTTAGACTGAAGGTTTCCGAGAAAAGTGGACAATCCCTTAATACTCGGAGCCAATATCGTTTTAATCTGCCTCACCACACATTGAACTCATGAGTCAATAAGGTTACGAAAGAAGGTGTGCAATTTACAGATGAGCTTTATCCCGTCGTCCGGGTGCCCACAGGAGTGGAGAGAGTACAAGAATAGACAGCTCCTACTTTGAGGAGGGAGAACTGCTAATGTCACAGTCATGATCTTAAGACTCACTGCACACTCGGCATGAAGAAAACATCTCTAACCTAATAATAACAATAACCTTATTATGTAAGCGGACAGTCTGGGATTCCACGGTCCATCTGTGTATTTGTCTCGTCAGAGGCATTAACGATTGTGAGCATCCACAGGGTCCAGAAGGAACATGCATCTTCTCTGCATGGAAGACAGAGAACGGCATGTTTTGAAGTCTGAGCGCATGGCATCTCAGAAGAGAGCAAAGCTTCCTCTTATCAAAGTTATTGTCCCTCTTCTCTCGCACAACAGCCTATGGCATCAAAAGAAAAAGAAATACATAAAATGAAATAAAGTGGTGTCATTTGTTTCTGCGATGTGAGAGGAAACGTACCCTCGTCTAAGAGACAGAGAAGGCTGAATTTCCCTGTGGGATACTCGCCTTCAGGACACGCAGGCAGCTCTGTGTCATGATCCTTGTTAATCTGGTGGATAGCTGTATGTTGTTTTTCTCTTTCCTTTCATTATTATCATGATTTTTGGTTTTGTTTTTTGGTGTTGATCTATATAAGAAATGCAGGAGGACATTCTTATCGGCTGGACCAATGTTTCATGAGGGGCAGGGGAGAGGAGAAGCGGGTGGAAGTGCGCAGGGAGCCACCAAGGACGGGTACAGGGAATAGTAAGAATTCTCAAATGGACCACAGGAGCGGGTAATTGTTCTGGGCATGCTTGATCAATCAAATTGTATCTAAGAGGAATTACTGAGGAGTGAATGAGAGAAAGCATAATAGTGGGGTAGGAGGAAAAAATTAAGAAACAAAACTCAATATGTATGTGTGTGCATGTTTATATAAATATATATGAATGTATGTACATTTGTTTATATATATATGCAACAAGGAAGCAGATGGACTTTGGAACTCTACTTAAAACTTACCTCTGTACAGAATGATTGGTTCTAGTAATGTGACACGGAAATTAGTACTGAAGACAAAAGGAGTGCATAAGCAAATGTGGTGAAGAAAGTTGATGGTGCCGGCCATCAAAACCTATAGCAATTGAGGTCTTAAAGGCATGTAGTTAAACAAGTGGCCATGTAGCAGTGAAGGAGCAAAGCCCACATGGAAGAAGCACACCAGCCTGGGTGATCATTAGGGGCAGATGGAAAGAGGTATCAGTAGTTCAAAATCACACGAAACTGAATCAATGTAAAGGGAACAAGATGTAGTAGAGACCCAAACTCCACCAGCAAGACAATTGGACAATACCTCTTAGAAGGGCCTCGCTGAATGGAGAATAACAAATTCAGGTGTGGTGGGGCACTGATGAACCACATAACTCTCCTCTAGTTCTTTAAGATGTCCTGCCCTTACTATGATGGTCCATATACTATATGCCTCATTGGTCATGGTATGTCCATTTGCTTATGTTCATTTGTATATTTAAGACTGCTCAGTATATGGTAGTAAAGATAGATGACCCCTCATAGATACTGACTGGAGTAAGGGTTTCCTGAGGGTATGGGAAGTGTGTGTGAGGTAGGGCTGGGGGCAAGGAAGGGGGGAAGGGATTTGATCGCATTGATGATTATATAGCTCCACCCGATGGGACTGAGCAACAGGAGGGATATATTGGAATGAGTGATATATGTCAGTGAAGACACTATTCAAAAGAGAAGGCTCAAATTCTAAAATGCAGGTTAATTCCTTCAGCTCTACTGATGAGATAAATCAATTGTTCTGCTTTCTTTCTACTCAAACTTTAATGGACCGAAGAATCACTGGGCAACCTTGCTAAAGTGCAAATTCTGATTCTGGCTCAGATGATATTAATCCTACTGGTTCTGAAATCTCATTTTGAATAACAATGTCCTAACATACTTGAGTTCTCTGGTGTTGCAATCAGGTAGCATTTACAGTGCACGCAGTGGGCAGCCCTAAAGAAAGATCTCGCGATCTGCTTTTGAAAGAGGAGCCTTTAAACTCCTATACACAGAGTTCTATTCTGAGATACTTGGGGTAGCCATGATTCAGAACTGACTTCACAACAAATGGCTTCATTATGTGCTTGCCAAATTTCAACATATACTTCCTTCATGCAAGTTGGTTTAACCTACTACTACATTTTGAGTTCTTCTTGCAATGTTTCCACTATATTATATTGTCTCTTGCTGTAATATCAATATCTTACATTTATCATGTTAATAGTTAATTGAAGGATCTGCAATGGCTAATATATATATATATGTGTGTGTATATATATACACACACATTAATTATCAACAAATAGCAATTAACTGCTCAGGCTGGGGACTGCTGGGTATTAACCAGTCAGGGTGCAGTGTAGCACTGGTGAAACATACAGCTTTCCTCTAGTTCCTAAATGTCCCCCCCCATACACACACACCTATCATTACCCTAATTCTACCTTACAAATCTGGCTAGACTAGAGCTTGTACATGGGTACAGATAAGAGCTGGAAAGACAGGAAATACAGGACAGATAAAATCCTCAGGACCAATATTGAGAGTAGCCGTACTAGAAGAGGAAGTGGAAGGTTGGGGGAGAATGGGGGAACCTATCACAATGACCTACCTATAACCCCCTCCCAGGGGGGTAGACAACAGACAAGGGAGTGGGGTGGGGATCAGACATTGCAAGACATGAAAAAAATAAAAATAATTTGTAAATTATCAAGGGTTTGTGATGGAGGGAGGGAGGGGGAAAATGAGGATCTGATATCAAAGGCTCAAATAGAAAGAACATTCTTTGAAAATGATGATAGCAACATATGTACAAATGTGCTTGAGAAAATGTATGTATGTATGGATTGTGATAAGAGTTGTACGAGCCCCCAATAAAATGATTTATAAAAGAGAGGAATGTCATTCAGGTGCTTGGATGACTTCTTGATTTCAAGGCAAGTATTTTAGGGGATGCTCCATGGAGCCAGGTTTTCTTTCAGCAATATGCATGTTCCTGGAGGAAGCTGTCAGCTGGCTAGAGAGAAAAAATGTCGCAGCTGTCTCCTTCTCTAAAGATCAGAGCTTCAGCAGTTCTATGCGGCAATTTATTCCATTTTATGGGGTCATTATGATTTGCAATTAGCTCTAGAACAACAAATTTGTCCAAAAGATTATATATATATGTATGTATATATATATGATTTAAAATCCTGATCAAATTTTGGAATTAATCAAATGTTAAAAATATTTTTAATTTATTTTTCTTAGTTTGTACCCTAACCCTAACCAAAATGTTCAAATGTTAAAAATATTTTTATTTATTTTTCTTAGTTTTTACCCTAACCCTAACCCTAACCCAAATGTTAAAAATATTATCTTATGTTATTCATAGTTACAAGAGAGTTGAAATTATTTTTTTCACTTATGCTCAAAGTCCTAGCTTGGTATTTATGAAATGTAAATCAATTTAGCATTCAAATAGGCCAGAAAAAAACTTTAAACTGTAAAATACAAATTGTTATTTTAAAGAACAAATTGTTCTTTATAAAATTGTATAACACTTGGTTAAGAAAGTCATTCATACTAGTCATTTCTTGGCTAGATAATATGTGTGTGTTTGTGTGTAAACTTCTGAATCCAATATAGATTGTTACAATGTTGGATTATGACATGTATGACAGAAATAGAAATTTCTATTTGAAAGATTTGATACACAGGATGTTGCTCTCTCAAACTGTGTTATCACATTCAAATTAATCAAATAGCAATGATAATAAAATTTAAAGAAAGTGAGTCTAATCAAACATAATTCTAAGTTTGAATCTGTTTTAAAGAAACAAACAGATTTGAGCCACTAGTAAATCCACTCTAGCCTCAGGCAAGAGTCACGGTCAACCTTACTCACATACAGAGACCATTGTAATCTTGACTTTGCAGGATGGTACTAGTTCCATGACTGAAATTTCCCCCCTAGCTTTTTGAATATTGTTGGGGTGGGGCATTTTTTCCTTCTTACCCATTATTAGTAATTTTGCCTGTAAGCTATTATGTTCTTACCCTTACCACCTTAGTGTAATTTTGTTTTGTATTACTTTCTGTTGGGTTTCCCAGCTGTGAAGCACAGGAGGAGAAAACGCATAATGATGATAAGGGATACAAGGGCCTTCTCCTGAGAATTCTGGGAAATCTGGTACTTCCTCCTTGGAGATGGAAGACATATCTCTCTCTCTCTCTCTCTCTCTCTCTCTCTCTCTCTCTCTCTCTCTCTCTCTCTCTCTCTCTCTCTCTCTCTCTCTCTCTCTGCTACTCCCTGGGAGACATTGCAGAAGATAAGCCACATGGACACAATCAGACCTCAGTAGCTGGAGAAGCCACAGAGAGACACCTGCCAGCACTGAGATGCTTACAATGCCACTGGACCCAAAGACATGACCCACTGGCTTGTGACCATCCTGCATTTGGCTTCACTGCATGTGTTGCATGAGTCTCTATAGATTGGTATTGGATAGATGGGCTAATATCAGTCTTATGGCCTTGAACTGAACTGGGATGTTTTCTCAATGTTGAATTCCTCTTATATATAAATATCTTTCTTAGACGCAAATGTGTGTCCATAGAATTGCTTCTCTAGCTTACCCAGTGTGTAGCACAACAGCAAAAGAGGCAAAAGAGAAAGAAAGAGAGAGAGAGAGAGAGAGAGAGAGAGAGAGAGAGAGAGAGAGAGAGAGAGAGCTATTACATACAGAGCAGTTATGAGTTACGTACAACTGACTCAATGGTGTCCAATAACCACAACAAAAGTGAAAGTGATCAACAGAAAAGGGGAGAGAGAAGGAGATAGAGAAACATACAGAGGGAGGCTGGGAAATGAGTAAAAATTTACTCATTGAATACATTACTAAATGATCATTTAAACCATAACCATTTATAGTATGATACTCTACAAAAGTCTTCAATAGAATTTTTATAGAATATGCAGAGACTTGTGATAGTCAAGACATGAAGTAGGAGGTCAGCCTAAGGAGTTTCATCCCTGGGCATTACTGACTATTGGGAGGAACTGCATCTCTTTTACTTTTGCCTGTCTCTGTATCAATTTCTCCAACTGGTCTTTTGGCAGGGCTTCTGTATGTATGGGTCAGGAGCCCTGGTGGCAGGGTGGGTTACGCAGTGGCTTGTTAAATGCAAGGTGAGGTTTAAAGCTCCCAGCTACTCAGCAGGAGTAGATAAGGCTTTCTACTCCTATAAACACTTATAATCTCTGAAAACTACAGAACAGTTCTACTGTGTCTTATAGGGTCATTCTGACTCAGCATTGACTTGACAGCAGTGAGTTGGAGTTATTTAATAGTCCAAGTGTAGTGTCAGTGGTAAAAATCTAAAATACAGATTTCCTATTTCATCAACTAAAGATTCCATATACTAAGAATTTCTACCTTTTCTTAATTTAGACACTTGATCTATTTTTGGAGAGGCATTTATTGATACCCTAATAGAGAGCCTGTCACAATCTGATTGAAGTATGAGTTTATTTAAAGGATTACATTTCATATAGGCAGAATCAAAGCAATAACTACTGGCAAGAACAATTATCTTTGTAAAAAATTTGCATCTAGGTTTCTAAATCAGAACTTACTTAAGAATTTCCTCTTTCTCTCTACCCTCTCCACCAAGAATAATCAATGTTTATCACGTGGTAGGTATTATTTTATCCTGAAAAGCATTCAGAACAGTTTATTATTATTATCTTCATCGATCATAAATCATCCCCCGAGGCAGCTAAAGAAGGTCCTCTTTAGGGTAGCACTGACTCCAGAAGGAATTATCAAGAAGAGTTCAAAGAAAGGGTATTCTCGGATATTGAATGAATTGGCTTTCCAAATTGGTGCATTTAATGTCACCCATTTGGATATTTGAGAACATCTGCCAAAACCTGATGGTGGTGTTGACATAATTAATATGAAACTGCTGCTGCTCCTGGAAACGTTTAAATGACAGTATCATTTGCTTTCTTGAGCTACTTTGGCCGTCAATAGTAAAGCTATGTTATAGAAAAAGATACTTGTTTCCTATTGGTTCTGTCATCTAAATGTGACATGAGGTTACATAATTACAAGTTGAAAAAATAACTAAGAATAAGGGGGTTCTGTAGAATGCTTTACCGTACACCACTTGGGCATAAAATGGGTCTGTCACAAAAATGTTTCTTCCTAATCTGAGTCTCACACAAGTGTATAAATCCAGAAGCACTGTCACAGTCTTCGGCAAACCAAAATCTCAGTTTAGACTCTGATCCTATTCCCTCCTTCGGCTTTGGATTACATAATTTATCATTCTTGGATTACTGATGGGAGTGTGTTTAGTTGACATGTCACTTAGATGGCTGCTTGTTTGGAAGCAAGCTTCTAGACCCCAGATGCTATTGTATCTCATAGCTGGGCACCATCTAACTTCTTCACCACATTTCCTTATAGCCCTCATATCTTCTGTGTTCCCTTCCCAAGGGTGGGTATCCAGCAGAGCCACGATGGAAGAGCTACTTTTTCTTCATTTGGAGCTAGATTTAGTGCAAGGCTAATATCCATTCATGGACCTATCGGTTTTTTGTTTGTTTTCTATATCTGCCTTTGACTCCCTTTAGAGACTTCCTTATTAATTTATGGTAGAGAGTCTTATATATCATCTCTCTGAAGCCCAAAGATCTTCCATTAATATTGCTATTGATCAGCCTCTGGAACTAATTTTTTAAACAATGTCGAGAGGGGGATATTGGACCAATGCAGACCAACTACACATCACAATCCTTGAATTATTCACTTGTCCAGAATCTTTTCATGGCTGGAGGCAGTTTACACAAAGAGTGGGAGTTGGTTATCAGGGAAATTTTACAATATTCACTGACAATGTCAGTAACAGGTTAGATTTTTGGAAGAACTGTTCTCCCATCACTGATTATGAGCAGAGGAATTCACCTCCATGTATTTAAGGTTTTATTAATCCAATTAGTTAGTATAAATCAGTTACAGTTATATAGGATATAAAAATCATCCTATATTTGATAATTTATAATAAAATAACTTTATAGGAAAAATTTGAAATTAATGAGATTGTCTAAATGAGGCAGAAAAACATGGGGTGGCAAGAATGAGAATGGAGGGCAAAGGAGAATAGATATAAGTTTTATTGAAGTACATGTTTCTGTGTAGTTTATTCTCTTAAAATCATATTGAAGCTTTCATAGACTTAAAATTGTATAATTAAATTAAAATAGGAAGATTATGAAAATCTCAAAATATAATAAAATTATTAACACAAAACAAGAGGAATATTAAAATAATAACATCCCCATTCTGATCAGGATGGTGAAGTAAATAAGGAGCCTGGAAAGCCAGTGGTACTTCAGTGTAGAACTCAGTCTCTTCCAGAGGGGAGACTCAGATTCTTGGTTAAGTGCAACCACCAGCCATCTGTGCATGGAAACTTGTATGATGTTGAACAAATTTCCAGAGCTTCCAGACTAGGATGGACTAGGAAAAAAGATCTGATGAGCAACTTTTGAGACTCAGACAAGGAAAACTCTAAGGATCACAGTGGTCCCATTCCCAACTGCTTATAGGAATGAAACAGGGCCAAGCAGAACTTCTTCCCAATCGTGCACCGGTTCTCATGAGTCAAGAACCAAACAGAGGGCAGGTAACAACAACAAGTAACATTACAGGCAAACATAGACAACAAAATGTTTACTACATACAAAATATTATAATACTAAAAACAATGATAACTGCATACAAACAATGTGCAATATCTACTACATTTATTTCCCATAACATCTATACATTAGTTATTTTTTAAACTAAAGACTGAGTTGTAGGATCGAACAAACACAGAAATATGTTGTAAATAAGAAAAATCAGGAACCAGGCAGACAAGCTACCCAGAACTCTTACATCAAAGAAATATGAGAAACTAAATGAAACTGTCTTGGGTGAGAAGATATGCATTCAAAAAGCCCACCACTCCAAAAGGAAATCACTAAAATATCATATGCAAATTTTCCACGTCCAAAGGCTCAGAAAAAATCCCCCAAGGAGCATCTGGTGGTTTCAAAAGGCTGGACTTGCAGGTGACCCATCACCATGGCCAACTCTCCTGACTCTTCCCATTCATCTTTTCAGTAGCATCCAATATGAGAGTATCATCTTCTGGCCTTATACTTGAAAATGTTTCCCTGATAGTCATAAAGCTTTTGTTGGCTAATACCTCATAAGAGCAAGGATGTCAGTTTGAGGACTAAGATTTATCTGACTCAATGCATAGTATTTTCAATCACCTCATATACACGTGAACATTGTATACAAAATAAGGATGAACCAAGAAGAATCGAATGATGGTTCTGAGAAGAATATTGAAATTGCCATGAACTGTTGAAGGAGTAAACAAATCTGTGTTGGAAGAAGTACATTCAGAATGTACCTTAGAAGCCAGGATAGCAAGATTTCAGGAGCGGCCAGTCCTTGGAAAGGGAAGTCGAGCTTCCTAAAGAAGGAAGGCAGTGAAAAGAGGAAGGCCCTAAATGACATGGTTTGACACAGCAGCTGCGACAATGGGCTCAAATCAGTGGTGGGATTCAGGTAATTTCACAACCTGCTTACTGCCCTAAGGACCGCACTTGAAGTCTAATATATATATATATATATATATATATATATATATATATATATATATATATATATATATATATATATATATATATATATATATATATATATATATATATATAAATGAAAATACATATGTATCAAAATGTAGTTTAGTATTTCAACATGTCAGAATACCTGTTGGGCAGATGAACATTGAAAATGAGTAAGGAATGTAAAGTTGTGGTTTGCACATTCGGCAACTGCCCAAGCGCCCACTTTAGCGAGAAACCTGATTACAATAGCCCCTTCAGCAACCTGCTCACTGAAATCAACAGAAAATCAGGTATCAGTTCCGCCCAATGTGTTCATACCGGCTGCATCCCACCCCTGGCTCGAATTGCAAGTGTAGTGCAAGACTGGGCAGTGGTTTGTTCTGCTTGTCATAACTTGCTTTGAGTTGGAACCTACTCAACTTAAGCTAACAACAAAGGATAGTACTTTTTTCTAATTCTGAAAATCAAACAAATGCCCACAAATGCCTGATGACATGAATAATACATTTATTTTAGAAACAAACGTATCCTTTCAGGAGAATTATAATCAATAAAGTAGAATACATGATAAGTATCTAAAAACAAAAATGCCATTTGGCAAACACTGCAGTAATAATTATTGCAGGCAAGGATCACTAAATTAGTGAGCAAAACCAATGTGAAACAGGATAACTTCACTCTCAAAATCACTCTCTGCAAGATACTTATTAATGGGACAAGGGAAACAGTCACGTTAACATGGAGCAACAAGGGGGATATCACTTTGAAGAAGTGATTAAGGTAAAGTTCCCAGAGGTAAGATTCAACATCATGTATCACTTACTATGATTCACCAAATAGGATACATCTCTTCTGTGGGAGTCTTGCCAACAATGGACAATCTGAGACTAATCATAAGAAAATAGCAAATGGAGAACTTAATACAAAATAAGTAATGGGCCAGTACTCTTCAAAACTATACAGGCAATATAAGACAGAGAAATTTTGAGGAAATGGCCCAGATTGAAGGATACTGAGAAACAGTAATTAATTACAATATAGGACTTTGGTTGCTGGTTCTCTCAAGCTAATTGCTGATTTCATGGAGAACTCATGTGAATTAGACATGGGCCAGAAAAAACAAGAAACATTTATGGCATAATTTGGATAAGGTAGGATTGTTACATATATACATGGATTATATTTTTTGCTTCAACAATTGTACAAAGTTACCTAAGATATTACAATTGGTGGAACTAGGTAAAGAACATATGAGAACTCTATTTTTGCAGTTTCCTTACATCTAAAATTATTTCAAAATTATATAGTTTAAAGAATCATTCACTTTTTCGTCGTTTTTATTTCCTCTTTTTAAAATTCAATTTTAACCTTTTATATCACAATTTACTAATTATTTTCAACATACAGTAAAATGGTAATTGAGGGAGAAAAAAATACTATACTTAGGATCAAAATTTTACTTTTGGTGTGGTCTCATTATCTTTTCTACGCATTCTGATTAAAATCAAATGTTATTTCATTTTACAGAAAAATACAGCAGCTAACTTGATTGTTGCCTCTTGCCAAGCGTCTTCCTCAAGAGGACGTGCCCATGGAGTCGCATGCAACTGTGGCTACAAGAGACTGCTGGCAGTGGTCTGTGTTGTTGTTATTGTCACCTCCTTTAAACGCGTATCTGAGTGGCAGCTGATGTAACCTTAATGTTTCTCTTCCTGGGTGCGCTAGATGAATTAGCACATGCTAGTGGAACTAATCTGGATTCATGTTTTCTAGGTTATGTTTCTTATGAATTCAAAGTACATGGGATCAGGGGATTTTTGTTATTAATGGCATGAACCATTTAGTAAACTTCATTTTTCATCAAATAATCCAAATTTGTTATTTTACTAAAGCATCGACCTATATTTCATACAATTTCAACCTACCAGCTTGTAACAAATCATTGAGTTAGAATTTAATGGACCACCACTAGCAAATTTAATTGAAACACTTGCATTGCTGTTTTAAAAAAATAATACTAATTTTAAGTGTTATTATTGAACATGAATGAGAAAGAAACATAGAATGACCCAGGACAATTATTGGTTGTCCAGAGAAAACCATATATTTTGAGTAAAGCAAAAAGAGAAATTATCTATGTTTACAGAATTTTTAGATCTTTAATGCCATTTATCAGAGAATTATACATTGAGGTGTCATTTTGGATTAGGATGCTGGCAAGGTTGAAATACAATTACAATAGCCAAATAGTAACATCTTCTGTGAATTTAACTCACTTTGTTTTCATTCCTCTTCCTTTTTTGTGGTGAAATATTTATTTTCATGCTATAATATGACATTTACTTATCTAAATAGACAGGAAAAGCTGCCAAATGATAGTATGTTTGAATAATCCAACAACTATCATCATTGAAAGCAGAAATTAAGTTTCTACCTGCCTGTCCCATTCCATGAAAACAGAAGTACCCATGTGATTTAGAAATTATTAGGGCATCTAGATATCTAAAAAATCACATTAAACAAGAAAGGTATGCTGAATTTCTGGATTTCTTTCCCCAACAACATAATTGGCTGAAACATATATAAATGTCATCTGTCTTTTTTGGAAACAAATCATGTACAACATGAACTAAACCAGAAATCTTCACTAAATCTAGAAGGTAATTTTTTATATCTTTTACTATTTATAGAATATTTTAGCCCTAACACTCCATCTATGTCCCGCTATTCCTAACACGGGTTTTACTTCTAATAATATCCATACTTTCAAATACCAGAAATCATATGTGTATTTATTTTAACTTGCCAGAATAGATCATCAGCACAGATATTGAAGTGTCCTGTACCAAATATTAATCTGGTTTCAATCCTGTGGTAAGAGACACAACAAAAGGGTGAATGAACAATGACATCTAGTCAATTATAAGAATGTAGTCATACTTTACACTGACAGAGCTCACCAGCAAAATCTTTACCTCCCAAGATGTCAAAGTTTTCATATTTCATAATATTCATGACACATCAAGATAGTTTTAAACATCTTTTAGAATAAAGAAGAGAGCAATTCCAGAGAAGTTTAAGTCAACTAAATTATATTTCTTATACTAGCTCTTCCTTTTGACTTTCAATCCTACACCATAGGGATTTTAAGATTTTGTCAATGATCACTACTTTATTATCCCAAATGTTTATATCTTACAATTCCCATACATTTTAATATCTGATTTTTAAACTTTTTATGTTTATATTTATATTTATTTAAAAGACAAATTTGAACCATAGACAGATTTGGAATTAATCAAACCACCAAAATCTTGATTTGACAGTAAACATCTTACATGTCTACTTGGTTCACAGTATAGACTCTAGAAATCACAGTAGAGAGAGTGTTTTCATGGGCTGCGCACCTCGCGATTGTTCAAACCCACCATCAAATGTGCAGGAGGAAAGCGAGGTTGTCTGTGTTTGTGAAGATTCACAAAGCCTTGCGAACTCTATCGGGTCGCTGTGAATCGTGATTGACTTGATGGCAGTCCAGTCAGACTCATAACAAGGCTCTGTGTAACAAAGCACAACATCACAGAGACCTGCCCATCCTCAGTAGGGACTTGTGTAAGCCTATTGCTACAACCACTAATTCAATCCATCTCCTAGAAGGCTTTCCTCTTGTTCCTTGACCTTCTACTGTACCAAACATAGTATCAATCTCCAAAGACTGGTCTTTCCTGACAATATGTCTAAAATATCTGAGATAACATTTCTTCATTCTCCTTTCTAAGGAGTATTCTTGCTGTCTTTCTTCTGATAGAAATTTATTCACTTATGTATGTCCATGATATATTCAATATTCTTCACCAAAATCATATTTCAAAGCATCACCCCTTGTCCAATTTTCCTGTTTTCACTGTCTAACATTCCTGTGCATATGGACTGGATGAGACACATTATAGTCCTCAAAATAGTATCGTTGTTTTTGTTTTCTTAACAAGAAGGTCTGTAGAAGATTTTCCCAATCCAACCCTTCACTTGATTTCTTGACTGCTGCTTCAATGGACATTGATTTTTTTATCTAAATAAAATGAATATTTTATTTCAATATTTTCTCCATTTATGTTGCTCATTGTTCCACTTGTGAGAATTGTCGTTATCTCTGTGTTTAGGTATACTCCATGCTGAAGCTTTGAGTTTTTGATTGTCACCAATAAATGCCTCAAATTCTCTAGTTTCCAGCAAGCAAAGTTGTGATACCTGCGTAACACAGTCTTTGCATAAGACTCCCCCCAATTCTGATGCTGCACTTTTCTTCTTCATATCGTGAAGTTTCTCAGATAGTTTACTGAAAGTACAGATCGAGGAAATATGGTGCAAGAATTCAACCGTGGTCCACAGCTTTTAAACCACTCAGTATCCCTTTGCGTTATTCAATGGTCTACTGTACAGACTGTGCCAGGGCACAATTAAGTGTTCTGGATTGACCATTCTTTGAAATGGCATCCACATTTTATTATGATCTGTAGAATCTAATATTTTGACAATAAAACACTCAGGAATTATCTGCCTTTATTTACTATCCCTCTCAGAATCCAGTTTGAATATCTATTTCCTGTTTGTATACTGCTGCAAATATTTTAAAATTATCGTCAGAATAATTTTGTGACATAGGTGTAATATTAATGACATTTCTTGATAATTTCTGCATTTTTGTAGGATTATTTGGAATGTGCACAAATATTTGTATGGGTGCCAAATTTCTTGGTATAAACTAATAAATGCTTCCAATGTTTCATCCATTGTTGAAACATCTCAATTGCTACTTCTTCAATTTCTGAAGCCTTGCTTTTGCCAAGGCATTCAATGGAGTGTAGACTTCTTCATTAATACCTATCTTTGATCATATGAGACCTCTTGAAATAATCGAGCCTAAACCAGCTCCTTTGGGTACAGTGACTTTGTGGATTCTTTAATTGTCCTCTTGATGCTTCCTGTGTTGTTCCTCAGCTGCTAATGTAAAATAAGTTCCAACGTACATCAGTCCTACAGGGAAACGAGTATCTGCTGTGTGGGGTTTATCATTGAGTCTTTCTGGAAGAAGAATGCCCCATTTTTCTCTCGCAGAGCAGTGGTGGCTTTGAATCAATGCCTTTTCCAGTGATGAGCCCACTTTACCACCAGGGCTCCGTAATTGTCCCTAAAATCCTCAATATTTCAATTCAAGGTTTGAAATTTTTTCTTTAGTTGTTTCAACTTGAGAAATATCAAGCCAGTTATTTCCTTCTGGTTTCTAACTCAAAATTTTTCATATTTCATGTTTATGTTGAAAAGTTATATTGACATATTTCACATATCATATAATTAGTTCTATCATATTAATAAGATTCTTACAATAATCTCCACAATCAATTTCAGAATATTTACTTCCTTCATGTACACATATTTCATTTTAATGTCTTCTCAAGTTGCTCTTGGAAATATTCCATTAAGATTTTTCACTTCATCATTTCTTCAATTTCTTTTAGCTAGTCTATGTTCAAGAGCAAGCTTCCCAGTCTCTTCTTTTTTGAGTTTTTAATGACTTTTTGCTCTCTTCCTATATAATGTCCTTGTCATCCCACAATTCATTTAGTCTTAAGATATTAGTGTTCAATATATCAAATCTATTCGTGGTATGGTCTTTAGATACTCATGGTAACTCTTTGACTTCTTGGGCCATTCTTAATCTTGTTCACCTTCCACTAGAAGTTGCCTATGAGCAAAGGATTATCTGTTCTGATATTGGCCACTGGCCTAGTTTGACTGAATGTGTTTAGTTTCTCCTTTGTCTCTTTGCACAGGTACAGTGGATTTGATTCCTTTTTATTCTTTCCAGTAGGTCCACGTTTATAGTTGCTATTTATATTGTTGAAATGGTATTTCATTGGATAAGCATATCAAAAATTGCATCATAATATCATCTGTGTCATTTCTATTACCAAGTACATATATTCCAATTATTAATCCTTTCTCTTGTTTTCCAATTTTCACACTCCAATATTTGTAATTATTAATGTATCGGCCTTTTGGCTAAGATCAGGTGTAACTTTTCATGTATCTTGATTGCATGTTTGATCATTTAAAGACTGCAGAAGTTTGTGAAAAAACAATTTTTCTGTCTTTGACATTACTGGTTAGTACCAAAGTTTGAATAATAGACATAAAAAGTAGTCTTCTTTTCAGCCCTGGTTGACTCCACCTGAGCTGCAATCCACCTGATTGGCATCTAGAACCATCAGCAGCCCCTTGGGAAAAGACTGGCTTTCTACTCCCGTAAACAGTTACAGTCCCAGAAACCCACAGGGCATCACAATGAGTCTGCTTTGACTCAGTGAGCTTCAGTGTAGAGATTCCCTGTCATGACAGCGCTGCACTTAAGGACGATCATTAAGTATGCTTTTTGATGATGAATACAACATCATTTCTCTTAAACCTTGCATATTTATTTGATTCAAAATGGCCAATATGATTCCATCTTAGCTTACTAATGCTTGAGATATTGATCTTTATAGCTCCATTTCATTTTTTAAAATTCCAATTATCTACATTCATACCTTGTACATTCCATATTCCGTCATTGATGGATATTTCCTCTCATTTTGATTTGTGCTCCATCAGTAAATGAAGGTCCTGAAAGTTCTGCTTGTTCCTGTTATTAAGGACTCTATTCCAAGAAGGCAGATTTTTCCCAGTTGTATTTTGATTGTCAACCTCCTCTGTCACATTCTGTGTGTCCTCCGAACGGAAGGGCCCATCCTCAGGGAATATTATCTCTGATAATGTTCTGCATAAGATATTAATAATTTCCACATCCTATTATGGTTACTCTTCTTTGGAATGGGAACAATATGAATTTCTTCCAGTTGGTTGGCCAGGTAGCTGCCTTCCATATCTCTTGGCATGGTCTGTTGAGTGCTTCCGGTGCTGCCTCAGTTTGTTGAAATAATTCAGTTGGTGTGCCGTCCATTTCTGGAAACTTGCTTTTGGCTAGTGCCTTTATTGCAGCTGGGATGCATTCCATCACTTCCTTTAATTCCTGATTATCACTTCTTGAAATGGGTGAATGTCAACCAATTCTTTTTGATACAGTGACATTTTGTATCCCTTCCATCGTCTTTATCATTATTTTCCCCATAGAACCTTCAATATTGCAACTTGATGCTTAAAATTTTCTCAGTTCTTTTAGCTTTACATGTTCTCTGTGTGCTCTTCCATTATGGTGTTCTAACTACAGTTATGTCCTTATTTCATTATAAATCTTTATTTTGCCTTAATCTCAAAAGCTATCCTTGGACATTTTCTGTTCATCATTTGTACTTAATCTTTCCTTAGTTTCAGATTTTCTTATGACATTCACTTTGATCTTTTCTAGCCTGTCTTTTTAAGGACCTTTTGCTTTCTTTATGTATAGTTTTCTAGGTAACATGATGATACATGGAGAAAAAAATTGAGCTTTCAGAAATCTTGTCTTGCTTAGATCCACACTCAATACTCATAGAAACAGCAGTCAGAAATCAAAAGATGAGTTGCATTAGGTAGATCTGTTACACAAGACCTTTTTAGAGTATTGAAAAGAAAACTGTTACCTTAAGCACTAAGATGTACCTGACCCAAGACATGGTATTTTGCATTGCTTCATATGCCAGTGAAAGTTGAACATTGAATAAAGAAAACCAAAGAAGAATTGATGCACCTGAATTGTGGTGCTGGAGAAGAATACTGAAAGCAGCGGTTCTCAACCTGCGGTTCGTGACCCCTTTGAGGATCAAACGACCCTTTCACGGGGCCACCTGATTCATAACAGTAGCAAGATTACAGTTATAAAGCAAAAATGGAAATAATTTCATGTTTGGGGGGCTGGTTTACCACAACATGAGGAACCGTATTAAAGGGTCGTGGCATTAGGAAGGTTGAGAATCACTGATTGAAAGGCTCATGAACTACTTAAAGGACAAATTGATCTGTCTTGGAAGAACTATGGTCAGAGTGGTCATTAGAGGCAAGAATGCCAAGACTTCATCTTTCATGATT
This sequence comes from Tenrec ecaudatus, assembly GCF_050624435.1. Taxonomy (NCBI): domain Eukaryota; kingdom Metazoa; phylum Chordata; class Mammalia; order Afrosoricida; family Tenrecidae; genus Tenrec; species Tenrec ecaudatus. The sequence continues at coordinate 97,966,298 of NC_134531.1, forward strand.
AGACATGTTATCAGGAAAGATCAGTATCTGGAGAAGGACATCATGCTTGGTAAAGTGGAGGGGCAACAAACTGAGGAAGGGCCCGGAGGAGATGCATGGATGGTGTGGCTGTGACAAGTGAGCTCAAGCATATAAACCACTGGAAGGACTTTCTAGGACCGGTCAGTGTTTCGTTACACTGCTCATAAGGTTGCTATGGGTCAGAAGCAATTCAATGGCACCTAACAACACATTCATCTTCTTCACTTGGCCTCTGGTCATTAGTGTTTGATGTGTCAAATCTATTTTGAGATGCCTAATAAATACTCAAGGTGGACTTCATTTTCTTCAGCTTCACCTAAATATGCATATAATCAGTTAAAGATTAATTCCCTAACCAACCACTGGTCTTGGTTCAATCCCATGATGTGGTGGCAGTGTTTATCTCCGCATGGTCCATCTGATGAATTCTGCATTGGTACTCAGCATGTATGCTGTAGAAAGAGAGATTTGCAATGAAGAAGCCATTGGTCTTGCACAATTCTACCATGCAATCTCCAGCTTCCTTTCTGTTACCGAGACCATGTTTTCCAAGCACTGAGCCTTCCTTTTTATTTCCAATGTTCCTATTCCAATCAACGATAATGATAACTATAGCTTGATTGCCAGTTTGATCAATTTTATTCTTAAAACATTGGTAGAATTCTTCAATTTCATTATCACTGGCTTTAATGTTCGTGCACAAATTTAAATAATAGCGGCTTTAATTTATCTTCATTATGTGTGTGTGTGTATATATATATATTACATAATTCCTATAGATCTTGAAATGTTCTATTTGGCAGTGAACATGACTCCATTCCTCTTGAATTTTCATTTCTGACACTGAACCACATGATAATCGATTCAAAGTAGCCAATAACAGTTCACTTCAGCTCACTAAGGCCTAGGAGGTCAATCTATAAATGTTCCATTTAATTTTTGACAACTTCAAATTCCCCCCCCCCCCGGGTCCTTGTCCTGGCGCTTGAGGATAGAACCAGCAAATAGGCAGCCACCTGTACCCAAGACATGACACCGAGGGGACCGGAGTCCACTCCCTCTGCCTCTGTATATAACAGGGACCAGGAGCACGCTCGGCCCCTACCAAGGAAAGGAGGGGACAGCTTCCAATTTTCTACATTCATTTAACACATTCCACATCCTGATTGTTAATGGATGTTTATAGTTGTTCCCTCTCATGGTGAGTCATGGTCCACCAGCAAATGCAGGTCTCAGGAGCTTTACTCCATCACATCACTAAGGTCAGCTCTATATCAGAGACACAGGTCTTGCCTTGTGGTACTTTGAGCATCTGCCAACGGGAGAGGTTCATCTTCTGACACTGTATGAGACAATCGTCCTTTGCTATTGCAGTGGCCGACCCCTTCTTCCTCGTGCACTGTGAGACTGGAAATTCCTCTGACACTTCCTTTCCATGAGGGACCCTGGGGATATTTGAAATATTGCTAGCACCGCTCCCAGCATCACAACATAAAAACCACCACACTATGACAAGTTGCAGACTGCTTTAATTTCTAAACTATTCTTAAATTTATTTACGTATTTATTTTAAATCTTTGAATAAATATTTATTTTCATTAACTGCATAGCAGGGAAGATCTTATGCCCAACTTAAAAAATAGAAATCTCTTCAATAGTGTATTATAATGGAAATTCAAACAATAAACAAAAATTTGAGTTACTTGATATAAAATTCAACATTTTACCAATAATCTTTTAAATTATATACAGTATTATGTAATTTAATATAGATATAGATGATATGCTTACAGTGTAGCTGTAGCGTATAAAGAAACACGGTGGAAAGCAGGATATTTTAACAAATCCACAGCCAATACTCATGGAAGCAACAATCGATAGATCAAAAAACTCATATTATCTGGGAAATCTGCTGCCTGAGACGTCTTGAGCGTATTCAAAAGTGAGGCAGTTATTTCAGGACTATGGTGCACCTGACTCAAGCCATGATATTTCAAAAGGCTCATACGCATGTGGAAGATGGACATTAAATAAGAAAGACCAAAGAAGAATCAATACTCATTTGAATTGTGGTATTGGAAAAGAATATTGAAATCATCAGAGACTGCAAAAGTAATGAACAGATCTGTCTTGGAAGAGATACAGCCAGGAGGCTCCTTAGAAGCAAGGGTGGCAAGATTTGTCTCGCACACTTTGTACATGTTTTCAGGAGGAACCAATCCCTGGGAAAGTATACGGCCAGGAAATAAAAAAAGGAAGGTCCTCAACAAGACGGATTGACACAAGGGCTGTACCAGTGAGTTCAAATAGAAGACCAATTATGGATAACACAGAACTGTGTGGTGTTTTGTTTTGTCCTACAGAAGGTTGCTTAGACATGGAGATGACAATAATAGTTTACAAAGTTATAGGATTATGGTCCTTTCATCTGCAACATCTCTTCTCAACCCAGCTGGCACACTATCTCACTTTGATCCGCAGACATCCAGAGGAGTGGCCTGGCTTCTGATTATGGATCAGGAAGCCCACCAGTGTGCCTCACAGTCTTCTCTGTCTCTTAATCTTGATGGTGGGGCCTAAGGTATCTCTGCTGCCTCCACAACCTGGAACAGGTATCTTGCATACATTGCTGGTAGTTCGCCTTTCCTGATGGTCATAAAAATTCTCTCTTCAGTTTCTGAAATGGCTCACATCTCAACTCAGACAGACTCTTCATTGCTGTGTTTCCCGTACTCAACAAATGGACTCATGTATACTAGGCTGTGTGTTGGCTGGCTCCTGTTACTTTTCAGCCCCGGAGGGGATATTTGCTGATGCACATACTTTCACCCCTATATATATATCCAAAGGTAAACTGCTTGACCAAAATTCCATTTTGGCTGGAAGAGAGGACGGAAAACATTACAGGCCTCCATCTCTCCTGAAATTGTCTGTCTTGTACTGGATGTTATCAAAGGACAATGGATGCGGTTCTAGAGCTAGCAGCACCATCAATTCCTTAGCTAAAGACTAACTAACACATGCTGGGTTTCAAACGGCTCTCATGATACACAGGATGGGCTTTACCTTCTCCTACTCTTGCAAACTTGGGGCTGACAGTGAATAGTGCCGCCTTGCCTCGTTGTTGGAATAGTCTTGAATCAGAATGAACCGGCGAAGAAATATTTGCTAGACCGATCTGACTACCAAAAATCTGGGTGACAAATAAGTGAATGTGATGTCCCTTCCCAAGGTTGAAGAGTTTTGAGTAAAAAAAAAGATGAAAAATAGAAGGAAAAAAAAGGAGAAATAATGTTGCTTGTCGTTGTTGTTATTGTTGACAGGTACCATCATGTTGATTCTGACTCAGAGCAACCCTATCTTCAACGGCTTGATCTTGACTCGTCACCACCATGGTTCTTGTACTTGAGCCTGTTACAGCCACTGTGTGGAATCATCTCAGGACGGCCTCCCTCGTTTTTTGCCACCCTCTGCTTTAACTGGAAAGAAGTCCTTCTCCAGGGACTGGCCTCTCCTGACAACGTGTCCAAAGCATTTGAGACCAAGTCCAGCCATCCTTGTCTCTAAGGAGAATTTGGCTTGTACTTCATACAAAACAAATCTATTTATTCTTTGGTAGTCTATGGTACTTTCAGTATACTTCTCTAGCCCCATAACACACATGCATCAATTTTTCTATGATCTTTTTTGTTCAGTGTCCAACTTTCACATGTATATGACATAATTGAAAACACCATGATTGGGTAAGGGGCACCTTAATGCTTAAAGTAATATACTTGCTTTTGAATACTTTAAAGAGCCTTGTGCAACAGATTAACATAATGCAATGTGTCATTCCATCTCTCTACTTCCATCAGCATTGCCGTGGATCCAATCAGGATGAAATCTTTGACCACTTCAATATTTTCCCCATTTATCATGATGTTACCTACTGGTCCACTTGTGAGGATTTGGTCTTCTTTACATTGAGTTGTAAATCATCTTGAAGGTTGTAATCCTTGATTTTCATCAACAAATGCCTCAAGTCCTCCCCATTTTCAGAACGTAAGTTCATGTTATCTGCATATCAGAGGTCATTAATAAGCCTTCCTCCAAGAATTAAGCCAATTCTTCATATAATCAAGCTTCTCCAATTATTTTCTCGGCATACAGTTTGAATAAGTATGGTTAGAGGATCCGGCCCTGAGGCACGCCTTTGCCGATTTTAAGACATGCAGTATCCCTAAGTTTTGTTCAGACTACCGCTTCTTCATAAGCACAATGATGTGGTCTGGAATTCCCATTCTTCTCAAAGCTATCTATAGTGTGTTATGATCCATACAGTAAAATGCCTTAACACACTCACTAAAACACAAGCAAACATCTTTCTGGTATTCTCTGTTTTCAGTAGATTCATCTGACACCAGCAATGTTCCATGTCCTCTTCTGAATCTAACCTGAACCTCTGAAAACTTCCTGTCAATGTACTGCTGTAAATGTTGTTGGATGATTTAAGGAAAATTTTACTTGCATGTGCTATTAATGATGTTGTTCTATAATTTGGGCATTGTGTTGGATACAAATAAGGATCTCTTATTGTCAGCTGGCCAAGTACTGCTGTCTCCCACACTGCCTGGTGTAGATGAGTAAGTGCTTCCACTGGTGCATCAACTTGTGCAAACATTTGATTGGCATTCCATCCATTCCTCAAGCCTTGTTTTGGCGAATACTTTCAGTGATGTTTCAACTTCTCCCTTCAGTGCCATTGTTTCTTACTCAATGCGAACTCCTGAAATGGTTCCTCTTTGCCCAGTAACTCGGTGTGCTCTCCGTCCTCTTCTGATGCTACAGTACCAGTTCCTATTTTGCCCCTTGGTTTTTCAATATTGCAAATTGAGGATTGAAGTTTTTCTCTAGTTCTTTCCATTGAAGCGGAGCAATAATAGTTGAAGGTGAAGGAAACATTAAATGGGTTATGCAGAATGGGAACTTGAACATTATGCATATGCCTAGAAACAGACTCAGGCCAAAAAACCACCCCTCCATTAAATTTTGTCATACAAGAGGTTGAGATATTTTTCTCCTTTTGAAATGTAACTGGATCACATGGACACTTACAGCAACCTAAGTGGGTGATGCTTAAATAACCTCACCTTAAATCCTCTTTGCCCTCCTGATGGACGAATTGATAATGATTCTTTTTCGTAGATAAAATGATTGAGAGGGGGAAAGTAATGCTTCAACTATGAAAGGGTCAATGTATACAAGAAGCAGAGTATGGCCTGAAGTATCGTTAACTACTAACTACAGCCAAAATATGCGCTCTATGTCCTCCTTTTTTGATGTAGTGCAAATTTTAATATCTATGTCCATGGTTATAATCTCATTTTGGGGGGATTTCTTTGCTTTGCCAATGATACCTGATTAAAATATCATATATTTTGTGGCTCCATCTTAACAGAGTGTTGCCTCACCTCACCACCCTTTGCTTCCTTGGGGGATAGTCTGCAAGAGCAATCACACCACATCCTTGATCTCCCTGCCTGACTGAACCTGCACAGATGGAAGCACAATCGACATCCACTTTTCAGGCATGTTGCTTCTTGCTCTGGATTCTGCTTCTGGCTGTGTCTTCCTGAGATCTGGTCCTTTGGACTTGAGTTGGGGCCTGTTACCTGACTTGTGAAGGAGGAGGAGATCCCAAATGGTCGTCAAACTTTGGAGTTTGGACTCAACACCACCCACAACCATGTGTGCCACTTCCTGAAAGGTTTATGAGTTCCGTGCGCCATTGCAACAAATGGCAGCCTTCTGGAATGAATGGATGAATACACTAAAGGTAGGAGCTTAGATTCATATCAGGCATCATGGAATGGTACAGCATTCTAGAAAAGTTAGACATTTGGGAAATCTTTCATCTCTAATTCATTGGGACCACTTGAGTATTAATTTTTCTCAAAGTTATTTAAATGCAGGAGGTAAATTATAAAATAGGACTGGATCTCATGAAAAATAGGAAGCATAAAGATACCCAAAAAGTACATAGGCAATAATTAAAGCTATGGATATAAATGTTGCCTACTAGATTTTACGCTAACACGTTTCCCCAAACTGTAATTCTTATGAAATTTTAATACTGTCAACAAAACAATGTTGTTCCTATATCTTGGTCTCAAATTACAAAAATTTCCCTTAAGACCTCAAACTTATCTCATGCGGTTTCTTCTTCTTAGACAGTTCTAGTCTACTTTATTCCTCAAAGTATGTCACTGGTCTCTCACATGTACACATGCCAAATCCTACCAAAACTCAGGATTTATCACTAGTTACTTTTCTGAGGAAGCATTTTCAAGTCCTAAACTAGAGGCATCCCAATAACCATGTTCTCCGGTGTCTTCTTTTCTTTTTGTATGATACAGAAAATAATTATAGTGCAACCTCACAGAGATCATTGTGAGGCTTAAGCAAATCGCATTAAAGTTTTTTTAATTGCTTTGAATAGTGCCTGCTGAAAAGTAAATGTACAATTTATTTTATCAATTGCTATGATTTTAGAGACAGCATAAAAATGTGGACTATGGTGTCAAAACCAATTAAATTTAAATTCAAATGTAACCACTTAGAAGCTGGATGACTTGGAGCAAGTGATTGATATCTAATGCCATTTTTCAAGGCACGTTGGTGGTGCGGTTGTAAGGTGAGGCTAATGGTTTGAACTCCCCAGCTGCTTCGTGGGAGGAGGGTCTGGCAGTCAAATAAAGCTGATAGCCTGGGAATCTTTATGGAATCGTTCTATTCATGTCCTATGGGGCATTTTCAATCTATGGTCACTAAGAGCTGGGATTCATTCAGTCATTTTCTCACCTGTAAAATGGTACACCACCTACCAAAATATTATGCCAGTAGCCTGTATTCAACATTTCTAAAAATAGCCTTTCCTTTGGATATATACTTTGATTAGTGGCATCAAAATTATCCATGTTGGAAAAGGTAGATCAGCACCTGGCAGGTAATCAAAATTCTATACATTGTGTTTATTTTTATTACATTGCTACTCTTGCTAATAATATCTTAAATTTTGGAAGTGTTCTTTTTCTTTTTTTGTCATAAAACCTTAAAAATTATTGGGTAAAAATGTCTGATTGGTCTCTGTGTACCAGTAATCTTTATCTTTCATTGCCTAAGTTATCTATTATACAAATTTTTATTGACATGAATAAAGTAGATTTTACTGTGAAGTTTAAATAAATCAAATCTGTAAAAGGAAGACGAGTCAACTTGGCTTATAACTTTGAAGGAAAATTAATCTTGACTATGAATTTCATATAATAAAGAAGAATTGAAAATTACTTGGCTCAGATTTCAGGATTTTATTTTTCAATTCCTTTTCCATTTTAAATTTGCTAGAGAAAAAAAATCTAAACCTAAACTTGATTTATTATATGAAACTAAAGACTGTTTTCAAGGCAACTGGATAGGTATTTTGAAGCAACTGGGAAGCAATGATGAGATAATGGAGTTACTAAACTAGTAAAATATGAAAAAATAATATTGAAATTATTCTACATATTATTTTTTCCTCTGATCTTACCAAATTTTCAGATGATGATTTAAAATTTTGTTAATGTATGAAAATTGAATTATAGGGGAAAAGAGAGGCATTTAAAGGCAAATAGAAAAATAAAAAACCAAAACAGTAAGGAACCTTTTGAAAAGACATCTGCTGGAAACCCTTAGGAAATAGCAAATTAGCAAGTGGCAGGATGAGGAAGAATCATGCTGAGAAAGAGTTATTCAATGATCAAGAGTGTTTTTGTAAGAATTTGTTATGCCAGAATTCTAAAAGTTCAGACTCTGCCTCCATTGTATAAATATTCTTTAGGAAAAATTACTTCTTTCGTGTATATATATAAATTACAGGAACAGGGTAAAAAAGGTAAATAACACAAATGCAAATGCAATGAATGTAAACCTCCTTCTCCTACTGCGCCTTGATTCTCCTTTATCCCTGCCTTAGTTTTCGTTAGCTGAATTGGACTGGTTTGGGCCCTTTGAATCAATCATATAGTTTGCTATGCCTAGAATGACAAATCCAAGAAAAATGGCATCACATTTATTATCAGAATGACCAGTTCAAGATATGTTGTGTCTATATATGAGCTTGAAAGGAAGAACAGTTGATACAATTATAACTCAAATTGATATCCAAGCGAATAATAACAATTTTGAGTATATTGAAGAATTCTACCAGTTTGACATTGATCAGGCAAGCAAATACGATGCAGTGACAATTACTGGTGATTGGAATGCAACTGTGGCAAACAAAGAGGAAGTGTGATTGATTTGAAAACATGGCCTTAGTGATATAAACAACACTGGAGATCACGTTGCAGAATTTTACAAGAAACATTATTTCTTCAATAAAATATTTTTAACAAGAAAATTAATGGGCACAGTACACAGGGGCTATTCCAGATGGAATACACAGGCCTCACATTGACTAAATCTGTGAAAGGAGATGATGGTGAAGCTGAATGCCATCACCCCAAACAAGGCCAGGACTTCACTGTTGAATATACCATCATTGCACATATGTACATTCAGGTTGAAGCTGAAGAAAATTAAAATAGGTCCACTAGACTCACATTCTGACATTGAGTTTATCCCACCTAAATTTAGAGACAATCTTAAGAACAGATTCGACACATTGAACATTGATTTAAAATCAAGAAAGATGTGCATCAGTATTGTATGCTTTCATCATACTTATCCAATCTGTATGATGAGCAACTAATCCAAGAAGCTGAGATATATGAAGAAAAATGTGGCACCAAGATAGGAACAAGGCTCATCAAATTCTGCAATGTGCCAAATGTAACAATCTCGCTTTCTGGAAAAGAACTTGAAGCACATACTGATGAGGGTCAAAAACTATAGCCTTTTATCTTAATTACATTTCAATGAAAAGAAAACAATAATCTTCACAACTAGGACAATAGACTGCATCATAGTAAATGGAGAAAAGATCATTGTGTCAATGATTCATTTGCTTGGGTCCGAAATTTGGCGATAGAAACAAAAGTCAAAAAGGCAAATGATGCTTGGCATTGAGTAAATCTGCAAAGAACTTCTTTAAGGTTTTTGTTGTTGTTGTTGTTTTAATCGTTTTATTAGGGGCTCATACAACTCTTATCATAATACATACATACATCAATTGTGTAAAGCACATTTGTACATTCATTGCCCTCATCATTCTCAAAACATTGGCTCTCCACTTAAGCCCCTGGCATCAGATCTTCAATTTCCCTCTCCCTCCCTGCTTTCACTCCCTCATGAACCCTTGATAAGTTATAAATTATTATTTTGTCATATCTTGCCCTGTCCAACGTCTCCCTTCACCCACTTTTCTGTTGTCCGTCCCCCAGGAAGGAGGTCACATTTAGATCCTTGTAATCGGTCCCACCTTTCCAACCCACCCACTCTCTACCCTCCCAATATTGCCACTCACCACTGGTCCTGAAGGGATCATCCACCCTGGATTCCCTGTGTTTCCAGTTCCTATCTGTACCAGTGTACAACCTCTGGTCTAGTCAGACTTGTAAGGTAGAATTGGGATCATGATAGAGGGGGGAGGGGGGAGGGGGTGAGGGTGGGTGGGGGTAGGAAGCATTTAGGAACTAGAGGAAAGTTGTATTTTTCATCATTGTTACATCGCACTCTGACAGGCTCGTCTCCTCCCTGAGACCCTTCTGTAAGAGGATTTCCAGTGGCCTACAAATGGGCTTTGGGTCTCCACTCCGCACTCCCCTCCTCATTCACTATGGTAAGATTTTTTTGTTCTGATGATGGCTGATAGCACAGGCTGGTGTGCTTCTTCCATGTGGGGTTTGTACTTTTAAAAGTTTTTAAAGAGCAACAATATCACGTTCTGCAGTAAGGTGTGCTTCACTTAAGCCCCAGGATTTTTAAATATTTCACATCTATGTACAAACTGAACAATGATGAAGAAGGCCTGGAGAAGAATTGATGCATTGGAATTATGGGTTGTAAAAGAACACTGAATGCAGCATTGGCTGCCAAAAGAACAAACAAATCCATCTTGGAACAACTTCAGCCAGAATGATCCTCAGATGCTAGCATAGCATGATTTTGATCATACGTTGAAAATGTTATCAAGAAGGACATGATGACAACGAGAATTTTGAAGACTAAGGTGCCCCTAAACCAAGCCCCAGTGTTTTCCAATTGCCTCATTTGCATGTGAGCATCGAACATTGAAGAAGAAGACCGAAGGAAAACAGAGGCATTTGGATTCGGGTGCTGTTGCAGAACACTGCAAATGCTACGTGCTGCCAAAGGTGCCAGCCAACCAGTCTCAGATGTGCAACCAAACAGCTCCTGGGCAGCAAGGAGGGAGATACACTCTCTCACATTCTTTGGAGATGTTGTCAGCAGACACCAGTTCCTGGAGAAGGACATCATGCTGGTTACAGAGGAGGGAGAGTAAGAAAAAGGGGAAAGCCCTTGATTAATGGATTGATAGAGAAGCTGTAACAATGAGCTCAAAGAAAGAACACTTTGGAGGATGGTGCAGGACTGGGCAGTGTTTTGCTCTGTTGTCTATCCAGGTCACTGTGTGTGGGAACAGACTTAATGACATCTACCAAAAGCAACAGCTGGTATCTGGAATTATAGCTCAACTATGAGGACCACAGACACTCTCCTTTCCCCAGGGAGATTAAATTTCAATATGGATTTTTTTACAGGGAAGTTGTAAAATCAAATATTAGATGAAATTTTGAATAAGTGAGATTTAATGAGTACTTTCTATGTCCATAGCACTGTTACAAAGATCAGTAATCTATAACTTACAGCAATATCCAATAAATGACGTGTTTTTGGATAGCTGTTAAAATAATAATAGATTTGCCTTATTAGGAAGATTGTAAAGCAAAAGGACATATTCAAAAATAATGAATGAAGCATATGTTACTTTCAAGGACTTAAATAATGTCTATCCAGTCATTTGCAGAAAAAGTTTTCTGACTCTTCTTTTACAATGTTTTCAATAAGTTATACATTTGATCATGTTGTAATTGTTCGTGGATATTGAATTGGCTCTAGCCATAGCACAACAGCATGAATCCTTGCTCTGCTTTGGACCAGCCTCACAATGAGATCTCTACTAGGTCCCATTGCTTCGGCCACTGTGCCAATTAGCTCCTGGAGCACCTTTCTCTCCTCGGCTGCCCCTCTACTTTACCAAGCATGATGCTCTTCTCCAGGGACTGAGATTACCTGACAATATGTCAAAAGTATGTAAGACAAAATCTCATCATCCTTGCTTCTTTAAGAAGTACTCTGGCTATACTTCTTCCAAGGCAAATTTTTTTGTCCTTTTAGCAGTCCATGGTTCTTTCAATATTCTTCTCTTACCCTTCAAGTCAAATCCACCGACTCTTCTTAGGGTTTCTTCCTCAACGTGCAATTTTCTTCTTCTTTTTAAAATTATTTTATTGGGGGCTTGTACAATGCTTATCAAAATCCATATACAAACATCCATCGTATCAAGCATATTTATATATTTGTTGCCATCATCATTCTCAAAACATTTGCTTTCTACTTGAGCCCTTGGTTTCAGCTCCTCATTTTTTCGTCTCCCTCCCCACTTGTCCCTTCCTCACGAACCCTTGATAATTTATAAATTATTATTATAGTGTCATATATTATACTGCCCGGCATCCCCCTTCACCCACTTTTCTGTTGTCCCTCCCCCATGGAGGAGGTAAAATGTGGATCCTTGTAATCAGGTACCCTTTCTACCCCACCTTTCCTCCACCCTCCGGTATTGGTGTCCAATTGTCATATGCAAGTAAGCCAATTGAAAGTATCATGGTTTGGGTTAGGTCTGATTCAAAATGGCAATACTAGTCCATTTCAGCGTACTCATTCTTAGGATATTGGCATTTATGCATTCCATTCCAATTAGTTTCCAATTCTCCTTTACCCATACTTTGTACATTCGAGTTCTAATTATTAATAGATATTTGAGCCATGCTCCATCAGCAAATTAAGGAATTATTCCATCCATGTCATTATGGTTGACTATTTTGAGAAGGCAGCTCTTCCTCAGTCACATTTTGATTGCACACTGACCTGAAAGTCTGGGTATAGAGGAGCTTCTCGGTGTGGTGGTTACACCTTGGGCTGTGATGTGCAACATTCAAAATTCTAAACTTCCGGCTTCTTTGTGGGAGAAACACATGGTTTTCTTCCGCAGTCAACGTTGGTCTCAGAAACTCACAGGGGCAGAGTCAGCATGGACTCCATGTCAGTGAGCACTATGCTGAGAATGACAGATTCAAGAGGATGTCATTGCATTCATTGTCAAAAAGGGCATTTCAAGATACTGAAGTACAATGCTGTCTGGTAGGATGTCTTCTGCATATAGTGAAATCCAGTCACTACAAGTGCTATGCACATTTATGCACCAACCACTAAAGCTAGTGATTCAGAAATTAAAGAATTTTACCAACATCTTCAGTCTAAAATGGATTTTTAAAATGCAATCAATATGCTTTGTTAATTATTGGCGAATGGAATGTAAAAGTTGGAAACAAAGAGGAAGAACAGTAGCTGGTAAAAGATGGCAATGGTGAAAGAATGAAGCTGAAGATCACATGATAGAATTTTGCGAGATTAATGACCTGTTTAAAGCAAATACCTTTCTTCAACAATGCAAAAGATAAGTATACACATGGCCTTCTCCAGAGGGAATGTATACAAATCAAATAGACTACATCTGTGGCCAGGACTGACTGTGGAGCACACCATCAATTGCTCATATGCAAATTCAGGTTGAAGGTGAAAAAAAATTAAAAATAATCTACATGGGCCAAAATACAACCTTAAGTATATCCCACTTGAATTTTTAGACTATCTCAAGAACAGATTTGGTCCATTAAACGCTAATGACACATCCGATAAGCTTCAGCGTGACATCAAAAACATAATGCATGAGGAAAGCAAAATGTCAATAAGAAGGCAAGAGAAAGAGAAAAGATCAAAGTGGATGTCAGAAGAGACTCAAATTTGGTCTTCATCATAGAGTAACTAAAGCAAATGGATGAAATAATGAATGAAAATAAACAAAGATAAAATCTCAAAGGAAACTCAAAACCAAAAAATAAAGCTTTATCATGGAATATGCAAGGATGTAGAGTTAGAAAACCAAACAGGAAAAGCACATTCTGAATATTGTAAATTGAAAGAACTAAATAAGAAGCTTAAACCTCAAATTGCAATACTAAGTGATTCTATGGGTAAAATAATGAACAATGCAGGAAGCATCCAAAGAAGATGGAGAGAGTACACAGAGCCACTAATCCACTGAGCATACACAGAGCCACCGATCCACTGAGCATACACAGAGCCACCGATCCACTGAGCATACACAGAGCCACCGATCCACTGAGCATACACAGAGCCACCGATCCACTGAGCATACACAGAGCCACCGATCCACTGAGCATACACAGAGCCACCGATCCACTGAGCATACACAGAGCCACCGATCCACTGAGCATACACAGAGCCACCGATCCACTGAGCATACACAGAGCCACCGATCCACTGAGCATACACAGAGCCACCGATCCACTGAGCATACACAGAGCCACCGATCCAATGAGAATACACAGAGCCACCGATCCACTGAGCATACACAGAGCCACCGATCCACTGAGCATACACAGAGCCACCGATCCACTGAGCATACACAGAGCCACCGATCCACTGAGCATACACAGAGCCACCGATCCACTGAGCATACACAGAGCCACCGATCCACTGAGCATACACAGAGCCACCGATCCACTGAGAATACACAGAGCCACCGATCCACTGAGAATACACAGAGCCACCGATCCACTGAGCATACACAGAGCCACCGATCCACTGAGCATACACAGAGCCACCGATCCACTGAGCATACACAGAGCCACCGATCCACTGAGCATACACAGAGCCACCGATCCACTGAGCATACACAGAGCCACCGATCCACTGAGAATACACAGAGCCACCGATCCACTGAGAATACACAGAGCCACCGATCCACTGAGCATACACAGAGCCACCAATCCACTGAGCATACACAGAGCCACCGATCCACTGAGAATACACAGAGCCACCAATCCACTGAGCATACACAGAGCCACCGATCCACTGAGCATACAGAGAGCCACTAATCCACTGAGCATACACAGAGCCACCGATCCACTGAGCATACACAGAGCCACCGATCCACTGAGCATACACAGAGCCACCGATCCACTGAGCATACACAGAGCCACTAATCCACTGAGCATACACAGAGCCACCGATCCACTGAGAATACACAGAGCCACTAATCCACTGAGCATACACAGAGCCACCGATCCACTGAGCATACACAGAGCCACCGATCCACTGAGCATACACAGAGCCACCGATCCACTGAGCATACACAGAGCCACCGATCCACTGAGCATACACAGAGCCACCGATCCACTGAGCATACACAGAGCCACCGATCCACTGAGCATACACAGAGCCACTGACCCACTGAGCACTATTGGCCTTCTACCATCCCAGGAAGGAGCAAATGCCAAGGCCAAATGCTAGTGAAGGAAGACTCTCAAGCAGCAATGCAACATTGGCCGAACTAAAAAGGATGCCAGGAATTGATTGGATATCAATTTAAATATTTCAACAGCTGGTTAAAAAATATTTAATGGAAAACCAAGGAAGAGAGGACATTTGTTATTTGGGGGCTAGAAAACAAAAGGGTTAGAACATTTGCCGAATTTATTTCTAGGAATTAGTTGCTGTAGCCAATAGCTGTCAAGTCAATGACAACTCCTGAATTCCTGTATTTGCAGAGTAGAATACTCCAGAGGGTTCAAAGGCTGTAGAGCCCCAGGCCTGTTATTGAGGCACCTCTGGATGGATTCAAACTGGCAACCTTATGGCTAGCAGTTTAGTGCTTAGCCGTTTGTGTCACATAGAGACTAGAAACCCCTTACTATGGTTAACATCTTTTCCTGAATTGAGAAATTAGAACAAATATATATTTTTTCATCTTTACATTATATTTTAACAAACTGTAACAGATTTCTGCATAGGATTCTGAGAACATTAATACTTACATCGTTCCCCCACCCCTGTAATATAACTCTCAATATACTTGTGTTTTCTGGTTTTAAACATTTCTTAGTTATAAGGAAAAAATCAAACTCTGCATATTTTAAACTAAAATGAAGAAAAATTCAAGTCTCATGTTACAATATTGAAAGATTCTATGGGAAAAAATGTTGACTGATACAGGAAGAATTCAAAGAAGATTAATCGGTGGAGGGATAGAGACTATAATTGGTTTAAGGGCTTATTGGAGATTTAGGCAGGGGTTCACTTTGAGGGAAATGGAAAATAAATAATGAATACCTAAGGAGGAAGATGTTCTAGGACTGATTGTGGTGATTGAGATATATATATATATATATAAATATATATATATATATGACTGAACTACAGAGGCATATATGTGATATATCTCTCAATAGAACTACTAGGGAGGACACATACAGCTAAAAAAATGGAAAAACATACTGTCACTGGACCTTAGTTCAGACTGATAATGAGATTGTATAATTTGTTTTGAAAAGACAGGGGAACCACATGGAAAACTTTAAGTTTATGTCAAATTCTGGGAAGTGTTGGACCTCAGAGACTTCGGGATGCTTGAGAACATATCAACATCAAAACTCAACAAAACTTGCTTCAATTTCCACTCCTATCAACAGCAGTTATCCATAAATCGACTTGTTCTCTTTGGAGAGAAGGTCAAGAGATCAAGAAGAAGCCTGATTGAATGAGTCAAGTCCTTCTAATGCGTAAAGCAGAAGAGCCCTAGTTATTCAGTGGATTAAGGATTGGGTTATTCAAAATCAATAAATTAAACCCACCAGACACTCTACAAGAGAAAGATGACACCTAAAACTTCTTCATAAAATCCAGCATCACTGATTATTCGCTCAGCACAGAGATTGAATGGTGGGAGGCGACAACACTAACACACCTTTCTTAATTTGAAACCATGCACTAGTCCCTTGTTCTTTTTGCACAATTGCCTTTTGATCCATGTAAAGTTCTGCATGAACACAATGAAATATTTTGGACTCTCATTCTCTTCCAAGATATGCATAGTTCATTGTGATCCACATAGTTGGACGTATTTGCACACTCAATTACACATCCTCCTGATATTCCCTACTTTGTGAGAAAATCCATCTGACGTCAGCATGAAATCCCTGGTTCCATATTCCCTTCTGAATACAGCTTGAATTTTTGGCAGTTCCCTGCCAGTGTACTGTTGTTTTCATAGCTGAATTATCTTCAGCAAAATTTATTTCCATGAGTTATTAATGATATTGTTTGTTAATTTCCATCCCAACAGAATGGGCAAAATATTCTTTTCCAATCAATTGGCTAAGTCCCCAGCTTTCAAATAACTATCTTTCAAATTTATTGGGAGATATGACTGAATCCTCCCAGGAATTAATCAACTGGAAACATTGAAACATTTAGGTTGGTATTGTACCAATTGGTTTTGTTTATATTCCAGCTATTGAAAATGTGTAGATCACTTTGTTTTGGTCCAGTGGACTTTTGCATTTGTTTCAATATCTCTTGATGATGCCCATATGTTTCAACATTTTGACCTTAGCATCCTTCCCTATTTCAATTCAAGGTTTGAGTTTTTTATTCAGTTCTTTAGCTTGCTCTATGCTAAGCATGTTCTTCATCTTTCACTTCCATGTTCTAGGTTTGTCTGGATTGCATTTTAATACTTTGCAGTTCTGAACAGGTCTTTGAAATTTTCTGCTCAGCTCTCCTATAACTTTTTCCCATTTGCTTTAGCTACTTTATGGTCCAGAGCCAGTTTCAGAGTCCCTTCTAACGGTCACTTTGATCTTTCCCTTTCTATTAAAAACAAGAAAGGTCTGTCTGGCCTGTAGGGAAATTAAGAACCAACCAGTTTTATTACTTTTACCCATGGCAATCCCATGTGTGTCAGAGTAGAACTGACCTCCATGGGATTTTCAAAGACAGATTTTCAGATTTCCATGCCTTTTCTTCTCCTGAGGTGCCTGTGAATGGACAAACTTTCAACCTTTCAGTTAACCAGCTGTGGCAACCAAAGGCATAGCCCAGTAAAAAGATACACACAACTATGCTTCAAGAGAAAGCATGTCTCAAACTCAAAAACTTAACATTTTTCTTTTTGTAGTAGCAAACAAAACTCAATTGATGCCACAATATTCTTTTGTTTCTCAAGGACTTTTATGTGGCCAGAAAATACCTATGTGTTCCTCCACCTGAAGAACCGCTCCTAAGGGAGAAAGAGGGAGCCCAGCACAAGGCTGGACATCTACCCCACCCCACCTCCAGGAAGGTACAAATAACAGACATGTGGGCGAAGGGAGACAACGGACAGTGTAAGATATGAAATTACAATAACAATATAGAATCGATCAAGGATTCACAAGGGTGACAGGGGAGGGGAGGGAGGGAAAAGGAGGAGTTGATACCAAGGGCTAAAATAGAAAGAAAATGTTTTGAAAATAATGAGGGCAACATATGCACAAATATGCTTGATGCAAATGATGTATGCAATGTTACAAGAGCTGTAAGAGCCCCCAATAAAATGATTTTAAAAAATAATATACTTAAAATATCCACAGTTACTTGGCTAACACTGTTGATTCTAGATTTTTTTTTATTGTACTGGTCACCATGAGGCAAGTGGATAGGAAAAACTGACATAAATTTTGAGTGGAAAGTTGTAAGTGGCAATTTAGCAAAGAGTAACAACTTAAAAGCATTCGGATTCCTCGTGTGTAGGGAGACACTGTCCTCAAAGAAACCTCCAGATTAAATATCTACCAATCTCAAAATGTATATTGTAGATTGTGATGTCATTTTAATTAAGGAATAACAGCAAACAGCGACAGCAACAAAACATGCTTTATATACTTAAATATATAGTCTGTGAACTCCCTCAATGATACGACTTATACCAGGACCACGTGAACCGAGAAGTATTTTACATTCTAGCACTGTCAAAATGGTAGGAGAGAGAGCACTGATAAGCATTTGAGAAAAAAATAACAACAATTTATAAAAGTTAGATCGATGAAATTTAAGTAAGCAAATCAATATATTGAATTTGATTCTTAGAAAGACCTTCCCTTCTGTCTTTTAACCTTCGGACCAAACCTCAGTTTAAAACTAACCCTGCTGAGTATACGTGAGAAGCTGACTGTGAGAAATACTGGCCTGCACATGGAATATGAAAGCCCTGAGAACTGCGTCAGCTTGATTTAGATTACACCAGATTGATACTACCTCTATAGTGAAGTTCTTGCAACAGCATACACTCTTGATAATGGCTTATTGACCACCTTGAGAATTAGTGTTGCCAATTATCTTAAGTTAACCAGTTTATGATTCAGCATTCTGAGAAAATTTTGCTTTGAATACGGGATGAGACAAAGCATCAAAGTGATCAGAATCTGCATGGGATGACTCCACTTTTATTAGGTATAGCTCAAGTCAACAAAAATGTGGGGAGTGTTTACCAGTAGTGATGTTATGATAAGGAAGACCAGAGAAATATGGATGTGCATGAATCACGGTGTGAGTGAAGAATGTTGAAATTACTATGGGTCACTAGAAGACCAACATCTGGGAAGAAGTACAGATGAGAACTCTTTGTAAGTCAGCAGTGTGAGACTGTCGCAAACACCCGGACTTCTTTTCAGCCGGACCGTTACCTGGCAAAGGGCACCAGGCTTGGTAAAGTAGAGGATCAGCAAAAAATGAGGAAGACTCTCGATAAGATGGATTGACACAGTGGTGGCAATAATGGACTCAACTCTAAAAACAATTATGAGGATGCTAGAGGTATGGGTAGTGTTTTGTTCTTTCATAAGGTCACGATGAATCAGAACCAACTGGACTAAACAGCAACAACAGTATGTAAAATTAAAATTCACACATGCAGAAACCTTACCAGATTACTCCTCAGCCCTATGAACTATTAGTTCTAGATATGTGTGTACGGGACTGGGTGTTGGTTGTGTTCTATGGTGAGGATCCCTGGTAGTGCAGTGATTGTGCACTGGACTGTGTTAACTGCAGTCAGTAATTCAAAACCACCAGCTGCTCCTAGGGAGCAAGACAAGACGTTCACCTCCCGTCAAAGTTAAAGTCTCTGGAAGCCACAGGAGCAGTGGTACCTTGTCCTGTAGAGTGCTTACAGTGGGAATAGGCTCGACGGCAGTGAGTTCTGTGGTGAGATACATCATTTGGAGGGGTGAGGCCCCCTGTTCAAAGCACTTAATATGGATAAAGTCTAAATTTTAGTATTTTATTTTTAATTACATTATGACACCATGAACAAATTTTAATATAATTTATATATCTTACTGTCATGTTTGATTTCCAACACACACATGCGCACGCGTGCGCGCACACACATACACACACATACTGCCTAAGTGCTTATTTCAATCATAAAATGATTTATCAATAGCTCAGTTTTAGAGTTTTCGTCCCTGTTTAGTGCCTAGTTTTCCTTTATTTGGACCCTTCGTAACTCTAAGTCACTTGATGTGCTTGTCTCATATTTTCTCAATGGTCTGCATATACTTTAAAGAGCTGCGCAGCTATCAGTAAGCTAATGACAATGTTCCATACGGCCCACACCTCCACCGCCCCGTCGTAGTGCCAAGACCCACTCATTCCCTTACTATCTCTATAAATGTACTTATCCGAGCTTTCATATAAAGAAAGTTATACACCCCCCAAGATAATAAAACTCATTATTGACGAACTCAACATGGATAACCTTCAATTCAACAGAACGGATAAAATAATACGCACTAGAACAAGTTAAAAATGGGTCAACGAAGAAAGCAAATGGTAAAATGATCAATTTTAATCAAATTAATCTTCAGGTATCCATTTTTCATTGCACTGTCTGAGGACTAAGCTATTCACATCTCGGGTCAACATAGCATTGAGTTGGTCCCAACTTACAGCAACCACAGGTGCAACAGGTGAAATATTGCCTGGTTTCGTGTCATCTTCACAATCATTGTTATATAGAAATCCTTTGTTACAGGCACTGTGTCAGGCAATCTCAGTGAAGGGCATCCTCCTTTTTGCTGACTCTCTACCCCACAAAGCTTGATGTACTTATCCAGGACTGGTCCCTCCTGACGGTATGTCCAAAGTATGTATTAAGATGTCTCACTCCCTGCCCCACTTCTGACACGCGCTTGACACTCCCTGCCCCACTTCTGACATGCGCTTGAGCTTGAGCTTGTGTTCAAGATAGATGCATGTGTGCTAGCAGCTCATTGAACTGTCAATAACCGTCTGCAGTTCT
This sequence comes from Tenrec ecaudatus, assembly GCF_050624435.1. Taxonomy (NCBI): domain Eukaryota; kingdom Metazoa; phylum Chordata; class Mammalia; order Afrosoricida; family Tenrecidae; genus Tenrec; species Tenrec ecaudatus. Next base: position 97,986,792 of record NC_134531.1, read on the forward strand.
GTAATTCAAGTCCATAAATTCTTCTTAGGTCATTCTTATTCACTGTTCAGTTTTCTCAGGTATTTAAGGTGATTGAAATACCAAGGCTTATGTCAGTTGCATAAGTTAGTCCTCAAAGGACAAAGTTAGTCCTCAAAGTCAGCTGCATTACTTAGTCCTCAAAGTAATATATTTGGTATTTAACAATTTAAAGAAGTCATTTTACAGCAGAAAGTATCCTTGGTGACATGGTCAGGTAAGCATTAGTTTTCTAGTCCAAAATTTGGAGGTTTCAACTCTCCAGCATGGCCCTATGGAGAAAGTTAAGGCTAACACTCTCATAAAGATTTACAGTCTTGGAAGCCCTATGAAGAACCTCTAGGATCCCTGGTATCTTAGTGGGTTACACATTGGACTGATGATCACAAGGTCGGCATTTCAAAACCACCAGCAGCTCTTCAGGGGAAAGATGAGACATCAGAGTGAGTTGGGGAAAAAATTAAAATATATATGCTTTGTTCTGTAGAATCATTATGAATCAGAATTGACTCAATGCCAGTGAGTTTGTTGGTTTATAATACATTAGAATCAACATGCTGGCAGTGGGTTTTGCAGCAGAATTGCAACGCAACTCAATGCAATCTTTCTTTGATGTCTTATTTCCAGTTGTATTGTGAGTGCCTTCGATCTCAGTCCTCATCTCCTAGCACTATAGCAAACAATGTTCCACTACTGTTCACAGAATGTTTGATGGCTAATCCATCAGAAATGGACCACCTACCACTTTTTCCTAGTCAGTAAATCCCATTGAAAATGTTTAATGAGTCAGACTTAAAAGTATGGTTTACCCTGCTGGTATTTAAAATCTTCCAACATCCCAACACACAAGTCACTGACAGGTAAGTAGTGGTCATAGGCTCATAGTAAATATCAACCTACTAAATACATTAAATACTAATTAGTGAAAACATTTTTGGAAAATTATTTTTATAAGAAAAGGGAGTGCTCTCACTGTCCTTTATGTTACCTCCTGGCAATGTTATATGGTTAGAACATCGATAAGTAAACTTAGTACAATGTTACAACAGCATTGGATCACTCATGCTGTCTTTTCCCACATAGAATAATTTTACAAAACTAATTATATAAATATTGACTAAATATCTGACTAGCAGCTGATCAGCAGATAGAAAAATGAGACAGTGCTTCAGTTCAATTAGCAGGGTATTTACTAGCATGACATAGACCGGAACTACACAATTCTAATATTAGACAAAATATAATTATAATAATCAGAATATGCAAATGATGTGAAGTTTCAAAAAGGAGTATTATATCATTTGAAAAGGATAAGAAACTAGGTCTTGGAGCAAATGATCTCTGAGGATGAACCTTGAGAGATACTCATGATGAGAAATTAATACATAGGCAGTAATAATTAAATGCTCTACAAATTGACACATAATCTTATCAAATCTTCAGCATATAAATTAATCCAATAGCTATCTTCAATTTTTAATAGAATTTGGTCTACAGACATTCAGCGAAATTATTCATAGCATTCATTGCACCTTTTAAATGCAGTTTCAATTGATTTTAATCTACTTTCCCAAAGTGTGATAGGTGAAAAAAGGTGTGTGGAAAGAAAGTTTCAAAACAATAGAATAAGATAAAGAAAACAAAATAGATTTAGCAAAGGAGTGCAAAAATTGATTTTCAGTGGTTTGGCAGTTGAGATTTAGTAATTCCCCACGACATGGACGCGGCCTTACAAGTAATTCACATTGTGATGGAATCTGCAGTGGGAAGTCAAAGAGTTGTAAGATTTGTGAGGAATAGAGCCCCTTCCTCATGTTACAGTCCTGATGCAATTGAAAGGCAGATTCTTTAGGGGTGTGGCCAATTTCATATATAAGTAGACACAGTGAAAAACTTGCTTGCTTCTTGCTGGGTCTGGATCCTCCATCTGGCTCACTGACCTGTAGTTCTTTGGACTTGAGCCAATCCCTCATCATATTTGTTTATCTACCCTGGGAACCTTCGTTGGCCTACTGTCTGTTCTGCCAATCTTGAGCGATCTTGGATTCATTCACCTCTCCTGTCACCAGCCTTGACCTTGCTGCCAATCTTGAGCAAAGCAGTCTTCAGAGGTACATGAGTCAGGAGAAGCCTATAGCCTAACCTTGGACCCATAGGACTTGTCCATGCCAGAGTTTGACTTAACCACTGCTACAACTGCATTATCCATTTTCTGTAAATAAATTTCTTTTTTTAATGATTATATTCCATGGTGTTGCATTATTTCTGTGTCTAAAGACTTTTAGTTATGAGCACTTTTTTGTTGTTTTTGCAATGTAGTAGCCAAAATTCAATGCTTTCCTCTTAATATGATTTTTGTTTTGTTTATGCATTCTAATTAGTATTTGAATTAGGCTTTATTTTTCAGAGCTAATGTAGATTCCCATAAAATTTGTGCAAAACATATAATTTTCACATACCATCATTTTCCCTGCAAAGTATTCTTTTATTATTAATAACTTGTCATCTGCACATTTGCTAATATTAATAAACCAACATTGATACATTGTTATTAACCAAAGTCCCAAATTTGCATTCAATTTTTCCATTTTATGCTGTATAGTTCTTAGGGTTTTGTTTTGATTTTTAAAAGAGAGTCTGATTATTGAGGGTTTAATGAGATCAGTTTTTCATTCAATAATCCATACACATTTGGTTTCATCTAATTGACTGCAATCCCCACAATGTGATATCATTTATACCACTTCCTCCTGGTATTTTCAGTTTCCATTCCTTTTTTTTCCCCTAATTCTGATGAAATTTGTCTTGTGAAAAATGCTACTTTTAAAATAAGTTGTGCATACCTCTTAGAAGGATGTTCATTCACTTCTTTCTTTATATAAATTATTTTATTGGGGGACTCTTGAAACTCTTATAACAATCCATACATGAATTGTAGCAAGCACATTTGTACACATTACCATCATCATTTTTTTCCATTCACTTCTGCAGGGCTCCAGGAAGAACAATAAGTCTGCCATTACTTCAATTTCCTTTCGGATTCTCAGAATGTCTTCAAGTCTCATATTCAACTATTCCCAATTTTTGCTATTTATTAGCTTATGTCCAATTTGGAGATATCAAGCATGATCTCAGCACTTAACTTCAGAGTATCAAGCTCTGTACTCTCTGCTCATTGTAGCTGACATGAGCAGTCTTCTCTTCCCTGTGAGGATGTATACACGCCGACACGCATATACATTTCATGTATGATTGTTTTCTAGCAGGAGACCAAATCTAAAAAACCCAGATCCTCCACCTTCAAGTTGATTCCAAACCATAGTGACCATATAGGACAGACTAGAACTGCTCCACAGGGTGTCCGGTGCTATAATCTTTATGGAAGCATGGTCTCACCTTTTTCCCAAGGAATGACTGGTATGTTCAAATCGCTGAGTCTTTAGTTAGCAACACAAAAATTAATCCTTGTGCCACCAGGCCGCAATTAGAATGAGACCTTACTCAAAATATCTGGCCTAAAGTATCACTACTAGCCGATTACCAGATCTGAGAATTTTCTTAACAAATTATATATATGTGTATTGTCAAAATGGAGAGAATATGGAAATAAAATGTAATTTCATGATTGTAATCTTATTAAAAATTAATTTCAAAGGATTATTTTGATACAATGATTTTTTTTAATACTTTGGCTTGGTTTTTAATAGAACATCAGAGAATTTCAGACTTAGGTATAAGAGGAGACTGAACAGAGCATTTCTAAAACTTAATAAATTCAACCTTGTGTGATTTACCATTTCAAACAGAAATATTGAGGGTAATATTTATCACTGGGGCCTTCCAGATCAAAAAATCTGTTTGGAACATTTTTATACTTAGAGAAGCTCATTGGAAGTGGCAGAAGGAGGAAAGAGATAGGGAAGACCATCAGTCAGAAGATAAGACAGTTTCTCTTATGTGTGTACTGTTATCATGAATCATAGGGCCAAGGAAATCACAGTTTGAAAATGATTCAGTAAGTCACATAATCCATCCTTTCGTTAAAAAAAAGCTTCCTCGAGAATTTAAAGGAATTGGTTTCATGTTTACTGCCCTTAAATCCCCTGTAGGCCTTTTCTCCTATTTAAATTAGTCTAGTTATATTATGATTTGCTTGAAACAATAGTCCTTCCAAAATGTCAGAAGTTAAACTGTAATATTCTGTTCAAACATTTGGAATGATATATATAAATCAAGGAAATATAGTCTGATATATTAGTGTAAGAATCTTATACCAAATGATATTGTGAAGTATCTCAAATCTCATATTAAAGAGCAAATAGGCAAGTGCTCTAAATAAAGTTTGTCTTAGATATCAAATAAATCATTCAAATTTTGACAAAATATAAGACGTATTTGAAATTTGTAATATACATGTGTTAGACAGGGTTCTCTAGAGAAAAAAACAGGACACTTATTATTTTAGATAGATACATAGATGTATACAGCATGATGGAATATAACAGCTAACTAGTCTACACAGCAGTATAGAGGACTCAGTTCAAGTCACTTCTATGGAACAGTTACTATACTGGAAGTCCTTTAACTCATGAGGATGGCTAGGTCCAACGTCAAGGAAGCAAACAGCTGAGTCTTCCGTAGAGCAATGCAAGCAGTACGGCCATAGGCAACAAACAGCAAGGGTGACCAGATGACAGGATCCATCAGTCCCAAGCTCAGCAGTGTATACACCAGCAGCATGGTGAAGCAGTTCTCAAAGGAACCTCAAACTCTATTGACTTTATCCACAGGTTGGTTGTCCCACGAATCGTGTAGCTCACAAGTTGAGTGTAGCTCACAAGTTGAGTGAAGCTCACAAGTTGAACTAGCAGCTGCATGGTGGTCTGATCACCAGAGAGCATGAGAGAGATAGGCAGTGCTTGCCCAGCCATTTATCTCATTGCCCTCCAATCAAACTGTGACCTTACTAATGCCACATGTTCCCTATTGGCCGGGTTGGCACAATCAAAACATTTAAAATAAGACTGCCTGTCACAAAACATAAAGATCAACTTTAGAGTGCCCACAAGTGCCTATACACACCTCGAAGCCCCAGCCAAAACTGTAGGTTATTAGCTCAATTTATCTTCTCACATAACTTGACTCACTATCCCTGTCCAAACCACTATCCCATCAAAAAACATGAATCTGATTCTGTCAATGCCAATTCTAAAAATTCCAATGACCATAATTCCCTACTGAATCAAGTGCAAATCATTCAGCTTAGAATTTATTCCAAACTAACTTTCCACTTTCTGTGCCCATTGCATAAGTGTCGCTTCCTTAACTGCTGTTCTCTGGATTCTGGGTCTTTACTCAAAGGTTTCACAGTTGTCACCTCTTTGCAACTCTAACACCACCTGCCAATGTTTTAAAATATTTCCTACTCCTCCTCCCACCACTGATCTCCTTTGAAAATCACCCCAGACCATCACATTAAAACCATCTTTCTTTAGAGTGTTTATCATAAAAACCTTTAAGTTATTAATGTAAAAGCATTAATCTATTAATTTGTGTGCTCTGGATGATGAAACTAGTAAACAAGTCAAGCAATTGCTACTGAACTGATGTTTATTCAAAGTGATACAATAGTCATCTTCTGTTTCTTCTACAAAACTTTTCCATGTGTTCACTAAGCATCAACTTTGTGCTACATTCACAAATCTACTAATTCAGATGAGATAGCAATTTAGGCATACACATAGCAATGTAGTGTATAATATACATATAAAAATTATCGTTTCTGAATTCATAAAAATAGGGACCAGAATCTTTACTTTGTCATATAATAACAAACCGTGGGCAATTTTTCCAAAGCTCCCTGGGTTCTAGTTTTCTCAACAAGTGGATTTCAAATCACATCTATCTCAGCAGGGACTGTTGCGAATGTTAAATAGTATAATTGATGCTAAATATTTAGTCTGACACATACTTAATATGCATTAATATTAGCTACTAGTATTGTTTATATTCTTACTTTAATGTAATTTTTATAGAACACATTACTATAAGATAGAAAAAAGGGGTATAAATTTCCAAATAGTGATATTGATAGAGAGACTCTGTGGGAATTTTGGCACAATTTTGGACAAATACATTTTTCCTAATGAAAACTCTATGGAAGCCAGCAGAATACCTTGCAATAAAATAGGATTGGTTCGCTGACATTCAGGTCAACCCACATGACTCCATTCCTGCATTAAGTAGCAAACTGTTCTATCCTTTGATAAGAAGCAGTTTTAAACAAGTGCAGTTCAAGTAGTCAAGAAGTTGAAGTAAATCTCAAATTTCAAGAACCTACTTAATTTGAAGAAGTGGAGGGATATATATATATATTTTTTATATACATAGTCATATACAGCATGATATATTTATATCGTAATTATCACCCATTAGTCTTTTTGTTGCTGTGAGTCTCCAGAAGCCTGTGTCTAAGCAGTATTTCAAATAGCAGCAGGGTCACATGTTTTTGTGGAGCTTCCAGAATAAATCAAACTAGGAAGAAGGAACGAGCCACTGAAATCCTTGTGAACAGCAGCAGAGCACTGTGCTACAGTGCCAGTAGATGAGTTTTTCAGGTTGGAAAAAATAAATAAATCTCACTGTGCTCGAGTGGATACCAACTCACAGTGACCCTCCAGGACAGGGCAGAGCTGCCACTCTGAGTTTCCAGGACTAACTCTATGGAAGTAGAAATTCTCATCTTTCAGGTCGGGAAGAATTGCTTCCTCAATAGAGTCCTTTCATAGATATAGTAATACTTTGGGACCTTCGTTTATTGGTTAGGAAAGCCTCCAGCTGAGAATAAGCAGCTGCAAACATCCATCGATAACAAGGACGTGGAATGTATGAAATACAAATCTGGGGTAATTATAGGTTATTAAAAATAAAATGCAATGCATAGAGATGAATATCCTAGGCATTAGTGAGCTGGAACAGACTGGCACTGATCATTTGCATTCAGGAAACCATGGCTTACGATGTTGCAAAGCAAAAATTCAAGAGGAATGTTGTCACATGCACCAAAAAAACAGGTCGAAACGTATCCTGAAGTACGACGCTGTGCATGACAGGATATCTATACATTTACAAGGAAGACTCAAGGAAATGGATCGCCATAACAGCTACCAAAAATGCACTGAGATGTACAACAATGTGAGGGCGGCACAAGACAAATTATTTGAAACGGTTGCAGCAGTACATCAGTATAGAGTTGCCAGAAATTCAAGTTACGGTACAGTACAGATTGTACAGAAAAGGCCTTGGCAGAAGAGATATCATTGATGGTATGAAATGCATTTTGGCTGAAAAGAAGAAACTATCAGCCACATACACACCACTTAGCTATCAGGGCTCCTTTCTCATCGATAGGTACTATTATGTTTTAAAATTTTACTGACGATAATCCTAAAACCGTTGTAGCAATTCATCAACAGAAAGCCACCAGAACTTCAGGCCAGATTAAGAAGCTGACATGTTGTTGCAATAAGGTGCCATCAAATAGGTTCAGAGTCATAATGACCTACATACAACAGAACAAAATTCCTCTTGAACTATACCACCTCCACAACTGTTTTTATGTTTCAGTTCATTGTTGCAGACATTGTGTCAGTCCATCTCTTCAAGCGCCTCTTCTCTTACCACTCTACCAAGCACTGGTAAATCCTGGGAGCATGTTCAAAATATATGAGACAAAGTCTCATCATCCTTGATCTAAGGAACATTCGGTCTTCACTTCTTCTAAAGGAGATTTTTGTTGTTCTCTTGTCAGTCCAGGGTGCTTTCAATATTCTTCACCAGTCCTCAAAGTAGTATGTTTACTTTTCAACATCCTCAAGGAGACTTGATTTATCCAGCGCAATTTGTCATTTGACCTCTTGACTGCTACTTCCATGAGCATTGATTGTGGTGCCAAGCCAGATGAAATCCTTGACAACTTTCATCTTTTCTCTGTTTATCATGTTACATACCAGGTTATCAAGAGGACAGGTGATGAAGGATATCACTGCTGACATTAAATGGATCTCAGCTCAACGTAGTGACTGCAACAAAGATGCTGACTTGTGTTTTAATTAGAATGCAAAGGCCTCAAATTGTGTGGATTAGAATAAAATATGGATGGCATTGAGAAGGGGATTTCCAGATCCCTGGCTTGTGCTCCTACAGTACCTGCACATGGACTAAGAATAAGTCACTTGAACAGAACAAGCACTGGGTTGTTTAATAACAAGAAATATATTTATTGCAGTTGTGTGCTTCATTATACTGATTCATTCTGTATGCTGAAGAGATAATACAAAAATACTGGACAATATGAAGAAGTACACAGCACCATGACAGGAAGAGGCTTATTAACAATCTGCAATCTGCAGATGACACAACCTTGCTTGCTGAAAAGTAGGAGGACTTGGGGCACTTGCTTATGAAGATCAAAGATGGATTGCAACTCCGTGTAAAGAAAACCAAAATCGTCAAAACCGGACCAATAGATAACATCAAGAAAAGATTAAATTATCAAGAATTTCATATTGCTTGAATCCACAATTCCCGTTCCTTGAAGCAGCAGTCAAGAAATCAAACAACGGGTTGCATTAGGCAAATCTGCTGCACAAGACCTCTTTAAAGTGCTGAAGAGCAGGGATGTGACTTGTAAAGACAAAGGTGAGTCTGAACCAAGCCATGGTATTTTTAATCACCTTTTTTGTGTAGCAAGAACTCTGGTGGCCTCGCGGCTATGTGCCAGGCTGCCAACCACAAAGTCAACCGTTGGAAAGCACAGCCACCCCACAGGCACAAGGCTAGACTTTCCACTCCCATAGCCAGTTACTGTCTCAGAAACCCACAAGGATGCTTTTACCCTGTCCTGGAGTGACTGTAAGTGGGAATTGACTTAATGGTCAATGACTTAATAGTGATTTTGGTTTGGGGGGTTTCATATGCATGAGAATGTTGAAAATTGTATATGGAAGACCAAATGAAAAATCAGTGCATTTGATTGTGTTGCTGGTGATGAATACTGAAAGTGCCATGAGATTGCACAACTCTGGAATAATTATGCAAATGACTTGTATGAAATGTGAATTATAGGCCAATAAAAATGATACTATTTAAGAAAAATTAACTGCAAACAACAATCAAAACAAAACAAAGGCCCTATAGACTACTAGAAACAAACAACTCTGTCTTGACAGACACTTCCTCAGAAGCAAAGATGGTGAGACTTCAGCTTACATGCCTTAGGCTTGTTCCTAGGAGAGACCAGTTCGCAGAAAAGAACATCTGGCTTGGTCAGCCAAAAAGAGGAAGAAACTTGGTGAAAAGTTTTGACACAGTGGCTGCAAAACAGACTCAACCACTTTCAAAAATGTGAGGACTACCCAGGACCTAGCATAGAGGCATGATTATTCTCAACAGACCTGATCCCACAACACTAAATTCCAAGCATGTGTAAATGTAATTGAAGGAAGATCTACCTAGAAAATTCCCAACACTAAGCTTTCCTGCCCTAGGCATAGTCAATTGGTTACTTTCTAGTTCTTCAAAAACTAGATTGAAATTTTTCAAAAGGCATATTTCTAGGTAGCTATAAGCACCACAATTAGTATCCTAAAAAAATAACCAAAAAAGAAAAATACAAAATAAAAGTTATTTAGTTCAAATTTATTATCCTGACTTTATAGGCAATTAACGCCTGTTGGCCTTGTCTCACAGACTTTCCCAACATAAAATTTGGTGACACCTTGTCTTACCCTTAACTATTTCACAACCCGAGCTCTGAGGCTTTTCTTATTTCACTTCTGAGGGTATGTTTCCACCTTGATAGCAATCCGCCAATCTATATAAAAGGTTTAACTGAGGCCCCCCTTGACCAAGCAACTTAAATTGGAAAATGGAGATGTCTGAGTGCTGACATCAATAACAAATAAAAGATGAAGCATGTGCAGGATGGGAAAAAACATGTTTTTCAGTTTCAAAGATGTAAATTAATTCTTTTGAAGAAGCCCAGATATTTGAGGCTATAAATTGCAATGTCAAATTAGATAGAAATCTTCAATATAGCTCAGCCACAAAATTGTGTAAAGTTCTTTTGGATTCAATACTAAGAGAGATTGTATCACTGGTGTCATAGAAGAGAGAGGTTTAATGTGATAGTATTTTCCATATGAATGATGGGCCTGCACCTGGAATACAACATTCAATTTTGTATGTGTTTCGTGCCCAAAAAAATCTAGATAAATTGAAAGGAATTCAGAGGACAGGGAGCGAAAATGATTAGTGGAATGAAACTGTGATGGATGGACTGAAAGCAAAAAGTGCTAAATCTGAAATTGCTATCTAAGTAAAGACCTCGAGGGAGATTTATTTGAGAAAATTCTACTGATATTAGAAAGTTCTAAAATTTGAATGAAAAAATAAATAAATAACAATCTGGGGCTCAATCATTCTGTAGTATTCTGGACTTATACCAAAAGAATGGGATGGAATTAAGATTGAACTCACTATCCATAAAAACTATTCTACTCTTTTTTAAAACTATTCTACCCCTTTGTTTCCTTTTATTTATTAAATACTTTCAAAGCATTTTCTTTCTACTTGAGCCCATGATATCATCTCCTAATTTTCTCCCCTTTCTCCCCCACCCACCCTCCCTCATTAAGCCTTGATTAGTTATAGATTATTACTTTCATATCTTACATTATCCTCTGTCACCCTTTACCCACTTTTCTGTTGTTCATCTCCCTGGGAGAGGGTTATATGTTGATCCATGTGATTAGTCTGCCTTTCTCCACCCACTTTCCCCCGTAACCTCCTGATACATCTATTCTCATTGTTGGTCCTGAGGGGTTTATCTATTCTAGATTCCTTGTGTTGTGGCTCTTATCTGTAGCAGTGTGCACGCTCTGGTCTATTCTGATTTGGAAGGTAGAATTGAGGTCCTGATAGTGGGGGAAGGAAACATCCAAGAACTAGAGGAAAGTTGTGTGTTTCATCTGTGCTATACTGCCCCTGATTGGCCCATCCCTTCTTTGGGATCCTTCCTTGAGGGGATGTCCAATTGTCTACAGATGGGCGTTGGGTGTCCACTCCATGCCCCACCCCTTACCATTGGGTGTGGTTTTGTTCTGGGTCATAGATGCCTGATACCTGATCCCATCAACACCTCGTGATCACACAGCTTATCGCTATCAAATAGGATTCAGGGTGTGACCCAGAAAACAGGCACCCGTATCAGTGCAGAATCTCTGGTTTTCAATTCTGAAGTTCAGATTCATGTTTTTAAAAAACCCGTATGTGTGTTTTTGATTCTAATGCTTCTACTTTATTTATTTATTTTTGATCATTTTATCGGGAGCTCTTACACATAACAATCCATGATTAAATTAGACCAACTTTAATTGCACAAAACTATAATTTTCAAAGCATCTTTTTCCTGAATTCTTTGACATCAGCTCCCCATTATTCCCTCCCTCCCCTCCCCAGCACTCCCCAAGAATGCTTATTATTTTATTATATTATATATTATTTATTTAGCCATATCTGAATCCATCCAATATGTCTGTTCACCTACAATTCTATGATCTATTTCCCTTGAGAGGGCTTATATAACTAACCATCACTGATGTCAGGTCCCCCTCCCTACTCCTTCCTGCACCCTCAGGGAATCATTACACCCATCACTATCTGAAGGTTTTACCTGTCTTGGATTCCATGCATCTAACTATTTTAATTATACAAATGAACATATGCAGGTCTAAGAGGATTAGTGAGGTAAAACTGAGACCATGATAGTCAGGGGAGGAAATATTAAAGAAATAGAGGATAGTTATATGTTTCATCAGTGCTCTACTTCACCCTGAATATATCATCCCTTCCCTGAGGCCCTTCTGTGAGGGACTGCCCTATAATCAAACAGGTGGGTTTTGAGTCTCCACTTTGTCTACACTTCCTCACGTCAACTCAATTGCTTGTTTTTGAACTTCTGATACCTATTCCTGTTGACACCTCATGATGACACAGGCTGGTGTGCTTTGTCCATGTGGGTTTTGTTGTTTCCCTGCTCGATGGCCACTTGTTTAACTTCAAGTCTTTAAGACCCCAGTCACTATATCTTTTAACAGCCTGATACCGTCAGCTTTTTTCATGAACATACGCAGGGCTAAGAAGATCAGTGAGGTAAAACGGAGACCACAATAGTAAGGGGAGGCAATATTAAAGAACTAGAGGAGAACTATGTGTTGACTGTGCACTCATTTTGTCTTTGTGTCAGGAAGGTGAGTCTCATACATTGACACTGTTCCTGTACTGAGTAAATATTTAAGTAGAGGCACAAGTCCATCTGCTTCCTTATTGTGTGTATGTGTATATGTATATAGATATATACAAATAAATATACAAATATATTGTGTATATATATGCAAATACATAAACCTTTATATATTTCTATATATCACTAATTATATATATATGTAATTTTTACTTTCTTCTTCTTTCTTCTATTTCTTTTTTCATTCCTCCTACTCAACTATCATGTTTACCCTTTGATCACCTCTCAGTAATTCCTTTTGGATACCTTTCAATTGATCAAGCACACCAGGAACATCAAACACCCCTCTCTGTCAATTTTAGATTCCTTGCTATTCCCCTGTCCCTGCCATTATTGCCTCCCCTTTCCCCACCTCTTTCTCTCCCGTGGCCCCACCCCCTTTGGAACCATCGATCCCATTACTGTATCCTTGGGATTGCTATCTTATATCAATAGACACCAAGAGAAACAAGGAAAAGAGGGCGGGGGCAAGGAAGAGGGAGACCATCCAAATAGTTCCAAGTCTCACTTTTGCCTTGACCCAGAGGAGATACGAGTCCCTCTATTAAATAGTGAGTAGGCCCAGCTGAAACCCATCAATCCAGCCCCCCTTTATTTCAGGATACATAACCCAGGATTTGCTTACCTAACAGCATTTACACCCTTTTAGTCCTCGGTATTCATGACTGAGGGGCACGCCTTCTAGAAGACCCCATGGGTCTTTCTGCAGTCAAGAATGCAGCGGTCTAATATCACACCCTCCACCCCATTACACCTTTAGACCTCCAGTGTGGCCCCCTTGTGAATATCACCCAACCAGTTCAGATGAGGTGACAAGCGCTGCCTTCCCTGCCCATCCAGTCCTAAATCTACTATTGGGATTCCCCGGGCACTTTGTAACTTTGCTCCCACTGCTGTTCTGTTGACTCCCCTCTTGTTTTAGCCCCCCATTGGGGCAGGCCAGATCAACTGCGCTCCCTAAACTGTGTCTCCAGGACTGTCCTCTGTAGCTGGACCCATCTCAAGCTGACGCCCTGATAATTTTTAAATGTACATTCAAGCTGTGAAAACACTGGAAACAAAGAGTTGTCAGTAAAGGAACCAACATTGACTTACTACTGCAAACCCTGCTTACTTTATTAATGTACGCATTATCTTGGCAGAGCAGAGATTGACATTGTCAGTGAGTGAGTTTTTCTTGGCAGTCAGCTCCCCTGGTTTGTGTAAATATGTCCAGTCATGTAAGGATTTATTCTGTGCAAGTGACTCTCTCAGGTCTTGCCATATGTAATCAGCCTACCTGGGTTCATTCTCACTCTCTCAGTAGTGTTTAAAAATGCTCTCTACTGTAAATTAACAAAGTTGTCTCTAAGGTGAGCCAGAGGCAGATAAAAAACATAGATTCAGGAATGGAATTTGGGCTCAAACTTAATCCTAGCTCAAATCTAAGAATAACTAGTTTTTACGACATGGCCTATTTCGATAAGAGTTCTCATGAAGGGAACACAGAAGATACGATGCTATAGCACTGTGTGGTGAAGACAGTAGATGATGCCCAGCTATCAGATCGAACAGCAACTAAAAGTTTGTTTCCAAACAAGCAGCCACCGAAGTGAGATGGCAACTAAGTCCACATGGAAGAAGCACACCAACACCCAAGACAGTATATCACCCAAATCTGAAGGAGGGAATAGTATCAGACCTTAAATTGTGAGATTGTGGTTTGCAGAAGGCTATGGATGACAGAGGAAGCCCAAGATACATTTGCAGATTCTACACAAGGAAACAAATATCCGTGATTTACATCTAACCATGACTGAAAGATGAGAATAAACTGATTACCAGACAGAGTAATAGAAATCATGATAGTAGATTAAAATGAAAAATATGAATTGTCACTTGCGACCCCTATGATACACTTTGGACCTTATCTGGTTATATGTTCTACTTTTTTTCATATTGGGTTTTATCGCTGTTGTATTTTGTCATTGTGGGTAGTCTTCTTGCATCTTTGCTATGTGTTTTGATATGTTTTTTCACTATAGGAAACCCAGGATCGGAGCACCTATAGAGACAACAACGAGAATAAGAGTTTCTGGGGGTTCTGGTGAGGAAGGTGGCCTAAGGGGAGCTGACATCATGGAGATCATGAGGGAAGAAAATGTTTTGAAGCTGATTTTGGTAGCAATTGTACAATATTGCTTGATTTGCTTGAACTGTGGAATGGTATAATGTCTGCATTAGCTCCTAGAAAAATGTTTCGGGGAAAATTACTGGTAACACACCAAATAGCATGTTTTTTAAAAGACTGAGTTTGAATTCTGACTTAACTACTTATTAGTCCCTAGTTATCGTGTTTAACATTCTTGACTGCTAAGCAGAAAGTTCAAGCACACACACTCTTGTACTTGAAGCTTGAAAAAAAACTTGAAAGAAAGGGGCGGTAATCAATTTAAAATCCTGTGGACAATATTTCTACTCTGATACACATGAGAGTGCCATCAATTGGAATTGAATCAATGGCAATTCATTAGCTATATGGATATCAGCATGTCACTTAATTTTGGAATACTTAAAATTTCTCATCAATGTATAATATGTTCTAAACATTATATTGAATTAATGAAACAATACATATTGTGAGAATATATACCATATATAGTGAATGCACTATGCATGGTATAATTGTAGACTATCTTTAAGGGAGAAAGCAAATGAAGAAAAGAAAAGAGAAAAGAAGGTTTTTGAAAAAGAGAAGAGTGAAGATTTGGTAATGCATTGTTTTATTCATGTTTTCTGGTTATTTCTTCCCATGGGGACTTTTTTGCACCAGTTTTAATTTAATTTTATTACTTTTTAAACATAATCCATATAGCATACACATCAGGCATTCAATTATTTCAAGAAGATTGTTATAACCATTACCTCATAAACTTCAGAACAACTTCTTTCTTGTAATCACTGTTGCCAGCTCCCTATTTCTGCCCAAGCTACCCTGTTATATGCACTTTTTTTGTGCTGAAAAGCTCGGCTTATACACGAGTATATACAGTAAATTAAAATTTTTTTAAAAGATTAACACTCAAATTTTTGGATACAAATACATATTTCTTTCGTGATTCTTTTTCCCTCTTGCAAGATTTTTCAGCAATCATTCTCTTTTTAAATTTTTAATAAATAACACAAAAGCATAGCTGAATACTTTCCTAATGCTTAGTGCAAAAAAACAAAAAAAAATTATTTTACTCTGAGAATGTCCCCTGGGTTGAGAGAAGGAATTAAAAGTAAAATAAGTTTATGTTTCAGACCCTAGCAATTTACAAAGTCATAACTTTATAGGAAATAAAGATTAAATGAGTTTGTAGAACCATAGAAGCCCCTCAAAATATAGCTACCTTTTCTACTTCAATTTCTTAGCCACTAAAGACATTTTCACATGAACGATATGTGGGTAGATAGATCCTCTATCAACTCTGAACAGTTTCATGAATTATTTATCAACCTCATTCCCACAAGACATACTCAAGATATGATCACCCTTGAATTTTTTGTCTTCAAATCCATTCCAACTCATAGCCACCCCATTTTTTAGAGTAGACATTCTTGGCGGTTGTCTTCTTAGTCATGGAGTCCTGCCGGTACAGAGCGTGATTAGGAACTTAGCTACTAACTGAAAGGTTGGCAGCTCAAACCCATCAGGTGCTCAGTGGCAAAAGAAAAAAATGTGGCAGATTTTTTCCATAAAGATTACAGATTTAATCAGGTATAAGGGAATAATAAGAGATCTAAAATTGATGGTAAGGAGAGTGTGTAATGCCTGATGGGGTTTAATCAAGTGCAATGTATCTCAGAGGAATTACTGAGAGCCGAATGGAGGGTGAGCATGATAATTGGATTCGAGGAAGGTGAAAGGAAATAGAGGAAAGAAATAGAAGATAAAAGCTATTTATAGATGCATAGCTATACGCATGTACATATGTAAATATACTAATTTATAATGAAAGACCAATGTGCATATGTTTATATGTTAAGTATTAAGATGGCAGACGTACTTTAGACATCAAGGCTTTCCTTAACACAATACTTTGTTCTAATAACCTGAATCTCTTAGATACTCACCTTGCCAACACAAAATGGGTTCATAAGCAAATGTGCTGAAGAGAGCTGACGGTGCCCGGCTATCCATATCATCTGGGGCCTGAAAGGCTTGAAATTAATAATCAGCTATCCTTTAGGGAATCAAATAAGTCCACATGGAAGAAGCATACCAGCCTGTGTAATCATGAGGTGTCAATGGGAGCACACCAGCCTGTGTGATCATGAGGTGTTGATGGGATCAGGCATCAGATATCAGAAGATCCAAAACAAGCCACTATATTGATGTATTGATGCAAACTATAGGGTTTGGAGTGGAGACCCAAAGCCCATCTGAAGACCATTGGATACCAACCCACAGAAGGGTTATAAGGAAGGAGTGATTCAACCAATGTGCAGTATAGCACCAACAAAACACACATCATTCCTCTAATACCTGAATGCTTCCTCCCACCACTATCATTACCCAGTTCTACTTTACAAATCTGGATAGGCTGGGGAATGCACATTGGTACAGATAAGAGCTCTTGACACATGGAATTCAGGACAGATAACCCCTCAGGAACAGTAGTGATAGCATGAGGGAAAGGGATGGTCAGGAGGGGGAGAGAGGGAACCCATCACAAGTTTGGATATATAGCTTCCCCAACTGAAGAGGATGAATAACATAAATGTGAGTGAAGGGAGACAATATAAAGTGTAAGATACAAAATAATAATAACAGTATATAATCGATCAAGGATTCACGAGGTGGGAGGCTGAGGGAGGGAAGGGAAAAGGACTTAAGTAGAACATGTTTTGCAAATGATGATGGCAACATATGTACAAATATGCTTGATAAAATTGATGTTTGGAATGTTATAAGAGTTGTAAGATCCTCCAATAAAATGATTTTTTTTAATTGGGGGGCCTCGGGAACTGTAATGGCATAAATTTGTTTTGTTTTACATTAAAAAAAAAAAGAACAAATCTGGTTTGGAAGAAGCACAGCCAGAATTTTCCTAAGAAGGGAGAATGGTAAGACTCCTCTACTTTGGAAACATTATCAAGGTACCAGTCCTCAGAGAAGGACACAGCGCTTAGCAAGGTTGAGGGTCATTGAAAATGAAGAAGCCGTCAATGAAATGAATGGTCATAGTAGCGTAAACATGGAAATGCATATGAAAATGGCTCAGGATAAGCTTCTCTGAATTAATTGTATAATGGATATTGAAGAACCACTTTTGTAGATTTCACTAGTTTCTGTGCTTTGTTCAAAATAATCTGTACTCCTAAGTCTAAAACGGAGTATCATTTAAATCTTCCTAGAAAAATAGAATACTGACAATAATGAAAATCTTTGAAGATAATATTAAAGAGTTCTAAGATATTTTTATTTAGGTATTTGTTGTAACTAAGTTGTTCACATTCAAATCATAGCATATCTGTGGACTTTGAATGTTTATATCAATATGATCACACACACGTAGGTGTGCGTGTATCTGTATAAATGATGGACAACCTTGAGAAGAATTGGAATTCTGAAACCCTTCATTCACAAGGAACTTGGATCAAGAGGCCGTTGTAGGAACAGGAGGGGGGAAGAGTGCATGACTGAAAATCATAAAATGTGTGCAACAGGATCATATCCTCTGACCATTCTTGTTCAATCAGTACACTGAGAAAATAATGAGAGGAGTCAGCATATATGCGGAAGAATGTAGGCAGCAAGACTGGCGAAAAGCTGCAATATGCAGATGACCCAACCTTGCTTGCTAAAAGTAAGGAGGACTGTGAGTACTCACCCAAACCGTGGTGTGGTCAATTGCCTTATATGCATGTGATTGTTTGGCATTAACTAGGGAAGGCCAAAGGAGAATTGATGCATTTGAATCGTCGTGTTGGAGATGAATATTCAAAGCCACCATGGAGCGCTAAAGGAAAAACTGATCTATTTGGGAAGAAATCTGACCAGAATGGTCCTTAGAGGCAAGGAAGGCAAGGTTTCATCTTACATATTTTGGACATGCTCTCAGGAAGGACCAACCCTGGAGAAGGACATCATGCTTGGTAGAGTGGAGGAGCAGTGAAACAGAGGAAGGTCCTCAAGGACATGGATTGACATAATTAGTGGCTGCAACAACGGGCTCAGGCAGAGAAACATTTGTGAGGATGGTCCAGGTCAGGACAGCGTTTCCTTCTGTTGTGCATAAGGCTGCTATGGGTCAGAAGCAACTGGATGGCACCGAACAGCAACAAACATATGGAACTAATCAAGCTTAGTAATGGCATTTGACGTTTATGTAAGTTTTATTCAAATAGCTGCCAAAGATACAATCTAATCCTTATAACAAATTTGTGAACTATGCTGTCTTCATGAATTTTCCTTAAAAAAAATTAAACTGTGGCTAGAACTTTCAGAAGCTTTTCCCAAAGTTTCCCATCTGGGATTGGAATCCATAGGTCCTCTGTGTGGTTTCCACAATATGGTGCTGCTTCTCTGTGGCTGTCAGTTTACATAGAGCTGTATGTACTACAAGACGTATTGATACCCAAGGGATTCTATATAGAAGTATCTCTTTTTATTTTCTTATTTAAAATATTTAATACAAAATGGAAATAATTATGACAAAACTATGTTTTCAAACAACCTGTGTTCTTGATTTCTACCTTCTAAAATAACGTCTTGGGCATGTAGATTGTTACTCAGAGTTTTTCTCCTCCTCAACCAGGTGTTTTTGTGTTTAAACTCCTTTCTCAGTTTAATTAGACCTATAATGCTAGGAATTAAATATCACTTCCACCTATCAAGAAAGACTTTGAAATTATATTTTGCCATCCAATTGCAAGAGGAGTGCATTGGGAACTTGAAGATGTTCAACGAAATCATTGTTCAAAGCTCATTTCTGCTTATAATTCTATATATTTAAAGACAACTCATGACTAGATTAAACGCATATACATTTTACTCTTTGGCAAAGGCTGCAGACAGTGGTGAGCCCTATGCATCATTTCTGTAAGCTTGTAAAGATAAGAACATTGTGGATTCACAAGAAACCTAAGATCCTGCCGTTGCAGTCTTAATAATGAGATGATCAGCTTCTGACATCTGAGAAATGAAACCCTCAGAGCCACCAACTTACTGTCTTACATTCTCCTGACATAATTATTCCAGGAAATTCTTGCTCAAGAAGATGAAATTGCAAATACTTTCTTGTTTATGCCAGCACTTCCTGAAAATCCATATGAACAATAGCTTCATCTATTAGTTTGCTCAACTTGTGTCATCAAATTACTATTTACCATTCAAATTCCCCTTAAAGCACTCACATCCGCATCCACTAATCATAAGCTATTATCTCATGACCCAATCTCTAGCCATCCCTTTGCATTAACGATATGACTTTGTACTAGATTCCCCAAACCTACACTATGCAAACACGTCTCCTTTTTCAGGAGCTCTTACAAAAGTCAAGACAGTGGTTTCTGTCCCTGCAGGAGACAATAGCATTGGCTTTAGTTGACAAATCGGTTATGTTCGAGGTCTCTTTTTGAAGTCATTTTTTTAGCAAAGATACTAGTTCTATCGATAAATAAAACCCAAAACAAAATCTACGTTCTACTAGAAACCCATGTTCCTTTCAAATATTACCACTGGACAAACCTACACTCTGATCTGAAATATGGCCAGCTTGCTTTTGTAGTTCCTCTTTTGCCTCCTGTTCTCTCTCACCCTGTGTCTATGGTACTTCTGTTACTCCTGCTTCCACTGCAGGTTCTGATAGGATGGGCACATTGTTTCTTCTCACAGTGCAGCCCCAAGAGGACATTGTACTGGGTCTGGGGGTGCAAATAGTTTGTGCTGGAGTATGGTGATTAAAGAATTGGCATGGAGACAACATCTGACCTCCACAGTTTCACTAGGAGGAAAAGATTCCTATGCCTTAGCTGCATGGGGATTCTTCGTAGGAGGCAGATGTCTGACATGTCTCTACCCTTTAACCTTCTTTAGCCTATCCTGTTCTCCGTTTTTCAGCTAAAAGTGTGCACGTATCAAAGTCACAGCCCTTAAAGGTGGCTTGAAAGCAAAAACTACGTTTTTGAGGATGGGTTTGGACCCTTTTCTGGTGGTCCAGGGACTGTAGGGAGCAAGCGGTGATCTGGCGCCTCTCGTGGGCATCTATGCTTTATCACTGTCATGCTCCATGATATTTCTCTGCTGCCTAATTCACTTTTCTCTCAAACTGTATGCTGCAGCTCTGAGGGTTGACACAACAACAACAACAACAACAAAACACCATGCAAACTAGCTACTACTGGGTTGATGCAGACTCACAGTGACCCTATAAGCCCGGGGAGAATTGCCTAGGTGATGTTCTTAAACTGTCACTCATAACAGGAGTAGAACGTCTCTCCTCTCCTTTGGAGCATTGGTGATTTTGAACTGCTGACCTCGCAGTTAGCACTCCAACATTATGCCATCTGGGCTCCTCTGGGAATGTACAGGGTAAGTGTAGCTAGATGCTGGCAAGCGTGAGGGGTGTTTGCACCTCTGTTCCCTGGAGGCGGGATGTGTGTTTGTTTGGGGTGGGGGGGCGGGGAGGCAAGGGTGCATGGTGTGTGTGATCAAGCCATGGCAGGCCAGTGGAGAGAATTCAAGGTCTGTTTCTCCTCTGGGTACAGATTTTCCGTTCACTTTTCTATCTATTCCTCACAGACTCGGGGCTCCAGGTTTTCCCTCCAACTGTGTTCTCCCCTACCTCTTCTGCAGAATGTCTTGTGTAGCACATCAGTCTCTAAAGTGTCTTGTGCCATGATACGGTATAGCTGGCCGTCTTACCAGAAGTTTCCAAAGTTTGAAAACACTATTTTTTGATCCTTTTCCCAACTTCAAGGTCAGTTTTCTGTTCTTTCCTTCCTCTCCAATATTTGCAAAATGCCCCTGTAGGTCAGTACTTTTGAATCGTAAGCCCTGCCCTGGAACCACTGACAAACCTGTATAATCTGACCCGTTCATTTGCATATAGTGATTGTGTAGCTTTCGATGTTATTTTAAACATTCATTTCTATTTCAATACTTGGCATGGAATTGAATATTATAATTTGAAGATCATATTTTTTAGTTCTTTTAGTTCAAGGAATGCTGTGTATGTTTTCCCCATTTGTTTTCTAACTTCTGATCTTCGCACATTTAATTATATTTCTTCATTTTACCTTCTTGAGATGCCCAATGAAATCTGTTCAGATCTATGATTTCATCATTTCCCCCATTCAAATTAGCTGGTCTATGTTCAAGAGCAAATTCCAGAGACTCAGCTGACAAGCATTTTATTTGTTTTTCTTTCTATCCTCTCTTAAGAACATTTCCTCTCTTCCAGTGAGGCTTTTACTCTCCTAAGGAGTTATAGTCTCAGTAACCGACAGCTCTACTTTGTCCAATCGTGACACAATGCATCAGAATTGAATTATTGGCAGTCAGTTTGGATTGAGGTCTTTTTGTTTTTGCTTTTTTCATATCGACCCACAATTCATCAGGTCTTCATGCATGCGTGTTTGATGGGTCTTCTAATCTTGACATGGTCTCTAATTCAGGTATGGAGTATTTAAAGCTGTTTTTTTTTTTTGCTCTTGTAGACCTTAAAAAATTTCCTCAGCTTGAGCATGAACGTACTATAAGCAATTCACAGTCAGCTTGGCATTTGCCTCCAGCCTTATTCTACCCAGGGACATTGAACTTCTCTGTGACCCCGTTTACAGATGCAATCGATTTGGCTTGGTTTTTTGTGTATCTAATTTGTAAGGCCCACCTCTACAGGCAATGTTTATGCTGATGAAAAAGGTCATTTCAATTAGTAGGTCAAGAACATACAATGAAGAAGAACTCAGCTCCCAGCTTCAGAAGAAGAAGCCACTGAAGACCTAATGGATAACTTTGGAATAATGTCAAGTTTCCAAATCTGTGAAGAATAAATCTAAGAAAATTGGAAGTCATCAAAATGAAATTGAATACATACAACCCACTATTCCAGGCATTAGTGAGCTGAAACGGAGTGGTACTGGAGATTTTGAGCCAGAAAATCTTAGGAATTACTATGCTGGGAGTAACACAATAAAAAATGGTGTGGTATTCATTGTCGAAAAGGACATCGCAAAAGCAATCATGAAGTGCAATGCTGTCTGTGATAGGATTATATCCAGCCACCTTCAAGGAAATACAATCCCTTAACTATTATTCAAATTTATGCACCAACCACTAAAGATAATGATGAAGAATTTAAAGAATTCTTGCAATGATTTCCATCAGAACTTTATCAGACATGCAGTGAAGATGTGTTGATAATTATTGATAATTAGAATGCAAGAATTGGAAACAAAGAGAAAGGGACAATCATTGGGAAATGTGGGTTTGGTGATAGAAAGAGAACTGCAGATTGCATGATGACATTTTGCAAGACCAATGACTTGTTCATAGCAAATACCTTTTTTTCAACAACGCAAAAGGTGACTATACATGTAGACTTTTGCAGATGACACAAAAATCAAATTAACAACATGCGTGGGAAGAGAAATTGAAGAAGAGAAGATTTATCATCAGGTAAAATCAGGTCAGGGGCTGACTATGTTACAGAACATCAATTGCACATGTGTAAGTTCATAATAAAGGAAAAGAAAATGAAAACAAGTCCACAGAGCCAACATACGACCTTGAGTCTATCCCACTTGATTTGAGAACATCTCAAGAACAGATTTGACACATTGAACACGAATGACAGAAGACCTGATGAGCTGTGGGAGGACTTTAAGACCACCATTCATGAAGAAACCAAAAGATCATTAAAAAGACAAGAAATGATCAAAGTGGATCTCAGAAGATACTCTGAAACTTACTAAAACAAATGGAACAACCTATGAAGTCAAAGAGTGGAATAGGAAATTTCAAGGACAGCTTCAGGAGACAACACCAGATATTATAATGAAATCTGCAAAAACTTAGAATTAGTAAACCAAAAGGCTCAGTATATCTGAAACTGAAAGAACTCAAGAAAATAATTAAGCTTCAAATTGCAATCTTGAAAGAATCTATGCAAAAGCATCGACTGATACAGGAAGTATCCAAAGAAGATGGGAAAATTATGCAGTCACTGTACCAAAAAGAATTAGTTGACATTGTGCCATTTCAAGAGGTAGCATGGTGCTGAAAGAAGTTCAAGCTGTACTGAAAGTGTTAGCCCCCCCAAAAATGCTCCAGAAATTGATGGAATAACAATTGAAATGTCTCAACAAGGTGCTGAAGCACTGGCAGCACTCACATCACTCTTGTGTGCCTGGAAATTCCAAAAACAGCTACTGGTCCAACTGATTGGAAGTTTTTCCATATTTGTGCCTATTCCAAAGAAAAGTAGCACAATAGAATGCTCAAATTATAGAACAATATCATTGATATCACATGCCAGTAAATTATTGCTGAAGATCATCCAACAATCGTTCAGAAGTACATTGACTGAGAACTGCCAGATGTTCAGACCTGACTCAGAAGAGGATGTGGAGCAAGGGAGATTATTGTTAATGTCAGATAGCTCTTGGTTCAGGCAAAGAATACCAGAAAGATGTTTACTTGTGTTTTATTTACTGTGCCAATGCATTCGGAATGTGGATAATAACAAGAAAAACGGAAATCCCAAAACACTTCATTGTGTGTATGTGGAACTTGCACGTGGGTCAAAAAACTCTTGTAAGAACAGAACAAGGGCATCCTGCATGGTTTAAAATCAGGAAAGATAGACATAAGGGTCATATCCTCTCACCATACTTGGTCAGTCCATATGCTGAGCAAATATTTGCATGAAGAGAATGTGGCATCAGGATCAAAGCAAGGTTTATTAACAATGTATGATAGGCAGATAACACTGTTTTGCTTGTTGAAAGTGAGGAGGACCTGAAGCACTTGCTGATAAAGATCAAGGATTGGAGCCATCACTATGGAGTACAGAAGACAAAAATCCTTACAACTAGACTGATAAATAGCATCATGATAATTGTAGAGAAGGTTGAAATTCTCCAGGAATTCACCTTGCTTGCTTGGATCTACAATCAATGCTCCTGGGAGCAGCAGTCAAGAGGTCAAAAGATGCTTTGGATTAGGTAAATCTGCTGCACAAGACCTTTTGAGAGTATTGGAAAGTATTGGAAAGTAAGGATGCTACTTTGAGGACTAAGCTGTGCTTGACTCAAGCTATGGTATTTTCCATTGCCTCATATGCATGAGAATGTTAGACACTGAATAAAGACCAAAGAAGAACTGATGCGTTTGAGTTGTGGTGCTGGATAAGAATAATGAAAATACATGGCTTGCTAAAAGAGAAACCAATCTGTTTTAGAAGTTCCAGTAGAATGCTCTTTAGAGGCAAAGATGGCAAGGCTTAATCTCCCCCACCCTGGTGGGGGGGGGGATCATTTTAATTTAGTCGTGAATTCCTTTGAATCATAGTAGAGCTTGATACCATATTGGTGTCACACTCTGCCCGTCATCCAACGATTATGCCCACCTTCATTTCTAACTTCTTTGTCTACTAGTACATCACTAGTAGCTCACCAGCAGCTCACCCTGACAATTTCAGTAACGGAATTTGGCTCTCTGCACACAATAGATGAAAATTCTTATGAAATATCCAGTTTTGTCTCCTGGATTTGAACCTGCTGCAAATGTCACATCCAAATTCTTGAATGGATTTTTATCATCAGTGTCACGCAAAAATGCAATAACTAGCCCCGAGAGTTCTTTGGTGCAAGCATTGCACACCCAACCTCATGAATTTTCACAATCACCTTTGTTTGTTTGTTTTTTAGAAGTCTCTGGGTAACACACGGTTAAGTCTGTACCTAAACTTTGAGGTTTAGGGATCCTGGCAGTGTAGTGTTCTACCAGACAGGGGTTATCCTGGTGTGGGAACTGGAAAAGGCTTCATCTTACAAACTTTAGACATACTTTCAAGAGTGACCAGTCCCTGGGGAAGAACATCGTGTTTGAAACAGTATAGGGGCAGCAACAATAAAATCAATTGTGAGGAGGGCACAGACAGGGCAGTGTTTACTTCTGTTATGTATATGGGCTTGATCCAACTTTGTGGCACTTAACCACAGTGATTAATAGGATATCTGCATATGCAGATGCTTTTTATACAATCTCAGGCATCATTTCCTTCACTAAGGGCATATTTTTCCTACTATTGATTATTCCTTGTTTCTAACTTTTGCATTCTGGTCACCAATTATATTCAGTGTACATTGTTTGTATTTTTCATCATTTTAATACTTTCAAAATTGATAAAAATCATGTTCAATTTCCCCAACACTAGTTTTAGTTGTTAGTATATTACATTTAAAAAGAGTTGTATTAACTATTTTTTCTATAAGTATATGACTATTATCCTCTCATGGAAAGCTTTGTACTTCAGGATACATCTTGAAATATTATTTTTGACTATGAATGTTACTCATTTCCTCTTTAATTTGTTATTTCCAAAATAATATCACAAAATTATCTGATTAAAAATGGTCAATAACAGTATATTTAAGTTCACCAATGCTCAAGATATATATATTTGTGCATTCTATTTCAATTTTTTCAAGTTCTAATTCTTTTAAAAATCATTTTATTGGGGCCCATACAATTCATCACAATCCATACATACATCAATAGTATAAAGCACATTTGTACATTCATTATCCTCATCATTCTCAAAACATTTGCTCTCCATTTAAGCCCCTGGCATCAGCTCCTCCCTGGGGGACAAACAACAGAAAAGTGAGTGAAGGGAGACGTCAGATAGTGTAAGATATGACAAAATTATAATACTTTATAAATGATCAAGAGGTCATGAGGGAGGAGGGAGCGGGGAGGGAAGGGAGGGAATGCACCCTCCTGGTATTGCCACTTTCACAATTGGTCCCGAAAGGATCATCTGTCCTGGATTCCCTGTGTTTCCAGTTCCTATCTGTACCAGTGTACATCCTCTGGTCTAGCCTGATTTGTAAGGTAGAATTGGGATCATGATAGAGGGAAGGAAGCATTTAGGAATGAGAGGAAAGTTGTACATTTCATTGTTGCTACACTGCACCTTGACTGGTTCATCTCCACCCCATGACCCTTCCGTAAGGGGATGTCCAGCGGTCTACAAATGGGCTTTGGGTCCCCACTCTGCACTCCCCATCACTCACAATGATATAGTTTTTTGTTCTTTAATGCCAAGTTCTATTTTTATGAGTTTGTATTTTGTACATTTTTCGGTGTAGTATTTGTGAATGTTAGCAGCGCTTGCTCCCCAGCTTCAGTCATGCCACATCCGCAAGTAAAGATCCTAAAACGTTGTTCCAACCGTATCATTACGGTCACTTCCCCTTGGTGGAGGCAGCTTTCCTTTGGTCATATTTGGAAGGCTTCCAAGCTGAGGGATCCCTCTTGTAGCACTCTATGTAATCAATATTTCAATATTCCGTAGTTAAATCTTCGCTGGCCTTTTTTTCCAGAAGTAATCAGGTCCTTTTATCAAGTATGTCGTAGTATGGAAATTCCGTTGATTTGTGTCCATTATAGTGACTCCGCTGATATTTGAAATGATGGCGGCATGCCTTTCAGTATCACAACAGCATCTAAGCCACAACAGTATGATAATTTGACAGATAAGGCATGGAGATATTTTTATTATTTTAATAAGTTTTTAAAGTTTATTTTTAGTTCTTAGGTTGCTATGGGTTTATGTAGATACATATATAGGTCAAGTTTTACCAATTATCTTATCATCATATTTTATAAGGTGCATCTACATTTTTAAATCTTTCTTGTAGTACATTATTGTAATAGACATGCACTATTGAACCCTCTTTTTATTTATGTGACGAACTTATATGACTTTGCAATCATATTATCCTTTCAGCATGCCACTATTCTAAATTTCAAAACATTTTGTTAACGATATTTGAAAATATGTCCGTCAAATCGTTAATTTATAGAGTTGTTGTGTATGCTTGTCCAGATATTTTCAAAGGGTTTTGATTGCCCTATATAACGCAGTCAACAAAATTTGGAAGAAAAAATGTATGTACACATTTTATCCAAATTAGAAAACATACCCAAAATATATAAGATTAAATTCAGCTGCAAATTGTGGTAAATTCTTTCAAATAAACCATTTTCTTAGGAACCTTTGCAGATATTATCTTGATTAGAAACACATTATGGAACGGAATAAAACTGAGTGTAAAATGGAATGAATAATGTGTCCACAATCAGAGTAATGGATAGGCCTGAATTTAAAATCCAGAAAATCCACCTCAAAGTTTATTTCCTAGGTTATTCTAATATAACCTGTCACTAACAGCATTCCTAATAAGAGCAGAAAAAATATTCAGCAGCTGTCTGCGACCTTTATTTTTCAAAGCTGTTTCATAAATTTTAACTAATGAATAGAGAAAGTGATAAAAATGGCATGAATTTTACAATATACAAATAATTTATTTTACTTGCCAATGACACTTTTTCATGCCAATATAAAATAAAAATAATTAGTGATAATTTAGTCTAAATATTTACCATAATCCTGGATGGAGGAATTTAATATTATAAATATATTGATTTTATTTCCAACTAATGTATATATTTATATATTTCCCATTGTATTTAGGATTTAATTGTGTATGTATGTGTATAATGAAGGAACCCTTTAAGAAATGGATTAAGTTTTTAATTTCAAAAATAAAAATAATTGGAGGGTGGCTTATCCTATCATAGATCTCTGATTCTCTAAAATCTACCTTAAATTAAAGCAATATTTTACTGGCACAGGGACAAACATTTTAGAAAAATAGTTTGAGATGCCCAAAAGATAGTTGTACACTAATCTGAAACAGGACCATGGGGTATTTAGTCAATAGTTTTGAGCAAATTCAAAACATATTTGAAATAAAGGAGATTTACATGCTGCTTAACTCTTTCACACACAATAAACAACAGATTTAAAAACAAAAAAATTTTAAATAAAGAAAATATAGAAAAAATTTTTAATTAAGTAAGGTCATATATAAAACCATGCAAAAATAAAAAGTCAGTACATTTAAAGAAAATGAATATTTTCCTGAAT
Organism: Tenrec ecaudatus; assembly: GCF_050624435.1. Lineage (NCBI taxonomy): Eukaryota > Metazoa > Chordata > Mammalia > Afrosoricida > Tenrecidae > Tenrec > Tenrec ecaudatus. Next base: position 98,015,364 of record NC_134531.1, read on the forward strand.
GGTAAATAAGTCAAAAATAAATTCAAAAGACAAAGAACTGACTCACAAAATATTTATAACACCTGTAGCTAATCAAGAGTTATGACCCATGAAATACTAAGAGCCACTATAAAACAAATAATGAAAAATAGTCCATTAGAAGCCAGATACAGAATGCAAAAGGGCATTTCACACAAAATACAAAAGTCTACTAAATATGATTAAATGTGAAAAGCGAGATGAAAATCAACCAAGCAAAACAACTCACACAGAGAAAAACAACACAAAATTGTCCCTAGCCCAATAAGTTTAGTACAAATTACAAAAACTGACAATATGTACTAGGCAGGGGAAAAGGCATTTTCACACATTCCTGCGGATAGTGACTGAGGACAATGAAGAAGTGCCCATGGAAAGTTAGAAATGCAAACACCATTTGAGAAAACAATTTACTTTTTTTGTTCTTGGATTCCATCCTAGAGTAGCTTATAACTGTGGACTAATATTAACAGATAGGTATTTGTAATAGCACATTTTGGAGAGAAGCAAGCAAAAGACGAATGTTTAAAACAATCTGCAGTGTAATGCAGCTGTTATGTGTAGCAGATGTGCGATTTCTCTATGGAAGCATGTTTAAGATTTTGTTCTATAAGGGGAAAATTTACATTTTATCCAAAAATTTTAAAATACATGAATCAGTATTATGGAGTGTCTAAACATACACACATGTCCTTTTCAACAGGAACAAAAAGTCTGGAAATGTAAAAAAATTAAATGTAAGTAATCATAACCATCACGGATAAGTTTGGAGTAGGTTGGAACTATCCTTTGCTTGTATTCATTCAAAAAGACAAAGAAACAAGTGTGAATTTCATTTAAATTTTATTTTTCTGTACTTAAAAAACAGATATTTGGTATATGAATTATGAAAATAAAACAGAAACCAGTAGTATAACTTCTGAATTTGAGGAAAGTCCTGGCTTTTATGTGTGAAGATGAAAGAAAATGCAGGTGTACAACCTAATTCAACCTTCACGTACAAATGACATTTTTCAAGCTCAAGGTAGCTTCCTCTCGAAGCTTTTCCCATGTTCCCTCTGGGGACATCGTTGAGGTGATCCGAGAACACATGAGGGTGCGCAGCGTGAAAAATGAGTGTGTAGGCAAGGACGCCTGCACTGGACAAACGAACAGCTCAAAATGGCCCACCTGTGTCTCGTTGGCGTTTCCTTCTTACAACCCTAAAGGACTGGCCTGTTTAGCCAGGAAATGAACTTCACAATGACCAGATATGAAATCATGTTAATATTGTGGAAGTTTGAGGCGAGCGAAGGCTGCAGGTTTGCAGCACTAATCTGGCCGGGGCCTGCAGAGAGTCTGGACTCCCTTGGTTCTGACACACCGAGGGTCTGGGGAAGTGCTCAGTGGGAACAAACAGGAATGCGGTGTCTCCGTGGTTTCCTGCCGCCCCACCCCCTTTTCCACAGAGATAGCTCCTTGGGTGAAAAGACATCTGTGCTTTCTTCTTTCTCTTCAAGACGAATGTCATGGTTTAGGATACACAAATGTAATTTCAACTTGGACTGCCTGCTGGTTTATTTCATGCACCTGCTTCTGCAGGAAGGAGAAACAGGCTTTTAAAGGGGCCATTTGGGGACCAGAACTGACATTTGACCCAGTAGATCCCACAGTAATATGGACACAAAAGCATTTATTCATAATGAGAGATTTACATGGAACAATACATTTGCGATTATACTCATATTTACATTTGCTATTAAGTTCATATTTACGTGGCAACACAGAGACTTGTTACTTTCCTTGTTATCAGTATTACTTTTCTTAGACTTCAAAAAATAAAGGTCAATATGACTTTTTCTTACCTTTATATTCCTTTTATCAGATCTTGTATTGATTTATAAGTTACACATTTATATTTTGCTTTCAGTTTTTGCCTTTTTGTTCTAATATTATATTGTTATGTTTGGGATTTAAATATAAACTACCTATGGAAATGTATAACATATCATTTCCCAGTTTCTGTGAATTTAATTGTTGTTAACGGAAATATCGCTCACTAGATCTTTCTTGCTGTTGCATATCTGAGCATTAACAGTTCCAAAGATGAAATTGTAATAAAGAGCCATCCTAAATGAATTGCTGAACATCTAAGACAGCTAATAAATTAAGAATTGATTTACAAAAACAATTCTTGTTCTTTTTGCTATTTCCTATAATGATTGTAGTCCAAGTCAGCTACCAAGTGCTTTATTTATTTATGGGAACACATATCAATTTTTAAAATGAAAATAATTAAAGAATTAATAAAAATAGATTATGCTGTGCTTCATTGTTTGTTAAAGAAAATAGATGTCTTCTACTTTGATGGTTTGAATTAAGGATATCTGCCTGTACTACCAGGAACTGGCTACTAAAATCATTGACTACTAACCAAAAGGTTCGCAGTTTGAACCCACCACTCCCTGGGAGAACGATGCAGCCGTCTGAACAGGCTGCAGCTTTGAAAATGCGGTAGAGCGGTGCTGTAAGTTGGCACCGACACATCAGCAATGAGTTTCCAGAGTTGCTTAGTTTGGTCTCTACTATTGAAGGAAAAAAGATGCCCAGAACTATGGATTCCTTGAAAATTCTAAATTGTAGAAGAAAATATGCAGAAAATAAGTAGACAGTCTCTGGGTTGTAAATACAAAGGTTATGCTTTCGCGTTATAGTGACGCCGTGAATTTGTTAGACTTGATGGACAGCAGATGGCCCAGAACTGTGAAAACATCTGCAACAATCACTTGAAGGTGAGAAAATAATCTAATTTCCTTTCTTGGTTTATTTGCTTCCTGGTAAACTACTTTATTTTTTAAACAAGTAGCCTTCCTTTCCATTGCCCTTATGTGCAATGTGATAAGACGTTTCCAGGTTCCAGAACATTGCTAAAGATGAATGGGGTAGCAATTTGCGAGGCACTCAGAAGAGTTAAAATCTCAGCAAGCCTCAGAGCCGGTTCTACTGTGGGTACAGGGTGCTCAGAGGTGGAATGGCAGCAAGTCATCTTTACCTGCATTTTTCGTTTGCAGAGTGGCTGGTGGGTTTGAACCAAGTATTTATCAGCAGCCAAGAATTTGACCATGTGTCATATGGAATCTTGAACTACAGACAAAAAGATTAGGAACTTACACACATATTTGGGGAGACAAAGTTCAGCCAAAAACAAGGTTAGTAATAGATTCTCAAGTAATCTTTAAAATAGAGGCATTCACCCCGGTGTAACTGTCCATATTTAAGTATGTATAGTTTTGGCTGACAGTGGTAAATAAAAGGAACTCAAAAAGTAAGTGTTTCTTCTCTCAGGCCGAGGTAGAAAAGTAAACTAAGAATCCTTGGAACTACATAATATTAAATTCTGGTTTGCTTGTTTGTTTGCTTGCTTTCCTACTTTCCAGTGCAGCATTATCAACATATAAAAGTGACCTTACAATGGTAGCCATTGAGACAGACAAGTTCCATTTCCTTTAAGACCATTTATATTTTCATTTCATCTGTATTGCTCCTCTTTAACCTAAACAGGGCTTTGAAGAAAAATAGAATTCATTCTGGGAAAATATACTCATTTGATACTTAAGTTTTTTTTCTACTTAAATTCATCTTCTTCTACTTCTCTCTTCCTTATTTACTCCCTCCAACTATCACATTCCAAAGATTAAATCTTTTTTAAAAGAATTATACTCACAATAGCAGGAAAATGGAAACAGTCTGAATGCCCACTAATGTAATACAACAGAATACTATGCAGCCATAAAGAATAATGGTGACTTCTCTCTCTCTCTCTCTCTCTCTCTCTCTCTCTCTCTCTCTCTCTCTCTCTCTCTCTTATTTTGCTGAATGAAATAAGTAAATTACAAAGGGACAGATACTGTATGACTTCACTGTTACAAAAAGATAGGTAGGTATACATACTGAAGCCAATGGTATATGAGTATAGTTGTGGACCAATATAAATAAATCTATATGCAGGCATATGTGTGTGTATTTACATATATGTACAACTGTAGGAATCCATATATATTTACATATACAATAGAGTACATAAGGGCACAAACACAAATATGGTGTTAACTGTAACCAAACTCCTGTGGGATTGGTTGGCAGGGTCTGAGACATATGGTCATTGTCTCATGGGACAACACAGTCAATGGGAATAATAATCATATTATTATCACACATGCTTATATTACATATCATAATTTGATAAGTAGCATTTATGTTCTTAAAATTTTTACCAGTGACCATCAAGATACAATTACTGTTCAGATTGAAAGAGAAAGACAGAAAACAAAGACTCAGAGAATAGACAAGTCTACAGAACTAATAGAATACAGAAAATATAGCCTCATCTCTCCTGGAACTAGAAGAACTAGTTGATCCCTGACACCACTACGGATCATATTGATCAGAAACACAATAGCTAATCGTAATATGTAGGGACAACATATGAAACAGAGCTTTAAAAGTCCTATGTTACTGGATAAGATGAAAATGGAGGACCATCAAGAGCACCCGACTTGAGTTAGGTTTTAAATTTTGAACCAGAACTATTTCATAAGATCATCTTTTCACTAAGTAACATATTGTCTTGTGGCATAAGGAATAACATGGTTTTACTGTGGTGTCTTGTCTGTTGCTGTGATGCTCGAGCTATATGACTGGCATTTCAAACAATAACCATGTCAAACAGAGTGAACAGGCTCTAGCTGAGCTTCCAGACTAAAGACAGACTCCAAAGAAGGAATAGGTGGTTCGCTTCAGAGGAATTTTATGGTGGGGCACAATTCTACATAAGAAGAACAGCTGCAAAAATCTATTAATAATCAGGACTGCAAATGTGCAATGTATGAATCTAGAAAATTGGAAGTCATCAAAAGTTAAATGGCTAATACATAAAGGTCTATCTAGGCATTAGTAAGCTAAAATGAACTGGTGTTTCCCATTTTGAATCAGAAAACAATGTGGTTTACATTGCAGAAAACAATATGGTGATTCTTAAAACAGATGACAATAGAAATACCGTATGATCTAGCAATACCCTTACTGGGCGTATGTCTGAAATAAATAAGATACAGATCACAAACTGATGTGTGGTCCTGTGTTCATTGCAGCGCCATCCACAATAGCAGGTTGCTGGAAAACAGCCTAAATTCACATCAGTATAAAACTGAATTAAAAGAAAAAAAACACCATGGTACATATACACATGGAATACTATGCATCCCTAACAGAAGCGGTGATGAAACCATGAAACACCTAATGACACGGGGGATGTGGAAAACATTATGCTGAGTGAAGTTAGCCAATCACAATAGGGAAAATATTGTATGACTCCACTGCTGTAGGAACAAGCAACAGGACTGTCATAAGCTGAGATTTGCAGGGCATCTAGTCTGCTGATCAGGGTGGTCATGCAGCCTGGTAGAGAGACTGACTGGTGTGAATGAACAATAAATATACCATCCTCTCCAGGCATGTGCCTTGCAGGTCATGTTGGTAAGGGCTCCACATACCAGCTGGTATCAAATAGTTAATAGAATGTGACACATAACTTTCCTCTAGCGCTTACATGCTTCATCCCCATCCACTATCATGATCCCAATTCTACCATTCGGGCCTGGTTAGACCAGAGGATGTGCAGTGGTGCTGGTGGGAGCTGGAAGCCCAGGGAATCCAGGACAGATAAACCCCTTGGGATCAGAGGTGAGAGTGGCAATACCAGGAGGTAGCGGGAAGGTGGGGTAGAAAGGGGGAACCTACTACAAGGATATACATATAACCTCCTCCCTGGGGGATGGACAACAGAAAAATGGGTGAAGGAAGACACCGGACAGTATAGGATATGACAAAATAATAATAAATTATCAAGAGTTCATGAGGGAAAGGGGAGTGGGGAGGGAAGAAAAAAAATGAAAAATGAGGAGCTGATTCCAAGAGCCCAAGCGGAAAGCAAATTTTTTGACAATGATGAGAGTAATGAACTTACAAGTGTGCTTTATACAATTGACGTATGTATTGGTTGTGATATGAGCTGTATGAAGCCCCAATAAAATGTTTTTTTAAATAGAGTGTGAGGAAATATTGATTATTTTGTGGCTGCCATGCAACATTATGACCAGGTTCCACCCCAGACAGGTAGATATTCTTACCGCAGGGATGATGGGTACTGCTGGAAACGTCACGTCACAAGGGGGCAGGAAGAGCAGACATATCTGGGAGAACACAATGCGTGACTATCGGGAGACAAATGGGGAGGACCAACTTCCAAGTGGGGATGGGAGAAATGGCTAAAAATACTTTTAAGGGTGCTAAAGGGGGAGTTTCCCTGGTAACAGGCACCAAATAAGCCACACTGGCCTGAGTTTCTGGACGCATCCTGGGGATCCAATCCAAACACCATGAGATCCTAAATCTTCCAGGTGCTATCCTATCCTATCCTAGCCTATCCTATCTTCAAGCACAGCACGCTCCAAGGGCCGTACCAGAGCGATGTAATGTGGAAAATCCACTAGATGAACTGACTCTACCTCAAGTACACTTGAACCGGACAACTTAAGGCTGAAAAGTCATGGTGTTTGAAGAAGCAGAAGACAGCTGTACCAAGAGTATTGAACTTTTAGTAGGTGGATAGTCAGTCTTACCACATCAATGCCCTATTGCTGTATTAAGATATATAATATTCTAGCAAACCTAGGATTGACATTCTCAGTGACTATATTGTTAATTTCCCCATATAAGCAACTTACATTATTGGTATAAATAGTGTCCAGTCACAAAGGTTTTATTTTGTAAAAGTGAAAAATTCATGTATTGCATTCTGGACAAGTGAATAATTCAAGTATTCTGATATGGAGTTAGCTTACACTGGCCAATATCCCTCTCTCATCAATGTTTTAAAAAATAGTACTAGAGGCTAATGAATGACAATATTAATGCAAAATCTTTAAACTTCAAGGAGACAATGAAAACAAGTCCATGAAAGCCAAAATGACGGTAGCAGTACCTTGCCCGAGTTTCAGGACAGAGGATGTTGAATAAGGGATATCGTGGCTGATGTCAGATGGATCTCGACTGAAAACAGAGCATGCCAGAAAGATGTTGACTTGTGCCTTATTGATTATGCCAAGGCATCCAACTGGGTGGATCATAAACTATGGATAGCCTTGAAAGGAATGGAAATTCCACAGAACTCCATTTGCTCACATAATTGTGCAAACAGAACCAAGGAGTACTGCGTGGCTTAATGTCAGGAAAGGTACGCTTCATGATTGTATCTTTTCAGCACACTTACTTTATCTTTATCCTGAGCAAATCATCAGAAAAACTGAAGAAGAATGAGGCATCGGAATTTGAAAGAAGCTTGTTAACAATGTGTGATGTGCGGATGACACAGCATGCTTGTTGAATGTGAGGAGAATTTGAAGCACTTGCTGATGACGATGAAGGATTAGAGCCTTCAGCTATGGAGGAGAGTGGAGACCCACTATCGACTAGCAACATATCTAGTCAGAGTAAGCCTTTCGTCCCAGGTGAGAGGGTTGGCTTGCCTTACTGACACATGGAGAGTGTTGTAAACTTGATCTGGGGGAATGGGACCATGGTACAATATGATACTTAGTCTGTTGACCTCCCTCTTGACACAAACGGAATTTATTTTATGCTCAAATAGTTCTCAATTATCCTATGACAGAAATTTCTTCTCTGGCCTTTGAAATATTGGTGATAGTTTTCTCTGTCTTACACTTTATTTTTATACTGTTATTATTATTGTTTTCTGTGTCATTTTGTTTCTGTTTTTTATTGCTTCTGTTAGGTCTCCAAATTTATGAAGCCCAGAGAGAGTAGAAGCACAGAGACAATAACTAATGCAATGGTTTATTGGAAAGGGGAGGGTGGGATGGGGTTAGGGAATGATCAATGAATGCGGGACGAGGGAGGGTATATTAGAACTGGTTGTGATGATGTGTACATAACTTTTTTATTCTCTCATAGTTCTTTATGCGCAACTTTTTGGTAGTGATCTAACTCTGGAAGTATATGATATGTGAATATTATATCAAGAAAATGATTTTTTTTAAAAAGAAACCAAACTTGACCAATGGTTACCATGGGTGAAGGAGGAAGAGATTTTTCTTCGGGGACACTGAGTTGATTTTAATGATGGTGGAGCAATTTGGATAGGGATATCAATAATGGTTGTACAACAAAAGAGTGTAATCAATGGCACTGAATTATACATGTAGTAGGTGTTGAATTGGAGAATGTTTGTTGTGTACATTTTTGCCAAAATTGAAAAAAATATATACGAATAATGAGCACAAGGAAGAAGAGGAAAATGTTCTAATATTGATTGCGGTAAAGATTGTACAATTCTTCTTAACATGATTGAACTATTGAATTGTTGATATGTGGATGGTGCCAATAAAGCCATTTAAAAAAAACGTATTGTCTTAGAAGCCCACAGATTCATTTAACTCTGTCATATAGCCATTATGAGTCAGAATTAACTTGGAAGCAGTGCATGTGTTTTATTAAAGACTTGTACTGGGGGCTCTTACAGCTCTTATCGCAATCCATACATTCAGCCAGTGTGTCAAGCCATTTGTACATATGCTGCAATCTTCATTTTCAAAGCATTCTTGTCCTACTGGAGCCCCTGGCATCAGCTCTCTATTTCTTCCCCTTCTTCCCCCGCCCACTCTCTCATGAATCCTTGTTAAGTTATAGATTATTATTTTCATATCTTACATCATCTTCGATTGCCCCTCACCCACTTTTTCATTGTTCTTCCCCCTGAGAGGGAGTTATAGGTTGATCCTTGTGATCAATTCCCCCTTTCTCCCTCCACCCTCCCCTAATCATATTTTAAATATATGTGGACCTTCTTAACTTGATAAAAATGACTGTAAGAAACCAAGAGCAAGATGAAGAAGAAGAAAAGGATTAGAGTCTTCAGTACAGATTACAACTTTCTGTAAAGAAAACCAAAATCCTCACCACTAGACCAGTAAGAAGCATCATGTCAAATGGAGAAAAAGTCTAAAGTTGTCAAAGATTTCATCTGGCTTGGATTCTCAGTATTGCTTGGATTCACAATGAATCCTCTTGCAAGCAGCAGTCAAGAGATCAAACGAGTCATTGCACTGGATACATCTGCTGCATGGGCCTCTATAACATGTTGAAAAATAATATGTTACTTTCAGGACTAAAGTGTGCCCAACTCAAGCCATGGTGTCTACAATTATTTCATTTGCATTCAAGTTCCATTGATAAGGGAAGACTGAAGAAGAATTAATACATTTTAATTATGGTGCTGGCAAAGAATATTGAAAGTACCGTGGACTGCCAAAAGAACCAACTAATCTGCCATGGACCTAGTAGAGCTAGAATGCTCCTTGGAGGCTAGGTGGACAAGACTTGGTCTGACTTACTTTGGACATGGCATTAAGAGAGACCAGTTCGTGGAGGAGGACATCTTGATCGGTAAGTGAGGAGTGTTGTGAACAAAAGGAAGGCCTGCCGCAACATAGATGGGCACAGTGGCTACAGAAATGGGTTCAATCATGAAAACAACTGTGAAAATGGCACAGGCCAGTCAATGCTTACTTCCAGTGTACATGGGTTCTCCATGCATGGAAATTGACACAATGACACCGCACAACAAACAACACCATAAACGACTGCATATGAAAGTACTGTGGTACTTTGCAAAAGCCAGTAGGCAATGAGGCAAGGAAACTAGGTGACTGGAACCGAACAACCAGAACATAAATAATGAGAAAATTGACACAGAATAATGTAACTAATGTCACTGAATTAATTGTGTAGAAATTGCTAAAGGCAAAGTTAATTTCTGTGTAAACTTTCACCAAAGCATGTCTAGTATTTGTGGGAGTCAGCTCTATTCGTTATGAAGAAACAAAACAGACAAATGTAACCATCTGCTTGGTGACTGATCCCCCTTTGAGGCAGCAATCTCACGTCCACGGGGTGGAGATAACTGGAATCTTAGAGTCTCCACAAGCCTGAAACAGCTGGAGTTGGACGGCATTTCCCTCAAAGCATTGCCTTAGTAACAGCTGGTTTAACTACATAACTGAAACATGATCATTTAAAACCCTAAGGGGAAACAGAGAGACAGGGAGAAAGAGAGAGAGAGAGACAGAACCCCTAAAGACTATTCAACTGAAATAAGACACTAGTACAAGTCTATCTAAGATGGTAGAATTCGCTAAACCTTCCATGCAGAAGTTCAAAGTAGCAGAGAGAAAAAATATGAAGCATTACTTTAGTAAGTCAAAGCAGACAGGTACCCCAGGAAAACGGCCTCTTGCTAAGAGATAAAGTGCATGCTATAGCTTTACCTGGGGAGAGTTGAGGGAAAGCAAGTCCAAGATTATGGACTGAGAGTTTCTACCCGCTCCAATGAGATGTGGTTGTGACTTACTCTGAGTAAAACATTCGCTGCATCCTGTGGGACCTTGCCTTAGAGGGAATTCAGTCAAATGAGCAAACTAGAACTCTCAATGAAACAGCAGCACATTGAGCAAATATACTTGGAAGAAGCCAAAGAAGAAAAAAAAATGTTTAGTTATTTCTTGAATTACAAATAGGCCAGGCATTCTAGCAAAATTTGAGCCATTAGCAAAACATAATCCAATCAAAAGTATGACTATTTTATTATATATCACTGTCGCTTCCTTAACTTAATAAAACAACTGTGATAAAAATAGCTGCAAACAATCTAGACTTCATAAAAACAGAGAAATTGGGACTTTAAAAAAGTGATAGAATAAATGGTCACCATTATTCTTATTAAATAGTGTTCATTCACTTCCTCGCCAATGATCAAAAACCAAACAAAACAACTCAACATGAGTTTATTGGATCTGACTGATAGCGCCTCTGAAAGGACAGGGCACAGTGGCCTCTGTGGGCTGCTGAGACAAATTTTTTACAGGAGCAGAAAGTCTCCTTTGCCTACTGAGGAGCAACTGATGTGTTTAAACTCTGGACTTTGGGGTTAGCAGCTCAACATATAACCTAGTAGGCCAATGGGCTTACTATTCTTAAGCAATGATAGAAGACAATAATGAAGGGGAGAAGGGATTAAAACCTTATAAATAAGAATAGCATGATTAATATTTGGAGGTTGTATGCCTATATCCATTGAAATATTTCACCAAGCTGAAGAAGCCCTGGAAGCACTCACTTGTCTGTGCCAGGAAATTTGGAAGACAGCCACTTACCCAGCTGACTGGGAGAGATGATATTTGTGCCATTCCAAGAAAGGTGACCCAACAGAATACTCAAACTGTAGAATATCATTGATATAGTACACAGTAAAATTTTCCTTAAGATCATCCAAAAAGAATTACAGTAATTTGTTGACAGAAAAGTAGCAGAAGTGCAGGCTGGATTCAGAAAAGGATTTGTGTGTTAGTCAGGGTTCTCAAAGAAACAAAACCAGGATGCTGATGATTGGATAGATAGAGATGATATAGAGATAGGGATGATCGAGGCAGAGATAGGTAGATAGGTTTATCAGCAAGAAGGAATATCACAGCTAATCAGTCCACACAGCAGTACAGAGGGTTCAGTTCAACTCACTGCTGTGAAACAGTTAATACACTCTAAGTTCTTCAACTCATGTTGGCTGCCAGGCCCAAGGTCAAGGAAGCAGACAGCACAGTCCTCCCTGGGAGAAGGCAAGCAGAGTCTGCTCACCGGCAACAGGCAGCAGGGTGGGTCACTAACAGTCAGTAGCCGGAAGAGCTTAGTGAAAAAACCCCAGATGGGATGTTGAACATAAGCAATGCAAAGCAAAAGGATCCACCACCCTCAAGCCCACGCAATGTATGTACCAGTAGCGTGGTGAAGCAGGCCTTGAAGGAGACTCAAGCTCCAGCAACACAATCCACAGTTTGGCTTAGCCAACAGATAGTGTAGCTCACAGGTTAAGGCAGAGAAATAGCTCACACAGCAGGCCGCTCCAGCACGCTATGATCACCCGAGTGTAAAAGAAAGGGGAATGGGCCTCACAGAGTCATTTATCTCCTTGCCCACCAATCAGTGACTTGATTAATCCCACACGTTCCTATTGGCCAGGTCAGCACAATAAACCTAACTATCACAATTTGGAACAAAGGATAGCATTGCTGATGTCTGATGGAACTTCGCTCAAAGCACAGAATACCAGAAATACATTTACTTGTGTTGCATTGATTATGCAAAGCCATTCAACTATGTGAACCATAATAAGCTGTGGATAACCTGGAAAAGAATGGGCACTCCAGAATCTTTCACTGTGTTCATGCGGACCTTGTACATGGACCAAGAGGCAGTTGTGCACAGAACAAAAGAATACTACTTGGTTTAAAATCAGGAAAGGTGTGTGTCTGGGTTGAATCTTCTCACCATATTCGTTCAATCTGTATGCTTAACAAATCATCAAAGAAGCTGGATTATATGAATAGTAATGTGGCATTAGTATTGGAGGGAGGCTTATTAACAACCTGTGATATGCAGATGACACCATCTTGCTTGCTGCAAGTGAAGAGGAATTGAAGTACTTGCTGATAAAGGTCAAGGCCTGTAACCTTCCGTATGGAACACTGCTCAATGTAAGGAAGACCAAAATTCTCATAACTGGACAAATAGGTAACATGATAAATGGAGAAAAGGTTGAAGTTGTGAAGGATTTTGTTTTCTTTGGATCCACAAACAAAGATCATGAAAATAGCATTCAAGAAATCAAAATGGTATTGCATTGAGTAAATCTGCTGCACATGGTCTTTTTAGTGTTACAACGCAAGGATGTTACTTTGAACACTAAGATGGGCCTGATCCAAGCCAATGTATTTTCCATTGCATCATATGCACGTGAACGTTGGACATTGAATAAGAAAGACTGTAGAAGAATCAATACACTTGAATTGTGGTGCTGGAGCAGACCACTGATCATACTAGGGCCTGCTAAAAGGACAAACATATCTGTATTGGAAGAAGTAACACTTAGAGGCAAGGATGGCAAGACATCATCTTACATACCTCACACATGCTGTCAAGACATGATGTTTGGTAAAGCAGAAGGGCAGCGAAAAGGAGGAAGGCCCTCAACAAGGCATCAATGGACTCAAGAATAGGAACAAGTGTGAGGATGCACGGGACCATACAGTGTTTCCTTCTGTTGTACATAGGGTCGCTATGGGTTGGAGCAGACTCAATGGCACTTAACATATGACTATCAACACAGAACATATTAATCATTAAAAATAATTGAATACTTATAAGAGAGTCTCCTGAGGAAGCCTGCTTTAAAACAAACAAACAAAAACTTTCTAAATTGGGAGCTTCACTTTATATTACATATATGTAATTATTACTTAAAAAATAATCTGCTTCAAACTTAGAGACCCTGATATACAGCATAAATGCACTTTCAAACATATCCCAAAAAACACAAAGAGTAGAAGACAAGCTAAATATTAAACACATATGCACCTCAAAAGACACTATCCAAAGAGTCAAAAGATAACCTAAGGACTGGGGGAAACATTTGGCGATGACATGCCAAACAAAGACTAATTTCTAACCAGTAAATAATTAAGGTATTGTGATCTGTCGGTAGCCTACACTAGTCCAGCATCCCCCTCTCAACAGTGTTTTAAAAATTAGTACCAGATGCTAATCAATGACATTATTAACAGAAGATTCTTATGCACTAGGGAGATGATCAATAATATTCTCTGCCATAAATAAACAAGGAGGTCTCTAGGGGAACCAGAGGCAGATAAAAAAACATAAATCCAAGATGGGAATTTTGGCTCAACAAAAGTCTAGCTACATTTTAAGAACAATTAGTTCTTACAACATGGCCCTGCCCTCATAAAGGAAACAGAAGATGTGGGTGCTATAGCAAAATGTGGAGAAGGAATTAGATGATGCCAGTCTATCAGATAGACTGGGGTCTTAAAGGGTTTTTTCCCCCAAACAAGCAGCCACCTAAGTGAGATGGCAACTAAGTCCACATGGAAGGAGCACACCAACATCCATGACCCAAAGGTTGTAAACTACATAATCCAAAGCCGAAGGAGGAAATCGTATCAGAGCTTAAATTGTGAACTTCTGGTATGTAGAAGGCTATGGATGTCAGTGGAATATCAACATATATTTGCAAGATCTACACAGGGAATAGGTTTCCAATGACCACCTTCTAGCCATAATTGAGGAATAGGAATAAACTGATTACCAAACAGAGAATATTGGAGAAATGCCTATAGGAAGTCAAAATTATAAACCTGACTTGAAAGATTAAAACTTTGTTGCTTGACCCCCTCTCTGACACCGTTGGGCCTGATCTGATTTTCAATAGTTTATGTGTCTTTTTTTTCATGTTAGGGTTTATCTATTATGTATTTTATCATTCTGGGTAGCTTTCTTGAATCATTGTTAAGTGTTTTTTCCCGTCAGCATGTGAATCCCAGGTTTAAGGAACTGATAGAGACAACAAGTAGAATAAGGATTTCTTGGGGATAGGTTGAGGAAGGGGGTATAGTAGAGCCGATATTAAGGAATTCAAGAAGGAAGAAAACATTCAAAACTGATTATGATACCATATTGATTGATGTGATTCAAACTATAGAATTGTATAATATCTGTATTAGCTACCAATAAAATGGTCTTGAAAAGAAAAAAAAGACTAATTTCTAAAATGTATAGAAAATTTCAAACAATCAATTAAAAAATCCAATTAAAAGTGGGCAGGGGGAATGAGTATGCATTTCACTAATGAAGACATTTATTAACTTGAATGAAGACAAAGACAACAATGCAGTCAGGCCAAAATGATCAAGCAAAAGGAAAGAGTTGGAGGAGCACAGAGTTAAGGGCAAAAAATATAAATATTAGTACATATGCAATGTGGAAACAAGTATTAACAATAATCTAAGGTTGCTTTACATGCAAATATTCAAAATAAATAAGAATGAGGGGGTGAATGGTACTGAATCCATGAATATAGAAGTTTGAAAGGATATTTCTACATATTTATATATGCAGCAAATATATCCACGAATATAGGAGAGCATACAGGGGACAGAGTTATCAAAACTCCAAAGTCAAAACAAAACCCTGAGTGGAAACGAGTCAGCGGGCCTACAGACACATGATAATAGTCTCAGGGAACATCAAGATCAATTTGCACAGCGCAGTGCACAAGGACTATGGTCTAAATGTTGCATTGGTGAGTAGCAGCTGGGACCCTAGGAGGTTTTGAGAAGCAACACCAGTGACCCTTACATAAATATATAGAGAAGGGGATTTATATCGAGGAAGGCCTCATCATGTAGAAGCGGGTAAGTCCAGTCTGTTCAAGTCCATCAGTCAGATGGTGAGTTAGTCTGGGTACACTACAGATACAAATTCATAGACACTCATATGTGTATAGGAAAAAGCTTTATAAACAAGAGCAATTGACTATTGAGGAAACATCCCAGCCCAGTCCAGATCAAGTCTATAAGCCCATTATTATCCCATATGTCCAATACCAATCTATAAAGTCCTCTTCAGACTCACAAAACACATGCAATGATGCCAAATGCAGGAAGATCACAGGCCAGTGGGTGGGAAGTCTTATGGATCCAGTGGCAGTAGTGGCATCTCACCACTGGCAGAGGTCTCCAAATGACTCTTCCAGCTCAGGGCACTACCATAGTTCCATGTGTCTTGTCAGCTGCAATGTCCCAGGGAGTAAACACAGAGATTGTGTCTCCCACTTCTAAGGGGGAATATTGGAGTTCCCAGAATCCTCAGGAGAAGGCCATGCCCACACAGAGACCTCATTGGCTATGACCTGATTGACTGGCTAGACTCCACCCCTTCACTCTTAATCCTTTCAAATTGACAAATGATTATATAACTACCACAGATGGCAAGCTGTAGGCTTCTCATATAGGTAGGGGTAGGAAGGTCGGGGACAGGGTTTGGGGGCTGAAGATCCAGCAAGCGGGAAGACCACATGGTATATGCAAAAAAAATGAATTCAAGTTCGGTCATAAAATGATGATTCCTAGGATTAGCTGGCAATATGGCAGGAGGTCCACAAGCCACATGCAGGATTCATATCCAGCAGAGATGAAGCTTACCCAAGGAGATTGCTTACAAAGAAGAGCAGAGCACATCCATGCGTAGTGCTTCTTTCTACATCAAAGCTGTGCCTTGCTCAAGGGAGCTGCGCTCCATAACAGATGCTGGTTGCTCACAGAGTTGACTATGCTGTGCAAATCCCAGCACAGAGTTTATAACAGCATGTGAAAGCACCTCATGGGAGATTACTGCCAAACTACTGACAATCCTGGTCCTGCCAAGCGACACCAACATCTAACTATCACAGCAGTTTTATAAGACACAACTCTTGGTTTCTTCTTGGCTGGGGTGAAGAATGAAGAAAACCAAGATGCAAGGAAACAATTATTCCAAAGGCACAAAGGGACCACATGCTTTCTAGATGTCATAACCCTGAGATCAGAAAAATCATTGTTACCATACCCAGCCTATCTGAAAGGAAAACAGTACAAAGTCATGAATAAAGTGTAAGGAGCATATAGAATGAAACTCAAAATCATAACAAAAAAAATAAATAGATCAGGCATACTGATATTACAGAGACTGATAGACCCTTAGGGAGCCTTCATGCCTGGAACTGAATTCATCCCCATTGCTCAACTTCTAGCTGAGTAATGCATAGACCTATAAAGTGATACCAACAAGCAAGTGTGTACTCTTTAGAACAATAAATGATTCACTATCAGATAAATCTCAGAAGGCAGGAAAGGCGAGGAGAGGAGGATGAACAGAAAGAGTTAGCACAGAAAGGAAGTGGGAAGAGGGCCATTATATTATAGGGCTTACAATTAATGCTATAAAACAAAATTGCACAAATTATTACATTCAAAGTTAATTTGCTTTGTAAATTTTACCCAAATCACAATAAAAAGCTATAACAAACCCTAACAACAAATATCCCATTCATAGTAGCAAAACTGTAAACTGAAGGGCATTGTTTTTAACATGCCAAAGATCTCTATTATAAGAAAAAATATTATTGATATATAAAGAAAAACTTGAATAAATAAATCTTAAAAACCAATATACTGATTTAAAAATCATTATATTTTAAGCCAGTTTTTTCAAGAAATGTTTAAGTTCTAACCAGAACCTTTGGAAAAAAGTATAGCAAATTGATTTTAAATTTTAATGGGAAGAAAAAGTACTTAAGGTTGAACTGGAAAATAAAGAAAAATTCACTCTGACAAATTTCAAATTTTCTATAAACATCCAATAATCACAAGAGGCATAAAATAATTAAAAACATCTTCATTCAGGACAAAGAAAACAAACAACAATGAATAAATATGAGTTAATGTGCTATAAATATATTGTCTCATATTAGTAAATAAAAAAACAAACTATTAAGGAAATTTCCAATCTATTCTTAATTATTAATAATAAATCTAATCTCATTCCATCTATCATGAGTAAGGTTAGGTGGACTAAATACTAAAATAGAATCATATTATGAAAATAAGGTGAGTTCTTTCATTTTAATAATCACAAATTTGAAAAGGCCAATTGAAGCAAAATATGAGAATCAAAAAATTTTTAAAAACAAAAATAATAGGTTAAAAAAACTACGCTTTGTTTTAAATGTCAAAACCACTCTGAGAGAAATACAAAGAATTATTAAAGTGGTTATTCCTGGGATATGAGCAAAAAAAGTGAAGTAAATGCCTTCCATTTTTATTTATATTTTAAAAATAACATAAGATGATATACTTAAATTAAAACAGAAGAGTAAATTTGTTTTAAAATTCTCATGGTATTTTTAAAAGGTATAAAGTAATGCACTTATTATTATAAAATGATTTGGTGGCCCTTTATGCATTTCACATTATAAATTAATCCTCAATTATGTAGATAATATTTTTAATTATGTTGAGTAGAAAAATATTACATTGCACCTGTGACTGGTTGATAATTTGTAAAAAGAGGGTTCTTAAGGAGATATTTGTACCTATTAGAGCACAAAAGCTCTTATACATTGAGGATATTGGTGATGTCAGAGGTTCTCATGATGCTATGACATGAGATAAGGTAGCCTAGAGTTATGGAAATGAAACTGTGCCCCAAACATTACATGGTATATCCATAGCACTGACCACCAACTCCTTAGTTTTAGAGATGATAGCTCCTAAAGAATGGCTTAGAAGAATAAGTACAAAGTGAATCTGCTTAGAGATGAATACAAAGTACACTTATAGCAGAGGGGGAAGGAGTACACAAATATAAAGGAATCAGGATAATAATTAAGGAAAACAGAATCAATGACTTTGAATTATGGTGTTAGCAAAATTTAATAAATATAAAATGGACTGCCATAAAGTAAACTCTGTTTTATAAGAAATATAGCTAAATGCTCCTTAGAAGGTAGGATGACACGACATGTCTCATGTACTTCAGGCATGTTATCAGGTGTCCCTGGAAAAGATACCATGCTTGATAAAACAGAGGGCAGACAAAACAGAGGAAGATCCACAAAGAGATGGACTGATATAGTTGCTGCAACAATCGACTTACATATAACAAGGTGACAAGTTTTGTGTCAAGTTGGCTGTGTCTGTAAGAATATATGGGTAGCATGCAACCCCCCAATGTGGTCTCAATTAGATGACATCCACTTGGGGTATGGCGTATTCGATATCCATAAAAGATATGTTTTGGAGAACTCTCCCTCTCTTCGTCCTCATGTTTCTTTGGACCTTGTGTCTGGCTCCTTGAGACTCGGGCCAGAGGCTTACCATGTGGGCTACCATACCTAGCAGCTGTTAGAAGTCCGCTGCCTTGCCTATGTTGGGCCCACTCAACTCTACCTCCACCAGCCTGCATTCGTCCCACATTCTGCTCCATCTTCCTGCTGCCTATTTGGCAGCCAGCAGTTTGGGAAAACAGGAAAGGTATTCAGCTGAGCATCGTACTCACAGACATGAACCAGATTTGGCCTGCTGCTTTGTAGCGGTGTCGGCTGCTTTCTTGATATAAATTTCTTTTTTTTTCTTTGGAAATAGAATTTTATTTTTCATTGTTTTATTAATCAATTTATTGGGAGGTAGGAGCTCTTACAAATCATGTAATTGTATTAAGAACACTTGTATATAAGTTGCCCTCAACAGGGAGTAAAATTTAGATTTCTCTCCTGAAATCATTCTTTTTTATTTTTTTCAGATCATTTTATTGGGGGCTGATACAACTCTTGTTACAATCCATACATCAATTGCATCCGACATATTAGTGCATATATTGCAATCGTTCTTTTCTAGACATTTACTTTCCATGTGCCATCAGCAATAATACCCATTTTTCCATGTCCAGAACCTCAGGAAGTTCCTTGTCAAAAAACTACAGCATTCATTGTTGAATGATATTCAACAAAATTTTACTTGCATGCAACCTCATTGATACTATTCTAGTTTGAACATTCTGTTGGATCACCTTTCTTTGGAATGGATACAAATATAGATCTCTTCCTGTCAGTTGGCCAAGTAGTTGTCTTCCAAATTCCCTGGCAAAGATGATGAAGTGTTTCTAGTGCCTTGTCAGCTTGTTGAAACATTTCAATTTGTGCTCCATCAATTCCTGGAGCCTTATTTTTAGCTAATGCTTTCAAAGCTGATTGAACTTCTTTCTTCAGCATCATCAGATATTGCTAAACCTCCTCCAAAGGTTGACCATTGACTAATTCATTTTCCTACAGTGACTCTGGGTATCCTTTTTATCTGTGTATCATTTCTACCCTTTACATAATTCAGTATTTTTCCAAAAAAAATTCTCAATATTGCAACTTGAGGCTAGAAATTTTTCTTGAGTTCTTTTAGTTTAAGCCATGCTGAGCATGTTTTCCCTTGTTTTTGTTTTTTATTCCTTTTTAAGTCTTTTCACATTTCATTATAATATTTGGCTTTGTCATCTATGGTTGTCATTTGAAATTTGCTATTCAGATCCTTGACTTCATCCTTCCATTTGTATTAGCTACTCTACATTTGAGAGCAAATTTTAGAGTCTCTTCTGACATCCACTTTGATCTTGTCTTTCTTTCTTGCCTTTTGAATGACCTTTTGCTTTCTTCATGAGTTATGTTCTTAATATCTTTCTATAGTTTATCAGGTCTTCTGTCATTATTTTTTTAATCATTATATGGGGGCTCATACAACTCTTAACACAATCCATCCATCCATTCTTCCATTGTGTCAAGCACATTATTCAATGCGCCAAACTGGTCCTTGAGAGGTTCTTAAAATTCAGGTGGCATAGACTCAAGGCCATATTTTGGCACTGGTGAATTTTTTATTTCCTTCAGCTTTATCCTGAACTTGAATATGATTAATTGATGGTCTGTTCATGAGTCAACCCCTGGCCTTGAGCTAGCTAATGATATTGAGTTTCTCTGTCATCTCTTCCCACAGATGGAGCAAATTTGATTTTTGTGCATTCCATCTGGGTAAATCCATGTGTATAGTCAACTTTTGTAATGCTGAAAAAAGATATTTACTATGAATAAGTCATTGGTTTTTCAAAATTCTATTATGTGATCTTCAGCTTCATTTCTATCAACAAGTCCACATTTTCCAAATTCTATTCCTCCCTTTCTAATTTTTGCATTCCAACTGCCATAGATATCAATGCATCTTGATTGTACATTTGCTCAATTTCTGACTGAAGCCATTGGAACAATTCTTCCATTTCTTGATCACTAGCTTTTGAAGTTGGTGCATTAATGTGAATAATAACTATTGATTTGAATTTACTTAAAGGCAACCAGATATAATCTATCACAGACTATTCTTCATGAGTTATTTCCCAGTATACTTTTTGACAGTGAGTGTAATATAATTCCTCCGGATTGTGTTATTCATGGCAAGTAAATGCTGTGATTTTTCTGGTTCAAAATTTTCAGTACCTGTTCATTCATCTCACTAATGCCTAGTATATCAATACACATGCATTCCATTTCATTTTTTACCAGTTCTACTTTCCTAGATTCATTCACACATTCCAAGTGCTGATCATTAGCAGATTTTCCAGCTATTCCTCCAAATCTTGAGTCATGTCACAACAGTAAATGAAGAGCCAGAATTATCTGCTCCCACAGACTTTACCAGACTCCTGTCACCATGGTCAAGTTCACTCTGATAAATCAGCCCCTCCTCAGTCACATTTCCAGTGCCCCAGACTGTAGGGGCCCATCCTTTGGCTCGATGTCAAGCAATATCCTGCTTCTATTCTTTAGATCTTCAGTATAGGACAGTATTTCAAGACTATGCATAGGGTGCCCGTGGCTCCTTTTTCCGAAGTGGGGAGTTGAATCTTACTGTCTGTTCTTAAACATATATAGATATAGATATAGATATAGATATAGATATAGATATAGGTATAGGTATAGGTATAGGTATAGGTATAGGTATAGGTATAGGTATAGGTATAGGTATAGGTATAGGTATAGATATAGATATAGATATAGATATAGATATAGATATAGATATAGATATAGATATAGATATAGATATAGATATAGATATAGATATAGATATAGATATAGATATAGATATAGATATAGATATAGATATAGATATAGATATAGATATAGATATAGATATAGATAGATAGATATATAAAGTTTTCTAGGGTAATTTATTAAACAATATCTTTGGAGATTTTTTATTTTTCAAAAAGTAAAAGAGAAAAAAAATGCTGCTTGAGCTAACTCACAAAGCTGTCCAAAGTTTGGGAAGATATACAGAAAAGAAGCGAACATTAGTTATACCTGAGAAGAGTTGCCTTGAGTTGTGATAAATTGTTTCTCATTTTAGGGTCTTCAGACTTGTTGGTATCAGCCTTGTCCCATTTATAATATAGACATTACAGCAAATTGCCCAGTTTGAAATCTAATAGATGCCGCCAAAGCACTTTAGGTAGACTGCATATCTGTAATCTAGTTGCCTCTCAAGGGTTAGTGCTGAAATCTGAATTGTAATGACTAGCCACTGGCATGTCTGAACTGGTGGCAGGGAAACAGAATCAAATACAAGAATGCATGTTTATATAAATAAACATCACAGTAAATGTAAATCTGGGCTAAGATATTGGGAAATGAAATGTAGCACAGGCTGCATTTCAATTTAATTGAGCTGTCACATTGGGGATTGAGTCTGCACAGTACTGAGAATTACATTCAAGAAAATGTTCCCTGCTATAAACTAATCAAGAACGAGGAGAATCTTTATCCTATAGATGCCTGCAAGCATCAAAGGTCAAAGAGGAGCTGATGGTTTTGAAAAATGCAGGTGACCATTCAAGCAGATTCTGTATGACAATATGGGCATTACAGAGTCTTTTATCTGACACTTTGTGCAATCTCCTAGCTGTAGTAACACAATAGACTATATGAACAAAAGTTCTATTGTATTCTTGCTAAATATCCATTTCTAATTTAACTAGTATAGGTTTCTTCCCCTTCTTATCTACATGTGTTATTAGCCATTTAAAGAGTGTTGTGACCATTACTGGAGATATGGGCCTTTGTGGATAAGAGCAGTAATGCTGCCTGCTTGCCAAGAAATAAAAATGACTAGATTTTATTCCCATTGCAGTAGCAGTGACACGTAAGTTTGTATCTATAAATTCTGTATGTAATATATTTAAATACTTTCCCTAAATATTCCAAAATCAACTCCAAAAAATGTTAGCCCAATAAATTCCATTAGATTCATTGACATGATATTACACTTTTTTTAATTTGGGAGATCATAATCATATGTCCTTAATTCTCCTGTACTTTTGCAAACAAACCTGTTGCTTTTGTTGTTTAAATTTCACTCTTTAATAAAAGTTCCATACTCAGTTTGGGCAGAGAATTTGGATATTACCAGCTCCCTTTAAATGAGATTGTACTAAGCAGCACACAATTAACATTATAAACCAGATAACCATATGTTGGGGCTGCATTATTGGAAGTTTAGCACCATCATGGCCCTCTACCCACTTGACTCCAGTAATGTGGCAGAGGTGTCACCCCAGCTATTGCCGTATGTCTTCTGGAAACAATCATCCTGGGTTGAGAACTATTATTCAAAAATCTTCATCAAGTATTTTTTATCCATAATCTGCTAAACACCTTGAGTAATGAAAACACTGCCATAAAATGAGGTTTCCAATTAAGCGTTCATCACCTTGAGCTGCATTCAAATGTAGATCACTTCGCATCCTCTAATTATATCTAAAAATCAGGCCAGGCATCTTTCAAGAGTCAGATTAACATACAGTGATCAAGACACTGTTTCTGCCCTTTGTTCAAACCCAGTAGTTGCATTCACTCCCAGTGTTTTCACTCGATCTACTTCTCCTTTCCTTCATCTCTTCCTTTCATTCCTGACTCCTTCCCTTTCTCCCCGTCCCCTCCCCCTTCTCTTCTGTCCCTAACTTCCTCCCTTCTCCTCCCTCCTTTTCTTCTTCTCTCCTTCCTATCCCCTTCTCTCCCTCCCTCTCTTTCTATTCTACTTTGCCCCTTGATTCCTTATTTCCTGTTTCTGCACTTTTGTTTTCTTAAGATCATTTTATCATTTTATTGGGGATCTGACAGCGCTTATAGCAATCCATGCATCAATGGTATCAAGCATATTCATACATATGTTACCATCATGATATTCTAAACATTTGCTTTCTATTTGAACCCTTAGTATCAGGTCATCGTTTTACCCTCCCACCACACCTCCCATCCTCGTGAACCCTTGATACACTATAAATTATTGTTGTCATATCTTACACCGCCCCCTGTCTCTCTTCACCCAAGTTTGTGTTGTTTGTCCCCCTTGGGGTGGGGGCTTATACATTGGTCATTACTATCGGTTCCCCCTTTCTCCCTCTTCAACCCCCATCTTCCCACTACTCTAATAGTAGTGCTACTCCCATTACTGTTCCTGAGGAATTAATCTGTTCTGGATTGTATGTGTCAAGAGTTATTTTCTGTACCAGTGTACATACTCCAGTGTAGCCAGAACTTATAGGCAGGACTGGGTCATGATAGTGGAGTGGGTGAGGAAGCCTCAAAGAACTGCTAGAATATTGTATGTTTCATTGGTGATATAATGTGACCTGATTGACTCATCCTTTCCTTGTGACCCTTTCATGAGGGGATGTCCTATTGCCTATGGGTGGGCTTGGGGTCTCTGCTTCGACAACCCCCATTCTCAATAATTTGTGGGATTTTTTGTTGTTGTTCAGGGTCTTCTGATTCCTGTTATCCGATCCCATCGAAATCTCATGATCTCATAGGCTGTTGTGCTTCTTCCATACGGCTTGCTGCATCTCTGCTAGATGGCCACTTGTTTATCTTCAAGTTTTTAAGACCCCAGACACTATATCTTTTGATTGCTGAGAACCATCAACTTTCTTCACCACATTTGCTTATGCACCCATTTTGTCTTCAGCGATTGTGTCAGGAGGGTGAGCATCGTAGAATGCCAGTTTGTTAGAACAAAGTGTTCATGTGTTGAGGGAGAGCTTGAGCAGAGGCCCAAAGTTCATAAACTTCCTCAATGTGTTCCATAAAAATATATGTACCTACACCAATACCTCTATGTTTATGAATTAGTATATTTCCACACCTAGTATATATGCACACCTATGTTTATACTTCTATCCATAGCTCTGCTTCCTAGATCATTCCTCTGTTTCCTTTTATGTTCCTCTTTCTCCACCATAACACTCCCCTTTTCTGCCTCTTAGTAATTCCTCTCAGTTAGATTGCTGTTGCTCCAACACCTGTAGGATCTCTACATCCGCCTCATAGTTGATTTTAATTCCTTAGTTGTTCCCCTATCTATAGCATTGTTTGCTCACTGCTCCCTTCCCCTGCCTCCTCCTCCCTACAAGTCCCTCCAGAACCATTGGTCCCATTGCTTTCTCCTCGGACTTGCTTCCCATGCCTAACTTTTATAAGTAGGCAAAACAACAACAGACACAAAACACAAGTTGAATAAAAAGAGGGGGAAAAAGAAAACTAACGAAAAAACAGAATTATAGGTCTGTCTGCTAACCTTTACGACAATCTTCCCACCAGTCCTGGAGGGTCCAAGAACTGCCCCTCTTTGGCTGAAGTCTAATTTGGGGGCTCCTAAGGGGGGTTGTGGCTTGGTTTTGCTCCTGTTGCTGATCTGTTAGGTTCCCTGCTTGGTTCATCCTACTGTGGGGACGGTCAGACTGGTCATCCCTACCATGTGTCCCCAGTATTGTCTTCTGTCACAGTATGCTCCAGTGAGGGGACATGATGTCTCAAGTTGCTGTCAGCCCTACAGTCCTCTCTGCCTTAGTAGCTTTCTTCAAGGACTGGCTTTGTGTGCCAGTATGGGGTCTGGTCCCTCACTCTCTCTTTTTCCTTCTTGGTTTGCTTCTATGTGGAAGTGGCAGGCCAGTCCCTGTCCCCAACCTGAAAGTTCAGTGTTGTCCTCTGTGGAGCATACTGCTAGGAGGGAGTCAGTTTGGTTTTGATTGGGGCCGGCCCTGTTGACCTCTCTGTTAATGAGCCACTCCATGTGGCTAAGTTGCCTTCAAGGTTTGGCATGCTGTGGGAGGGTCTGCACTCACACTCCCATTTCTGTGGAGACGTAAACAATACCCTTCCCCTAGACGGATGAGTTCCCTGCTCCCCAGTATCATTTTCTCACTCTTTTTTTCCCTTGCTTCCCTACCCCTTCCCTCTTCTTTGTATTGGAATCACATGTACATCCTTGGGTTTGGCCTGTCTCCCTACCGGATTACCTGTACCTCAACCCCTATACTGTGAGATAAGTGGCTTTTCTTCTATACCTACTGTGTTGATTACACTTACCTCAGTGGACCCATGTTGTACTTGTCCTTTTGCGACTGACAAATTTCACTTAGCATAATTCCCTCCAACTCTTCGCATGAGACGAAGTGCTTCATGTGATCATAAGTGTTTTTTAGTGATGCGTTGTGTTGCATTGTTTGGATGTGCCAGTCTTCTAACCTGCTTGTCTATCCTTGGAGATTTCGGTTTGTTTCCAATTCTTTGCGACTGTGAATTGATCATGATGAATGATATTTTATATACTTTTGTATGCTATTGGCCAATATTTTATGAATGGTTTTTACACGTGTTCATTGGAGATTTCAGGCATAATCCTCTATTCCTGTGGGATCCTTACTCTGTTTGGGTACCAACGGTATATTGGCAAGGTTTTAAGTTTGGGAGTTTGTCATCTTTTTCTATGCTCTTGAATAATTTGCGGAAGATCAGTGTCAGCTCTTCCCTGAATGCTTGGTAGAATTCTCCTGTGAAACTGTCTGATCCAGGAGCTTTCTTCATAGGTAGTTTCTTAATTATATTTATTTCTTCTTTTGCTATGGGTCTGTTGAGATTCTTGACCTCTATCTGGAATAATCCAGGGAGAGATTGTTTTTCCAAATAATTTTCCATGTCTTCCACATTGTTGAATTCATCAGAATCCAGACTTGCATAGTGCTTTGTGATTCTTTTTTAAAATCTCATTGGGGTCCATTGTGATTTCCTCGATTTCATGGCTCATCCTGGCTACTGGTGTTTGCTGTTTCCCTTTCCTGGGTTAGGTTTGCCAGCAGTCTGGAGATTGTGTTGCTCTTTGCAAATAACCAGCTTTTAACTGCATTGATTTTTTTCTGTATTGTTCTTTTGTCTTCCCACTTATTTAACTCTGCCCTGATTTTTATTATTTCTTTTCTCTGACATTCAAGGGTGTGTTCTGTTGACTCTGTTCTATTTCTGGAGATTTTGTGATAGCTTATCAGTCCTAACTCTCTATTCTTTTTTTCATGTATACATTAATCGCTATCAAACTTGCTCTGATAACTGCTTTTGCTGTATCGCACAGGTTTATAAACTTCCTAATTTCCTCTCTAATCTTGCCAGTACCTAATTATCGATTTCCCCTTGTTTTCTGTCGTACTTCTGTCGATATTCAGCTTTACGCGGTGGTGGTCCGAGAGGGACATCTGAGTGATCTCTATGAGTTGGAATTTACTCAGGCTCGGTTTTTCTCCCAGAATGTGGTCTAACTTCAAAAATGATCCCTGTGTACTTGGAAAGAATGTCAATTGTTTTGTATTTGCATGGAGAGCTCTCTAAATATCTATCAGATCCAGTCACCTCATTGTAGTGTTTAGATCTGTAGCCTCTTTGCTGAGCTTCTTTCTTAGTTACCTCTCCCTGATAGGGGTACCTATTAAAGCTACCTATTATGATTGTTGAGTCTATGAGTTCTTTTTTTTTTTAATTTTAATAAATTATTTTATTGGGGGCGCTTACAGCTCTTATAACAATCCATACATCCATTGTATCAAGCACATTTGTACATTTGCTGCCATCATCATTTCCAAAACATTTTCTTTCTACTTGAGCCCTTGGTATCAGCTCCTCCTTTCTCCCTCCCTCCCCCACGCTTCCATCCTCGTGAACCCTTGATAATTTAGAAAGTATTTTTATTTTCATATTTTACACTGTCCGCTGTCTTCCTTCCCCTCTTTGGGGTCTTTTTTTTTTTAATTTTAACAATTTATTGGGGCTCATACAATTCTTTTCACAGTTCATAAATATACATACATCAATTGTATAAAGCACATCTGTACAGTCTTTGCCCTAATCATTTTTTTCTCTTTTCTTCTTTTACATTTTATTAGGGACTCATACAACTCTTACCACAATCCATACATATACATACATCAATTGTATAAAGCACATCCATACATTCCCTGCCCCAATCATTCTCAGGGCATTTGCTCTCCACTTAAGCCCCTTGCATCAGGTCCTCTTTTTTTTCCCCTCCTCCCTCCCCATTCCCCCCTCCCTCATATGCCCTTGGTAATTTATACATCGTTGTTTTGTCATATCTTGCCCTATCCGGAGTCTCCCTTCCCCCCTTCTCTGCTGTCCCTCTCCCAGGGAAGAGGTCACATGTGGATCCTTGTAATCAGTTCCCCCTTTCCAACCCACTCACCCTCCACTCTCCCAGCATCGTCCCTCACACCCTTGGTCCTGAAGGTATCATCCACCCTGGATTCCCTGTACCTCCAACCCTCATATGCACCAGTGTACAGCCTCTGTCCTATCCAGCCCTGCAAGGTAGAATTCGGATCATGGTAGTTGGGGGGAGGAAGCATCCAGGATCCGGGGGAAAGCTGTGTTCTTCATCGAGTTCTTTTTGCATCTTTTGAATAGCTCGACAAATTTCATGGTTCTCTTTTTAGGTGCTGACTGGTCCCTGGTCTACTGATTCTTTGAGCATTATATAAGGTTGATCCTCGTCTCTTGTAATGGTTTGCACCTTGATGTCAATTGTGTCGGTGATTGGCATCACAACCCCTGCTTCTTTTCAGGTGCTGTTTGCCTGGTATATTTTCCATCAGCCTTTTCTTCTTAGTCCATTTTTGTGTGGACCTTAAAAATGTGTAGGCAATAGATTCCTGGTGATGTTTTCTGAGCTAACTTTGTCTTTTAATGGGGGAAATCAGCTCGTTAACATTCAGAGTTATTACCACCATCTGTGGATTCATTGCTGGCATCTTGTACCTTTTGTGTTGTGTGTTTTCCTTTATCTCTTCATATGAGTGTGCTGTGTTCATGTGGGGGATTCATTCTTGCCTTATTTTCCCTCTGAGGCAATGTTATCTTGGTTTCTGAACGTTGATTTCTGCATGAAGTTGCCGATAGGGTGGTCTCCTGTTTGTGCGTGGTGGCTGGTCTTCCAACCACAGTGAGTCAGCAAGGATTATATTCAGGGTTAGGAGTCATGTGATGTATTCTTTGAGATTTTCCCTCTCTGGGAAGACTCTTACCTGGCCGTCTATCTTAATAGGTAGTTTGACAAAATAGATTATCCTCAGGGTTTCTTTTTTTCCAACTTTTTGAAGATGTTCCTCTGCTCTCTCCTCCTCTTCATGATATCTGCTGACAGGTCTGAGCATATCCTTACCTGAGCATCATTGTCTGTGAGCTTCTTTTCTTTCTCGTGCTGCTCTAGAATTGTTCTCTTTTTCCTCAAATTTGCATAATTTAAATATTATGTGACTTGGTGAATTCTTCCTGGAGTTTAATCTAATTGGTGTCCACTTTAATCTTGCATGAATTTATGAGTTTCATTAATTAAGGTGGGGAATTGCTTCCAGGAATTCCCCCACTAATGTAGCTATTGGTTTCTTCATTGTTTCTTCTTCTGGTAGACCAATTATTTGAATATTGTTCCTCTTCTTAGCATCTTTCATTGTTCTTAGGGTTTCTTCCTCTTCTTTGATTATCTCAATTGACTGTCTTTCCCATTTGTTGAAATCTGCCTGATTGTCCTCGAAATTGCTGGTATGATACTTTGCCTCTTCTAGTCTGTGGTTAGGGCTGTTGTCTTGTCTTTTGCTTATGTTACCTTATCGATTCGTTCTTGTATTTCCCTTTGGTACGTGGACTTCATCCCTTCTATCATGGTCTTCATCTTTTCTATCGTGGACTTCATCTCTTCCATTATTGTGTCCTTATTCTGTGTTGCTTCCCTCACATCCTGAATTACTCCAAGCAGCATTCTGAAGTATTTTTTAGTGAAATATCAACATCTTTTTCTTCTAGGAGCATTGTTAGGTATAGGACTCCCTCTGCTGTTGCATTTTTTTCCTTGTTTTATTTTTGAGGGTGTTGAAAGTTTGTTGCCATCTGCATGTCATTTTGGAAGAACTCAGCCCTCAGGAGACTGAGATCTTCCTCTGTGTGACTGGTAAGAGTGGTTTCTGGAGACCTGTGGCAAACTATGGTGGTGGGTCAGACTGCTGTGTAGATGAGGTGCCATGGTGACTCAAAGGCCATTGCCAATGTGGGCCTCAAAGGGTGGGCTTAGACCAGTGACTGTAGATATGTCACTGGGCTGGTTTGAAGTGGGCCTGCAGCATGGGAATGATTTTGATCTGGACTATCTGGCCACAAACTTCAGTCTTTAAAAGATTCTCTGTTGAGCTCAAAACTGGTAAAACCAGTGTGGGTCTTCAGCTATGGCTTTCAGCACCTGATGGCTTTTTCTGTTGTGATATGTTAAAAATTCTAGGCTTTTCTCTGGGGATTAGAAATCTACCTGTCTTTTTATATTAATGCTATGCTAATGTACCAGGTTTCTGACAGCTTCCATTCAAAGTTACACAAAGAGATACTGCCTGGAATTGAAAGCATTCAAATTTTGGGTTTTTTTTTTCTATAATGGATTTGTGGCATTCCCTGGGAAGGGGGACCTGATTAGCAGAGTGGGTTTTGGGCTGACAGGATCTAAATTCTCTCCAGGCAGCATTCCTGTGTCACTCCCTACTTTTTCTTGCGCAATTCTGCAGGCTGTGCTCTGGAAATCTGTGTTCTGTCACCGGTTAATATTCCAGGGGCTCTTAAATTGCTACAAATTAGTGTCAAATTATCTCTTGTTACCCTCTTTGTCAGGCATGGAGCTGGGATGAGAGTGATATGGGATGGTCAATGTAGTCACTCTGCTCCTGGCTAAGGAAGGGAGATGCAAAGTCCAAAAATGCAGGAGTGGAAAGGATAGCAGAGAAGAGAATGCCAGTGTGAGGGCTAGTGGCTATTTTTTATCACTGTCTATGAACCTAGGATTATTACCACCTTTAGACAACAGTCTAGGGAAATTACTGCATACTTCGTGTTTAGGATGTAGAGCACAGGAAGGGGTGGCAGATGTCATTCTGCTGGACCTGTGTAGAAATTAGCAGAGCCCATGGGTGGACACAGTGAACTTAGAGCATTTCAGTGAATTCTTGAATCACTCTGTGGGCAAAAATTGCAGGGGAAGTTTTGAAACTCATATACTGAATCTGTTATTAGCACCAGCCTTCATAAACTTCATACACTGAATC
Organism: Tenrec ecaudatus; assembly: GCF_050624435.1. NCBI lineage: Eukaryota > Metazoa > Chordata > Mammalia > Afrosoricida > Tenrecidae > Tenrec > Tenrec ecaudatus. The sequence goes on from NC_134531.1 coordinate 98,046,396, forward strand.
TATTATTAGCACCCGCCTCTCAATATTGGCCTCCTAACTGATTCATTTTCTGATCTAGCAACAGGATCACCTGGTGGGTGATTCTACCTGAATAGCATCTTGACTCATCCTCTGTATTTTCTTTTTACTTAACAAAACAATAAGATATGTTCACTAAGTTTCAAGAAGCCTCTGAAATTCTAGAGTTGAAAAACAGCCCCCCCAAATAATCCATTCACTTCTAGAATTTATGAACTATCATGAAGATGAACACTTAAAATATCTTTAAATGGGGATTAATTCTAATAATACAAAAAGAAAATGGGTGAAATGAATTTTATTGAAAATTTTCAAGGCCTTACCAACGAAGGGCAGTGTGTGTAAAGATAATAAAGAGGTGATGATTTGAGTCACACAGCTATCTGAGATAAAAGCATGCCAGCATGAAGGAAAATCAAATACATGTGATAAGATGTCACCATGATTCTTTCTTTGACATTTTTTGTTCCTTTATTAATACCGCGGTTGTTAGCTACTATTGAAATTCGCTCCCACACATAATGACCCCTCTGTACAACAAAAGAAAATGCTGCCCAAACTTTCACTATCCTCACAGCTATTATGTGTGAGCTCATTGTTGCAGCCACCGCATCAATCCATCACAATAAAGGTACTCCACTCTATTATTGTCCTTCTACTTTACCATGCATGGTGTCCTTTCCAGGGACTGGTCCCTCCTGCTAACATGTCCAAAATGCCTGAGATGCAGTCTCACCCTTCTCAACTCTAAAGAGCATTCCAGCTGTACTTGCTCTTCCAGCAGTCAACAAAAGTGTCAATGTTATTAGCCAAAACCATAATTGAAATGTAAAAATTCTTCTTTGGTCGTCCGTAGTCATTGTCCATGCATATGAAATAATTGAAACTATCATAGTTCTTCATACAGTCACTGTACATCAGAATCTACTCAATGGCACAGCAAAGAACAATAACAAGGCAATTTACCTGTTGATTTCTTGGCAGGTCAAAAAGAGATAACATCTGATTATTAAAGAAGTGTTGTGAGAAAATTAGCCAACTTTTAGCAGCAAACACCCAGGAAAGCTCCACCAGGCAGTTCTTTTTCACAATGACAATAACCCTGCTAATTACTCTCTTCAATGAAAGGCATTTTTTGTGTGACGTTCTATAGGAAATCACTGAATATCAACCTTACAATCCAGATTTGCTCTTGCTTTCTTCTTTTTCTTTCTTAATCATAAAAATATCTTTAAGTGGCACCAATTTCTTTCAGATAATAATATAAAAAACACCACACTGAAATGAATAACTTCCCAGGACTCTCAATGCCTTAGGGGTGGACTAGTCGGCTGGTAACAGTTTCTTCAACCCAATGGACTTTACATTGAAAAATAAAGTTTATATATTTCAAAATATTTTATCTCATCTTTTCCCTGTAGGTTTTGAAGCTTCCTTGAATTATCTCATTGTCGTTTTGATCTCTCTGATGGCTAATCATGCTGAACATTTTTTTTATGTGTTGGTTGTCCATTTGGTGAATTTTTAATCAAGTCCTTTGCCAATTTATTTTTTGGAATGTTTCTATTTTTGTTGTCAACTTGTCCAAGTTTTATACATTATTGCTTATGGGAATCTTATCAAATATGAAGTTTCTAAAGATTTTCTCCCAGCAGCATTGTGCTAAAAGTTGTTTCAGCATGGCAAATTATATTCCCTTTATGCTAACTGGTTTAGTTAAGCTATCCAGCACATTTTATAATGGTGTCCTCTTTCCTGTCTCTGATGAAGATTTATCACAAGGAGCCTGGTGATATCATCTCTGGAATAGTCATAGTCACTATGAAGCGACCTTAATGCGATGCACTATGGAATGGTGGCCACTCATTTCTCTTTCTTGCCCACATACATATGAGTCTTTAATTGACTGAAGGACAGTAGTGTCATTCTCTTTTCGCCCCTTAGCACAGCTAGTCCTAAAAATGTTCAATGATATCATGCCTTGCTGAAAAATTTTGCTAGAAACCTTTGGATGCAGGACTCCTCTCCATTGCAGGAGTAAAACCTTTTCATCTTTTTGCTGTTTATTTAATCACTGAACTAGTTATCAATGATATTCTTGGGATCATGGTGACTTCTCTCTACAACCTCCAGTCCATGTAACCAGAATGTGCAAAGATTAAAAAAAAACATCATCCAGGAATATAAATTATTTTTATATGAAACAACTGAGTGCTAACTACCACTGCAATTTTGAACTTGATTCTGTAGCTTCTGAAAGAAATGCCCAAATAACCTACTGAAGTTAGCAGCACTACTTTAAATGAGATTTGCTTCTAATTGCATTGGTCATTTATGACTTCTCTTTCAAACTGCCCGGGGCCTGGGGCCTGAAGTGTTCTGCGTTTATGCATACCTGTTTGCTTATCTCTCTGTTTCATTCAGCTCTTCAGACATCAGCTCAGAGTTATCTGTGAGTATTTTAGGGTTAAAATTGATTTAGTTGTTTGTTTTGTTTTTATCAGTTCCAAGCATGTTTCCCTAAAACACAAGGTTGGTACCCCTTCTTGGAGTACTTTAGTATGTTCTCTCCAAGGTCAAGTGAAAATAGGAGAGTGACTAATGTCAGTCCACTGATTCATCTTAATGTTCCTCTTTCTTTTACTTTCATAAACATGCCTCAAAAAACTTCTCCCAAATACCAATTCCTATAATGGGGTATGCAGATCCCAAAGAGAATATTTGATAAATATGCACTTGACTTCTGCTCTTATGTGAGGCATTCAATAGATGTTACGAAGCATACTTAAGCAAATTATAATGCCTCTTTCCTCAGATAGCTTCAATTTGCTGTGTTGCCTGAGAAAAATAAGTCACAAATCTCATCACAAAGGTCGAGTTGAATTCGGTCTCATGGTGACCCTATAGCACAGAGTCAAATGGCCTCATGGGGTTTGCAAGGCTCTAAATCTTTATATAGAAAGATAATCTCTAAATCTTTATAGAAACAGACTGCTGCGTCTTTCTCCTACAGAAGAGCTGCTCATCAGTTCAAGCTTCTGACCTTCGGGCTGGCAGCAGAATGCCACTGTGTCTCCAGAGGCAGTCTAGGTGCAGACAAAAGTGAGACTATATCCAAAAGAGAATGCTGCTGTGCCATTGCCCTGATAAATTTATGTATTCATGAAGATGTGGTAACGAATGGTCAAGTATCATTAGTCTTACCTAGCTAAATCATGGCTTGTTTAAAATGTATTATAAAGTATAATACACTTTCACATTTGATCCACATAATAACGCTTAGCTCTTATTCGAGTCTATGTTCTCATCCCTATCTGAGTGTTACAGAAAACTGAATCATATCTTTTTTTATATAATGATTATTCAGAGAAAGAATCCTAATCTCTATTATTTTTATGGTAAATGGATCAAGCCTTCTTGAGACCCAAATGCTCCCCTTTTTGTCTTCCCTCTGTAAATTCCTAACTGCTGTTGAAATGAGAAGTAACTGCATTAATTTCTTTGTTCTGCTTCCCTGGGAAGTAGACTCTGAGTCAGCTATACACATGCAAAAGGTACCATAGAGAGAGTCCTTGGGAGCAACATCTGAAGGGGGTCTCAGAGAAGCAGGATCATGCAGAGAGAGTTGAATTTAAATGCACTTGCTGCAGAGAGATTGGAGGCTCTTTCTTCAGAGCCATTCTGTGTCAAAGCAAGAGGGCTGGGCCTTCTTCTGCAGCTCCTGAATGCAGGCTGCCCTGTGGCTACATTGTGACTGGGGCCTTCCTCCAGTCACTGGCCCACACCCCAGGGTTCCTTTCCTTCAGTGGCAACAATCAGCCCCCATAATTGAAAGCGTGAGTCCTACTTCAAGAAGGGAGTTCTAGGTGGCACATGACATATTTTGTAATAAACTCCCAAGAGGATTCCATAGAGAGTAGGATTCAGGAGATCTGAATTCTAGATCCTAGTTCAAAAATAAATAAATAAAATTGTCCAAAAGAATAAAATAAAATTGTGCAGTGACTCCGTTTATGTGTTGAGTAGCAGACCTGGTGGTGTAATGGTTACACGTACCGGTGCCATCCACATGACTGGCAGTTGGAAACCACCAGCCTCTCCCCAGGAGAAAGGGCTTTCCACTTCTCTAAAAGGTTACAGTATTAGAAACTCTAAAGGCGCGGGGGTGGGGGTGGTCGCTTTACGGCGGCATTGGCGATGGCATCGAGTTGAAAAGGAGCAGAGAGCTATTCAAAACTCCAAACTTACTGCCACAGAGTCCATGGGGACGCACAGCCACCCTACAAAACGGTATAGATCAAAAGATGCTACACCGATTTAAATTCAAAATGCCAATGTCTTAGCATGATGCAGTTGTACATCTTGGTCACAGGATATACCCAGTGAACATCACATGACTATCCTGTGCCACTGTCCTCCAGGCAAGAATCTAGAGATCCATGCTGTTTCTATCTATATTTTTGCCATTTCAGTACATGGTCACTGCCTCAATCCTAAAGTCATTTCTACTCAGGGATTGTTTACCAGCGTTAGCCGCATGGCTCTTGAACTTGAAGAGAGCTGGCATGCCTGTGTTTCTATGAGCCTCTATGGCAGCAGAGAACCAGTCACGGTTGTGCTAAGTATCTCCACATACACTTCTGGGATATAGAGTAGATTACAGGAAAATACCAATCAATGAATTACTTGTCGGTCACATGTTAAGCGAAAGCATGGTGGATCAATAACAAGAAGCAGCAGTCTGAAAATAAAATGGCATTGGACACATCTGCTGCAAATGAGCTATTGAAAGTTCGACAAAGCAGAGATGTCACGTTGAGGACTAAGAAGTGCCTGATCCAAGCGAGGTTATTTTTAATTGCCTCATTTGCTGTGAAATGAGGCAATGAACAAAGAATACCAATGATGAAGATATGCATTTGAATTGGCAACGCATATTGAAATGGATTGTGGATCTTGCCATGAGAACAAATACCTTAGCACAGCAGAATGCATCTTAGAGGTGAGGATTGCAAGACGTTATTTCATACACTTTAGGCATGTTTTCAGGAGAGACTAGTTCCTGGGAAAGGCCATCATGCGTGGCACAGGACAGCATCATGAAAACAGGAAGGCTCTTAGATTGTTTGACGCGGGCTGCTCAATGGCTCGAACTTAGCAAGAAGTGTGAGGATGGCAGAGAATGAGACTATGTTGCAATCGATTATGCATAGTCACTGTGAATGGGGACTGGCTTGATAGCACCCAACAGTAGCATCAATACCCTTCATCTAATAGGGCTACATAAGGGGCTTTGATAATTATAACAGCAAAGAATAAAAAAGCCTAAGTGGGGGGGGGGGGAAGATGAGCACATCTGCAAGGTAAAAACAAATGGTTGAAAGCAGGATATAATTGAGAGTGAAACCAAGGGTCCAGAGGATGACTGCTGGAAGGATGCTTCGGAGAGACGTCAGACAGGGGAGGAGCGAAGAAAGCATCAGAGACAATGGCAACAATCGAGTTCAGCTCTAAAAATAGAGGAACAAGAGTAAAGGCGTGGTGATCCAAAAAAATGATCCACTGAGAACCATATGGATGAAAAGAGATCGTTCTGCAACTGACTGCTCATGGCACAGGAGGAGGCAAGAGTTCTGACCTGGCTGGCACACATGGCGCTTCATTGAGTCTGAGGCGCCTAGCAACAACAGGAGCAATGACAACAAGAACAATTCGCCTCCCCAAGTAAAATAGCAATTATCTCATGAAAATCATTTAAACAAATTTTAAGATGGTCCTTCCTTTCAAAGTCTCATAGTCTCGAGTATATGTTATCAAAACTCCTGCAAAAGGACTTCCTAATGGGAAGGAGGACGTATGTTGGATGAGCTAAACTTTCATAGCCGAAACCCATCTGTTGAATAGCTAACATCAGTGGGGTGAAAATGTGCTCATAGCAAAAATTACCATGCTAAAAATTGCCCGCTGAACCACATTCCTTCTGTTTCAATATCTACACAAAACTGCTTCGCTCCATTGCTACCTGCAGCACACCTCCTGGACACCATGCCATTTCACGGCTTTAGAGAAGGAGAGATCCTGACATAACTCCAATTCCCCCTTTCCGTCCCCAAAGGAACTCCCACAGAATAAAACAATCTCAATCATCGCATTTAAAGAGAAATGACTCTGAGTACATAGGAAGATGCCAAACACCAATTTTTGGTTGAGGAAAAGAGAACTGAAATGCAATATACTTAGTACCTGCCTCGTGGCAGGTAGTTACTTGCTCTCCATTAAGCCTCACAATCTTTGAAGGTAGATAGTTGGATCTTTCTTTTCTATATGATGGTGTTTAGACTTACTGAGGTTAAGTTGCCTTTTCCAAGGTTAGAGTTCATTAAATTTCAGACTCAAAAAGAAATGCAAACCTGTATTTTTGTCATTTTTAAATCTTCTCAAACATACTGATGACAGGGAGTGAATAATTGGGTCAAAATTAGTCAATATAATACTCCGGCTTTATTCCAGGAATTTTATATGGGAACACTGTTTTGGAATTTAAATCAACTTAATTGTTAAAATCTCTAATGAGATATTTTTCTTATGTATTTACACTTTATGGTGGTCACAGGCCACAGAAACTCAGAAATCATACTAGGGAAACTTAAATATAATTCAGTCTGGGCGTTGTCAAAATTTACTCTATGTAATTGGAAATCCAGAAGAAATTAAATCAAGACCACCCAATTTGTTGGACTAATCTTCAGCTGTTTCTGACTTGGGTCATATCTGTACCAGTGACCATATGGTAACACATGTGCTCCGTTCTCACTGATGGACAACACTGTTCTTTCTGAACACTGAAGAGCATGTGTTCTAACAGCATCTGCTCACATTGTTATGCAGCAGCAGTTTTCAATGGACCATACTCGAGTTGAATGGAAATTCAGGATGTGTCTATCACATATAGCAAGGCACTAGAGATGAATGAGACCAGATGTTCCTGGGAGTCGGAGCAAAGGAACAATGGAATGCTTCTCTGCTCTTACTGCTGTTCTTGTTTCCCTCTTGCGTTTTCTGCAGCAAAATATATAGTGTAACCTGGCAAAGAAATATCACTACTCTCTGTAATTCAGAATGGGTTATCATCATATGTTTGCATTCTGAATCAGGTGTCAATGAAACTATATCTGAGTTGCTAAGTGATCATGTAAGCAGTCTGCAGCCCCAGGGACTTGTTGTATCAATTCACTAAATAGATGAAAAATTACATAAATACAAAATGATGCACAATCAACACATGAAGAGTTCAAAGGAGAAATAGCCCATGTGACACACAGCAAAATCATATGCATTTTAGAATCTTCATACTGAGAAGAAGGGCATTAAAAACAAAACTAAAGAGTTTGGGACGTTGATAAAAATGGAAACATGATCACCCCAAGTTTGGAGCATAGTTTTTGCTTTATAGAGAGCTGCTTTGATAAATCCCCCGTTCACGTGGCTTGCTCTGGAGAAGGCTGTCTATTCCAAAATTCTCAGCGAGAGGCATCCTACTCCAAAATGCCAGTTCCATCCAACACAAAGCCATACCAAAAAAAGGGTTGAGTCATGGAACTAAAAAAAATCCTGCCTTTCCGTACTCTGCATATCTCAAAAAGACAAAGAGAAGAGCGACTAGAGGAGAGGGGATGCAATCACACTTCTCACAGCGCCGAGCCGAATCCTCTCTGTGGTAATCATCAGGCAGCTGCTGGGAAAAAGAGCGTTTAATCTAAATGTAAAACAGAATGTACTGCTGAAGGCCTGGGCTTCAGTCCACTGATGGGAAACATGTCATCTTCTCGACCTTTTTCTTCCCTGGAAATGAATCGATGTTCAGCTTTGAAACCCTTCAGCACACTCCTGCAGTCACTTTTCCCTCAAATAGATCAAAAGTCTGTAATTCTGACTGGGAATGACACCCTGCAGACATGATGATTTGTGACAGATAATGCAATTGGTTCCAACAGTGTGATATGAGATCACAAGCAACGAAAGCAATCTACCTGCAAAATAAAATGTCTTCCAGTGGGACACTGTTCTGCTGCATCCATAAAACAGAGTTTGCACAAGGCAGTTCGCCCCATGAGGAATCAGCTCAAACGATACTGTTCATTTATTCATAGGATCACTGTGATGTTGTTATGGAGGTTGCTAGGTGCTGTAAAGTCTGTTCTGACTCATAGCAACTCTAAGTACACTGGAAGGAAAAAACAAACAAAGCTGGGTCTATATCGTCTATTGTTGCCGCTGCCGTGCCAACCCATCTCCTTTATGGACTTCCTCTTTTTCACTGACTCTTCACTTTACCAGTCGTCAGACTAGTTCCTCTTGATGTGCTGTCCAAATTGCAATAGACAATATCGCACCATCCTCACTTCCAAGGAACATTCCCGTTGGAATTCTTCCCAAACATGCGTTCATTCTTCTAACGGTACATGGTTACTCAATATCCTTCCCAACATTGTAATTGAAATGCACGAATTCTTCTTGGTTCATTTTTATTCATGTTCAGCTTTTGTATCATGTGAAGTGATTTTAAATACCATAGCGTGGGTCAGGCACACTTTTGCCTTAAAAGTGACATCTTTTCACTATAACATTTTAAGGAGGTATTAAGCAACAGATTTTTCCCAATGTAACACATTATTTATTTATTTCCTATTGTTTCTATGAGCACTAAGTGGGAATCCAAGTAAAAGGGAATCCTTGATAACTTCAGTCTTTTCTTTGCTTATCTATTGGCCCACTTGTGAGGGTTAGGGTTTTTTGTTTTTTTTTTACATTTAATCGTTATTTATATTGAAGGGTGTAGTCTTTGACCTCCATCAGTCAGTGTTTGTAGTCGTGCTGGTCTTCAGCAAGCAAGGCTGTGTCAACTACATATTCCAAGTGGTTAATGAGCCTTAGTCTAATCAGTCTTGTGCCACGTTCTTCTTCGTGTGCTCCAACGTCTCAGGTATTTGTTCAGCATACAGATTGAATTATTTGATGAAAGGATACAACCCTAACACATACCTTTTCTGATGTTAAACCACCTAGTATCCCTTGTTCTGTTCCAAAGATGGTCTTCATGAGGACAATAAAGAGTTTCGGCATTCCTATCCTTTGAAAAGTTATCCATAGTTTATTATGATCCACATAGTTAAATACCTTTAAGCAGTAAAAGAAGTACAAGTAAACATCTTTCTGGTATTCTTTGCCTTCCAACAAGATCCATCTGACGTCAGCAATGATATTGCTTGTTCAATGTCTTCTCCTAAATCCAGTTAGAATGTCTGGCAGTTGTCAGTCTAAATATTGCTTCATCTAGTTTTGTTTTACCCATGGAAAAAAATTACTTGTGTGTGATATTAATTATATTATTTGATCATTTCTGCATTCCATTGGGTCACCTTTCCTGGGAATGAACATAAATGTGGGCATCTCCCACTCATCCAGAAGCTGTCTTGCAAATTTCTTGACATAGACAATTGAGTACCTTCAGAACTACATCAGTTTTCTGAAGCATTTTAATTGGTATCTCAATTCCTGAACCCTTATTTGTTTGTTTGCTATTTTCTTTTTGCCAATTTCTTTAGTGCTTCTTGAACTTCTTTCTGGAACACCATGCGTTGTTAGTTATATCCTACTTTTTGAAGTAATTGAACATCATTTAATAATTGAACATGTATTTGGTATATTGACTCTGTTTTCCTTCCATCTTCCTATAATGCATCCTGCATCATTAATTGCATTGCTCATAAATCCCTCAGTATTGAATTTGAGGCTTGATGTCTAAGAAGAGCTGAGTATGTTCATCCAGTTTGGTTTTCTAAGTCCATGTCTTTGAACATTTCACCTTTATTCATTTTTATTGAGCTGCTTTGAAATTTTCTGTTCAGCTCTTTTACTTGATCATTTTTAAAATTTACTTTAGTTGTTCTACGTTCAAGAGCGACGTTCAGATTCTCTTCTGACATACCATTTTCTCTTTTCCCAAACTTTCTAATAACTATTGTTTTCTTTTATGAGGTTCTTGATGTCATCCGCAATTTTTCTGATCTTTATTCATTAGTGTTCAAAGTGGCCAGTGTGGGGTGGAATCCAGACCAGCATACAGACAAGCTCCTGCTGCTATCCGAAAGACTGTTTATGACTGCTTGTTGCCGAAGGGGCTGTGTCTTCTTTTCTCTTCGTCTTTGTTACTCTGGAAGGTCATTGGCGCCCATCTGTCCATCATGGGTGCCCCTGCTACTATCAGAAATCCTGCTGGCAACGTTTCCATCAGCACAACAATGCACAAGCCACCACAGTACGACAAACCGACTGAGGAGGGTCCTTGTGATAATTTCATCAAAATCAGCAGTGGACTCAGGTAAAGTCTAAATTTTAGTATGAAGATGCTATGGGAGATTATGCAAGGTATTAGCAAGGGAAGGCAAGTCTGTAGAGGTCAACTGTTTAACATTATCTCAGCAACAATGTTATGAGCACAACCTACTTTTTCTGCACCTGGGTGATTTTTCTAAAATATTGTTTTACTGTGACATTATACTTAAATTACAAACTTTTTCTACCCTATATATTTATTTATTTATTTTTAAGCATTTTATTAGGGGCTCATACAACTCTTATCACAATCCACACATATACACACATCAATTGTATAAAGCACATCTGTACATTCTTTGCCCTAATCATTCTCAAAGCATTTGCTCTCCACTTAAGCTCTCTGCATTAGATCCTCTTTTTTTCCCCTCCCTCCCCGCTCCCCCCTCCCTCATGAGCCCTTGATCATCCACAGATTGTTATTTTGTCATATCTTGCCCTATCTGGAGCCTCCCTTTCCCCCCTTCTCTGCCGTCCATCTCCCAGGGAGGAGGTCACATGTGGATCCTTGTAATCAGTTCCCCCTTTCCAACCCACTCACCCTCGACTCTCCCAGCATTGCCCCTCACACCCCTGGTCCTGAAGGTATCATCCACCCTGGATTCCCTGTGCCTCCAGCTCCTCTGCACCAGTGTACAACCTCTGCCCTATCCAGTCCTGCAAGGTAGAATTCAGATCATGGTAGTTGGGGGGAGGAAGCATCCAGGATCTGGGGGAAAGCTGTGTTCTTCATCGGTACTACATCGCACCCTGACTGACCCATCTCCTCTTCTAAACCCCTCTATGAGGGGATCTCCAGTGGTCAACATTTTTGTATTACTTTTTGTATTACTTTTCTTCTCCTTTGTAAATGAAAAGGTCATTGGAGAAAATCTTCTCCCCAGTCCTGAAGGTTCCTTTTCTAGAACTCCAACGATTTGACAAGCCAGACTCCTCACCCTCTGTTTGAGATAGATTGACGGGCAAAATTGAAAAATAGGAACGTAAACATTCCTCTTATTAGGGCTGAGTAACCCACAGAGGGCAGTTATCTCCTTCTGATCCTCATTGTGCTGCACGTATCTAAGCCAGTCCCTCTAAGTACAGAGGTATGTAACCTGAGTAAATTCCCACGGCTGTAAAAATAGCTCCTCTCTGTTTCCTCTCTTTCCATCTCTAACTTTCCATCCCTCTCCACCTCTCCATCTGTGTTCCTGTCGGACTTAACCAAGACCTTTCTTTCCATCCCACCTCACCAGTTTTCCACATGCAGTAGAGGTCTCCTATACTACTTCCAGGGACAGGCCTATCAAAGGCACATCCAGGACTTACTTCCCTAGCTGCTTAAAATTAGCTATTTATAGAACAGAGTATTAGGAAACCCATTTCTTTTCACCATAATCTACATCTTTTTCAGTAACATAGATGATATTTGAATCTGCCATTTTTCTTACTTTTCAATTTATGAGACTCCTTCAGGGAAGATTGATTTTATGTATTGTGATCCAAATATGTCTGAGTGTTACAGCTCTCGGAATGAGAGGAGCTACAATGAAAACCACATGAAAACTCTGGATAAGGAAGGAGTGCTTAGAAAATAATTTGTTTTGTTTTATTTATTATTGTTGTTGTTGAGACTAAATGCAGTAGAATATTCACTAATGCAACAATTTCTACCTATACAATTAAATATCACTGATTACTTTCTGTCCCAACCTCCATTTCTGTGTTCTTCCTGACTCACAAAAACTCATTGATCCCTAAGTACATTTATGAAATTGAATTGCGATTGTCAATATTTCTCATATAGTTAAAATTTTAAAAAATCATAATTCTCAAAGCAGATGTTTTCTATTAGTCAAGATAAACTATTGTTTGGCTTTAAGAAGACTGTAAGGGCTATATTTGGTTTACGGTTTACAGATTATCTCTGGAAAATAATTTAGGAGACTCATTCAGCATTCATTTAAAACCCAAACAAGTTCACTGCCATCAAGTTAATTCCGACACATCGCAACCCTATAGGACAGAGCAGAACTGGCCCTGTGAGTCTCCAAGCTTCTAACTCTTTTTGGGAGCAGAAAGCTTATTGTTCCCTCGCAAAGTGACTGGAGGTTATAAACTGCTAACCCACTCTGTCCAAGACACCTGGATTCCATGAGAATTTGAAATTCTGCTCTGCATTTCCCTTCATTCAGTCAAAAGTATTTATTTAACTTTTGATTTAAGTGTTCAGTAATGGTAGCTGGGCATCATCCAGTTGCGATCTCATGTCCAAAGTTGTTCATAGAGGCAATCGGTCATACATTCCAGTTCCTCCTCCTAGTTCTGCCTCTTCTTCCTCGAATTCTTCTGATTAATAAGCATTAATAGCTGTGAGAAAGTAAGACATTTGATTAATAATATCTTATTATATGAGGTCACACCTCGGTTCTCTAGATTTGCTTTGATTTGGGGTACCTCAGATCATTGCCATATTGAGAACAATGGGAATTGTGCTGAACACAATTATATATTTAGAATGGACATTTAATTCAAAGTAGAGATTTGAAAATCAGAAGGTATACACCAGGGATATCCCAGGAAATGAGTCCTAATGTGCATTGGTTATAAAGGCCTTCCCAACACTAAAACTGTATGAATCTCCACTATTTCCTGCTTTCCTATAAGTTTCTCTCTTCTCCTAATGACATTCAAATGCAGCTGCCTACCTTAAATAAGAACAATTTTAATTAACTTTTAAATGTGTTGCAAGTAGATTGAAAGATCTGAACCATGTCTGTGCCCAAGCATTTGATGATGTCCCTCACGTATCCCTATATAAAATCTCTAGAAATGAGCATTTTGCTTGCCAAGAGGAGCATTTTAAAGGTTGGAGGTCCCAGGTGATCAAAATAATTGGGGCCAAAATTAATCAGCATTATCTGGAAAGCTGCCTCAGTTCTCCACTTTATTTTAAAATTGACATAATCATCGTGTATGGCATTGAGAACATCTGTTCCCATGATTCCCAAGGAGAGAATGGAATAAATCACTGTTCCCCAAAAGATTTGCATTTTACTGAACGTTAACTTCAATTTTATTTGAGGTTTTTAAAAAGTCCCAAAAGATATACTAAACATTCACTTTTAGAATATTTGCAGCATACAATGTTTGGTGGCACAGAGATTGACAAGAGTTTCCTTTTGACTTCAAGAGAGAAGAGCAACCGGAATTTTCCAAGACAGCAGCATATTATTCTCTTCTCCCCTCATGCTCACAGTACTCAAAATGACTTAGAAACTCCCAGAATGCAAAACTCATAAAAGTTAGTTTCTACCATCAATGTAGTTCCAATTGTTTCCTTTAAGCCAAACTAGATATCTTTAAAAGAAGGAATAGCCCCTTAATATTGTCATGTGCCTGAAAAAAATTATAATAAAAATAAGATTTGTACCTCTATTAAAAGATTGGAAATCAAATTATTTACTCCATCTTTTTGGTAATTAAGGGAAACTCAAATTAAAATTCAGCAATAAAGCTACTCATACAATGCAGGTTTGTTTTGTTGTTTTTTTGTCAAAGTTAAACCATTTTCATTTTGGAAAATCTTTTTCAAGTTTCAAAGTGAAAAAAAGTAGAAACAAATATCAGCCAAAAGAAACACTGAGGATGTAATATCACAGTGCCAGTGCTCCCTTCCAAATCTAGAAACCCAGGGAAGAAACAAGCAATTTTGGTCTGAGAATTCAGCTCGAAGGAACAAATCATCTTTTGGTGGTGGCGTGGGGATAGGACAGCATGGAGTGTGACAAGTTGATCAATAAGTTAGTCATTAAAATAGACTCTCTTAGTTGAGTATAAGATCAAAGACAGAAATTTGACTTGAACAGTTAAAACTTTGTCTGCAGGTCCCCCTATGATGCATGTTGGCCTTCATCTGGTTTCCAAAATATTCTGTATTTTTGCTTTGTATTGCTTGACTTTTTGTGTGTGCGTGCACATATTAGGGAGTGTCTAGGTCATTGTGGTCACCATCTTGAAATGATTTTATATATTTTTTCATTTATCAACATGTGATTGTGATGCAAGCAAGATGAAATCTACATCTTGAATCTTTTTTCTGCTTATCATGATGTCACGCTGGTGTAATCTTGAGGATTTTGATCTTCTTTACATTGAATTGCAATCCATAATTAAGTTTGTAATCTTGACCTTCATTAGCAAGGGCTTCAAGTCGACCTCATTTCCAGCAAGCAGGCTGTTCAAAAGCCATCCTTCAATCTGATACCTCATTCTTCTTCATATAATACTATTTCTGTGATTGTGTTCCTCGCATACACATTGAACAAGTATGGTGATGGGATTCACCCCTGATACACACCCTTCTTGATTTTATAACTCACAATCTCCCCTTATTCTTTTGGAACAATTGCATCTTGATCCATATACAGGTTCTGCAACAGCACAATAAAGTGTTCTGGAATTCTGATTCTCCTCAAAAATAGATGTAGTTTGCTATGGTCCATAAAGTCAAATGCCTTTGTTTCCTTTAAGCAAAACTAGACATTTTTTTTTAAAAGGCATAGCCCCTTAATATCTTCATGTCCCAGAACACAAGTTACCCTATTTCTGATATTCTCTGCTTTTAGCGAGATCCCTCTGGCATCAGCAACAGTACCCCTTATTCCAGGTGCTCGTCTGAATGTGGCTTAACTTTCTGGCAGCTCCCTATCACCGTACTTGTTGGATGTGATACTTGTTGCATCCTATGAATCTGTGGTTGGATGATCTTCAGCAAAATTTTACTTTCACTTGATATTGTTCCAAAATGTGAGCATTCTGTTGGGTCACCTGTCTTTAGAATAGGTATAGATACTCTTCCATTTTGTTGGTCAGCTAGCTGTCTTCCAAAGTTCTTGGGGAAGATCAGTGAATGTTTTCGGTGCTTCTTTAGTTTCTTGAAACATTTAAATTGGCATTCCATGAATTTCTAGAACCTTGTTTTTTTGGCTAACACTTTCAGTGCTGCTTGAACTTCTTCCTTCAGTGCCATTGGGTCTTGCTCATATGCCACCTCCTGAAAGGGTGGCAAGCCATCTAGTTCTTTCGGAGACAGTGACTCTGTTTAGTCTGTCCATCTTCTTTTGATGTTTCCTGCATCATTCAATATTCTGCCCACAACTTAAGAAAAACAAAACCCCAAACCTCACTGTCATCAAGTAAATTCTTTCTCATAGCAATCCTATCGAACTTCCCTACGGTTTCCAAGACGGTAACTGTTTATGGGAGTAGGAAGCCTCATTCCTCTCCTGCGGAGCAGGCTGGTGGTTCTAAATGATAACTCGCTGGACAGCATAGCCACTATACCCCAGGGCTCCTGTGCACCCACGAGGACTAGATGTGTCGTATCGTGCTGCCTGTGAGAACTAGAACTCAACGGAGCTGCCTTGTTCATCCAAGTTTGGCAGACGTTTTTGCCTTTGACAGATTGTCATCTTAACCACTTTTAATGGTCTTTTTAGTGGGAAATATTGGCATTTTATTCACAGTGGTTTCCAGCTTTCACAGGTTCCACCTTTGGTGAGTTTTACTACATTACAGGAAAATTGTGAGAAAGTTCTTACAGAGGAGCTCTATGCTTTCAAACGTGAATGTGAAATGAAACTCACCCACCCGCTATCATAGAGTTGATTCCAACTCAGAGAGACCCTGTGTAGCGTCCGTGAGCCTGTACACATTTATGGGAGCAGACAGCCCCACCTTTATGCTGACAAGAGCCCGTGGGTTGGAACCACTGACCTTGCAGTTATCCATCCACCAGTGGCACCAGGGCTCCTGTAAAACTAAAACTTCTCTAAAAAAAGAAAACAATGAAGTGTGAAAAAATTCCACTTAAAAATAGATTTAATTAAATCCGCCTAGTGTGATCTCTTTCTGTTTTGAATCTAAAGAGGGGCTTTGAAGTCTAATATTCTAGAGACAAAAGTTTTTATAAGTAAACGTGGTTCACATAAGAAGTAGTGTAAAGGTCATTTGTTGCTTTTTAAAAATATTATAGGCTATAAGTTTCTATGTTAAAACTGCTGCATTATGAAAGATTTTCACACTTTGTTTGAAATTTTAGAATAGCTTTTATTGATTGGGGCAGGTAGAAGAGGGCACAATCACTGCATAGCGATTATTTCTCATTGTTAACAATGACTCAGAAATGTGTCATCGGCCGACTCTAAATATTGAGCCTAACAGATAATGCAAGATCTCACCAGGCAGCCCCAACTGCTAACTGGTATAGTTTGGATATGATTGCATATCTGATCTAATACCTCCTCCCTACTATATACTTAATGCAGCAGGACCCCTTCTTCTCCAGGTGATAGTAGATGCAGCTGCTCCTAGTAACAGCTCATGACTGAGACTGGGCACTATCTTGGGTATCCAAAATGGATGGAAAGCAGTTACAGGGAGAGAATGTAGGCGACCTGCAAATAGGAATGGCAGGGCACGTGAAGATGCCCTAACAGCTGTGTTGTCATCGCAAATCCATGTCTTCTCAGAAAGAGACAATGTGGTAATTATTAAAGAGTCTTTATTCATTGTGGCTATGGACTGTTCACCAGCAAATTGTTGGGTAAGTCCTGAGACAAAAAGCTACTAGAGGTGATGTCCCTCCGAAAATTACTCCAGAGAGAGAGCTCCGCATGAATTTGAAAAGAAAAGTCAAAATAGTGTTGAGGAAATCATAAAACTTTTCTCCCATAATCTAACTTCAAAAATGTGTTACCAAACACAAGAATCTCTTAAACTATCAATATAGGCTAGAAATAAATCATTTAGTTCAGGGAAATAGGATTACTGAGTTTAATATAGCTATCAGGAAATAGTTTTTATTATATCAAAACTAAATTCTGAGTGACACAATCTTAGCGAATGAAGCTCTATCAAATATATGATCCAATGATAATTCTATAGCTTCACAGAACATTCTTATTGGCACTTATCATTCCTAGCCTACACTCACTCAACTGGAATTATTTTTAAGGAAATAATTTGTTGCAGTGAAGTTTAAATCTCCAGGTTGAGTTGAGGGTGTCTCCTCATGGGCACAGTCAAGGCCCCATAACCTTTATCATTTTATGCAAAGGCTATCGATGTTATCTGTTCGACACTAGTTCCACTCATTCTCCCCGTACTCCTCCAGCCACCCCTGCAAAAGACCCTCTTCTAAATTAGAATCTATTCACTCTCAATTTTCTCCATGGTCTTCTTTGGCTAATGCAAATTTAAACTATAAGTTATATGTATAGATCATTGTATTGGGGGTTCATACAACTCTTATCATAATCAATACATACATTCATTGTGTCAAGCACATTTGTACATTTGTTGCCATTATCATTTTCAAAACATTTGCTTTCTACTTGAGCCCTTGGTATCAGCTGCTCATTTTTCTCCCTCCTTCCCTGCGACCCCTCCCTCTTGAACCCTTGGCAATTTATAAATTGTTATTATTGTGTCATATCTTACACTGTCCTACATCTCCCTTCACCCACTTTTCTGTTGTCTGTCCCCCAGGGAGGAGGTTATATGTAGATCCGTGTAATCCATTCATATTTGTAAAGAATGCTTGACAAGTTGTAAAGGAAAATAAATGAGGATACTGCCTGCTGTTGCAGTCAAGTATTGAAAATAACCTATATTCACAGATGCATGATGCAGACTATGATTTTACTAAATATGAACATTTTACAATGAAAAATTATTTATTCAGAAATAAATTTGCATTTGAGGTTTTTATTAAAGTTTTAGCTTACATTATTTTTTGAAGGAAATTTTTCTTACTATTTTGTACTCATAGCAAAGTAATTAATGTAAAACCCTAGCAGATGTAATTAGGGCCAATTCATGCAAATATACAACTACTTCTCACTGTCAACATGGGTAGGCTCCAGAAACCCGGTTGTTATGTGACAAACAGTGTATGCCGAAAAGAAGAATGGGCACATCAGGCTGCAAAATGACAAATAGTTACATTATTATAAACCTGTCAAATTACATCATTACACATTTCCAAATTATATCACCATGACTACCAAACCACTGAGAATCATGGCCCAGCCACGTTGTCACAGAAGTTTAACCATCACGACCTGCATTACCCTCCTGTGGAACTTTAGTGTTCATTGTAACCATGAATATGTTTTTAATGCACAGATTAGTTGCATAGTTGCTTTTATACTTTTGTAAATACAAAATGGCAAATAATAAGTGTCAATACATGAGGATTAGTCTTCTTCCAGAATATGAGTCAGAACAAAAATGAGTGTCACAAAATGGAATTTCAAAGTGATGAGTAAGTTTAGAGGGAAAACAAAGTAAAATTGGTAATTAATGCAATTAAACCTGGTGATCCAATTTGAAAATAGAAAAGAAAATCAAAATCTTTAAGTCATAAATAGATGCAATGGAGTATTTCTCCAATCCTTGCTATTTTGTGAATTCTTCAAATGCATAGTTCAATACATCTTAAATTAGAAAAAAATAGGTCATTAATGAAAATTGTCCTTTTAAAATTATCTTAGAATGAGATGTTTTATCTGGAAATCCTGGTGCTTAATTTAAAGTCTTGTTACTAATGATGTCAATAAAGCTAATATACTTGAAAAATGCAATGACATTTCTCTACATGTTGCTATTGCTAGGTACCTTCAAGTTGGTTCCAACTCAAAGCAACCTATGTGCAAAACCAGGAACCCTGGCTGGCCTGGCGCTGTCATTGTGATTGTTGTTGTTGAGGCCATTGTTGCAGCTCGGTGTCGATGCACCTTATCGAGGGTGTTCCTGTTTTCCTCTGGATACTTTAACAAGCTGGATGTCCCGTTCCAGGGACTGGTCTCCCCTGCTAACTGCCCAAGTACAGGAGACAAGTCGCCCTCATTTTCGAGTTGAAAAAGCACCCTTCAGCTTTAGCCTGAACTTGATTCTCTGTTTTACACTGGATCCCTTTCCTTGGTTTGAAGGACAGTATTGAATATCTCGTCCCAAAGATGTAGTCAATTTGATTCTCCCTATTCCATTTGAGAAAGTCCATGTACACAGTCATTCTTTCACGTTGCTGAAAGGGGTATTTGAATTGAAGGTGGTGTTGTTTGCAAAATGTTGTCATTCCATTTCCGGCTTTGTTTCTATCTCTGAGGACAGTTTCCAACTGCCGAGCCTCTGTACTTCCAATTTTTGCTTTACAATTGCCAACAATTATTAATACCTCTTGCATAGCTTTGGATCGATTTTAGACTGAGGTTGACATAATTCCTTAATTCATTTATCACTAACTTTATATATTGTCCATAAATTTGAATAATTGTTGTATTAAATGGATTTCCTTGTATATTGGCCTATCACAGACAACATTGCACTTCAAGATAGATCTTGAAATGTTATTTTCAATTATGAAAGTTATGCCATCCCTTGTCGGTTGGTAATCCCCAGCATAGTAATACATATGATTGTCCAACTCAAAATGGCCAGTGTCAGTCCATTTCAATCCACTGTTGCCTAAGAAACCAATCTGTATGGGTTCCATTTTTGATGACTTTCAATGTTCTTGAATTCATACATTCACTTTCCAATTATTAAAAATGATTACAGCTATTTCTTATTATGAATCATGGCCCACAAGCTAGTGAAGGTTCAAAACTTGACTAGGGGCAGGCAGTTTTTCACTCTGTTATTGAAGGTCACTGTCAGTCAGAGCGCACTCAATGGCACCTAATCCCAACATCTGCTTCGACTAGGCACACTCTTCCCCAAGCATATTTTGAGTGTCTTCCAACCTGATGGGCTTACCTCCCAGCACTATTATCTAACAGTGTTCCATTGCTATTTATAAGATTTCCCATGGCTAAGCCCTCAGAATTTGACAGCCTATTCCTTATTTATAGTCTTTTCTTAGTCGGAGGACTGTTGAAATCTGTGGATCATGGAAAACTCCGCTGGTATTACAAATTCCATTGCCATCACTTCCACCAACACACAAGGAGGCACGATGATTTCTCAACATCGAAACATAAATTTGGTACATATTGATTCATTAGCATCACAAAGAAAGTCCTGCTCAAACGGGATTTAGATTTGTCTGCAGGTTGCAGTTCTAGAATTTACAATACATGGTTTGGATAGGATACATTTCAATCCATAACAGCTCTAAAGACCTAAATTAGCTAACAATGGAAAAGTGACAATAATAACAAGGGTAGCACTAAGCCCATGGCACAAATTGGTAGACAAAAGAAGGCTCTCCAAAACTAGGATAGAAAATGTCTTAAATGTGACAAAGTTAGTAGCCATGGCCTACATGCATTTAGATTGCATGACTGTATGTTTTTTCTCATAATTGTTATCATTAACCCTGAGTCTTAAAAAATGAAATTCTTACACTAGAATTGAGAAATGCATTTACTATTTAAATGAATATACTGACATATATAATTTTGAAATATACTTCAAGTGAGTACTATTTCTGGTTATAAGCATCTGAAATTAATTACCATAGACCTACCCCTGACATTTCTGTCTCCTCTCTTAGTTTTTGCTTGTTCTCCTCAGCACAAACATTGTCTTCTTTACATCTATTTAACCCCAGAGACTCATAAGATAGAACATTGTAAGAGTTGTTGATGAATTAGGTGATTTAATGTTATCCAAATAAAATATTTACATGGAAAACAGAGAGGAAATGAGCAAAATGCAAATAGATTCATACTCCCTAAAGCCATGAGTTCTCTAACCACTCTCCCACTCCCACCCCCCATCACTCCTTCTGCCAACTTATTCTGCATGCTCACAGATTTCGGCCGGGAGAAAATCACCGGGAAAGGCCAAGAGTAATGGCCTTGTTGAGGCTGCTACAGCACATCTGGTTGCCTCGTGTCAAATATATTTTAGAGACATTAAATGACAACTCACCAATTAAAAGCAAATTCTTCTTAGAATAAACTTTGTAAAAGATGAATAAACCAAAATCCACTGCTACCAAGTTAATTTTAATTCATAATTCTGATATACAATTTTTCAAGTTAATTAATTACATGGCCAAAACTGACAAGCTACCTGATCATTTGGTTAGTGTGAAAAGCCAGTCAGCCTACAGTACAAATATTAGACCCACCATCTAATTCCAGGACAGTGAAAAGGCTTTAGAAGTGAACTGCATTGGACCAAAGTCGAAGCAATCACCAAGTCTGGGTTTTCCTTCATTCCACATGTTAAAAGAATGAATATCCACATTAAATTTTCAGGATTCTAACATTCAGATAAATTTCATGACCCAATCTGCTCATCTGTAATACAATTAATTATCCCAACCACAACACTTCTCAGCCTTCTCACTTCTTTCCACAGGGATTTTGTTTACCAAATACATCATCATCATCAGGCCAGTATTTAATCACAGCCTAAGAAATAATTTGGGATGACTTTGGACAATGTTAGAACCATTTACAATTCAAAGACAAGATATTTTAATTTACATTATTTCAGATGGTTTGTAATAAATCCATAGAGGGCTTACTATAAGACTAAATAATCAAAATGTATGCCTCTGAGCAATACTATCTTAATTTTGGATCTTGTATCATTACACATAAAATAATTTCCAATGGTATAAATCTCAAGAAATTATCATCAAAATCAGTTAAATTAACCACTGGAGTCTCTGTTGACACATTTTTTTTTAATTCAGAGGCTAAGATTTGTGACATTCCCGGATAAGCATTTGCCGTGCAAACACGACATTTGTTGTTTCAAAAATAAATATGTAAATAAGAAAATATATTTCATACAATGGAAGTTCAAAAGAGCTTATGATTAGATATTTTTAGATTGAGAAAAATTATAATAAAAGAAAGGATGAAGAAGGAATGTTGAACATGAACCTGCATGCAATTTAAGAAGCATAAGCCATCATGTAATATTTGGGAAAATATAAGCTCTTCAATACGAAGCTTGCAGAATAGACTTGGGTTGGTGTGAAGAAATATAGTTAAATTATGTGAAAATTTTGAATGGCCCTGAACAGACTTGAACCTTATCCTGTATAATGGTGATCTGATTATTCATTTCAAATATGATATGTTTTACATATGCAAAAGTCATGTTGATAGAATTCAAAGTAGAGAGATAAGTTAATCAGTGGTAATAATTGTGAGGAAAAAAATGACCCAGAAACTCCACTGTCATTTAGTTCACTATGATTCTTAATGAGTCTGCATGGAGTTCCCTAGACTAAAAATCTTTACAGAAATATCTAGCCTCTTTTTCTGATTTTTCTCCTGCAGGGTGGTCGGCGGACGGGGACTGCCAATCTTTCAGTTAGTAATCCAATGCTTACCTGTCAATGGAACCAGAGCTCCTTAGGAAGAGACAAGGAGATCAAATTTCACAAACTCCCTGTCAAAAAAGTGGATTACAGCTCATAGCAACCCTAGTAGACAGCACGCGAGTGCTGCCCCATTTGAGTTTCTAAGCTGATAGACCTTCACAGAACCAGAAAGCCTCATCTTTCACCCACTGAACAGCTCATGGGTCCCAACTGCTGACCTTTTGGTAAATAGATCACAAAATTCAACCTTAATGTATTCACACCTGTAACTCTTCCTCTATCAGTTTTACAAAATTACATGCAGTCAGAAAAGTGTCTTAAATGCTACAATGGGATACTAAAATCAAGAATGTGAGAACATGTGTAGTATAAACAAGTAAGTTACTTTGATAAATAAAGATTCAGAATCCAGCAGAAAGCAGAAATTTTGCCAGTCACCACATTCTGCGACATATAACCTTTTTTTTTGAAAGATATCATGTTAGAGAGACTTGGAAAAGACCTTAGCCTTTCCATGGAAACTCCTTAAGGGCCATATTTTAGGAATGAAACTGGGACTTATGGCCCATATCTTAGGACTTCAGCCAAACTCAGAATATAGCCACGCTTAACAAGTCTTACATCACTCCTCTGTATATCAGATGGTTACCAAAACAAACTCAATACCTTTAGTGAAAGTAAAACAAAGCACTCAGAATCTTTACAGAGTATCAGAAATAATTCCCAACATGTTGCTGCTGTCATTGGGTACAATCCTATGCACAAGAGAATAAATCACTGCCCATTCCTATGACATTCTCACCATTGTTTCTGTGCCTGAACCCATTGGTACAGCCACTGGGTCAATCCATCCTCTCGAGGGCCCTCCTCTTTTTTGACACCCTCCACTTTACCAAACACGACTTCCTTCTCTGGAGCTAGTCTCTCCCTGGAGACAGTAACTCCAGAGCATGTAAGACAGTCCTGCCATCCTTGCCTTGAAGGAGCGTTTTGCTTTACTTCTTCCAAGGCAGCATTGCTTGTCCATTTAGGAGTCCATGGTACTTTCAATATTCTTCCATTATTTTCTACTTCCAATATACAAAAAAATTATTAGCCAGGCAAAGAAGCCAAAATAATTGGACCCATAATCAGGGGTATAAGAATGTCAATAAAAGTCATCCCACAAAGAGTGCCAAAGTTTTAATTAATAGATAATAATTTTAAATGAGCTATTATGAATATGCTCAAGGGTTTATAAAAATATGACAGGATGAGGAAATTTGGAAGAGAAATTGAAAGATTTTTAAAAGTACAACTAATTTGAAAAAGGAAACAATTTTTTGACTTTTAACAATAGGACTTTGTGGGGCCAAACATGGCACAGAGGGCTAAGGGAGGAGTTGTTACTACTGCTCAGGGGGCCTCTACAGTCCCTCTTCTTTCCATGCCTGCCAGGTTCATGAGCAGGACTCTAGCCTGGGTCACCTTCAAGCAGTGGCACCAAATCCAGCAGGTGATACCCATACTTCCATGTATTGAAATTAAATATTAACCACATCGCTGTCTAGTTAAAACAGACTATGGCATACTTATGCTGTTTTATATTTAGCTATGAAAGCTATCCCAAGCATCTTCCCATTGTTTCGTGCAATAACTAGAGAAGCAGCTGTAATCAGAGCCCTAGTCTATTTTTAAAATTATTATGTTCCTCAGATAGAGAGACTTCTGAAAGACATTTATGTCTTCAGCATCCTAAAATAATTGTTAGACAATGAATTGGTAAAGAGCCCAAGCATCATTAGAAAGAAAGGCAGCAGCTCTCAGCTATGGACCCTGAACATATGGGGGTACCAGGTGATCTATTTTCTTTGTAATTATCCAAGAGTGCATGACTAAAAGGTAATTGACAACTCCCCAGGTATTAGTTGTGGGTTTAGTTTGCAGTTTTATACAGAATCTGACCAACTCTGATTTCAGAAAGTACTGAAATAAAATATATCATTATAAAATAATATATAAATCTCCACACACCTGAATCCAAATTCTATCAATGGGTGGAATCTCTAAAACTGCATTAAGAAGATTACTAAGTGTTTTCTATCATCTCAAGCTTTAAAGTTCAAGGTTTCATTTACAAATGAACATTGACTTCACAAACCAGCACACCGATGGTGGCGTGCCTCAACCACAGAAGTGCATGAGATCAAAGGACAGTTACAGCACAGGGTAAGCTCGATGACGACCGGAAAGGTCGTAGACTGATCAGATAGTTTTGCATGAAACAAAAGACAACCAAAGTAATATACTCTGTTTTAAGTGAAACGTAAACTTCATAACTGAGAGATCCATTTAAACTCCATGAAAGGTCAACCCATTGAAAAGCTAAGTTTATTTGGATCTATATTAAAATTTGCAAAAGCATTGCTTTGCTATAAAAAAACATGATTTTCTATAAACCATATGAAAAATAGGACATTTATATATGACGTTTGTATCATAGAAAAGCCATATTTCTGTGATGTTCATAGAAATTTGATATATGGATATCTGATATCTAGTTATATGTAATTTGTTACATGGATATTTTTCTTAGTTGTCACTTGCAATAAAAATTATTAACCATTATTTCATAGATCATATTCCAACTTAAAAATCTAATTTTAGTATCCAATCTCACAAAACACTAATCATATGCCCATGAGAAAATGTTGATGAAATCTGATGAAAATCTATTACAATATTGCAAAAACTTACAGCAGATTTATTGACTTAAAGTATACAGAGTCATTGAGAATGTTCCATCTCATTAGAAAATAATTTATTTAAAATGTAGCAATGAGAAATTCTACTAGATGCTAGTTCTGATATATAGAAGTATGATTTGTTGCTATATCTACAGTGCCAAATACATGAATTTAATTTTTAAGGATTTTAAGGGGATATCATTATTTGACTTTCTTGTCTCTCTTTTTCTTTTTTAAAAAAATATTTTATTAGGGATTTGCACAGCTCTTATTACAATCCATACATCCATCCATTGTGTCAAGCACATTTGTACATATGTTCCCATCATCATTTTCAAAGCATTTTCTTTCTACTTGAGCCCTTGGTATCAGCGCCTCATTTTCCCCTCTCCCCCAATCTCCCTCCCTCATGAACCCTTGATGATTTATAAAGTATTATTATATTTCATGTCTTGCATTGACTGATGTCTCCCATTACCCACTTTTCTGTTGTCCATTCATCTGGGATGGGGTTATAGGTAAATCATTGTGATCAATTCCCCCTATCCCCCTTACCTTCCCCTTCCTCTCCTGGTATGGCTACTCTCAAAATTGGTCCTGAGGGGTCTATCTGTCCTGGATTCCCTGTGCTTCCAGCTCTTATCTGTAGCTGTGTCATTTCTTATGTAGAACACAATATTATACCACTTATGGAAGACCTGTAAATCAAGCTACTTCCTGGAGCAATGAAGAGACCAAGAAATCACTTCCTCTGAGCTTCCTATGGGTTATTGGCTCTCTGGATAGCCCTTCTGCTGAGCCGAAAAGCAGAGTGCACCTGAGTCTAGGATCTGCAAGCGGCCTCGAAGATACTCCGGCAGGAAATCCCTTAAAGGGAAAGGTGCTTTCATGAGTAACACATGATGTCTACCGCCTACGGAGTCACTCTTCGCCTACTCTTCTCCCTGCCCTGTGTTTCCAAACCAGTCTGCAATCGAATTCTGACACTATATAAAAGCTATAGAAAGAAACTTTATCAGGTAATACAAGGACACGGAATAGGGAAAACGCCCAGTATCCTGACACAGAGAAGTGCTTTATGATACACAGGAAGATCGAAGTTGTGTCTTTTGTCGTTGTTCTCAGTCTCAGCGAGGGGGTCTGACCTTCCCCAGCGTTTCCCTCTCACACTCAGAGTGAGAAATGTCGCAGTGATCTGTTCATAGTTGCAAAAGCTCAAAAGAATGACAACTGAGAAAAATAATGCTAAATAAACAAAAAGAACATTGCCCGAGGAATAAACAAAAACCACAAAACCCTGTGCTTTTGTGTGGCATTTGTAGCTGGCTAGATATAATTTATTTATTCTCTCTGTAATGGGGTCAGCTGTCTCACAGCGTACAGCTTTCACTTCACATGCAGGATCTAGCATGAAAGGCAATACGATTTGCCTGCCCTGGACTGAACCAAGAGTGACTAGACTAGAGGCAAATCAGAGTCTACATGAGGTAATCAGGGTGACATTGCAGGTCACGAGTCATCGTTTTCCAAGAGGAAATATATAATCAACTAGGGTAAGAAATGTAAGATCTAGACATGGATGACCTGTTCAGCAGTGAGTCCTGGTTGAAGGGCTATGGAAGAGATAAGAAGGAATAGGTCAGGGAAAGTTAGAAAGTATTCTGACAGAAGGAATACTCAGCCCGAGAAATCTGAAAATTATTTAGAAACCTTCAAGATTTTCCCTAAATTCCAAAATTTTTGAATCCAGAGAAAAGACCTAAATCCCTATTAACTCTGAACCCTGTGAACCCTAGTTGTGCGATCATTTTGTGTTGGATGGTTCAAAACCACCAGCTGCTGGGTGAGATAAAACGAGGGCTTTCAGCTATGGGAAAGAGTTACCCTGGTAAAGAGTCATGCTCTCAGAAGCTCACTGGGGAAGTTCTACCCTGTCCTATAGGGTGGCTATGAGTCAGCACTGACTCAGCGGCAGTGAGTTTGTTTTTCATTTTTGATAACTTTGTAGAGTATCATTTCCCCCACAGCAAAGATGATAGAACTAGATTGCAGAGAAATTAAATGATGTGTACAATGGCATAAACCAAACTCACTGCCATTGAGTTGATGCCAACTCATAGTGACCTGATAGGAGAAGGTAGAACTGCCCTGTCATGTTTGAGCCCGTTGTTGCAGCCATTGTGTCGGCCAATCTGTCTCAATGGCCCCCCTTTTTGCTGGCCTTTACCATGCACGGTGTTCTTCTCCAGCCGCTCCTTGTAACATGTCCAAAGGAAATGGAACTTGGCCTCACCATCTTCACATCGAAGGAGCATTCTGGCTGTACTTGAAGAACCTTCAAAGTAATTCTAAGATGAGAAAATATATGTGTATTTCCATATAATGCCTGTGTAGTTATAATAAGGATATACACTTCCCTGGTGACGCAGAGGTTAAGTATTCTGCTACTAATCAAAAGGTTGGTGATTTGAAAGTCCCAATGGCTCTCAGGAGAAAGATGATGTGGTTGACTCCGTAAAGATTTACAGCCTATTTAAACTTTATTTTAAATTCCATTTCCCCTAACTTTTTGAAGGCTCTGCATATATAAAGAGAAATTTTATTTAGAATTTTATTGACAATTAAAACTATAGGTGGTAACAGGAAAAGTTCAAATATATTTTCCAATTTCTTATTTGATGATCATCATGATGATAACTATAATCATCATAATAAAAATAGTTATTAAATGCAAGCCACGAGTCACGTGTTCTTATATGTACTTTCTATATTAACCCTCATCATTCTGCAAGGTAGACTGCACTCATTCTATTTTCTAAATGAGGAGGCCTAATGATTTGGCGGAGGTTACAGAGCGAATAAATTAGAGTCAGAACTGAAATCCAGACAGAAAGGTTATCTCAGAAGTGAACTTGCCTTATTAAAAAGAAACAAAAAATACGCATGGACTTCCAAAGCTGTATTAGTTTCATTTTTCACTAAATCAGGACTGATAACAGACAGTTGTATCTTGATATTTAAGAAAGATAAAATGAATGTGAGGTCCCAGTTGATAAAATTAGGCACCCCTATTTATTTTTCACTTAGGAGACCATGCTTTATAACTTGGGATTCAGTACCCTTACCTATAATCTCAACTCAATAGGCCTGGATGGATGTCTTTGTCAATCATGTGTTGTTTATTGGCAAACCTGTGGCAAGAAAATGATGAGCAGTAGGCATGCTTAGTACTGGGTGAGGGCAACAGTGCTAAAATTGGAGATGCTCTGAGAATGGTGTGCTTAGAGGAGTAAAGCCAGAATCACCCAGGGAGTGGGAACATGTTGCTGTTGGAGATCATCTTCGGGAAGCATCCTCTTTCTTCAGCGCTTCTGCAGGGATCCTCCCAACCCACCCTCTGACACTGAGAGCACGAGTGTGTTTCTCTGCTTGAGAGCTGCATGACGGTCGATTAGTGCATAGCTGAAGAAGGTTATTTCAGTAGAATATATCCATTTTTCTCAGGGAAATGCAACTTCTTCTCAGATTAAATTCATTTCTGTAGCTAATTTACAAAACTTCACACAACACATTAAGGAGTCTGAGGAACCCTGGGGGACATTTCTACTCTTGCAATATGAAAAAAAAGTCACTACCATCAAGATGATGCTGACTCATAGCAACCCTATAGGACAGGACAGGACAGAACTGCTCCTGTGGGTTCCTGAGGCTAATTCTTTTTGTTTGAAATCATTTTATTGGGGCTCATACAACTCTTATCACATCCATACATACATCAATTCTGTCAAGCACACTTGTACATTTGTTGCCCCCATCATTCTCAAATTATTTGCTCTCCACTTAAGCACCTGGTATCAGCTCCTCCTTTGGGGGAAGTAGAAAGCCCTGTCTTTCTCTCAGCAATCAATTAGAACATAGTGAATTTTGTTTGTTTTGCTTTGCTTGTTGTTTTTTCTAGCTTGAGACAGAATGTTCTGAGTGGCCACACAAAAGGAAAGAAAGTGAAATATTATCCAAATGATAGAAAATAAAGAAAAAGAGAATGGAACTTTAAAATGTTAAGAAATAATATCTAAAGCATCCTCAAATTTGGCAATGTGCACTTTTATATAAAAGATTGATGTCAAGTCTCCCAGCAGCATAAATATGAAGAAAACTATGCCTATACATATCACACTCAGATTTATAAAACTAATAAGAAAAAAATTTGTGGCATAAGAAAATAAAAATTAAAAATACATTATATATAGGGAAATAGAAACTTGAATAACTACACACATTCTCATCACAAACTACAGAAGTCAGAAGACAGAGAATAAAATTACAAATAGATTTTTAAAAAAACAAAGGAATAGAGCTGTTGCCCCAGAATTCTACATCAACTGAGCAAAGGTATCGCTCACGCACAAAGTTAAGTGTCAGCTATTTCAGATAAGGAAAAATTAGAAAATATTTCTTACCAGACTTGCAGTATATCAAAACGGTATTAAGGGAAGTAAGGCAACATCAAAGAGAAATCTTGTGAAAATTTTAGGGTTATTAAGTTATACTTCAATAAAGTTTAAAGAAATAAATTGAACAGGGAAAACAACTAGGTTAAGATCCTGATACAATGAGAAAAACGGGAAGAGTGAAGTACAAGTATGTCAAATGGTGGGTGTGCGTGTGTGTGCATGTGCGTGTGTGCATGTGCGTGTGCATGTGTGTGTATGTATGTGTGTGCGTGCGTGTGTGCATGTACACGTGTGTGCACGTGTGTGCGCGTGTGTGGGTGTATGTGTGCGTGTGTGTGTGTGTGTGGTGTTTCTACCAAATAATTCAATGATGTTGAATCTAAAGAGAAATTCTAAGCTTTCTTTGATTTGTTTATTTTGAAAGATAAATCATTCAATTATAAGAAAAAGCATGGAGTTTGAAATTATTTTTTAACTGGATTGTAGATTAAAAATGAAACTTTTTGGAGAGATTTTCAAATCCCAATAGGTCACCTCTGGTATGGAATTAGAAACAAGTTGCAGTGATGTGATATTGCCTAAACAAATTCTAGACTTTTGCCTCAAGGAAGAGCAAGTAAAGGCATAAATTGTTGGACATAAAGTCTAAAATTGTTGTGAATTCACTAGGAGAGAGAAAAACTTAATCTTGAATTGAACCTTAGAAATCCGATTTTGCAAACAATTACAAAAACCTTGGAAGAGAAATTTCGGAGAGTGTTGAAGAGAAAAATGGAGGAATTACAAAGACATTCTGAGTGGCGCTGAGCGTATTAACAAAACACTGTGAAGATAACAGAGGCCTGGAAATGCTACAAACAGCGCCCCTGTCACCCCGTGATTCTGGCGCACAGAACAGAACTGCTCCTTTGAATTTTAGGAGGAGACGACCTCATTTTGTTACGCAAGGTGACTGCTGGGTTCAAAGTGCAGACTTTGAGGTTAGCAGTTCAATGCTCACCACACGGTGTCACCAAGGATTCTCAGAAGTTCTTGGGTTGGTGCCAATAGTGAAGTGCTGAATTAGGAATCCAAAGATTGGTTCAAAGCTAATGAGCACAGCCATGAAAACAATAGTTCTAGCAAGTAGAATCGACTCAGTGGTCACTGTATATTCTGATGAAGCTAAAGAAGGATCCATGGGGGAGCCATGAGTTAAACATAGTGCTTAACAAAAAGCCAGTGTTTCAAAGCCTCCAGTCCCTCTGAGAGAGAAAGTGGGGTGGTCAGCTTCCATAAAACGCACAGCTTCAAAATCCTAAGGAGAAATTCCTCTTCAATATATGGCCAACAATGAGTGTAGACATCGCCTTTTGAAGCCAATGCAAGATCAGGCAGGCACATTCCCTGCTGTTGTACAGAGAATGGCTACTAGGCAGAACAATAACAAACGAGTGAGAATGTACGATGTGCGCATAAGCAGTGGGCTAGGGAGCCAGTGAAATTAGACTCAGTGTTTCCTTGCTGATTCAGTCATGAAAAGAAGCTCATCCAGGAATGGATTGGCGTCGTGGCTACCGCAATGGCTCAGATGCCACACCGTGATCAGGCAGTGTCTTGTCCTACTGCACAGAAGGATTGAATTGCTATGAGTTGCAACCAACTCGACGGCACCTGAAACAACAAGAACAACAGTTTAAATCACAAATGTGTTAAAAAGTAGATGTTTGATTGCTTGGCATATCAGACATTTTGCTCAAATGTTGTAGAGGCTGTTTCCAAATTAAGTCGCAGAGCATTTCTGAATGGGAATGACGTTGTTCCATTATGTTTTGAATGAAACAAGTCAGAGACTAATATTTCTTGTTTCATTTGAAAATATTTATACCTCCCAAACAGGCAAATAAACTGTGTCCCTGCAAAGCCAGCTTTCACAATTACATCAGCAAGACATTGGATTGTTCACCTCAAAGTCGATACTTGAAAACTGTTCGCCACTCCTAGGAAGAAAAGCGATGCTATCTTTCCCTAAAGTTTTACACCTCAGAAGCCCTAGGTAGGGTGGCAATGAGTCAGAATTGACTCTAACTGGTTGGGTTTTTGGTTTCTTGCCCCGTAAATTCATTGGTCCTATCTCCCTTATTATTATGAGCTCCTCCAGTGAGATCAATTCCTATTTCACCTCAGTGTTGCCGGACCCCACACCAGTGCTTAGTCCATGAGATGCACAATCAAGATTGCTACGGATATTTAATTCTGCATCTAGTTTTGCAGTATTAGCTACATAATCGGGGGGGCAGGGATTAAGCAGTTAGTCGCTAACCAAAGGACTGGTGATTTTAAGCCCACCAGTCACTGTTCAGGAGAAGATGTGACAACCTTCCATAAAGATTACAGCCTTGAAACCTCTCCGCGACAGTTCTGCGAGGTTCTTTCAAGTTACCATGAACCAGAATCAACTCAATGCCAGTGAGCGCTCTGCTTGGCTACGTAATTTTCAGTGTGTATGAAAATATGAGGCCCTTTGTTAAAATGCATTAAGAACGTCAGAATGACAACTGCTGGGCATCAAAGCCCCATTCCACTGGGGGTGAGGGGGCGCTGTGGGAGTATCTGTTTTCAGAAACCTGTGACACTGTCAATTACCTACTAGCTTCCTCTTCTGCTCTTAGGTAAGAAGTGCTTTAGAAACGATTCCATTTCATAACAGCTTATAAAACTAACCAACGGACAAAAGAAGCTGCTTCTAGCCTGTTACAAATAGTACCATTAAAATAGAGTTTGAGTAGAGGAAGCAGGGGTGTAATCATGGAAAGGTGGCAAGTTCCCAACTGAGTCCAGACATGCAAAACGGTGGAAAGTGCAGAAGGAAAGTCCAGGGAAAACCCACACTCGGTGCTGTCTGTCGAGTGTCCTCGGGTTCAAAGGGACCCTGGCGACAGAGTAGAACTACCCCATAGAGTTTACAAGGCTACAACTGCCCCTCCTCCCACCAGAGCAAGTTTGGTGAGTACAAAATATAGCCCTTCCAATTTATTCTCCTAGCTCTGTTTCATTTGAAAGACATCTTCGCTGTTAACCAAAATATTTGATTTGTTTAAACAATTCAAAAATCGGTACATTGTCTACATTCACATGCAATTGTCCAATGTCAAATATTTAGAACCTAATAAAAGGTCACTGACAGCAGACCCATTTAATATTTACTGTAGGACTCAAAAAATCCTTCAGACTCTTTGGGCTCAGTGTTATGAAATAGCCTTTCCCGTCAGCCTCAGGTGCAGAAGTTGAGTTGATCAGACTCTATAGTTCACCGCATATTATCAAAACTGGTCATATAAAAAGATGACTCCATTTTACTCATTTAGTCCCTTTTAATTCCTTCCCTGTCTCTGTCTTAAATATACTATTTCCTCTCCAGGAATCCATTCCATTCTGCTTAAGATGTTACTTTCTGCTTGTGTAGCTTATTATACAAATGTGATTTTTATTTTTCTTTGTTTTGAATAAATAATGGAATGTAAATAATGGACCCAAATCTAAGAATTCTTCCAGGTACATGATTTTTTCTGTTAATAGGTTCTTATTTATTTCATTAAGCTCTATTTTTAAATCGATCTGTACTTGTTATATGAATATAATCAGGGTTCCTAACCATGACATTGTATTCCATAGTCCATATCCACCTCGCTCTATTATCTGCTGTCCTAGGAAACTGTACCCAAGTCAGTCCCAATTCCCATATCATAAATAATACCACACTGAACATAATCAGACATTTCTTCCAATGTATCTCAGTGATAATTTCCTTGAGATATATAGTAAGGAAAAGGATAGTTTAACATGAACAACTGCATTTTAATGTCAGCTCAGATTGCTTTCCTGCATATATGCACCAGTTTCAACTCTCGCCAGTGATCAATATGATTCTTGTATCCCTCCAACCAGGTCAAGGGCTGGCACTGCCCAGCTTTCTAATTTTTGCCAGGTGCATAGAATTTAAAATGATAGCTCTTCATTTTTTAATTTGCATTTCCAGCATTACAAATGAATTTCAGTTTCTCTCTGCCTGTTAACTTCTTGAGTTTTCTCTTTGTAAATTGACTTTCAAATCTCAATGCACATTTTCAATTGGGTTTTCTGTCCCCTTGTTAATTTGAAAAAAATAGAACAAAAACTTTTCTATTCTAAATATTAATCCCGTGTCTGTTGGACATATTACCAATATTTCTTACATTCTGTGATTCTGTTATCTGTGCATTTCATTTCTCAATGATGTCCTTTGGGGGGAACTCTGGCAGTGGAGTGGTTGGACTGTTACCAGTAAGGTTCGCAATTTGAGATGACCAGCTGTTTCCCCCAGAGAAAGACCAGTCTTCAGAGTCCTGTAAAGACCGTGCAGCTCTGTCTTGCCCTGTCCAGTCGCTAAGAGGACGAATGTTCACCACGGTAGTGAGTTTGGTTTGGGTCTGATTTCCTTCATCCAACAGATTCTTAGGCCTTCTGTAAAAAAATCGCTTTGCTGATTGTAAAAATTTGTTGAAGAAATCTTTTTCTAGCCCAAACTCACAGATATGTTCTACATTTTGTTCTATTTCATTTTGAATTCTATTTTTCACATGTAGATATTTGATTGGGTCTAAAGTGTAAGGGAACAACTGCCTACACAGAAAGCAAGTTTCCCTGACACCAACAATAGTCAATCTACTCTTTGCCATAGATTTTTATTGCAGCATAGAAATATCATTGTGTTAGCAAAAACTGGGAAAAGAATTATGAAAGGAAATATTTACTCTAAGAAATGATCATTTGAATAACAGTGTGAAATGTTCAAAAATAGGGATATGGGCTGTCAGAAAAGTGAGCGCCTCATGCCGAAAGTGTAAGCAGGGGTAGATTGTCCACCTCAAAGGACCTTACGTAAGAAGTGGATGCTTACACATCCTGGACCTCAGTTCTCACGTGAGTGAAATAAGAGGCTCAAACTGACCGCTATTTAGGAGGCTTCATGAAAGGAAATGCAATGATTCTGTAATTCAGAGCTACCTAAATCACCTACTAACTTGAAGAGCCTGGAAATGTTTTAAATGTTAGCCTTCTCCTTTTTATAGAATATTGCTACATTTATGTCAAATACCTTTTTCCCTGGAAACTTATGAATCCCTGATGCGCATATCTTCATGTGTAAAATACTAAAAAACCTTGACAATTCCTATGTCAATGAGTAGATGGATAATCTTTTGTCCTGGTGCACATCACACTTTCTTTCCTTCACTTACCCAAATTCCTTTACTATTTTTTTAATAAATCATGCATCTCCTTGCAAGATTTACCAAAAATTACAGAACTGTCTCTATAGACATAAAAATGAATTCCTATTCATAGATTTATTTAAAGAATGGCATTATTTACTGTAATTTATTAGAAACTATATACATATTTATTAGAACTGTATACATATTAATTTTCCAATTAATATCTTTACTTTTTACTACTCTTCAGCTGTTCTGGTTTGCTTTGTGTGTGTGTGTGCATGCGCGCATGCGTGCATATGTGTGTCTTTAACCCTAACTCCCCTGATGGAGTATTGGTTACAAGTTGGGCTGCTAACTGCAAGGTCAGCAGTTCAAAACCACCAGTCAGTCTACAGGAGTCAGACCAGGTTTTCCACTCTGGTAGTCTAAGAAACTCAGGGGGCAGTCCTACCTTGTCCTATAAGTTCCCTATGAGTTGGCATCGACTTAATGTCAGTTAGTTTGGTTTGGTTTGGCATGCAAAAATGTTTTAGGTGGTGGCAGAAAAAAAGTCAACAAATTCTATCTTCAAATCTTATTCCTAAACTGAAGAAAAGAGAAAAGGACACCTCGTAATGACAGCACCCCTATCAAGGGTCATGCCAAAGTCTTAGCCCATTCTTCCTCCCCAAAACGATGTGTCTAATATAAATATTGAAAATTAACATCCAAATGAAATCCAGCATCATACTTTTCCTGCCTGAGCCCTCAGAGACACAGCTCAAGTCAAACTTGCACTTTTGGAGAAACCCATGGAAAAGTGACATTTTCAGCTAAATATAACTGTGAAACTCTGAGGGAAGTGAACTCATTACTAATGAATAGGTGCATTTGCACAATAATTGTGTTGAGAAGGTCGCATTATAGTAATATATTTCTCTCTGGCACTATTTGAGCAAGGGTTATTAAATTGCAATGAAATGACTAGAACAACACCAAAATGCTGTTTGATTTTCTAATTATTATTGAAGAATGCCTCCTGAGCCCAGTCTCCGAGGCTTCGCTTTTGAATCATCTGCAGTTCACGCTGCTGCTCATGCATTATACATTAACCCATATGGCTGTTTGAGGTGGGGGTTCTCTGGAGGGAAGTTCCATACTGCTCTGTTTCACGGCAGGAGGGAGGAAAGTGGGAAAAACAAGAAAGAGGGGAGAAGGCTGGGCTTAGTGAGATGGAAGGAAGGAACGCCATTGGGCAGAGTTGAGAATTCAGGCAAAGGGGAGTCAAATTAATATGCATTACAAAAAGATGGAAACCCCTTCCCAATAATATACTGTCTCCAAGTTTTTGTTGCAAAGCTTGAGAGAAGTACTGAAAACAGTAGTTAGCTCTCTTTGAATATGTCATTTTCTAATAACCACTTCAATCCTATCATGTCCTAAGATGAAAAGGACGGGAGCTATTTGGTAAAATAGAACTATGCAACTGAGATTTGATATTTGTGGAATCATGTTAAATTGACAGTTAAAAGACATCTATGACATGTAATACAGACTGGAAAATCTTTGTTAGATTTGATCAAATGCCGGTATAATGTAATTTATTTCAAAGGAAAATTAAGAGATGTTCTTATATGCTCAGAACCTTCCACTTTTCCAGGTTCTTTGATAATTATTAATTCTTCAGAAATGAACTACAAAAGTAATTCCTTCAGTCAGTCTTAATAGACTAATGCACCTAAACTCTAATTTATTCATTTCTTCAAAGTTACCTATCTCTATTTATCACGCTACCTCTGACCTGAAAGCAATTGCATTCTTCAGCCTCAGCAGGCTTTCAAGATGACCTAATAATTCTGAATAAGTATTTAGCACAAACCATGTGGTAAGCATGATGCTGAGCATTTAAAATACATTATCATATTTATTCTCTATAACAATTCTTTCAGATATAAATTCATATTACTCATTATTTTCACATTACAGATGAGAAAACTAAGACTTTGTTTAGTAAACATTACCATTTAAATATTAAACATTAGAAAGTACATAATGTTCTTTCTCTTTATACATGGACTAATACAATCTCATTTTTAATATGGATAATCATTTTTCCTACAGCTTGCAAGCTTGAAACTTGGTAGGTCATTTGGTTGGTACTTTCTTTGTTATGAGGATAAAAGCAAACCCAAGCAAAAGAAACTATATATATTGAAATATTAATGACATTCAGGTCAAGGAGCTGTTAAATGTCATCCATTCATATGCCAATTATCAAAATGTTTTTCACCTTACATTATATTGTTTTTCATCTGCAAAAGGTGATTTTCCAATTAAGCATTTTCCCTTCGTATTTGTGTGTATGTGTGTACGTGCCTAGAGCAAGCTTAGTAAGTTAAAAGTTGATTGAGGAGAATCATGATAATAATATGAATAGATCCTCCTTATTTATTTCGAACTGAAGCAGAAATCCGACAAGTTACATTTTACTCTTTCCATAGAGAGTGTTTTTCTTTTTAAGATTTTTGACTTCTCCTCTCTGCCTTTATGTTGTTAAGATCCTATAGAAATAACACAAAAAATGTCTTTGACAAACATAATGTATTAACTTCCCTAGTAAACGCCCTTAACTATGAGGATTGACTGTGAGCTCTGTGTGGTATTGCAACAGATTGTTGCACCCAGCATAGTTACAGAGTGGTGTGAGAGGAACAGTTGGTGACAGAGGACATAAAGAAGAATATACTCTACCTTACACATGATGAGAGAATACATTTCTGACAAATGGAAATATAATGTAGAAGGCTGGAAGGCAGAATCTAGAGAGCACGCTCTAGGGGAAAGCTTTCTGTCTGTGTTGGAGCTGGGAGGAACATCTGTCAGCCTGGTATTCTTTGAAGATTTACATGTGTCTTCGAATCAATCTTCCTCTGGCTCTAGAAGGTGCTCAGTGCAATTGTCTGTGGTTCAAAGAATGTGTTCTACTCCTGGATATTCTTTCTGTCTGTCTGTCTGTCTGCCTGCCTATCTGCCTGTCTTCCTTCTCGCGGCTTGCTTCATATCCTCTACTAAGCCAAGAAAAACCAAAGTCGAAAACAAACTCACTGCCACCAAGTTTATGCTGACTCATACATAGCAAACCTACAGGACAGGGTAGAACTGCCCCTGTTTCCGTTACTGTAACTCTTTACAGGAGACGAAAGCTTCCTCTTTCTCCCACGGGGTGGCTTATCATTTTGGAACTCAATCCTTGAGTTAAACAGCCCAGCACATAACCACTGTGTCACCAGGGTTCCTAGCCTCTACTAAAATAGAATATAAAGATGGCCCCAAGAAAGAGGGTCTGATTTGGGTGACACCCTCTATTAAATCTAGGCCTTGGCTACACATTGGGCTGCAGTCTGCAAGGTTCACCGCCCCAAATCCTCAGTGATTCCACAGGTACAGAGGCCAGAAGTATAGTACATCACAGATGGAGTTATAGCTAGACGGGCCGTTTCACTACCCTTACAACTTATCATATCGTGGGTGTAATTATATCATTATATAACTGCAAAAATTTATCACTGCATAATTGCCAAACAACTAAGAATCAAAACCTAGCCAATCAAGTTGACACATATTTTGAGCAGAAACAATTTAATCCATGACAATGACAGATAAACTCACTTTTCTATATCCGGTCTATAACTTCAAATATGCATAATACTTCAATTATCCTTTTCTGATCAGCGTGAAACATGCATTTGCTTGCAAAAATGATGAAGGGTATTGTGATAGGTAGGTTCATTGGGTCAATCTGGCCAATAAACTCGTGTGGGTGGGATTAATAAGGTTAAAGTTTAATTGAAAAGCAAACAGATTGATGGCTTGGCAAGCCTCGCCTTTCTGTTTCTTGCTCTTTGATCATCAGACCAGCATGTAGCTGCCTTAGCTAGTTCTCTGCCTCAACTTGTGAGCTACACTACCTGCAGAACACCCAACCCATGGACTGTGTTGCTATAGTTTGAGGTTCCTTCGAGACCTGCTTCACTACACTGCTTGTGTATACATCATTTTAGCTGGGGACTGTCAAACCCTGTCATCTGACTGACTTGGTAACCCGTCCTGCTATTTGCTGCCTCTGGCCAGACTGCCTGGATTTCTCTAAAGAAGACTCAGCTGTCTGCTTGCTTGACTAGCACCCAATAGCCCTTGTGATTTGAAGGACTACCAGTATATTAACTGTCTCACAGAAGTGAGTTAAACTGAGCCCTCTATACTGCTCTGTGGACTAATTAGCATTTTATTTCTTCATGTTATATGTACATATATATGATTTTATATATATGATTATATGGTTTTGTTTCTCAAGAGACCCTGTCCAACGCAAATGTAAATTGCAAACTTTGGTAAAAGCTTAAAATAATAACATAAAGTATTAAGAAAACTGTGATGCAAAATACTAAATAACCTGAACATTTTTGTGTGAAATAATCTACGCAGAAATTGTTAAAAACTTACATCTCTCTAGTTCAAAACTTATGTCATTATATAAGTTATATAATACTCCTCAGAAAATAGTCCCATTTCAATAAGAAAAAACTAATTTCACATATTTGCATTTAAATATTTTACTCTCCCACGTTTAAAGTGGGACAGTGAAAAGCGAATATTTGACTTATTGTGTTGGCAAAGGGTGATACAATTGCCATTAACTGTCAGAAAAACAAACATCTGTTCCGGACGAATTACAGCCTGAGTGAGCCGTAGATGTGAGAATGGCAAGACCTCATCTCTTGTGTTTTGGACATGATATTGGAAGAGACCAGGCCTCAGAAAGGACACCAGACTTGGGAAAGTGCAGTCAGGGAAGAGAGGAAGGTAAAGTGTTTGCAAGACCGAACTTAAAAATAGTAAAGACTGAACATGAGACAAAGTCCAGCATCTAACAATCACCACTTTAAAAACGGGGACAGATGAGATTTAAGCTCCAGTTAATAAGCAGTATTATATGTAATGTAGTCATGTGGTTTTGTGTGTTTCCCAATAGGTTGAGTCAAAAATTGGAAGCATTTCATGGATCTTTACTTACCGTAAAATTT
Source organism: Tenrec ecaudatus (assembly GCF_050624435.1). NCBI lineage: Eukaryota > Metazoa > Chordata > Mammalia > Afrosoricida > Tenrecidae > Tenrec > Tenrec ecaudatus. Next base: position 98,086,623 of record NC_134531.1, read on the forward strand.
AGTAAATAGTTACTCAATAAATTTAGTTGGGTTGATGATTGAATAAGAGGATAAATAAAAAGAATGAATGCATACAATTTTAGAAAAGACAGCTTCAAAAGTTATTTATTACAGTAAATGGGGAAAATAGATGACGTTAATGCTAGAGAGGAAAACAAAGGTGTTTGCTTTTTAGTGACAGGGTCAGTACTTAATCCTCTATTATCTCAACATGCTTCATACTATCCCAAACTTAAAGGCTAAATTATATCCACGTTGGAGTGAGATATGAAGAAAATATTAAGAATAAAAATATATATGCATAGTTTGAAAGATAGAAATATACCAAATGGGAAGACATAGACCAACATAGAAACTCAGTAATGTGGACACATAATCACATATCATAAAAGATTAAACGTAGAGAAAAATTTCTATGATCTAATATTCCTTTGTGGCAATTTTGTGTAATTCACCTGAAACTGTAAAAGCTATATTAAATTTTCACAACTTAAAACAGCATTATTCATTAGTTGGTATACACAATTTCCCAACATCAATTACAAAACCTATAGAGTGCACCATGGTGCAGATGTATAGTAGAATCCAACACAAAGTTCTACTTAGCGCAAAGATGATAAGACTTCATTTTACGTCCTTTGGACATGTTAGCAGGAAGATAGCCCTGAACAAGATATTGTGCTTTGTGTTAGACCAGGATGTCTAGATAAACGAATCCAGGAACATTCAGATATGTACAGGAAAGAAGTTTATATCAAAGAGTAGTTGTATATTAACTAAACATCCCATCCCAGTCCAGACCAAGTCCGTAAGTCCAATACTAGTCCAAAAACCCTTCTTCATCTCACATAGTTACATGGCATGGTGCAAAATTCATGAGGATCACAGGCCAGCAGGTGCAATGTCATGTGGATCCAATGGCAGGGAAATCATATCAGCTCTGGCCCCATCTTAGGGTGGATCCTCCAGCTCTCTGAGTGTCACTCTCCATCAGGAAGGTGAAGTAGAGAGAGCGTTACTCTCACAGAGTTTAGTAAGACTCCACAGGGCTTTCAACAAGAAAACAAAGGCAGCAAGATCGAACAAGTTCCCAGAATCCTCATGAGAAGGTCATGCCCACTAGAAGGCATCTTCAGGCTGTTGACAGACTAGACTACACCCCTTCACTCTTAATACACTCAAATTGAGATTATGTCACTGCAGCATACTTGGTAGATAGATAGTCAGTGAAAAACAGATAGGCTATGTCCTGGATGAATTAGCAAAGCAACTACAACAAAAGGCTCAAATGTAGCAATGTTTGTGAGAATCATTTAGGACTGGACAGTGGCATATAACAACATAACATACAAGGGTTAAGTCAATTGTTTATGCATACACTAATATTCACCTACAGGTCATTAAAAAGACAAGAAAGAATAAAATGTATCAAAGTTGTGGTAGTTACATAATTTCTTGTACACTTGAGAAAGAAATATAAGGGTGGAGTCCAGCCTGTCAATCAAGTCACAGCTTGATGATACCTCCTGATGAAGGTGGTTTTCTCAAGAGGATTCTGGGAACTTCCTCTTATTTTCCTTGGATGTGGACCACACTCTTCATCTGCTTCCCCTTCCTGTTGAGGAGCCACACTCAGAGCTGGAGAAGCCAGGTGGAGGTCCTCACCAGTGCTAAGATGCTCCCACCACCACTGGATCTACGTCTGTGATCTTCGTGCATTCAGTATCATTGCATTCGGCTGAATGAGTCTGAAGAGGAATTTATGGATGAGTATTGGGCAGAGATGCTAATATAGGACTTATGGACTTGATCTGGACAGGGCTGAGATGTTTCCTCAATATACAATTGTCCTTGATATAAAAGTTTCTTTTATACATATATGAATGTCTCTGAATTTGTTACTCTAGTTAACCTGGTCTAACACAAAGTGAACATCAGAAGATATTCTGAAATTTGTTCTTGGATCTAGAGGAGCTATAGCAAATGGAAGAATTGATGAAGTAAATGAGCTGAAAAGAAATTTTCAAAGAATCACTAGAGAACTCAAAGTAAAGTATTATAATTAAGTTTTCAAAGACCTAGATCTAGGAAGCCAAAAAGGAATACCATGTCCAGCGTATCATAAGCTGAAAGAACTGAGGAAAAATGCAAGCTTTGAGCTGTCATATCAAAGGATTCTATGAGCAAAATAATATTGAATAATGCAGAAAGCGTAAAAAGAATATGAAAGCAATGCACTGCACCTTGTCAACATTCAGCTACTTCAAGAGTGAGGACATAATCAATATCCGATATTATAGAAAGAAGTCCAAGCTTCAGGGAAGATATGAGTGAAAAACAAATTTTAATGAATAAATGGAATACCAATAGAAATGCTTTACCAATTTGATAAAGCACTATTAGCACTCATTTATCTATAAAAAGAAATTTGGAAGACAGCTACCTGGCTAACAGATGGAAAGAAAGCAATATTCCCATATTTGTACCCAACCCAAAGAAAGATGGCCCAACAGGATTCAGAAAATTTCAAAAAATATCATTAACATAACATGCAAGTAAAATGTTGCTGAAAATAATTTAAAATCGTTGCTGCATTACATCAACAGTGAATTGCCAGAAACTCAAGTCAGAGTCAGAGAGGAGGTGGCAAGTGGGATATCATTGCTCATGTCAGATGTTTCTTAACTGGAAGTGGAAAATATTTACTTGAGATTTAGGGACAATGCAAAGGCATCAGACTATGTGACTCATAATAAGCTAAGTGATAATACTGAAAAGAGTGGGATTCTAGAACACATTATTATGCTGATATGAGACTTGCACAAGGATAGAGGCAGTCTTCCAAAATAACAAAGGAATACTGTATTGCTTAAAATCAAGATCTGTGTCAGGGTTATATCCTTTCACTATTCTTATTCAATAAGATGCATGTAGTAGTGTTCCATGACATAACTTTTATGTAAATGTGACTAAGATGCCATCAATTGCAGGGAAAATTGGAGTATGCTATTTTGAATGACATGAACTGGGTTATAAAAATTTAATGGATGCAAGCTACTGAGATTTTTATTATACACAAAATATTCCATATATTATACAATAAAGAAACTGAGTTAGTGAAATAGTTCTTTCAATGATCAATGTAAAATTTTGTTGATTTTACACAATGAAAATTTGACTTTTTCCAATTAAGTCTTAAATTATATACCTATATTTGATCATGAAAATTTCTATAAAAGAAAATTTAATTATCAGAAAATAAAATTACACCAAATTATTGTACCTTCATTTTAGATAGATAATACATAATATTAAAAACATTTATTTAATGATTTGCTCTTACAAAACCATCAATAATTTTACCACAAGTTGTTGAATAATATTTATTTCCATACATGTGTTAGTCCAGGTAGACTAGACAAACAAATTCATAGACACTCACATGTGTATAAGACAGAGGTTTTTTAACAAGAGCATTGAATATTGAGAAAACATCTAAGAACAGTCCAGATCAAGTCTAAAAGTCCAGTAACAGCCAATATATTTGATACCAATCTCTAAACTTCTCTTCAGACAAACGAAACACAGGCAATGAAACCAAATGCAGGAAGATCACAGGGCAGTGGGTGGGAAGGCTTGTGGATCCAGTGGCATTGTAAGCATCTCAGTGATGACAGGGGTCTCCATGTGGTTCATCCAGTACCCGGGGTTCTGGCTGCATCAGGGTAGATTCATGTAGGCTCTACAGCTCAGGGCACTAGCATAGCTCCATGTGTCTTGTCAGCTGTTATGTCTCACAGGGAGTGCACGTAGAGAGTGAGTGTCTCCCACCTCCAAGGAGGAATACTGGAGTTCCCAAACTGCTTAGGAGAAGGCCATGCCCACACAGCGGCCTCATTGGACACCACCTGATTGACAGGTTAGACTCCACCCCTTCACTCTTAATCCTCTAAATATTGACAATTATATAACCATCTCAGTACACAATAGGAATAATGAATTGAGTATTTCTTGAATTATTGCTCTACTTTGTGATAGTTATATATTTTCCTGTCAACTTGATATATAGAATGTAGGAGTGGAGTCTAGCTTCTCAATCAGGTGACAGCCCGGTGGTACCTCCTTGTGGGCGTGGCCTTCTCATTAGAAGGATCCTCGAACCCTCCACCTCTCTCTCTCTGCCTTCACCTCCCTGCTGTTGAGTTACTCAGAGCTACACTGAGACCTGCGAGCCCTGTGATGCACCCACCACTATTGGATCCATCGGACTTGCCACTCACCATCCTGTGATCTTCCTGCATTCTGCATCATTGCATGTGGCTATGTGAGTCTGAAGAGGGATTTATGAACTAGTATTGGACTTATGGACTTGTTCCGGAAATAGGCTGGGATGTTTGCTTAATAATTACTTCTTGATATAAAGCTCTTTATTACATATGCATGAGTGTCTCTGGATTTGTTTTCCTGGTCAACCAAGCCTAACACATACTCTAAGGAGTTTTGTGTCACTTTATAGACAAAATGGAAAGTTTTGCTCAATAGTTTGTGTTCATTGAAGTTATGAATATATGTAAAGCAATTTCACCATCATTTCACATTATATTTTATCATAAAATCATACATGACTACATGAGTGAAATTTGTGTTTCCTGAAGCTATATAACCTTAGTTCCCATGTAAGAATGAAATCGCCATAAATGTCATAAATTCTCCATAAATGTTATATTTAAGATAATTATGGTAAGCCTATACTAACTTCTTGGATGGCTTCATATATTCTTCATTAGGCATATCCATATTATTTAAGAAGAAAAATCTATTTGAAAGAACTTTATGCACTTTTGTTTTTGTTCTAATGCAAGATTCAAATACTCAATGATGGTGAATGTGCGATTATTTGAAGTGGATTTCTGGCTCTCAAAACTTCTTGAGCACTTCTATCGTTTCCTTGTTTCTTTTTAAGGCTTCTGCTATGCGGAGTGGCTTCATAATCAGTCTTCATTTCATTGTATTTTCAAACTTTTCTAAACCTTCTCTTAATACTCTATTAATGACAGATTTAGATCCTGTGCATCTCTTCAAATTTACTCTAAATTTTGGATCGCTTAACTTATTAATAAAATGCTGCAATATATTACCAACATACATGCATACTCTAATATTTACAATTTGTTGTTAATGTTTTTAAGTTTCTCTTTTGATACTTTCTGTTTCTGTTTGTGCTGAACTTCAGCAATATTTTCTAACCCATCTAGAACCTGAGTGCACAGTTCCAGGAATGTATCCATTGTTAAAGGATTTGCTACCCACTATATATTAGAAAGACATTTTAATGCAAAATAATTGCCCTAAGTATGTTTGAAGAACTGCCCATTGATGAGTAATAGCATCAAAAAAACGTGCGGAAGAAACTGAAAAGTAGAATTCAACTGTTTTCTAAAAATAACCTGCTGAGCTATGTCTTACAAGAATAAATTAATTCACAGCCCAAGGGTAAAATATAGCATATTTATTATGCTCTAAAATTTTCAGTTGCACGTTTCCACAATGCCTGACTTATGACAGCATTGTCATAGATCTGAGGCCTACGGTCAAAAAAATCAATTTTGCAAACTTCACATAGTGACATTGATTTGTAATTTCTTCACTGGGATGATTTTTAAGCTGGTAAATGTGATAAATGATGCAACAGGTTTTCCATCTATTGGAAATATGTATCTGAAAATAATATTTAGCTAATCTGTGTTAGAAGCATCAGTAGTTGAATCGACAAACGTAAATATTAAGCTATACTTATTTCACTGAAAGTAGTTAATTGAACTATATTACTAATTCAATTTCCTATTTCTTCATGTTGTTTCACACATATCTAATGGCTTGCTTTTTTATTACCATATTTTAAGAAGTGATCTGCAAAAATAGACTCAACTAAGCAACAAGTTCAAGTAAAACAAAAAAATTCTATTTTGTGGAAACCCAAATGCATGTTTCTTCCTTGCTACTATAAACCACATTCAGCACTTATTGTAACAGCAAGATGGCATTGTAAAATGACATTCCAGTACTGATGTTATTCACTAATCTGTGTCTCCAGTTCAGGGAGTAAGTCAAAACCATGTATTTTGTTTTCATATGATATTATATAATTCCTGTGAATTGAACTGATTTCATGCTTATCAATCATATTTGAGTTGTGCCCATTACAAAACCCAAAAACCCATCTGTAGTAAATCAAGAATGAGACGAATTAGGAATGAATAATTTACAAACCAAATAATGCATAGAGTCAATGGATTGAGAATATAATAGTTATTACCTCTTGTAGTTTTAACCAGTACTTGTGCATACCAGAAATATATTCTGGCTATAGAAACTTGCTTTAACCAATTACTGTCAGGTTACTTGCTTGTAACCTGAAAATTTTGACACAATTATAAATAGTCCCCTGTGATGGCAATCACTTGTCCATCTTTTAATCCAATAATTTATATAATTCAAAGAAAAATTATTCTACAAAGCAGCATCGGTATTCATCTTATTTATAGACTTTACAGCTATAACAATGTCATATTCTACAATAGTTTCATTGTCTACACAATTACTATTATTTTTACTGTAGCAAAAAAAATGCAGAATTTAAAACAAATTGTGTTATACTTATATTACTATTAGTAATTTCAACACTAGTGGTACTATTACAATAACTTTCATGCATTAATTCTTGCATTTAGCTGAAGAAGTCTCTTGATTTCATATGCTTTGAAAAGGAAATTAACTTTGGAATTCACTTTTTAAAAAAACTTTCTTTAGCCATTCATGTTTGTATTCCATTTGGTTGTAATTTAATTTTACCTGAATATAAAAATCAAATCACTTTTAAATTTCATTCTTCTATAGCAAATGAATTTGAATAATTGAAAATAAATAAATGCACAAAACAAGTAAATTTTATAAAATAAAATCCAATTGAAATTTGAACATTATCACAAAAACATATTTAAAAATTATTAATTAAAGAAAGTTGAATTGGAACATGTAATTTTGTTCTTTAGGTCTGAATCAAAATAAATAATACCTATACAACATTTGAAATAAATTCATTAGTTTGTTGTGTGACATTTCTTGGGAGAACCAAGGTCTCCAAGAAGATCTCCAGGAAGGTATTTTTGTTTTGAAATAATCCTTAAAACCTTGCACATTCTCTTTCTGTCCTAAAATGCTGTGTCTTTTCAGTTCATTGGACAGCTGCTGATACCAGATGAGGGCAGATTAATTGCAAAGAGCATGATAAAAAACCAAGGATATTCTTAATCTGGGACCTGCTGTGCTTTGGTTCATTTTATTCAACACAGGGACCAGATTAATCATGAGTCACATGACTACATTGTTGCTAGGTTTTTAGGAGGGCAATGTAAGAGAAATGAGTATGAGGTTAAACCCAATTAGTCTGAAATTGAAAAGATTATATGATTATTATATACAAAGTACACAAATGATATATTTTCTTTCTATGAAGAATTGTTCAAATCCCATATTCCAAACTATCACATGGCTTCAAGAAGTTCAAACTTTAATTCTTTTTTTCCCAAAAAGTTTTTGAAATCCCCTTTTATTTACATATTTGATGTAGCTATAGTAATACTTCTCAAAACTCAAGCTTGTTTTTTTCCAGTCGTAATAACGATCAATCAACTTACTAAAAGAAAGTCAATGTGCAGAGAAATGAAAAATAAAATATTTTTTACACTTCTTATTATATATATATATATCCTTTATTTCCTCAAGGACTTGTTCTGTTTCCTTACACAGAGATGTGTAAATATACTAATAAAATATAAATGTAATGTTCTGTCAAACCCCCTTGGTTTGCTTTCTTTGAAGATGAATTCAGAAACACACACACTGCTTTAAAACAAAAGCATATTTTACATGTTAAATAAAAACTGGATATTTGTGCCCTCTTACTTCACCTCATGTCTAGCTTATTGTCCTGTAGATAGCAACATCAGATACTGTGTCATGTTGCAGTGGTTATGTGTTGTGCTGTTATTCCCAAGGTTTCTCCCTAAGAGAAAGATGAAACTTTCTACTTCCCTATGTAAAGAGTTACAGTCTCAGAAGCCCACAAAGGCAGTTCAACCTTGTTCTATAGGGTCACTACAAGTTGGAATCCACTCATTGGTAGTGAGTTTAGTTTTTTGGTGTCTCATACAAAAATAAAATTGCGTGATCAATAAATTAAAATGTTTTGTATTATAAAAATGTTAACATTTCTAGTATGTTTATACATTTCCTAGGATAAGATATTAAATTATTACCCATGTTAATATCATATAAAACATATGCTAAATTGTGTCTGCATGTATGTCAAATATAGTTTGAAGTTAAAATTATAAATATTTTTATTTACAAAACTTAGGACAGAATTCTGTATGAAATGCCTATCATCAAATGACTTCATTGAATTCATTGATTTATTTAGGATCAATCATAGCATATCCAGCATATCATCTGCTCTTGAAATTCCATTTGGTTTTTACAAGGACATGGTAAAATAGCTGTGTGTTTGTCATGCTGAATAGCATTTTGCATTTTTTGGTTTTCTCGGCTGGAGATGCTTGATTAGCAGACCTAACATAAACAAAATACTCTCTCACAATAAATAAGTACACTGTTACCTATTAATACAATCCATCCTTGCCTCAAACCCTCCTATTGGATGGTTTGCATATTGGATGAATGTAACAAGAGAATTCACAGTGCATCCTTACCTGTTGTTTAATAGAGAGAAATAGCATACTCTCAAGAGACCCACCAAAATAAGGAGATTAAATTATGCAGGAGTAGATGCTAGCAAACAGATGTCAAGAAGGAGTAAAGGTGATAAGAATTTTTTGTCCCTAAGGAGCATTCTGGCTGTACTTCTTTCAAGACAGATTCGTTGTTATTATATTTTCGATATTCTTTCTTCTACAGCAACATAATTCAAATTTATCAACTCAGCTTCAGTTTTTCTTATTCAATGTACAACTTTCAAGTGTATGTGGAGTGATCAAAAATTCCATAGCTTGGATCAGACACATCTTAGTCCTCAAAATGTCATCCTATTCTTCAATACTTTAAAGATTTCTTATGCAGTGCATTTAACCAATGGAGTACATCATGTGATATCTTGTCTGCAGCTATGAGCATTGATTATGGATTTAAGCAATAAGAAATCGTGGACTGCTGTGGTAATTATATAATCTGGTGTCAATTTGAGGATTAAGAGTGTGCAGGTGGAGTCTAGCCTGTCAATCAGAATATAGCCAATGAGGCCTCTTTATGGGCATAGCATTTTCCTGATGATTCTGGGAACTCCTGTATTTATTCATTGGAAGCAGGAGCCACTCTCTCTCTCTCTGCTCACTCCCCAGGAGATATAGCAACTGACAAAACACATGGTGAGCTACAGAAGCCACGTGGAGATCCTGCCAGTGGTGAGATGCTTACAATGCCCTTGAATCTAAAAGACTTCCTATTTACTGGCCTGTGATGTTCCTGCATTCAGCATCATTTTATGTGTTTCATGAGTCTGAAGAGGACTTTATAGTTTGGTTTCAGACATATGGGCTAATATTGGACTTATTGACTTGATCTGGACTGGGCTAGAATGTTTTCTCAATATTCAACTGCTTTTGTATCTAAAGCTCTTTCTTATACACATAAGAGTGTTTAAAGATTTGTTTCACTAGTCTACCCAGACTAACACATTGTGGTACCAGGAGAGGGGTACTAGAGAAACAAATTTATTATAGTACCAGGAGAAGTCAGATATGCTCATGCAGTATACTGAGTTGATCTCTGGAAAGAATATGAGAAGTTAAAACTTTGATCATTTTGTTTGGATGTATTCTGTGGTTATTCCTGTGTAAACTAGTGAAAATGAATGTGATTAATGTATATTTTGAGCTTAAGGGTAGAAATCACCATTTAAATTTCTCAGAAACCATGCTGATTAGAAAATTACCTGACAGAAGGTCAAAATGACTGACAGAAAGCTCTGTCTTGATGTTCTTAGAGACCTAGTCCAATATTTTGGATCAATAGAATAATTTAGAAAAGGATTAAGATAAACTGAATAAGCACTGAACTTGACTGTTTTAAGAATAGAGATTCCTATCTAATTCCACTTTGTTTATACTTATTTCTTGTGTTTCTTATAATTGACATAAGAATGTATAGAAATGATTATTGGGATGAGAGGCTTCAAGATGGTGCCCAGATAAGTGGCCCATACGGGGAACTTGGTGGGTCTGGTATCTGGAAGGTCAATGGGTAGTATATAAATTGGGTACTCAAAATTGGGGGGATAAAGGCATGAGGTGGTTAGCTTACAAACTTTCATAGGTGTGGGAACATATTCAAAGGAGTAGGTTTTACTTAATTGCAATTTTGAAGCTAAAGAGTTATGTACAAGTGCCAGATTGACAAGGGGTGGATTGAGGTGGTTAGTTTATTGTGCCAACCTGACCAATAAACACATGTGGGGTTAATTGAAGAGCAGAGAGATAAATGGCTCAATGAGGCTCGCCTTGCTAGTTCTCGGGTCTCTTGCTTTCTGATGGTTGGTCCAGGGTGCAGCTGCCTTATCCAGTTCCCTGCTTCCCCTGGCAAGGTTCACTTCCTGCAAGACATCCTTGAGGAGAAGCCACACTGGCCGACCCCAATTCAGCCCTGGGTGCTGGAGCACCTGTGTGGAGACCCCTGCCAGCATTGAGATGCTTACACATTCACTGACACGGCTTTCCTCCTGCAGTTAGCATCATAGTGTGTGTTTTGTCAAATGGAGGAGGATTTTGTGGATTGGTGTTGGACATATGGGTTAAAGTTGGACTTGTGGGCTTGGGAAGCCCTAGGTTGGGATGTTTCCTTGATCACACTTAAACTTTATATAAAACTCTCTCTTATACATACGAGGTTCTGTGGATTTGTTTCTCTAAAGTACCCAGACTAACACACCTCCCTCCACGAGGCTAGGCAGTGATTTTTCTTGCAAGCTCTAGTCCCTCCCTGCAGCCACCCAGAGCTCCAGGTTCTAACCCATACCATATTTGATTGCCTGCATCTGGGCGCACCCAGCACCAATCCCCAGACCACCTCCACTTCCCGTGCAGTCACATGTGCCCTGTCAACATCTTCCAAAAGCTGAAAGAAAAACACCCCCCTAGAATCTTTACCCTCCCAAGTTATCTATTAAGATAGAAGGAGAGATAAGGGTAGTCTAGGTAAACCTAAAGAATACACTGCAAGACACCTAACCCTGTGGATGTAAATTGCTGACTGACTAGGGCCAGAAGACCAACATCCACCAACCACAAACACCATATAGCCCAACTCCAACCATAAGCCAATGAGCTGATAACAATCTCCACGATAACATGGCCTCTGAGGGAAAAGAAGGCAATAAAGAAGCTCCACAAAGACACAGCACAGTGCTAAGAAGGGTGATAGGACACCCAAAACACGAGGCAGGAGATGTCAGCAATGAATTCACAGATCATGATAATAACTCTAAATGTCAACGGCCTTAACTCCTACTCTAAAATAAAAAGACTTGCTTGGAAATCCTGCAGTAAACACATCTTAAGCTCGCAGACAATAATAAACTAAGGAAAAAATGCTGGCAGAAGATAATCCAGGCAAATGGCACCTCAAAAAAGGAGTCACAATCCTATTCTCAGACAAAACTGGCTCAAGGTTGAAACCATAAAAAAAGATAAGGAGAAGCACTATATGTTGCTGAAAGGATCACTTTACCAGGAACCAGTGAGCATAATAAATATATTTGCACCAAATGAGAGAGCCATGGAATTTGTCAAACTATTCAAAACATAAAAAAAAAATCACAGATTCAACAACTGTAGTAGGCGATTTTAATATACCACTTGCAGAGAAAAATAAATCATTGGGAAGAAAGTTTGGCTAAGAGACTATAGGGCGAAAAACTACAATTAGGCAACTAGATCTGGTAGACATATTTAGAGCTTTCCATACAAATGCAAAAAAATATATATCACATTCTTCTCAAGCGTACATGGCTCATTCTTGAACGTAGACCACATGCTGGGACACAGTCAAGCTTGATTAAATTCAAACACATAGAGATTATTCAGATGTCCTTCTTGGATCACCATGCCATAAAACTGGAGATCAATAAAAGGACAACCAGGAAAAAAGGGGCAAACAATTGGAGAATGAAAAATGATCTTCTATGACATGAGTGGGTACAGACCCAGATTAGAGGGGAGATCAGAAAGTTTCTAGATGCTAATGTGAATGAGAATACAATGTATCACTGTACCTATGGGATACAGTGAAAGCAGTCATCAGAGGTAGCTTGATAGCAATAAAGGCATATATGAAAAAGGAAGAGAGACTTATGATGGATACACTCTCATAGAACCTCCAGTAACTAGAACAGAGTCAACAGAACAATCCCACCAATTGTAAAAGAAAAGAAATAATAAAAATCAGGACATAATAAAAATCAGGACAGAATTGAACCCCTGGGAAGACAAAAGAACAATGCAGAATATTAATGGAGCAAATAGCTGGTTCTTTGAATGGATCAACAGAGTTGACAGACCACTGGCAAACCTAACCAAAGAAAGAAATGAGCAAACAATAATAGCCAGGATGAAGAATGAAACGGGGAATCACAACAGACCTAATGAGATAAAAATGATAATCACAAAGTACCTTGAAAGTCTGTACTTTAATGAATTTGACAATGTGGAAGACATGGACAAATACTTGGAAAAACAATCCCTTCCTAGACTATCCTAGAGAAAGGTCAAGAACCTAAACAAACTCATAGCAAAGGAAGAAATAGATATGGTTAACAAGAAGCTACCAACAAAAAAGCTCCCAGAGCAGATGGCTTCACAGGAGAATTTTACAAAGCATTCAGGGAAGAGTTGACACTGATCCTCCACAAAGTATTCCAGAGCGTAGAAAAGGATGGAAAACTCCCAAATTCATTTTATGAAACCGGTATAACTTTGATGCCCAAATAGGGCAAAGATCCCACAGGAATAGAGAACTACAGATCAATATCTCTAATGCACATAGATGCAAAAATCCTTAAGATATTGGCCAAAAGTATACAAAAGTATATAAAATGTCTACCTTCCCCCAGACACAAGAACAAATTCAAGGTGGATCAAGGAACTAGAAGTAAAATCAGGACTATTAGTGAAGAAATGGGGACAAACTTAAGAACCTTGGCCCTGGGAACACAAAGACCAGCTGCAATAGGGCAGGGTAGACAAGCAGGGTAATGTGAAATTTACAAGTGGGATTGATTAAGGATAAAACACCTGTGTGCATCAAAAGACTTTACCAAGAGGGTAACGAGACAGCCCACAGACTGGGAGAGGATTTTTAGCAACGACACAACAGACAAAGGGCTTATTATGAAAATCTACAATACCTTCCTTGCTTGAAAAAAGAGGAAAACAGTTGACCCTTTTAAGTGGAAAAAAGAACTGAAAAGAAGTTTCACTAGAGAGGAGACCCATATGGCCTATAAACATATGAGAAAATGCTCCTGGTCATTAGCCATCAGAGAAATGCAAATCAAAACAACCGTGAGATACCATCTAACACCTTTGAGGCTAGTCCAAATCAGAAAAGGGCAACAAATGTTGGAAGGCATGTGGTGAGATAAGAATTCTCCTACATTCCTGGTGGCCTGTAGTTATGTACAGCTGCTATGCAACGTGATCTGGCAATACTTTAAAAAGATGGAAATTGATCTACCTTATGACCCAGCTATCCCTCTACTTGGCATATACACAGAATCGATAAGAAATAAACCAGGATCAATATCATGCACTTCAATGTTTACTGTGGTGCAATTCACAATCACAAAGAGTTGGAAACAACCTAAATTTCCATTGGTAGACGAGTGGGTCAGTAAATTCTGGAACATACACACAATGGAGTACTGCGCACCACTAAAAAGCACTGATGAGCACATGAAACATGTCTTTTCAAGGGAAGAGTTGGAGGAAATTATGCTAAGCGAAGTCATCCAATCACAAAAGGAAAAGTAGAGCATCAGTCCCCTGAGGTAAGTGTAATCAGCACGGTAGGTATAGAAGAGAAGTCATGTATATCACAACAGTTTGGTTGAGATACGGGGAGTCTGGAGGAGGTTGGACAAAACCCAAGGAGTTACATGTTGGTCCAACACAAAAATGGGGAAAGGAGGAAGGAGGGAGGGAAGAAGGGTGTGTGTGTGGGTGTGTGTGAAAATGAAGTGATGGAGGGAGCAGGGCACTAACCCACCCAGGGGTAGAGTATTGTTCTTGTCTCCACAGAATTGGGAGTGTGCATGCAGACCCTCCCATGATGCACCAAACCATGAGGACAGTGTGGCCACATGCAAGAATACATGGCGGGGGGGGAGAGAAGAACTACAGGGCTGGCCCGAACCAGAGCCAAACTGACCCCCTCCCTGGAAGTGGTTGTTGTGGAGAGCGGCACTGAACCTAAGGTTGGGGAGAGAGAGACCAACATGCCACACTCACATGGAGGTAGGCAGAGAGGGAAGAAGAGAAAGATACAGTCAGACTAGACACCATGCTGGCACACCAGACCTGGAGGATGATGTCCCTGAAGGGAGCTAATGGGACACAGAGGAGCCTGGGAAAACAACAACACATGTCATGTTGTCCCCTTCTTGGTGCAGACTGAGACAGAGGATATTTCTGGGGTCACATGGTGGTGATGCAGTGCAGTCTGAACCCCCCACAGCAGAGCAAACCAAGAAGGGAACGTATCAGACCAGCAGCTGGAACAAGATAAAGCTATGAAGCCCCTGAGGAGCCCCCGGCGGGTGCTCCAGGACAGGAGAGGCAGCTCCTGGACAGTCTTGAAGGACAGCAAACCGACCAGGGATTTTTGTATATTTCTTCTCCTTAATTAATTTTTATTTATTTATTTATTTGTTTATTTACTTACTTACTTATTTCATCAGCTTGGGTTATGTCATAGTTGGTGTGCCTAACTATGCAGGATGCGCATGGGAGTCATTCCCGAGGAGAGAGCTGCAGGACCAATGGTCCCAGGAGACCTGGGAGATGAGGGCAGTGGGAGAAGCAGGCAACGCCACGGACAGGGGAACAACTAGGGTGTTGGAGTCAATAACAAGGAGGAGACAGGGATCTCAGGGGGGGGGGTGTCAGAGCAACAGCAAACTAGCTAAGAGGAGGTACCAAGTGATAGAAATAAGGGCAAAGTGACAGTGGGGCAGGAGGAAGGAAAAAGGAAACAGAGGAAGGACCAAGGAAGCAAAGCAATAGATAGATGTATAAACAGCAGTGTGCATACATAAATGCATTAATCCACAAAAATAGAGGTTTGGGCCTATGGACATATATTTATACTGCAATACATTGAGGTAGGGATGGACTTCTAGCCGCTGCTCATTTCCTTCCTAAATACAGAAACACTTTGTTCTAACCAGTCAGCAGTCTGAGATGTTCACCCTCCCAACACAATCCCTGAAGAAAAAACGGGTGCATAAGCAAATGTGGTGAAGAAAGTGGATGGTTTCTGGCTATTGAAAGATATAGCATCTGGGGTCTTAAAGGCTCAGAGTTACACAAGCCACCATTCAGCAGTGAAGCAGCAAGTCCACATGGAAGAAGCACACCACCAGTGCAATCATGAGGAATCATAAGGACCGGATAATTGGCATCAGCAGACACAAACAAAAGCATATTGTTGAGAACAAAGGGGCTGGAGCAGAGATCCAAAGCCCATCTGTAGACAGTGGAACAATCTCCCCACAGAAGGACCACGGGGAAGGGATGAGTCACCAGAGTGCAGTAAAGCATCAATGAAACTATATTCCTCTGGTTCCTTGAGGCTTCCTCACCCCCCACTACCATGACCCCAGTGCTGCCTCTCAATTTGGACTAGACTGGAACATGTACACAGGGATAGAAAGGGATGGGAGCTCACGACACACAGAATCCAGGAACAGGAGTGGGAAGAGTGATACTATAAGGGTAGGAGGAAGAGGGGGGAGGAAGGGAGAAGGGGGGAACCTATCACAGTGATGCACACATAACTATACACCCCTCTCCAGGGGGAAGAACAGCAGAAAACATGGGGGAAAGGAGACAGAGGTTGGTGTGAGAGATGAAAATAATAACACTGTACAACGTATCATGGGTTATGTGGGTGTGGAGGGTTGGGAAAAGGAGCTGATACCAAGAGCTCAACAGAAAGTAAATGTCTAGAAAAGAATGAAGGCAACATCTGCACAAACATGCCTGATCCAATCAATGTATGGATGATGACAAGACTTGTATGAGCCTCCTATAAAATAATTTTTTAAAGAAATGATTATTGGGAAGTATGAAAATAGAGAGCAGGTAAGCCCACTTGCCTTGAGCCATTAAAATTCAATCTTTAAATGTATATTGATTGAGTGGTAGCTCAATTTCAGATTGCAGAAGCTGGCAAAAAGCTTCCATTTCCTTATCCTTTACACCAGCAGTTAGTTTTTAAATTTGAATAATTCTGTATATAACCATGCATAAGCCATGTTTTCAGCACATTTTTATGCAGTTTTTGTGGTACAATTAGGTGCCTCGGCTGATATTCGGGTTGGCTTACACTCGAGGATGTATGGTAATCATAGTAAGTATGTTCCTTGCAAGAATAATTTCTTATCTTTGACAGTCATGTATTCAGGACAGGTTTTCCTGTTTCCCTTTTATTGTAAATTAGGTAAAAGTTTACAGAGCAGATGATCAGTTTTACATTAAACAATTCATAAACATTGTATCCCAACCCATTCATTGCAATTCCCTCAATATAACATCATTTACCACATTTCTTGCCTGGCTTTCCTATTTCCAATTCTCCCTCTCTCATAACTCTATGACCTTTTCCTGTGTAAATACTGCCCTTTTATTTTGAATGATTGATTACTCTCACATGGGACTGAATTCAGTTCCAGATCAAAAAGTTGACTGAGGTCCATAACTTTGTGGTCTCACCTATGTCTACCTCACCAGTACACCTGCCCTCTTTTATGGTTTTAAGCATTGTTCCACATTCTTCTCCCATTCTATTCAAGATAGATCTTGATATGTCGTATTAAACAATGAATCTAACACCATTTCTCTCAATTTTTCATTTCTTGCATTGAAAACCACGTGCCTGCCCCATTCAGAATGGTCAATACCAGTCCATTTTTGCTCACTGTGCCTATGACATCAATCTTTATGTGTGATATTTCATTTTTCCACAACTTCCAGTTGTCCTATATTCACATTTTATACATTTCTAACTATTACTGAATGCTTGAAGCTCTTTCTTCTCATACTGAGTTGTGTCACAGCAAGAATACCGAGCAAAGCCTAGGGGCTTTGAAGATCACACTTTGATTTTTATAACTTTTTCAAATAATAGCTGAAAAACACATTTTTCCCTCTTTTATCTGCTAAGCACGTTTTTCCCCTTGAAAGGTGGTGGAGAAGGCATTTATCCTCACTTAGCATTCATATGCTAAATTCTATTTTGCAATTAAGGTGTTGTTAAGGTGTGATTTTTCAAAAGCCGTGGTTGAAATGCAATATAATTTAGCAAAAATATTTAATGAGCATAATTGGACCCTTTTGTGGAAAAAAATTAAATTGTTATTTAATGATAACTTATAAAGTATAAAAATTGAAGTGTGGTCCTCAAAGTCCCTAATTTTTATATCTTGAACTAAGCAGAAACTCCCTAGTGGTCTGTGGAGAGACCCTTCTGAGCCTCTGCAACTGGCCATTTATCCAGGCTTTGAGGTCACTGGGTTGCTTGGTAGGGAAGTTGAATTACCTGGACCTTCCTGGAAGCAGGGAGAAGTGATGGTGACAATGAACTCTCTAGGTGAATCAAGGAAGGATGTTTAGTTCCAAGATTCGATTTTCCATCTAGAATATGCCAGACTACCAGAGGGTTTGGAGAATGGAGAGTAAGGTGGTGACTGACACATTTAACTACTACCAATTCACTGGAGTTATTCACAATTTACTAAGCCACCCTTGGATATTTTGAAAATCTTTGATCCAGTGAATTAAAGGCAAAGTAGCAAATATAGACACTAAGCAAATGTGATTACCCTTATACATAGCCACATTGGATTAAAAATAATAACTAAAATAATAGCAATAAAAATAAAATATTAATTGATACTTCATGTATACTAATAAAGGAACCATGGTGGTACAATGCTGAGTCAAAAATAGGCATGTTTGATCCACCACCTGCTCCACAAGAAAATGTGAAGTTATAATCTTGGGCACTGATAGGGCAGTTCTAGTCCATTCTGTAGAGCTCCTTTGAGTTGGAATCAACTCAGTAACAATGGATTTGCTAATTAAGTTTTAGGTTTGGTACCAATCACTGTGCTGAAAGTGCTATATGGTTTATTTTATATACTTCTTAACAATATACCTCAGAGATGTATATTATCTATCCATATCTAAGTTACAATATTAACCATTTCTAAAGAACTTTATAATCTCTTCCACAGCCCTTGTCAAAATCTACTTGGATTTATGGATTATACCCTTGATTATCTCTTTTTCTATATTATACACACGTGAGCAGGGTCATAAGAGCAACATGCTTTCTACTTTAGTTAAATTCAATAAATATTTGCTGGATTTGATTGAACTAATTTGGATTAAAATGTAAATTGTCGATGTTAGGAAAACATCTACAGATTGCTAACAAATTATCAAATGACTGTTCAAGCTCCTGGTATTTTTCTCAGGTACCATATTGTAGTTTCCTATGACTGTGGAAGCAAAGTACACAAATTGAAAGGCTTATAAGAACAGAAGTATATTATTGGCTCACAGTTCTGGAGGTTAGAATCTTGAAAAATGGACGTTGGTTACGTTAACTCTTTTTCAGGGATCTGAGGGAGAATCTATCCCACGCCCCTCTCTCTCTTTCTGGTGATGGCTAGATATTTCATAAAACTTAGCCTGTGGATACACCACTCTGAATGTTTACTCCATCTTCATGTTGTCTTCTTCCCTCTGTGTCTCTACTTTTATAAGGACATCGTTCAGAAAAGGCTACCATGTACCTACTTTTTTATGTGCTCATTTTAACTGATAATATCTTCAAACATTATTTCCAAACATGGTAATATTCATAAGTATTGCAGAGTTAGGATTTCAACACATTTTAAAGAACATAATTTAATCCACAACATATCATAGCAGCCATATGGTTATAAACTTTACCCAATCTTTTCCTTATGAATTTCTATTCTCCCATAATTTTTACAATATTGTCATCTATTTCTGTCCTGTGTAAGGTTGAGAGATGGATATGCAAGGTTGAAGATGCAGTAATTGAAGGAAAGATAAAAGACCATGGCAAAAATTTTATTATACTAAAATCATGAAAATATTACTCTATCACTCAAATTTTTATGACCTCAACTTTTGTTATTTTCAGTTTATAGATATTGATCTGAATTCCAGTATTTCATAAGCTTCATCTCATATAAAATGTAGGTTTTAGGATACTTCAGAGATGTATATCATCTCTCCATATAATATACAATACAATAGGAAGCTGACTAATTAGCATGTTGGCCAAGAAATAAACTTAAGGAATAAATTTAACTTTCTCAACATGATTGAAACATGCTTCTTAGCAATGTTAAATATGTTATACTTACAAAGTCATTCTAGTTATTATCGTTCAAATCTCACAATATCTTGAAAAGATACTTCTTTTTCTCTTCAACTTTTGAGATGAAGGACGTCTGTATAGGAAGTTTTTATATTAGTAAGTCAAGATCAACAATTAGATCATTATAGAGCAAAAGCTGTCATATAAACTCTTCCATTGTACTAGTGTGTAACTACAGGTAATAAAATAATTTACAATAGTACATGTCAACTTTGTAGAGTTATTTATAAAATATCTCCTTCCAAAACATTCTATCTGAGAAGGTGGAGGAAAATCAAATATCTAGCAAAATATTATTACAGTGGGAAATCTTCTTCAAGTTATGGATTTATATCCCTAAGTATCAACAGTTGTCAAATTTGTTGAATATCATCCATGATTTTATAAGAAATGCTTTTATATTGTGACCCACATTCAAATAAAACTTGGAATAGACATTTTATAAAATATTACATACCCTTAACTGAGGCAAATATTTTCTACTGATTTATTTAATTTGTTTCATCTCATTAATAAAAACTCTTTTTACAACTAATAAGTTCTAGGGACATGTTTTTCCTGTGTTGTTTATTTTTTTACATGCTATAGACATTAGAATACTTTCAACATTAGTTAGAATTGAGCTGTCTTTAAATGTATTTTTTATCTAGATATTCCTTATATTTTCAAAAATTATACTTTCACATTCCAGTGAAATTGTAAGGTTTGGGGAACAGAGGTTAGTACTTTGCACATAATGTAAAGGAGGCATTTATTTCTCATACCTGGAGTACTTGGTATCTCCACTTTAATTTATACCTGGATAATCAAGCAATTAAATTAAATTCCCAAATATTGAGGGGGTCCCCCCACCCAGAGATGAACAATTCTAGATGAACATTAAGAAAGGAGACACAGATAAAACAAGGGAGTCTATGAAAGGCAACTGAACAAAGACAAATACAATAACGAATCTTGCTTCCCCAAGTCCTAGTACATGGGATCATTTGGTCAGGCATCCCATTTCAATCACTACTGCTCTTTATGGAGGAAAGCAAAATTACCCTGCGGACAACCTCTGCTTGCTGTTTCAAAGTGCAAACTAGCCAGCCACAAGATTATTAAAACACAGAAATTAAAATAAAATTATTTTTCTAAAATGTGTATCTGTATATTCAGAGATGATAAAAACTCATTTGAAGTACTTATTTTATTAACTGTCCCTCTGCCATGAAAGTGCCTGAGTAAAGCAAATCTTCTGCTAAACACACTGCCATGCAGTCCATTCTGACACACAGGGATCTTTTGTGCAGAGTAGTTTGCAAGACTATCACTATTCATGGGAGTGTGTGCGTGTGTGTGCGTGTGTGTGTGTATTAGGTGCTATGAAGCCTGTTCCACTGCATAGCGACCCTGTATACAACAGAATGAAACACTGTCAAGACCTGCACCCTCCTCACAATGGTTCCCATGTTTGAGTCCATTGTTCCAGCCACTGGGTCAGTCTGTCTCATCAAGGCCTGCCTGTTTTTCTGCCCGTCTATTTTCCCCAGCATAATGTCCTTCTCCAGAAATTGATCTCTCCCAATAACGTGCCCAAAATAAATGACATGAAGTCTCACTATCTTGCCTTTAAAGAGAATTCTGGCTGTAATTCCTTCCACTATCTGTTTATTCCATTGGCAGTACAGTGTTTTGAATAATCTTCACCAGCACCATATTTCAAACTCGTGGATTTTTTTTGGTCTTCCTTATTCAATATCCAACTTTCATATGCATAAGAGGCAATTGAAAATACCATGACTAGGTTCAGGAACACTTTAGTCTCCAAAATAACATCCTTGGGTTTTAACACTTTGTGTGGATGTGGTGTGTGTGTGTGTGTGTGGATGTGTGTGTGTGAAGCATATATATACCCAATGCAAGGCATCATTTGATCTCTTGACTGCTGCTTCCATGAGTATTGATTATGGATCCAATCAATAAGAAACCCTGGACAACTTCAATCTTTTCTTGATTTATAATGATACTGAGTCTTGGTCCAGTTGTGAGGGTTGGGGTCTTCTTTCTGCTGAGTTGTCATCCAGAATGAAGGCTGCAACCTTTGATCTTCATCAGCGTTAAGTCTCCTTGCTTCCAGAAAGCAAGGGTGTGTGATCTGCATATCTCAGGTTGTTAATAAAACTTCAAAATCATCAGCCCAAAATCGATTCCTTTGAGGAAGAGGTCAGACATGCCTCCACACTCCAGACTTCTTTGTCAGTCCTGACACTAATTGTCTCTCCAGTGACACTCTCTTTTCTGCTGTGTTTGATAATTCATTGCAATGGCCACACGGAATTCACAGAGTAGACGTGCAATGAGTTGCTCTATTCGAAAAGAAAACAGGTCGCAGTTGAGGACGAGAAATGCTGAGGATACTGTTCTTTAGTTAGGATAGCCTTTTCTCAGCCATGCCTACGAACGCACCTTTGTCTTTGTTCCTCGGCCATGAAGTCCCTTGGCCTGCTCCTTGATATGGCAATGTTACAGAGTTCTTATAGGACTGCCAATAAAAGCCTAAAAGTACACCAATTCTCCATAAGCTTCTGTCTATAACTTTAGCTAGCTTCATTAGCAAACTCAGCTCACGCAAACTTAGCTCACCAATTAAATGCCTGAAGCCATCTGATTCTGCAAACAAGCCTTCTACCTATAGACACTCAACTTCACTCACTCGCTAGTCCAGGTAGCCTAACTTCTCTGTCTCATGCTGTTGGCTATTTATTATACAAGCCCTTAAGGCTTTTTATCCTTATAAAAACTTTTTTTGTAGCATGGGACCTAATATTGGACTGAGTCTAGCCTAAGGCTGTTTTAGCTACACCAAAAGTCACCTTTCACACTGGATCACCATGGTTCAAGCAATTGGAGAGGTGGATCCCTGTTTACCTCTGGGTTATTAGTATGGAATCTAGAACATTAACCAGAAAGTTGTCTGTGAATCCCTTTCGAAAGAAAACTGCTAGGGTTCCTGACCATATTCTGTGCTCTGCATTTTCCTCTTACAATTTTTGCCTTAATCCCACGGACTTTTGTCACAATGCACTAGTCTAAAGGAGGCTATAACCATGCATCTTGAAGCGTGAGCCCAGCATCATTTTAATAAGCTGAGAGGCATGGCTAAAATAGAGCTCTGGTCCCTACTTCAAATGAGTCTAATCAGCATGTGGAAGGGTGGAGCTCAGCAATATCTTTGAGAGGCCATCCAAGGATTCATAGAAAAATGGATGAAAATAAAATAGCATTTTCCCACAAGCTTCTTAAAGACCCTTTGAATTTTCCAACACACTCCTAGGGTGATTTATAAGCTGAAAATTAATTGCACAAAACGTTGGTAAACCACTGAAACATTAACAAAGGTTTATCTTTTAGGTAGCAGTAAAGCTAGATAGATAATCCACCAAGTAAAAATGGATATCTAAATTACATTGTGTTGGCTTTCCCTGCTTGTTGATGCCAATAGGGGAAGTAAAAGATTATCAATGAGATATGAAATGACTGATAGTTCCAATTCATAACTGCATTATTTATCACAGAGGCCTTGGGTTGCTAAAGTGGGTCTTGATCAGTACCCCTCTAGTTTTGCATGGAGTCCAAAGTTATCTCCAGAAAAGTAGCTTGACTGCAGAATAATTTGATAGATGTTCTAATGATTTGTGTTTCTTCCCATTGATTTTGTTCATCTTTGTGCATAAACGGCCTCTTCCTCCCCCTTTACTTTCAGTTGTATTCATCATGGTAATCTAGCGTGCTATTGCTATTCATCCCATATAGACCTTAAAAGGGAACCAGGCTATACTTTTGGGTTTCTGAGACAGTACATCTTTATGGAAACAGAAGCCTCATCTTTCTCCCATGGAAGAGGTAGGAGATTCAAACTGCTGACCTTGTGGTTAGCAGCCCAATATGTAACCCAGTATGCTACCAGGGCTCCTCTAAGTCAGAATTGACTTGGTGCCAATGAACTTGTTTTTCATTTTGATTTGTTTTGTTCTGTTCCTGCAATATAAACCACCATTAAGACATTTCACTATTTGCCTCTGGTAGGCCTAATCTCATATTCTGCTTCCATGGGTGTCTACAAAGGATTTGCCTTTGCAACACACAAGAATTATCTGTATTCTGATCTATCTTACAAAAGTTAACTCATATTATTGTGTGGTTTTCCATGGTTCAAAACACCTGTCTGTTTATCACAAAGCAGCTCACCGTAATTATAAGGTGTTCTCTGTCCTGGTGACAAAGATGCTATTCTTTTCCATGTAACCAATAGTCAGTCAGTGACAGTTGAATATATAGTGATTATTGCCTTCCATGTGGGAGATGTGAGTTTAATTTCGAGCCAATTTGCCCTGGGGAAAGCCACCACCATTCGTGGCTTATGTGTTTTGGGGGATGCTGAACAGGTTTCTGTGGAAGGCCCAAGCTGAGAAAAAGTATTGGCAATCTAATTCAGAAAAAAATGAATGGTCCCATCTCCAGCCATTCATGGGTTGACCCAGAGCCAGACAGGGTTTCATTGTGCTGCATTCCTGGATGACTCCATAGCAACTGAAAATCCGCTAGGTGCCCTGAAGCCTGCAGACAATATATTACTCTTCCCACTGCCCATTCTTATCCTCTTTAAAAAAAATAATTTGTTGGCATATAATTCACATACTAAACAATTCCACAGTTCAATCATATTAAGAAGAGTTGTAGAATTATCACAACAATCGATTTTAGACCATTTTCTTCTTTCTCGCCTTCATTGTTATTAGCTCCCCCTTTGCCTGCAACCTCCCCTGCCCTGCTCCCAAGAAACCTATAATCCAGTTCCTGTCTTTATAGATTTACCTATATTGAATTTCATACACACAAAAAACTAACAATAATAATAAAGTAAAACAGAAAAAGACCTCAATAAAAAAGAAAGCAGAAAATATTAAAAACTAAACAAGTTTAAAATGGGCTAAAAAGGAAATCGAATGATAAGGTGTTAAATTTTAACCTAACTCCATCTGCAGTAGTCCACTTTCCAGTGCAGTCTACATGATAGCAAGACTGTTCACATCTCTGATTTATGGTCAGAGGGGATTAACTGGAGGCTTAATGCAAGTGTATTTCCTCTGCACTTAAAAAAATAAAGGAAATAATTTTAGATAGGTAAAAAGGGAGAGTAAATGATAATATATTACATTTTAACCTAACTGGATCTGCCATAATTGACTTCATAACATTTCTCTCTGATAACAAGGTGCGCAGTGAATAGTATTCAGGACTAGTGTACACTTACTATTTAATTCCACCCTGGCTTTATTGTGACATGTATTAACCTTGTAGGTATAATTCGCCATTGTGAATGAATATTAGTGAAAATTTTCCCTATCATCAATCTCAGTGTATGTGTAAGTAGTATCCAGTCACTTAAGAGTTTAATGTGTACAAATCAACAATTTCTGTAACGTGATTCATATATGGCCTATTCTTGGATAATTATCTGTTCTCAACAGATTTTTTAAAATTCTAAACCATTAGTGAAATTCATGTCACTTTCAATAGAATTACCCTTTGTCCCAAGGGGATTGTTGATAATGTTCCCTAAGATAAAATGAGGTCTCTAAGTGAGCCAGGGTCGTGTATAAACCACAGATACGTGAATGAATTGAGGCTCACACTTCATTCTAGCCCTAATCATAGAACAATTAGTGCCCTGTCATGGCCCTGCTTTCTGCTCTGAAGAGATCTATGAAGATATGGGTGCTCAGGCACAGTGTGGAAAAGAAACTAGAAAGATCCATGTCCGGGGTCATAAAGGTTTGTCTTCAAACAAGCAGCCGTCTAAGTGAGGCATCAACTAAGTCTATATGGAAGACGCACACTACCTTGTGTAATCCAAAGACTGCAAATAATAAAATGCAACTCCAAAAGAGAGTATGGTATCAGCTAAATTATGAACACCTGGTTTTCAGTATGGATGACAGTGGAAGCCCAAAATCCATTTGTATGGTGCACATATGGATTAATGCTATTTTCTTTTTAACACCCTAGCAGAAAATTAATGTCAAGGTGAAAATCTCCATTCTATCGGGCTTGCAGAGACTGCCCAAAGACCTAAACATCTCTCCTATTACCTACAATATGGTTAACCCACATTTCTAGTGCCATGCCCATGCTTGCGGCCATGCAAACAATCTCAGACAACACGCGGTATCCTTTTCCTGTTCCTGCCACTATTCATTTAGCAGTTAATACTGATACTTGGATAGCAATGTGTTCATATGACAAATGAACACTGCACTGGGGTTGAGACTTACCCAAGAAGCCTAAAAGTATACAATTCCTATTTCATAGGCCACACCAGCCTGGGCATTGTTTAAGACCATGATCGCAGTGCAGTGTGATTGATCTGAGCTGGCTTCCTCTCGTTGTGGTGAAATTTCCAGCCTCCTTTGCTTGAGGCTCATCCTTTTCCTACTTTGCTACAGTGTTATGAATTCCCAGGTGGTTCTCATCTATGAGGGCCCCTCTGATCATCACCATCAACAATTACAGTACTGCCATTTCATCCTCATGCTGAAGTTCAAAGTATCACTGTCCCTAGTGTGAGCACTGCCAGTCACCAGGGAGACCTCTTTTCCTTGACAGAATCACACCCTGGTATTTCAATGCCAATTGTTCTCTAGACAGTATAACATCTTCCAAAAATTTGTAGAAACATTTTCTAGAAGTGATTTGTTTAATTTTGTCCCAAAGAAGTCCATCAAAGTGAAGCACCAAGCACCGTGCTCCTTCTCCGACACTCCAAAAAGCAGCCGCCATTGGATCCATTCCAACTCGTGGAAATCCCACGTGTTTCAGAGTAGAACCGCACTCCTGAGGTTGCAATACTGGTTTCTCACAAGTACATTGTCAGTCGTTTCTTTCAAAGCACCACTAAATGGACTTGGCCCTTTAACTTCTCAGTTATCAGGTAGATTTCTATCACTGGAACCAGTAAGTAGTGTCAGATATTAGGGTGTCTGGACACGGACTACTAATTTTAAATTTGTCTCCAAATATGGAGGGGGCTGAGAAATCAGAGAACTTGGCTCGCAACTCCAGGGTTGTGCTACCATAGTCCATGAAGGGGCTTACTCACGAAACCATAGGTGACAAGGGGGCAGGGTCATCCCTAAACACCCCCGTGAGACACCAGGGCTTTGATGACTCCAGTTGAAAATTACCAGGTGCTACTAAGGAAAAAGACAAAGCTTTCTACTACTTCCTCTGAGGAACTTACAGGGTCAGTTCTACTGTTCCTATAGAGTCATTATAGAGTGGAAACCCACTGATGGTAGTGAGTGAGTGAGTGAGTGAGTGAGTGAGTGAGTGAGTGAGTGAGTGAGTGAGTGAGTGAGTGAAATAATATGGCTTCGTGGCAGGGCTCCAGCCCTCCTCCCCCTGAACAAGTGTTACTGAAGAAAGATTAGCAAGTGGCAGGGACTAGCAGAAAGCAAGTGCATGGACATTGCTGCCCTAAAATATTTGCTTCCCCTACATAATACTTGGCTAAAAGAACTCGCTCCTTCGAGTGAGTTAATTCCCAAGAGACTGTTAAATTGTCATACAAATATATTTTAGTACATGTACTGCTGAAGTGAGCACTACAATTATATTTTAGTAACTATGTCAGTCCAGGCTGATTAGAGAAACAAATCCTGGGATACACGTGTAAATGTGAGCGAGAGCTGTATATCAAAGAGTAATTGTATATTAAAAAATCTCAGCCAAGTCCATAAGTCCAATATTAGTCCATAAGTCCGGTACTAGTCCAAAAATTCCTCATCAGACTTGCGCAGGACATCCAGTGATGCCAAATGCAGGACGACCACAGGCCAGTGGCTGGAAAGTCTTGTGGATCTAGCGATAGTGGAAGCACCTTAACCTGGTGCTGGCTCCTCCAGCTCCCTCTGTGTCTCCTTCAAAGGAAAGTGAAGCAGAGAGAGAGCAAGTTCCCAGAACCCTCATAAGAAGGCCATGCCCACAGCAGGTATCATCAGGCTGAGTGACCTGAATGACAGACTAGACTCCACTCCTTCACTCTGCATATCCCAATTTGACAAGTGATTCTGCAACTACCACACTGACTAACCTTTTGTGAGCAGAGATAATTCCAAATGCTCTATGATGTTCACAAAATCCAATACTTTAGTTGAAAGCAGAGCCTTGAGTTATTTTCTGATTTGCTTTTTAATGAGAGCCTAAATGGCTCGAGACTCTTATATTAGTTACATATGGTGCATCGCAAATACTCCAGCACTTGATGACGGAAAACAAAAAACAATCCTTGCATCGTCATTTCTGTGTCATAGACATGGGGGCCGACAAGCCGTGTTGTTCTGGCCGAAGTCTGCCATGAAGCTGCAGTCTACGTATTGGCCTGGCTGTAGTCATCTCAAAGGTCAACTGCGAGTGCCTGTTCTTCCACGTTTGCTCCTGGTACTATTGCAAGGCCTCATTCTCGTTGATTGTAAATGAAGACGTGCTTCTGATCACATTCCTCTCTCCAGGGGTTTTCACAAAGCATGGCAGCTCCGTTCCCCAGAGTGAAGATTCTAAGACAGTAAAAGACATCAGTAGAGAGAACGGCATATGCTCGGAATGTCTATGCCTGGGGAGATGGATTGTTGTGTGTGTCTGTGTGTGTTTAGCATGATCATTTGACAACATTTTAGGACAGACTCTTTTTATTGTGCTTTTTAGGAAATTCTAAAGAGTACAGGGCTAAATTAGAACTCTCAAGAAATGGCGCGTGATAACTAGGTGAACGGTAAGTTAATTTATTGCCATAACAATGAACAGTAAAATAAAATATGAATCCAAAAAAACCTGGCTGCTTAAAAGGACATGTTTGCACAACAGCCTGTGATTAACTGTAAGCTGATTTTCAGTTTGGCAGCACCGAAATAGCACAGTTTTGCCCTAAAATGGTTTTACAAAAACCAAGGCTTTCCCTGAAATGATTAAAACTTCTTTGAATAAAGTCATACTACAAATAAGGACACCAGCTTTAAGTGTCACCACTTACACTTTGTGGCAGTAAGCTGTATAGTCCCTACTCCCCAATCCTCTCACTCCCCATCCTCCATCCCCTTCCTCCCTCTCTCTGCTTCACATCCGAAACCCTGGAGCTTGTGAATGGTACCTTACAGAGCAAAAGGAATGTTGCAGATGTCATCAAGTTAAAGATCTTGAATTAAGGAGATTTCCCTAGGTTAACTTTTCCCCTAGAGCCTCCAGAAGAAACAGGTGTCGTCTTGATTTCATCCCAATTAAACTGATTGAGCTTCTGGCCTTCTCGACAGTAAGATAATAACTTTGTGTTCATCTAAGTGTAAAGTTTGTGGTAATTTATAACAGCAGTCATAGGCATTTATAAAAATAGTTATGGGTCTCAGCTATTTTATAAATATTTCAAGATGGTCTTCACATTTTTAAGCTTTTTAAATAAACATGCATTTAGTTCATTTCTCCAAATGACAGGAAACACCTCTACTTCTACATGCATGTGAAAGTTTGACAGTGAATAAGGAAGACCAAAGAAGAACAGATACATTTGGGTCATGGTGCTATTGAAGAATATTGAAAGCCTGATGGATAGTCAAAAAACAAACACATCTGTTTTGGAAGAGGTACAACTAGAATGTTCCTTAGGAACAAGGGTGGCAATACTTGGTCTCACTCACTTGGGACAAATCAGGAGATACCAGCCGCTGGAGAGGGACATGATGCCTGACAGTGGGGCATCAAAAAAAGAGGAAGACTCTCAATGAGGTGGATTGACACAGTGACTGCAATTGATGGGCTCAAACATAAGGACGATTGGGAGGATGGTTTATGACTGGGCAGTGTTTCGTTCTGTTGTGCATAGGGTCACTATGCCTCCGAATAGATTTGTTGGCATCTGACAGCAACAACAACCTAGAGAAAGGCCTGAACTAAGGAGTGATTCTTCCTCAAGAGGCCTGTCCCTCCTTTTGGTGGAGGTGGGAGGAGAACCCAAGTATCAGCTACATTAGAGCTCCTCTGTCAGGGGTCACTCTCTGAAATGTCTAGGGGACAGAGCCCAAGAAGCACGATCACCACGGTTGTCATTGAAACCCATGGAATGTGGTAGATGATGCAGTGACTCTCCTCCCTGGAGATAGTAGAATTAGTCTCCCCCTTCTAGCAATTGGTACGAATTAAGGGGACTACAGCCAGCCCTATGTCCTAGGTTATGCATTTGAATCCTTCCTTGAACTTTTCATTACATGCTGAATCGGCCATGAAATGAAATTGCATATAAGGTTCCTAGAACTCATGTTAGAAAGAGTGGAAAGAGTGACATGGAACGTAAAAACTAGCCATTCTACAAAGTATGTATATCTCCCCAAAGGCGTTCCACATTACCTCATTAGAATCAAAACTAATTTATAATGCAAAGATTAACTATGTTACTAGCCACCGTGGCATTAATTATTCTTGTGAGATAAAGATATTATTATGGCATCTGTGTGTGGAAAATGAATAGTGAACAGATCTGCTTCCTGTTTTAAAAAGGGGGAGTTATCTCTAGGACCGTCCAATGAAAGTCTCAGAATTTAAAATACTTCATGGCTGGGGAGAAAGAAGATAACCCCCCCCAAGGCTGAGGTTCATTGGCAGTTGATGTTGTCAGGTCACGACAGATTATAGTCATGGCTCGGTGAATCCTGTTTAGGGAAGTAATTCAATGTTTACTGGGTAAAGAAAGTTTCTAGAAGCTAAAGGTGATGTGCTTCCCATTGCCTTTAGCTGCCTTTTAGCTGACAGCACCTAAGCCTCCATGACTACCACAATCTGAAGCTACTCCCCAGAAAGCCTAGAACTACACAAAACAACTATATGATTACAAAAGGTCAAACTTGTTGTCTTGTGTTCTACTTTAGAGAAACAAATCCACAGAAAGTCATGTATAAGAGAGAGTTTTATATAAAGCTTACATACACATCAATAAAACATCCCAAACAAGTGCTGCCCAAACCCACAAGTCCAACATTAATCCACATGTCCAAACCAATCCACAAAGTCCTTCTCCAGCTCACAAAGCATACACTATGATGCTGACTCCAGGAGAAAAGCCGAATCAGTGAACGTGTAAGCATCTCAGCACTGGCACGGGTCTCCACACGGCTGCTCCAGTACCCAGGGCTGCATCAGAGTAACTCCATGCTGCTTCTCCTTGGGAACGTCTTGCAGGAAGTGAGCCTTGCCAGCTGAAACAGGGAACTGGCTAAGGCAATTGCACCCTGGTCCAACCATCACAAAACAAGAGACTCGAGAACTAGAAAGGCGAGGCTCACTGAGCCATTTTTCCCTATGCCTTTCAATTAAGTCCACATGTGTTTATTGGCCAGGTTGGCACAATAAATTAACCACCTCACTTGAAAAGCCATAAGAACAAGGGGAAGACACCCCTACAGATGTTTCCCACATGTCTTGAAAAATTTTCATGTTTCATGCAATAGTTCAAGAAATTCAAATAATTTAATTGGACTTCTGTTCCCTGCTCCCTATGCCCAAATCTCTGGTTCGGGGCCTAGATTCACTTAGGCAGACACTGGGAAATCTATATTCAACCCCATGGAAATGGAATCTTTATACTGCTGGATTCGCTTCTAGACACACTTCTAGACAGAGACTAGTGGTTCTGAATTTAAAGGTCCCAAACAAGTAGCTCTTAAGCTTGTCCTTAGGGACGACCTGATAAGATCAATTTCCAATGTCAGTTACAGATTCTTCAGAGAGAAAGAAATTTGTTGACTAGTTATACAGAATTAGAAATACTCCAGAAATCTTCATCTCTACTTCACCCTGGTATTGGTCGATTCTGATCCAAGCTAGAGCGATGCTGTTGAAACTGATTCCCACAACACAAGAGTGGTAGCCATCCAACTGTAGACACGCGGTGGAGAAGCAGCCTGCTTATATCTTCAAAGCTTTGTTCCAGCCACCGCACTGATGAAGAAGCAGGAGTGTCTGGCCAGTAGGCTGACCTTGAGACATGAAAGTCGGGCATATTGCGTGATGACACAATTGCAGCCTTGAGTAGCGGAGTCAATGGCAGGCATCCCCTCCTGAGTAAGAGAAACTACTTTTTAAATGCCTCAAATTAAAAAAAAACCTTCTAAATCAGACATCAAAAAGTAAAAGTTTTGTTTTGTTTTGCAAGAAACAAGCAAAAAAAAAAAGAGTGAAAGATACTTCCTTTACATTTCCCATCACCCCACTGTAATACTCACTGCCAGGAATTGACGCCAACTGCTAGGGACCCTAGAGGACAGGGTAGAACTGCCTTTGACTGTTTCTGAGACTGTGCCTCCATGGGAATAGATAGCCCTGTCGTTCTTCCATGAGTAGCTTGTGGTTTTGAACTGTTGACCTTAAGGTTAGCAGCCAAATGTGTAACCACCAAAGTAGTATCCACAGTATACTATTGCCACTTGTTATCCTGACCATGGATGGTGTGAAAGTTGGAGGGCTAATCGATCTTAGTGCTGTCACATTCTGCTCCTAGAGAGTCACCATAATAGATTCTCCTGGGTTCTGACTCTTCCGTGTGTCTGTCTGACATCTACATGGTGGTGGACACACACACAAACACGCCACCCTTCAACCGACACTTCATCTCCTATGAGTCTGGCTTCCCCTCCAGAGTTCACAGAGGAAGTCTCTTCTTATTATGTACCATTTGAATGCCTACATTGTGATTGATGCTCCCAATATAAAGCACTACCTAGATTATTTGGCTTTTGGATTATCCTGTTGACTAACCGTTAGATACAAACCTACGGCTACATGAAGTATATGAACCTTGGTGGACAGAATGTCCACTCTAACTTACAGTACAGCCAAAATATATGGAAGAACTGGCTATGTGATTTCAAATCACAGTGCAAAATAAGTAGGAATCTACTCAATGTCAATTAACAACTACATGGTGTTATTTTTTTAAAAAAAAGGACACAAACTTACAGATCTCTCATTCAAAAGCTAAAATGGTAGAGTATTAAACCAAACACAGAGGTCCTTTCTATGCTATCTTGCTGCTATAATGTAAATACCATGCTGGCTAGCTTTAACAAGCAAGACTTGGTTTTTTAGTTTAGGAGGCTAAAAGTCTGAATTCAGAGTGCTGGCTTTAGGGGAAGACTCTCTTTAATATCTGCGGGCCCAGTATTCCTTGATCATTTCATTCCTTTGCAATGATCTGGCACAGGGCCACTGGGGCCACCAGAAATCCATCCTCCACTTGTCTCTTCTTTCTTGGAGGTACTCAGATCCCTCTTCCACTACTGACTTCTCTCTCCTTTTTTAGATAAAAGATGATACAAGCCAATCCCCAGGGAAACTCCCTTTCCATCAGATCAAGACTGCAATTCAATTGAGTGTGTTGCATCGCATTCTAACCCTTTGCTGATCACATCCAATTACACCAAGGGTGATGATTATATTACTATATAACTTCCAGATCTCTGAGAGTTATAGCATAGCCAGCTGGATACGTCAGCCCATGATAAACTCATATATAAGGTTGAATGCACACCTATTAAATTGTCCTCATCGTTGGGAATCATTTTCCAGTTCCAAGATAACCCTTTTCACCAAGAATTTACCAGAACAAGTTCAAAGCTTCTCCGTGGTAATCTATGAGATTCCTTGGCTTATCCTACATGGGAAGAAGAGGCAGTAGATCATGGGGCTGGTGTACATTATTCCTCTGAGACTGACCGATCACTCCAATAACTGGCCTGTTACATAAAAGAAAAAAAGGAACATTTTGATCCAGGAAAATATTCCAGACATCTCTTTTTTTACTGCTAACTTGCTTGAACCCCTTCTCCTAGTTCCCACTTTCCTGGCTCCATGGACCAGTTCTGATATCTGATTCTGATCTCTTCTAGCTGCAAATCACCCATACTCTCTGTCTGACTTCCCTGTATACGTTTCAGCTCTGCTGGCTTCTCAGGTTTTGATATACCATCTCAAGTGAGATACCGCTTTGATATCTCCAAGTGGAAAACTTTCTGTTCAATTCCGCAGGTTCATGTCATTTCTTACTTGTCAGACTAGCGCTCCTTTCCATGCCAGCAGTGGAAAACAACACAACCTGAAGGTACCATGCATACATCACCACACATGTACTTGGTTTCTAAAGGTCGCATAAGCTAAGTAGCAACTTTTTTTTCTTTTCTTTCTTGTTTATGATCTAAGAATGTTCTCTCCTTCAAGGACTCTCTGCTGGCCTTGTCATATCTCACTGAGGTGCCTTGTTCTTCTGTTCAGATTAGTCCTTCATCCTCCAGTTTTTTTCATTTCTTCCATTTCTAGCAGCACCATCATTATCTTTTGTCTTTATGTAAAATAAATAATGCTGTGACTGATATTTATTTCTGAATCCCTTCTAAGAGTTTTTCCTCAAAATGCAGCACTTGATCCCACGACTTTAAATGACTTTTATAAGTGAATGGCCTCCAAATTTGCAAATGTGTCTCCTTTGGCCTATCAAATTGGCATATATTAGTGAATTCTCCAACTCCAGAAATTAAAAGTAATCATGTCAATCCTCCACATCAATAAGTATGTCTCCTCAATCAATAATAACTTTTCAAAAATTATCTAACAATTCTACCAAATAAAAAAACAAGCATTTTCATTTTAATCTCTCCCTTACCTGTTTAACCTCTACCTCCAAATATACCTTTCTTTGACACTTTTCTATCCATAGTCTCTATCATTTCCTTTATCTGAGTCACCATCAACCTTTTCCTGGATTGTTGTAATAGACTCATAAGTTTATTTCTCATGTTTTCTTCTATAATCCATTCTTCAAAGAGTAGCTATTTTAAAAATCATTTTATTGGGGGCTCATACAACTCTTACCACATTCCATACATCAATTGCGTAAAGCACATTTGTACATTCCTTACCCTCATCATTCTCAAAATATTTGCTCTCCATGTAAGCCCCTGGCATTAGCTCCTCATTACCCTTCCCTTCCTGCCCCCTCCCCCTCCCTCATGAACCCTTGGTAATTTCTAAATTATTATTTTGTCATATCTTACAATGTCCGATGTCTCCCTTCAACCAATTTTCTGCTGTCCGTCCCCCAGGGAGGAGGTTATGTGTAGATCCCTGTAATCGCTTCCCCATATCTACACCCTGCCCCACCTTCCTGATATCGCCACTCTCCCCACTGGGAGGAGATATTTTTTAAAGGAAAATCAGATACTATAATCTCTACTTAAAACCTCCTCAGTGCCATCAAGTCGATTCCATCTTAGCACCCTCTAAAAGAGAGGCGAACTGCCCCTACAGGTTTCCAAAACTGTAATTCTTTACAGGAACAGAAAGTCCTATCTTCCTCCCACGAAGTGACTGGAGGTTGTAAATTACTGACCTTGAAGTTAGCAGCCCAATAGGTGGCCCGGTTATTGCATTTAGAATGACATAGAGAGAGGGGGCCAGAGCCAAAGCCAAGAAAGGTCAAGGCAGCAGCAGGGACCACAGAGACGGGGCCTGGGGGAGCATATCTCCAGGACATGGACGAATGTTTCCCAAGAGTCAGACGTATGTGGCACACTCCACAGGAATGCTCTAAAACGGGCAGAAGTTTGATTCATCCCAAGGAGACAGAAACCAACAGGCCTTTCAAGTTCAGAACTGGTAAACAGGAAGTCATCTAGGGCTTTGAAGAGGGTGTGGCCCAGATGAGCTTGAAGGAGAGGCTGAAGCTGACCTGCACCCCTGATGTGGTGGGTGTGGAACCACGGGCCTGTCCTCACGTCATCCCTTCCAATGCCCCACTCCTCTTTGACATGGAGCGACTCAGCTGGGCGCGCAGGCAGGAAGTCACAGTGGCTGGAGGTGGCTGTCGCTGCTCTGCTCGCCTTCTTAGGCTGCTCTGCCACTGGACTGCCCCTCCCTGTCAGAGCTCCAAATCAGTGTGGGGACCTCGCCGCCCAAAGCACCACCCATTCTCTCAGTTGCTTTGAGCATGTGTTTGTCATCGTTCGCATGCACCTTCAAGTGAGGAAAGTTCAGTGGCAATTTGACACATCCAGGTTGAGCGTGGAGCCATCATTCCTGGTCACAGAATGCTGATTCTCCGTTTGAGCAGGCAGCTCTGCCTCCCCTCACGTAAGGCCTGCACACAGGGTGCTCTGCAGGAAGTGAACGTGCTGCGTGCAGACGAACTTGAGCCAGTCCCCTATGTTGTCATGTGTCGCCTCTGTTCGCTGCTAGCTTCGACAGATGTTCTATTTGGAAACAGTATGTAAAATAAAGGCTATGTGCTTGAAAAAAAAAAAAAGAATGAAGCACAAATACCTTGCAATGCTTATATTTCCTTCAATTATCTTAAGTCCTGTCACTCTCTCCTCAGTCAATGTATTCAATAATATTGCACTTCTTTATTTTCTCAACCATACCATAGGTATTTTGAACTTCTGTTTCCCAACTAGTGAAATATTTTTCTCACATTTACACGCAGTTAAAATTCTTTATCATTTTAGAAAAGACTTTGCTAATGACACTGCCTAGTCCACCACCTGATTTCTCTATCCCGTTCTCCCCTTCTAATCTTTACAGTTTCATGGTGTTGTTACGACCTAAAATTGTATTTATTTATCTATTTATGTTTGCAAATATTGATTGTTTGGTTATCTGGGCAGAGACCTTTTCTGCCTTGTTCGTCAAGGCCTGAGCACCGAGGAGAGCTGACACATGGCATGTCATCGGCAACTGCCTGCTGAGACAAGAAGTCCACAAAACTGTGAGGGCTGGTGTAACGGATAATATTTGAGTCCATGAAATACAATCCAGGGGCCTCATTTGGCCAGTCTCCTCTGTTGTAGATGATATGTACTGGATATACATGTCCATGCATTATCAATAGTCTATGGCAGTTTTTGTTCTAATTCAGCCAAGCTGAACACTGGTAACTGAGAAGTGATAGTTCAAAAACTGAAAATATCTCATATCTGGCCCTTTGCAGAAAAATGTTTGATGACCCCTGTAATAATCTATACCAGGCTATTGTCCTTTGGGTTAAAGGGAAGAGTTAATCTAAGAATACTGGGTGGGGGAGGGAGTGCTCTTCCTAGAGATGAACAGGGATTACTTTAGGTAATATTTTGGTAAGAAAAAGATAAATCAAAATATTTAGAATTGTACAAGCCAGAACAGAAGTTCTAATGGTAGATATTGAATCAATTTGAATATACAGTTGATACTAAATATACACCCACCACCTGCTGTCTTTTATCGTACTGCGGTGGCTTGTTTTGCTGTGATGCCGGAAGCTATGTCACTGGTATTTCAAATAAAAGCATGGTCACCAAAGTGAACAGGTTTCAGTGGAGCTTCCAGACAAAGAGCTACAAAGAAAGCGAAGTCGGTCCACTTCAGAAGATGGGCCACTGAAAATGTTATGGAGAGAAGCAAGAGGGTACCATGATGCACATCTCATGAAGAGCAGCAGATTAGCGTCAGAGATAATGCCAGCAGATGAAGCGCTGAGGGTGGAAGGCATTCAAGACATGACTGAAGGAGACCTGGCTTTGCAACAGAGACTCAACCACAAAGACATCAATGTAAAAATGCTCACCAAAGCACAGCGCTCGGCGCCTTCATTTGCTGATGGGCCTGACCTCAAAATAAGAAGTGACAGCAAACATCTATTAATAATTGGAAGTGGAAATGTAAAAAATATGAATTTAGGAAAATCAGAAATTGTCAAAAAGGAAATGTGACACATAAAAATCAATATTCTAGGGCTTTAGTGCACTGACATGTATTGGTGCTGGCCATTGTGAATCAGAAAATTATATATTTTACATATATTACTATGCCAGGATTGACAGATTCAAAAGAAATGGTGTCTCATTCGTTGTCAAAAAGGGCAGTTCAAGATCTATCTTGAAGTACAATGCTGTTGATGATAGGATAATATCTATCCCTAGACAAGGAAGCCCAATCAAATTCATGCACTAACTACAAAAGCTAGTGATGTAGAAATTCAAGAATGTTACCAATGTCTTCTGAAATTTACCAAAAATGCCATCAAAATGTACTTCTAGTACATTTGGAGTTTGTTCCATCATGTCAGATTCTTGATCAAACTTTCAATTTAGAGGGTCTGAAAAGATTACATAACAGTGTGCAACAAAAACAAAAAAGGCCTGGTTTGTGGCACATGGGGGGACTGGGTTTGCCACCAGAACAATGCACCTGCTCACACAGCCATCTCAGTGCGCCAGTTTGGGGCAAAACCAGCATGCCTCTCTTACCCCGCACACCTTACACATCTGACCTCACTCCATGCAACTTCCTTTGTTTCCACAAATGCAGAGGGACAGGAAAGGACAGTGATTTGATGAGGTAGAAGTGAAGGAAAAAATGAAGGAGGTGCTCTCAGCCATCCAACTGGATGGGTTTGAAAAACGTTTCCAAGAATGCCATCCTAGCAACAGAGCCAAGGTCAATGTAGTAACTATAAAACTAACCAGTGCACCAATTAAATAGATGCAATCGCTTCAAAAGTTCTTGAAATTTTATTATTTTAATTCCATTTTCCCACAAGCTCTTTGAGATCCCTCATATATATATCCATCTAAACATGACTAGAGAAAATTATTTCATGTTCTTTCCTAAACAAATTTAAAATGGCAGTAAATAAATTTTAAAAGAAAGTAGACAAAACAATGTAAAACATTTTGGGCAGTGAAAAGCAGCTTTTGAAGGGCAGAGGAGATTCAAGTAACCTGACAGAAGATGCAAAGTTTCAGAGAAAATAACATTGAGCAATAAACTGTTTTAGATCACAGAAATCTGGAAGGCTAAGCACTCAAAGTCATGAAAGTGCCATGGAGGATAAGCGAGGCTCTGGGCTGGAAATTGGCATTCACTTGTACAAGGCAACTTCAAAAAGTATATGGGAAAGAATGGACTTGAGAGATAATGGACTTTTCTACAAACTTTGGAAGATTAATTATTTATTTATTCACTTACTTACTTATCCATCCTCAAGGGACTATTTGCTCTCACCAAACTTACGTTGTTATTAGGTATTGTCAACCCAATGTGCCTACTACTGCACCTGGCCCAGTAGAATTATCCCACAGGGTTTCCTCTGGCAGTAATCCCTACAAGAGCAGATAACCAAGTGGGAGCCAGAGCCACTGCTTGGATTCTGTGATAGATTTTGTGTCAATTTGACTGGACCAGGATTCTCAACTTTGCATTTGATGTAATCTAACGTAGTGTAGTCAAATCTATCATAAGATATGCTGTGAGCAACCCAGCAGTTGTAGAAAGTTTCCTGTGGAGCATTACTCCCTGATGGCATCACGGACCTGATGCATTCAGAAGGATGTTTCACTGGGGGTGTGGTCTTCGATTACATAACTTGATGCTATGGGGAAGGTGCTTTACCTATTCTGACTGGTGAAGGTCCTGCATCTGGCTCTGTTGTTGCTAAGTGCTGTCAAGGTGATTCCTACCCATAGCAACACTGTGGAAACCGAATAAAATAGTACACCATCCTCAGAGTTGTTATATTCTAGCCCATCCTTGGAACCACTGTGTCAATCCATCTACCTCTTTTTGACTACCCCTCTACTTCACCGAGAATGATGTTCTTCTCCAGGGACTGGTCTTTCCTGTTTCCCCAAAAGTAAGACATCACCCAAAAATAAGACCTACTTACAGTTTTGCCTCTCGCTGAAATATAAGGCATCCCCCTGAAAATAAGACCTCCCCCAAAATAAGACCCCCCCGAAGCTACCATAACTCTGGACTCTGGATCGTAGTGGTGGGCGCCGCTGCACAGCTCACTGTTGGCCACAGTGCAGCGGAGCAGACAGGATGTGTGAGGTCTCTTTTAATAAAACAATAAATGTGTAGTGTATTCTTCTTCATAGAAAAATAAGACATCCCTGAAAATAAGACCTAGCTCATCTTTGGGAGCAAACATTAATATGACACTGTCTTATTTTCAGGGAAACAGGGTAACATGTCCAAAGTGCATGAGAAAAAGTCATGACATCCTTGGTTCTAAGAAGCATTCTAGCTGCTGTACTTCTTCCAAGACAAATTTGGCCTTCCATGGTACTTAAAATATTTTCCTCCCACATGATAACTCAAATGGACCCTTTCTTATTTGGTCTTCCTGATTCAACGTTCAACTTTCACATGCCATGTGAGGCCATTGAGAAGCCATGATCTGAGTCATGGGCACCTTAGACCTCAAAGTAACACCCTTGCTTTGCAGTGCTTTAAAGAGGGCTTTTGTGACAGATTTATTCAGTACGCTATGCTGGCTGGTTCCTTGACTGCTGCTTCCTTCAGCATTGACTGTGGGTCCAAGCAAGATGAACTCCTTGACACCTTCAATCTTTTCTCCATTTGTCATTATGTTACCTTTTGGTCTAGTGAAGATTTTGGTCATCTGTTCATTTCTTTGCAATCCATACTGAGGCTGCAATCCTTGATCTTCCTCAGAAATGCTTCAAGTCCTGCCCAGGACCCGCAAGCAAGGTGATGTCATCTGCATGTCATGGCTGTTAATAAACCTCTTCCAATGCCGATGCTGCATTCTTCTTTATATAGCTGAGCTTCTTTGATTACTTTCTCTGCATGGAGATTAAATAAATAAGGTGAGAAGACACGACCC
Organism: Tenrec ecaudatus; assembly: GCF_050624435.1. NCBI lineage: Eukaryota > Metazoa > Chordata > Mammalia > Afrosoricida > Tenrecidae > Tenrec > Tenrec ecaudatus. The sequence goes on from NC_134531.1 coordinate 98,127,124, forward strand.
TGATGCACATCTTCCCTGATTTTTAAACATACAGTATCCCTTTATTCTGTCCACACATGATCTGTGCACAGGTTCCCCGCAAGAACAACGAAGTGTTCTAGAGTTCTCATTCTTCTCAAGGTTAACTACAGTTTATCATAATCCACACAGCCAAATGCCTTTGTATAGTCAATGAAAAATGAATAAACATCTTTCTGTTATTCTCTGCTTTCAGTCAAGATCCATCTGACAATGAAATACCTTGTTCCATGTCCTCTCCTAAGTTTGCTCCGACCCTCTGGCAGCTCCTTCTCAATGAACTGATGCAGCTGTTGCGGTATGGTCTTCAGGAAATTTTTTTTTAATCATTTTATTGGGGTTCATACAACTCTTATCACAATCCATACAGACATCAATTGTGTAAAGCACATTTGTACATTCATTGCCCTCATCATTCTCAAAACATTTGCTCTCCACTTAAGCCCCTGGCATCAGCTTCTCATTTTTTCCATTCCTCCCTCTGCCCCTCCCTCATGAACCCTTGATAATTTATAAATTATTTTTTGTCATATCTTACACCGTCTGACATCTTCCTTCACCCTCTTTCTGTTGTCCATCCCCCCAAGGAGGAGGTTATATGTAGATCCTTGTAATCGGTTCCCCCTTTCCACGTCACCCTCCCTCCACCCTCCTGGTATCGCCACTCTCACCACTGGTCCTGAAGGGATCATTCATCCTGAATTCCCCATGTTTCCAGTTCCTATCTGTACCAGTTTACATTCTCTGGTCTAGCCAGATTTGTAAGGTAGAATTGGAATCATGATAGTGGCGGGGAGAGGGGTCATTTAGGAACTAGAGGAAAGTTGTCTGTTTCATCATTGCTAAACTTCACCCTGACTGGCTTGTCTCCTCCCCAAGACCCTTCTGTAAAGGAATGTCCTGTTGCCTACAGATGGGTTTTAGGTATCCATGATGCACTCCTCATCATTCACATTGATATGATTTTTTGTTCTGATGAAGCCTGATACCTGATCCTTTTGACACCTCATGATCATACAGACTGGTGTGCTTCTTCCATGTGGGCTTTGTTGCTTCTGAGCTAGATGGCCGCTTGTCTACCTTCAAGCCTTTAAGACCCCAGATGCTGTATCTTTTGATAGCTGGGCACCATCAGCTTTCTTCACCACATTTGTTTATGCATCCATTTGTCTTCAGTGATTGTATAGGGGAGGTGAGCACACAATGATATGATTTTTTGTTCTTTTGTGCCTGATAACTGATCCCTTTTGGCACCTTGTGATAGCACAGGTTGAAGTGCTTCTTCCATGTGGGCTTTGTTGCTTCTGAGCTAGATGCCACTTGTTTACCTTCAAGCCTTTAAGACCCCAGACGCTATATCTTTTGGTAGCTGGGCACCATCAGCTTTCTTCAACACATTTGCTAATTCATCTGCTTTTTCTTCAGCAATTGTGTCGGGAAGGTGAGCATCATGGAATGCCAGTTTAATAGAACAAAGTATTCATACATTGAGAGAGTACTGGAGTAGAAGCCCAATGTCCATCTGCTACCTTAATAGTAAACCTATACATTTATGCACATCCTCATATATAAATATATTTACATAGGTGCATGCCTTTATTTAGACTTCTTTAAATGCCCTTTGCCTCCTATCTCAAGGAAATATTTTTTAATACTGTTTTAACCCCCCCATTTTTTTTGGCTAGGTCTCAATTGATCTTTCTCCTAACTTTAAGTTTGTTGGAACAGATGTCATTATTCTCATTTTGTGGCTGTGGACACTGTGCTTTAGAGAAGTTGAGGCTCTCCCAGTGTTACCTAGTTAATAGGTGGCTAAGTCGGGATGGTGTTTTTAGGTCTCGTGAATCCTCAACTGAGGAATGGGGCAAACTTGAAAACTGGTTTGGATGTGCGGTGTGCAGTGCTTTTGTCTCACCAGTTACAACACTGAGACCTCGCAGCCTGCTATCGTATGTCAGCTGTATCCAAGGTTAGTCGGGGTGGCTTATGCTGAATCATTCCTGCCCTGAATCCAGGAAATTTTTATTTGAATTTGATATCAATTATATATTGCTATACTTGGCACATTCTGTGGGGTCATTTTTCTTTGGAATGAATACAGATATGAATCTCAGATTCCAAGTAGCTGTCTTCCACATTTGCTGGCATAGATGAGTATGTGTTCCAGTGTTCATCAACTTGTTGACACATTTGAACTGGTATTCCATCAATTCCTAGGCCTTGTTTTGGGGTCATGCTCTCAGTACTGATTCAACTCTTTTCTTCCATTCCCTTGGTTCTTGATCGTATGCTGCCTCTTTAAATGATTTTACCAATCCTTGCTTGCAACAAAATATTATAATCTCCTTAACTTACTGAATATACAGTTTTTAAATTATTATAAATGCTTTAAACCTTTGCATACACTAATATGACACCAAATATGAATTGTATGCATTATGTTCTGATGCATCTAAAAATTATTGTTCCTTTGTGAAATATTTTATTTTGGATTAAGTTAAGGTTTACAGAGAAGATCATCAGTTTTATACTGAGCAACCCACACTTATTTTGTTTCCACTCATCAATTACAGTACCCTCAATTCATCATCGCTTATCCTACTTGTTTCCTGTTTCCATTCCTCCTCCGCTATCTTATAATTCTGAACTTTGTCCCTGTATAAACATTGCCCTTTTCACCTTAAATGACTGGTTATTCTACTATGAGTATAAATTCAGTTCCAGATCTAAAGAATGATTCAGTATACCCTAGTTTTGGGATGTGGGTGGAGAGTTCCAACAGTCTCTACTGGACCAGGAAGTCTATCTCTTTTATGATTTTGAGTTCTGTTTCACATTTTTATTCCCTATCCAGCAAAATTCTTCTAATGTGACCTTTCCAGAGCACTTTGTGGTAACTGGGTACCATCTAGTTCTTCTGGTCTCAGGATGTGGAGACTGGTAAGATTGTGTGTCCTTTAATCCATTGGACTAATCGTTTCCTGATGTCTTTTCATTGTTATTACTTTTCTTTATGGGAGTGGACCAATGATGGTGTTTCCATGGCTGTTCGTGAGCTTTTAATACCTCAGTTGCTACTCAGCAAAGTAGAGTCTAGGACATTGTCTTTGTGAATTATGTTGTGCCAGTTGACTTTGATGTCCCCTGAGCTATAGGTCTAAATCCACACTGCCCAGCAACTCATTCCATCAAAGTTTCTTTTTTTTTTTAATGTCTACGATGTTTTTCTAACTTTGCCCACTATATTCTGATATATTTCCAGGAAAGGTAAATGTAAATATGTAAACATCCCATGCTAAAGCTACAAAGGAGCAAATCTTGTAACCTGGAGACTGACTGTATACTGAAGCTGATGCATTGGCTTCATCTCATGATCACACACTTGTTCTTGTGGTTGAGCCCATGGCTGCAGTCAGTGAGTCAATGTACCTTGCTGAGATGCTCTCCTTCTTGCTGATCCTCCACTTCACCAAGCACGATACCCTTTTACAGGGCCTGGCTTCGCCTGATACCCGAACCAAAATATGGGAGACTGCCACACGATCCTCATGTCTGAGGAGCATTCTGGTGGTGCTTTTTCGAAGACATAAGGAATCTAAAGTGTAGATTATCTTAATGAAAATCAGTGGTATTTCGTCAGTAAAATCTACATTGTGGTAAAGAGCTTAACAGAGCATATGTATAACCAAGTCTCCTTAAAAAACACACAACAATAACACAAGTGTCCTTTGAGTCGAAAACACTATCTGGTTCCAACGGCAGCAGGACCAAGCCTAATTTCTGTAATATATAAATAAGAAAATCATAAGAAGAGATTGCAAATCTTTAAATACTCCCTCCCATAAAGCATGATGGCATTTTCCACTCCGCACCTGGATTTTCTTCCATTAAAATGTCATGTTACTCCCCAGAAGGGATATTGTAAAGATTAACCAAATCATGTTTTAAAGCTTTCGGAGTTCCTCTGAGAGTGAAGCCCTGTGAGTACAAGGTGCAGTGCTCACTAGTCACTGAGCAGGCTCGTGAATCCCAGGTATTAGTATCAGAGAGAAGCAAACTCGACTTCTTTCCAAAGGCTTTACTACCAACGTGGAGGAGATAAACCAAACCCAATAGACAATTAGAATTGGTAATGCATGAACTACTAGGCTCTGCAAAGTAACTGAATTTATGCAACCTCTAAGTTTCTCAACAGTACTTTTTAAGACTGTTACAAAAATTAGGATAATAAGAGGGATTTGGTCATTCATTATTAAGATTAGATGTTGCAATATGTATTATACCGGGTAAGAAAAAAATGTAGGTCAAAAGAAGGTATCATTTAAAATATGGAAAAAGTGTATTTTAATCAATATTAGGCTGTCATAATGCTAATGAACCATTTCTAAATTCACTGTCATCAATTCAATTCAGTCTTATAGCACATCCCGGTGTCATAATGGGTTCCATGTAGTGCTACTAACCACAAAGTCAGTAGCTTGAAGGCAGTAAAAGCTAATTATCAGCGGTTCTCAACCTGTGGGTCGTGACCCCTTTGCAGTTCAAATGACCCTTTCACAGGGGCCACCTGATTTCATAGCAGTAGCAAAATTACAGTGATGAAGTAGCAATGAAAATAATTTTATGGTTGGGGGGGTCACCACAACATGAGGAACTGTATCAAAGGGTCTCAGCATTAGAAAGGTTGAGAATCCCTTTACTAGATGGTCCACATGAGAAAAATGAGGCTTTCTACTCCTATAAAAAATTACAGTTTGGAAAGCTGCAGAGGCAGTTCTACTATGTCCTGCAGGGTCACTCTGAGTCAGAACCACAAATTTCCCCTTATTTGTACATCTTGAAAACCAGTTTGACAGAGGAGTGGGTCAGATGAGTCCATTTCTCATGTTGGGAGGAGAGAGAGAAAACTAATCAGTCTCTGCCATATAACATTGTTCTACTATCATCCCCAATTAACAGACACTCCCACAAGGGTACTTAATAAACCTTAATTGAAATTCAAGTTGAAAGGAGTAGAGGGACATATCTGTCTCAAAGAAGGCGATTTCATTTTTATTAGCGGATAACCAAGTTGGGGAAACTTATCACTGGGGAAAACACTCAACATTACTTATATAGGGCCCCACAGTGGAAAGTATGTCCAATGTTATGTTCCTAATTGAGCACTTTTGACCTGGTTTCGATCTAGCCGTGGTGATCCAGGCCATGTGCTATAGACAATTGGGACTCAGTTTTTGAGGTACATAAAATCATTCATAGGTCAAACCAAAAGTATCCAATTTGGAACTCCAAGTAAAAATATTAGACTTTACCTTAAATACAGAGGTAACTGACTAAAGGAACTAAGATATTCCCTTTGACGTAAGGCTGAAACTCCCTAGTGTGAGAAGAAATCGATGGTTACTATTCAAAGACTATGGATTCAGAGGTCATTGGAATTTGGTTTAAAACTCCTGTTTTGAGAGTGTATAATAAATAATACTCGGGACTATCATATATTTCTCTTTTCATACTTTGATTTTTTATGTTACATCTTAATTCAGCAAGCACAGTTTTACCTTTATGAATGAGAGTTATTGAACATTTTGTCCAATCTCCAATCCTCATTGTTTGCTGTTCAATACTGTCCAATCACTTAAGTTTTTAAAATTCGCACAAGTCAACAACTCATGGACATTAGTGTAAAAAACTGCTCTATCCATGTACATGTTTCCTTTCTCAACAATATTTTTAATTCTATATCATTGACTTAATGACACTATCAATGGAATTACCATATACCCTATAGGGAAGATTGATAATGCTCCCTAATAAAATCACAAGTATTTCTCTACAGTAAACCAGAGACAGATACACCACAGATATATGAATGGATTTTGAGCTTGCACAAATTGTAGCCTAATCATAACCTAAAACATTTAGTTCTGGAGACATGGCCCTACTTAATACTTAACCTCATGAAGAGATCATTAAAAATATAGTACTATTTCAAAGTATGGTGAAGAAATCAGATAGTACACAACTCTCAGAAAGAACAGCATCTGAGATCTTAAAGGTTTGTCTGGAAACAAGCAGCCATCGAGTGCGGTATCAGCTAAATCAACACAGAGGAAGCACATCAACCTGTGTGATTCAAGGATCGTAAATCATTAAATCCAAGGCCAGCGTTGGGAACACAATTAGAGCTTAAATTCTGAGCACCAAGTTTGCAGAAAGCTATGGATGACAGTGAAATCCCCAGATCCATTTGCAGATTTCTCATGTGAATTAGCTTCGTGTGAACCTTGTCTAAGCATCAGAGATGTGATAGCCTTGCTCCCGGGCAGAGTGTGTTGAGAAGTTGATTAATGCATGTGTAGTTAGTTTTTGTTAATAATTTTATTGAGAGAGAATTAACATATCAAAATGTAATAGTTCAACTGTATTTAAATGGGTTGTGCATTCATCACTGCAGTCAACGCTGGGACATTTCCTTCAGTCTTGTGCCCATTGCCTTGATTCCCATCAACCCCCCTCCACCTCCCCGCCCACCTTCCCTTCCATGCTCCCAGATGATTAGCATTTCCAGTTTAGTCTCCATAGATCCACCCACCCTGACTTCCCTATTCAGAAAACCATATGAAACACACACACACACACACACACACACACACAAAGACCCAGAAACAATGACCAAATCTCAAATAAAAAAGAAAGTCAAGTTAGGGCTTCTCAAACCTGATTGCTTTTCAGAATTATTTAAATTTTGCTTTTTATTTTGTTTTGTTTCTTCAAACACAGTGAACATATTCCACTTCCCAGAATTTCAAATTAATTGAGCTCGAATGGAAAACTAGAGATATTTTAAAATGTCACTGCACCACAGCCTCTGGTAATTATAATGTGAATCCATGGTTTAGACTTTCCCTGTCACTAAGTTATATGGTTTGCTAAAATATTTGAAGGCAATTCAGGTAAAACATTGTGTGGAAATTGAGATAGCCCCCAGATAATTCTATAGGATACAACAAAATATTTGAGTATGTTTTTTATTAAAGTTAAATGCGATGCTGTGAATAATTATAACAATCCAGAAGGTAGAAGAACTTTACACAATACCAACTTTTACTCCTTAAACACAAACCGAGGCCTGGGTCAAATTTACAAAGTATGTGGCCAGAAGCAGATTCTCCAATAAGCAAGATAAGCAATGGATTTACTTTCTTTTATTTACTGAACTCTACTGGAAAATTCCACATGGATTTCACTATTTTTATGGTGAAAAACATGTGGCATTGTTCATTGCAGATTAATAAATTAGCCTGTCTTTAACTTGCTTGATGGTGATGTGAATATTTTCTAATTAACAAAGTTATGAAGTAATCAAACACACTTCAGTAAGGGTATTTCATTTCAAATAACACAGTAATCATTTAAAATTTTGCCTTTAAAGGAGCCGTAGTCAAAAGCAAAACTGTGATCCCAGGTATTACAAAACATGACAGTGATTCTCAATTAATAATAAAATATTTCCATCCACTGAAATATTAGGGTGCAGAAATGGTGGGCCCCACCTGACCTCTGCAGGTTACACATTGGAGGAGACTCCAACTCCACAGTAGCCCAAGGCTGAGGGCTGCAAGGCAGAGGGCAGATGTGCCTCACCCTTCGCCATTCTGTACCCTGTGCTTACACCAACCATCCCTCCCATGGCACTCTACTTCTCTGCTGCTCAGAATAATTCATTGCAATGACCACATGGGGTTTATAGAGGAGTTTATATAGGACTTTCACAAAGCATTAAGGATACAAAATAATGATATATTTCTTTTGTCTGCAACATCTCTTATCAGTCATTCTGCTAGGCATTTCTCTCCCTGGTCCTTGGTCTTGTGCCATGGGGTTGGAAGCCTGCCACTCAGCAACTAAGTCTTGTTGCTGTATTCTGCTCTACTTTATAATCTCAGTGTGGCTTGTCTGCTCTGTGTCATGGTCTCAATGTTCCGACCTCTACTAGTGCCCTTGCTGCCAGAAATCTTAGACAGGTTGAGCTAAGGTTCTTTCTGAACAGTCACATAATTCCAGCTCCCTGTTTTTTGGGTGTCTCACTCTCCATATACCCAGTAGAATGGAAAAACACATCATCTCCTCTATTAGCATTTCACACACCCTATTTGCTTGTTGCCACCCAATCATTTCTAAGAAAAATGGAAGAAATAAGGAAGTCTAATATTTGAACGGAAAATTTCAAAGGGCATCCTTAGAAGACAGATTAACATAAAATGTGTGAAGACCTACAGTTAGAAACAAAAAAGGAAGAGCATGCTCAGCATAACTTAAACTGAAAGAACTCAAGAAAAATTTCAAACCTCGAGTTCCAACATTGAAGAATTATATGGACAAAGGGTTGAATGCTGCAGAACGCATCCAAAGAAGATGGAAAGACTACAGAGTCACTGTACCAGAAAGAACTAATTGACATCCAAACATTTCAAGAGATAGCATATGTGTAGGAACCAACTACACAAGAAGCTCAAGCTGCTCTGAAAATATTACCAAAAGCAAGGCTCCAGGAATTGAAAGGATACCAACTGAAGTGTTTCATATAGGCAATGAAGCACTGAAAGCACTCATTCATCGATGCCAAGAAATTTGGGAGGCATCTATTTGCCCAACTGAGTGGAAGAGAGCCTTATCTGTGCTCATTCAAAAGAAAGGTAACCCAGCAGAATGCTCCATCTATAGAACATTATATCCAACAAAGGTTACAGCAGTGCATTGAAAGGGAATTGACAGATTAAGATGAGGACTTGGAACAAGTAATATGATTGTTGATGTCAGATGGACCTCGGCCGAAAGCAGAGAATACCAGAAAGATGTTTACTTGCGTTTTATTGATTATGCCAAGGCACTCGACCATGTGGACCACAGTGAACGACAGATGGCCTTGAGCACAATGGGAATTCCAGAGCACCGCACTGTCTTCATGAGGAACTTGTACATGGATCAAGAGGCAGCTGTATGGACAGAACAGTATTGCATAGTTTAAAATGAGGAAAGGTGTGCATCAGAACGGCATCCCCTTATATTTGTTGGATAAGTACATAGAACAAGTAATCAGAGAGGCTGAAGAAAAAATATGGTATCAGGATTAAGGAGGCTATATTAACAACATCTAATACGCAGATGAAACAACCTAACCTGCTGTCAGAATGGAGGATTTGAAGCACTTGCTGAAGAAGATTTCAACTGGAACTATAGGCAACAGCATGATAAAGAAAAAGTTGAAGTTGTCATATATTTCATCTTGCTTGGATCCACAATCAATGTTCATGGAAGTAGCAGTCAAGAGATCAAACTTGAGTTGCAGTCAGTAGATTGGGTACACAAGGCCTCTTTAGAGTGTTGAAAAGCAGGGAGTTTACTTTGAGTACTGAAGTGTGTCTTTTCAATTTCCTTATCGTCATGTGAAAGTTGGACATGAATAAGAACACCACATGCTTTTGAATTGTGCACTGTGGAAGAATGTTGAAAGTACCACGGAATGCCAAAAGAACAAACAGATTTGTGCTGGAGGAATTTCAGCCAGCATGTGCCTTAGAGGCAAGAGCAGGAAGACTTTATCCATGTGCTTTGGACACATTGTTAAGAGAGACTGCTCCTCTGGAGAAGGATACCATGCTTGGTAAAGTAGGGGGCAATGAAAAAGACCCCTCTCAACAAGCGAGTCTAACACAGGGTCTGTAGCAATAGGCTCAAGCATGAACATAATTGTGAGGATGGAGCAAGACTGCCAGTTTCCTTCTATTGTGCATTGGGTGCTATGAGTCGGAATCAACTTGATGGTGGCAACAACTACCCAGTGATTTGATGGGAGTTATGAAGACCTGGAGAGAGGAACCATTCGAAGCAATTTCACTTTACCACACCAGGGCAATAATCTACTTATTGGACCAAGAGGTAAAGCTTTGGAATTCGAGGTTCTCACTCTTTTCTTTCATAATAAATAATAAAATAAGCTAGCAAATGAGGATGTCTCCATGTAAGAGTTTTGCTAGAAGTTCAACTTCTAGGTGATCAGGGCACAGTAAGATATACCTTGTCACATAGCTCTGATGAAAATGCGAATAAAATAAAAGGTAATCCTTCATTGAGCCAAGTCAAGCAGAGGCTTAACATAAATCAAATCCCAGAACCATAGAGCAATATATTGAAATTATCATGCATGAACTACCTTACAAAAGTCTGAGACCAAAATGTATAGCCTTGTAAAAATATTTCTTCAATCACATCACACTCCCATATAATATTTTTAAGCTTGCTTAGCCAGTTAGTTTCAACACAGTTAGTGGAAAGAAATTATATGAATAAACAGGTAGATTGTTGCTCACTTAGCTACACATTCACCTCCCTTCACCGCTGATTGTGAAGCTCACTATCTTACAATCAAAAGTATGGCTCTATTGTTAAAAATTGATGCAAGCATTTCCAAACACACCATTGGACTACATCAACAAACCACAGACCTAGAATTGTCATCAAATACTCATGGTAGAATTGTCTTAATTCTCATGAACTGTGCACCTGTAGCCTATGGACAAAGTAGTTTATCGTTTGAAATGTTAGAGCAACATAAAGGATTGTATAAAAATCTATAGATAGAATTATTTTAAGGCACTATTCTTAACAGATAGCATAAAAGTGCAATCTTCAAGACATCTCTTATCTATATTATTCATCATGGAAGAGATCATGAAGAGGTCTTTTTCATTGTTGTTTTGGGTTTTGTTGTTACTTATTTGTTTACAAAAATAACAATCTTTTTGATGGTTTTAGTTTCCCTGGAGTACTTTTTCGTTCCTAATCTTTTGCTATATGCCTCCTAAACGTTTCCAACACTCATGCATTCACACCTAACATTAATGCAGAATCATTACTAAACGAGACATTGACTGTCTAGTTTTACAGCAGGGATTTCCAGGTGATCGCGGTGGACTCTGTGTGAAGAGTTCTTCTAGGTGAATGGAAACATTGTTTGGCATCTTTAGCAAAGGGGTCAACACCTTGAAAGGACCCAGAGAGTAAGTAACACAGAGGCTCTTTGTATTAAGCACCATGTAAGTTCCAGACAATACCTGGCAGCTACCAAACATTCCCGTGACCTTGAAATACACTTGGCTTCATTTAAGTCTTTTTTTTTTATTTCACTCCTAACAAAGACAGAGATTGACATCCATGGTGGCATCTCCTGAAACAAAGGAAGAAATCAATATTCCTGTGAGCAAGAGGCAATGTCAATATAATAACCCAGCCCCCCACCTGGACCTAACAAAAACTGTTTTCCCAAGCTGCTGCAGAAATTCATTTTGTCTCATTTTTACACACAAAGAACATGATGGTTTCGTTTCCCTGACAACCCTCTTAATTACGGCTGATCTTCTCATCCTTTGTCCTTTGGTTTCTGTTTAAGCAATACCCTAGCCCCTCAAATTAATCTTTGCATTCAATAAGCAGTCACAGAAGTTGGGTAAGGTGTCCTTCTGGCCACACCTACTATCCTATCTATGGAAAAGTGCAAAGACAATAAAAGCTATATGTTCTTAAAGTTATGGGTTTTATATGGCTTCACTAAGAGACAATGTCTTTTACAAAATAGCAGAAGCAAGATATTTTGCACATTGAAATTGTTTTCAAAAAGTTTTCTTATATTTTTTCAGTGCTTATGAATAATATTGTCTTAGATAAATATGCAAATAAAACTTGGATCAAGTAAATCAGCCTCTTGACAGAAAATGTCTCTGTATGAATGTATGATTGATATAAAACTTTAGAAGATATGAAGCAATAAATTAGGGGTGAGGACAAAAAATTCTCCTAGGGAACTAAGCAATCTTCTCCAGAGATGTTTATGGAATGGCAGGGCAAGTTTATAGGATACTGTCTTAATATGTAATGTTTTCTTTCATTTAAAAATTGGGAATAGTTTTTTCCGAGGCTGCCACTTGGGTTCTGGATGCCTCCTCGGAAGTGGCGCCCCCTTGTCTCGCCATTATCGATCAATAAAGACTCAGAGCCACACTTAACAAAAATAAAATAAAATTTAAAAATTGGGGATAAATATTACTAAGTCATTTTTTAAAATATTGTGTGTCAGAAAATATGTTTGTGCTTTTCTTTCATCATTCTGTATCTTAGGATTTCAAATATATAAAAAACAAGACTAAGAGTGAATGACATGGCCGTTAGGCTTTTTCGTTTTTAAGGACATGATTGCAATTAGAATAACCATCCGTGTTGTCCAATTAGCAGTTTGCATCAAAGGAGCTTTCATCGGGCATTAATCAATTCAAGATCACAGTTTTAATGGCACTAGTCACCCTGCTTTTAAATAAATACATTAATATTCAAATTCATGTGTAAGTGCCCCATATATCTGATTAAATGGAAGTGAGGAAACCCTTAATATATGCAGAACACCATTCATGTGCTCTGAAAAAGCAAATGAAAGGGATGGAATAAATATAAGATGAGTTATATCTGTCTGTCTTTTATGGAAATGGGAAATGAAGAAGAATCTCTTGAGGGAAACCACAGGCACTGGCTTTCTAAAGTTTTTATTTTGCAAGGTCAGAGCATCATACCTGACAAGGCTGCAGTCAAGTGTGTGCTCATTCATAATTACAAGTTATAAAGAATGCTTTTATCTTATATGCACCAAACATAACACTATTTAAGTATATAGTGCTGTATTATATATGTGTGTGTTGTATTCTTTATAAAATCACTCAAACACTGACCCTAAACATATAATTCATGAATCATGCCCTCAACATATTTTATCATTCTAATTCAGCTGGTCTTTCCATGTGCATATTTATTAATTTTTAGTTGACTTATGTCACTTAAATCACCATTTCTGTTTTTAAATTATCCACAGATCGGGACTAGCTCATGAACTGACCCCAGACACATCTGCTGATTTCTCACACAATAACAGCAGCATCAACAGTAAGTGTGTGCTATGCAGTAAAAGCTAGAAGGGGAGTCTTTTCAACCCACCAAGGGGAACTAGCTCGAAATGAGATCACCAGCAGATGCTCCAGAATGTGGAAGTCATCTGTAAGCGTTTAGTGGAATGAAGAATGCTGAAACAGTGTTCCCTTTGCCAGACGCCTGAAATAGAGACAGATGAGCGTTCCCTCTGAACTTCAACAGCAGCGCCAGCTGAAACAGCAGAGCCTTTCTGCCAAGGGTCACTTGTCGAAACTGTGGACAGTGATTCAGTCCTCCTTTTGCACTTGTGGTACCCAGAAAATGCACACGGACTGTTCAGATGTGCTCCTTACCTCGGGCAAAAAGGCGAACATCCTTGGTCACTGAAAACCGCATTACATTGTATGAGCGTGCGGACACATTGTTCACAGCTTTTGAGAAGAGGCGCCTTTTTATGAAACCCACATGTTGTACACAGTGTTTCTTACCTTTCCCTGATAAATAAGAGATGTTGCAAATGAAATCACTAATATTTTAACAAAATTGATAAATAGAAGTAAGGATCTTTAGGTATGCAAATACTAGTTAAAAAAAGATCCTTTATCTTTTTTTCACCCTAAAATAATTCCTGCTGTGTCCTCCAACCTGCTTTAATAGAGTGGAATGTCTCTGTGTGAAGTGAGCTATCTGGAATCCTTTCCCTCACATTGTTTAGATCATGAGTCCAAGTTTTTGCACTGACTCCCAGGGTGTCTGAAACATTGAAAAATAACAGTGGGTACTCAGAACCGCTCATGCTGGCAGCAGGCGCCTCGTAGTTTACCATCCCATAAATGTCAATTCTGCTTTCCTTTATGGAGCGAAATGAAGATAAGTCCCACTAGTGTAGAAAGAAGTTTTTAGATTTTGTAGTTTCCTCCATTTCTGTGCATGGTCTGCACAATTTACCCAAAGGGTCACGATTCCTCTCCATCCTGTTGAACTTCTTCATGCTCTTGATTTAACATTTCTGTCTACGGTTTCCAATCTGCAATATGCAGATGACACAACTTTGTTTGCTGAAAGCGAGGAAGAATTAAATTACTTTCTAATGAAGCTTAAGGATTATAGCCTTCATTATGGATTACAACTTAATGTAAAGGATATCAAAATCCTCACAACTGGACCACTACGTAACAATATGATAAATGGAGAAAAGTTTGGCCTTGGCAAGGATTTTGTCTTACTTGAATTCATTCACCATCAATATTGATGGAAGCAGCAGTCAATAGGTCAAACGACATATTGCTTTAGGCAAATTTGCTGCACAAGACATCTTTAGAATATTGAAAAGTATGTTCCATTGAGGAATAAGGTGTGTCTGACTACAGTAGATTCATTTGCCTCATCTGCATATGAATGTTGAATATTGAATAAAGAGATTGAAGAATAGATGCATTGGAATTGTGGTGCTGAAGAAGAATATTGAAAGTCCCGTGGCCTGCAGGAAGGACACATCAATGTGTGTTGGAAGAGATAAAGCCAGAATGCACCTTAGAGGAAAAGATGGCAAGACTTCCTCCTACATACTTGGGACCTATAGTCAGGAGAGGCCAGTCCCGGAGAAGGACATCATGTCTGGTAAAGTGGAAGAGCTGAGAAAAAAACGGAAAGCCTCATGAGATGGATTGACACAGTGACTTCATCAATGGGCTCAGGCATGGGAACAATCGTGAGGATAGCACAGGACCATGCAGTGTTTCGTTCTGTTGCATATAGGGTTGCTCTTGGTTGAAACTGACTTGGTGGTACCTAACAACAACATCAGCAACAACAGTTTCCAAGGCCTTCGATTTGTCATCCAAGTGTTTTAACCACTGTACCACTAGGGCTCTTGGACCGGTGGCAGGGTATCTGTTATGGTTAAATATAATTTAGACTAGTGGTTCTCAAAGGTGGTTTCAGGGCTGGTTATTGTTGTTGTTGTTGTTGTTGTTGTTGTTGTTGCTGCTGCTGCTGCTGCTACCGCTGCTGGGTGTGATCAAGTCCTTTTCTACCCATAGCAACCCTGTGCACAACAGAACAAAACACTGCCCAGTCCTGCGCCATCCTCACCATTGTTCCTAGTCGTGAGCCCATTGTTGCAGCCACTCCGTCCATCTCCCCAGGGCCTTCCTCTTGTTCACTGTCCCTCTCCATCCCAAGCACGATGTCCTTCTCCTGGGACTGGTCTTTCTTGAAAACCTGTCCAAAGTTTGGAAGACAAAGTCTTGCCATCCATTCTGCTAAAGAGCCCTCTGGCCGACTTCTTCCAAGACAGATTTGTTTGTCCTTTGGGCAATTCAGTACTTTTAATATTCTTCTCCAGCCCCACAATTCAAATGCGTCAATTCTTCATTTGACCTATTCAGTGTCCAATTTTCACAAGCATGTGAGAAATGGAAAATATCATGGTTTGGTTCAGGGGCACCTTTGTTCTCAAATAACATCTTGCTTTTCAATATGTTAGAGGTCTTGTGCAGCAGATTTACCTAATGCAATGCATATTTAGATCTCTTTACAACTTCTTCCATGAGCATTGATTGTGGATCCAAACAAGCCAAATCCATGAGAATTTCAGCCTAAGGCTAGTATGATCAACATTATTTGATATTTTTAACAGTTTGTTATAATTTATTTTATTTAATAATCTAAGAAATTCACGGCCATCAGCAATCCCTGTGCGATTTCAGGTGCAATTGGTAATCTGGGAATCTCAGTGGAACTCTAAGTGGAGCAAACAAAATAAAATTAAAATAAGATTTTAAAGCCTCATTTTTCTGAATCAAGAATTGTGGAAACAAGGTCCCCCACTGCCATCAACTTGATTCCAACTCATAGTGACCACCTAAACAGGATAGGCCTGCCCCTTAGGTTCTGAGGCTATAACTCTTTAAGGAAGCTCAAAGTCTCACATTTCTCTCTTGGATCTGTGGGTGGGTTCGAAACGCTGACTTTATAATTAGCTGCTTACTATCTAACCCACTCTGCCACCTGGGCTCTTTGAGGGGAGGACAAATAATCTGTAGTTTAACCAACCCTTCAGGTGATTGAAGATGCCCTGTTGGTGCAACAGTGAAGTCGATTGGCTGCTGACAGTTTGAACTCACCAGCAGCTCATGGGATAAACATGTTGCAGTCTGCTTCTGTTTAAAGCTTTCCAGCCTAGGAAAACCTAATCAGCAGTGCCATTCTGCTACATCAGGACGCTGTGTGATTATTATGAATTGGCATTGACTCTACAGAAATGGGTTTGGTTTTGGCATATGGATGTGTTCAGATGATTCTGATACATATTAATGTTTGAGAGACAATGGTCTTGATTACAAAGCCCAAATTTCCCCTGGAACGTCTGCAAACCACAGTCAGAACTGAGACCTTTCCACCAACTGTCCCAAGGGAGCTGTCCAAGTGTGAGAGCCTGCACACCTTAGAGCCTCCTTTGTCATCTAAGGGATTTCTGAGTGGTGCAACAGTGAATGCGTTTGGCTGCTAACTAAAACGTTGGAGGTTCCAGTCCACCCAGAGCACCTCAAAAGAAAGGCCCAGAAATCTACTTCCATCAAATCAGCCACGGAAACACCTGTAGAGCAGCCCTAATCTGACACCTATGGGACCGCAGTGAGTCAGAATCGACCTGAGACAACTGGCTTACTTACTGGTTCGCATCTAACCTCCTGGGCCCCTAAAGTAGAAAGGAATCCAATAGAACATAAACCTGGAATATGTCATTGTAAACTAATAAAACTTGGAATATGTAGCGATGAACTAATTTGCATGAACATTTTATCTTACAGAAGCAAAACAAATCAGCTGTTAGCCTTGAGACTTCTAAAATGACACTTCTTTGATCTTTCTCTCCATTAATGGAGAGCTAAAAGGAGATTTTTAACACCTTCCACAATAATGCTTCCCGCTGTGCAGATATCAGAAGCTTCAAGTTGATTGATGAATGTATTATATTTATCAGTTGAAGTGTCCTTATTGGTGGATAGAAACAACTGACTCATTATCTTACTCAATTAACTTTGAATGTATCATTGAACAGAGTCAAGCCAGGCAGGGTTTCCTCCTCAGGTTACATTGCATTAGAAGGGACTATCAAGAAGTGTGATCCAGGAACTGGAAAGTGTTTTATGATAGTTCATGTAGAATCTGGTGACTCAATAAACATTAAGAATATATTCAGTAATGCCTTGAATTGTTGAAGTTTGCGAATCATTTCATAATAAGTATAATGAATCTATAGTAAGAAAATAAATGAATTGGCTAACTTAACAAGATATTCTTGTGAAGATCCATTTAGAAGATTTCATAAATGGTAGTTGCATATAATCCTCAACAGTCACTCTGGACACCCCTGTCTGGAAATGGCATGTTTTTCTTTCTTCGGCTTCCAGTCTGGGGCCCAGGTAAGCCTGTACCCAACCCTGCCCCCATTTGTAACCTCTGTAACCCAGGGCAGAGAAAGGTCGCTTCACAGGGGAGGCCCATCTGGAAGACTAGTTTAAGGAAAGACCTACAGCTGAAGAGGTGATCCGTTGTCAGAGTAAGTCAGGAGCCTGATTGCTTGTAAATGGGAACAAGAACCATTCTTTCTTTGGTGCTTCACCGTGAGTCACATAGGACATTTTCACATACAATTGCTGATTCTCTCTAGAATTTGGGTTTAAGGGTTGGGACTATCAATTTGCATTTTAGCATTTCATGGCATCCTAATTGAGTTCAGGAGTGGGACGGCCCAACGTTCACTTGGCCCATCTTACTGCTTGGGATCAGAGGCTCGGGTTCTTTTTCCAAGGAGCAATGGAAAGTCATAGGCCCAAGAATCCCTGACACTGAGCAGGATCCAGCCAACAAGCAAGGGAATTCTTAGCCTTTCATGAAAATTGAAATATAATAGACATTCATTTTAACATTGAAATGATACTGTTGAGGCTGAAGCACCTACTTGGATTCCTGCTATGGGCAGAGCTGAACTTGATTACTTGCCGAAAATATGAAACAAGTCCATTCCAGGAACAAACTGCAGCTCAGCTGGGGAAAGCACACCTGCGCACATGAAGTGGCGTGCGGGCACCACAGGTAGCTTCGCACTCCACGTCCGAGTGTTCCTCCTTTGCCTTGCACTCAGCTTAGTCCTCTCAGAGAGACCCCACAACCATCCACAAGTGCAGACAGGTAACCAATGAAGTATATTGTTGGGAAGCTATTATCTGTAGATCTGGAAGACATTAATAAAACATAACAAATAGAACAGGCCAAAAAAATGCTAGGCACTATCCAATGTCTGTTATTTTTGACCAAAAGAAAAACGTCTGTTAAACTGAATTCAGTCTTTGCTGAAAATTAGAGGCAATCTTTCCAATGATTAATCTGAAGAATAATAGCAGTGGGAAGAATCTAAAGCCAATAATACACAGTCTTCTCTTCTACTCTATAAGTAAATTAGGTAAAAGAAAATGTCTGCATCTAAATAAAAAGCGCAGAGTAGAACTGCCCAACAGGGTCTCGGAGCCAGAGTTGGACCCATGGCAGTGGGTTTGTTTTGTGTTTATGTTCCTCATTAAAAAAAGAAGAAGATATTTGACATTCCAGTTTGGGTGGGGTTTTTTGACATTATTTCACATCTTTAAATAGATTTAAAATGTAGGCCATTTCCATAAAAATACTGTAATACACACAGAGTATTTGGTTGCACTTTAGAAACTAAAATCCCTTTTGCTGAAATGATGGTTCCTTGGTGTGCTATTACATCCTATAACAATACACCATGGTGCTATTAGAACATAACATTATGTTCTGAACTTGAACTGAGTGAACAAATTCACACCCAGAGCACAACCAGCAAAGTGTCTGGCTTGGTTCCAGTTTCACTTTCCATGTTGTTTTGCAGAATTTAAGACCAATTTTGTGGTTGAAAATGAAAATGTTTTTCTCAGTTATGACAGCCCTGTTAAGCTGGCAGAACCCTTAACGTCTTCTGTCCCCAAATAATTTGTGCTCCAAAGAACGTTCTCTGGAAGGGCTTCCACATAACCACTTGAGCTTACCTTGCATTCCCACTTATGTAACTCCTTAGCAAAGTACAATTAAGTTCTCCAATTCCCTTTATCCCAAAGTGTCTCAAGGGCGAAATGTGCATCTGAAGATGCAATGGGGGGCATTTGGGCCTGCATCAATAACGCAAAATACATCAGGTTCATAAGCAAAGTGCCTGGAGTTCCAGGTGCATCCCAGAATGGTCTCCCCACAGCATTAAACGTAGCTCTTTAAACGCAGCTCAAGACGAAGAATGCTGATTGTTACCAAAATCGTTCACATTATCTCTTTGAAACATTTGCTTTATTTTCATAATAAAAATTGCTGTTGTTTATAATACTTCTTTGACATAGTTCATTTTGTTGTCACAAGAAAAATTGCTCCTTGATTGAAGTAAATTTATTTAACAAATTACAAAATCATTTTGACTATTTCACATTGCCATTACATAGTGAAATAGTAGTTACTTAAAGTGAAATGGGCTTAACTTTGGGGAATTATGTATTAGAATCTTATAGATAATTAACTGAGCATTATTAAATTAACATTATGTAACTCTCAGAAAAAAGGAGGTAGACTGCAAGCAGATGGATAGACACAGTGGCTGCAACCACGGGCTCAACATAAACAATTCTGAAGCTGACTGAGGATGGGACAAGATTGCTGAGTCTGAACCGACATGATGACTCCTAGCAGCAGCAATATTATATAAGCATCTTTACACAGGGAAAACGTAGTTGTAACAACAGGTACAAATTACTAGGGAGGTATTGTGGTTTTGAGTATGTGGAAATGTGGATATGAAGGAATTGAAATAAAAGCTGCTGAAAAAGTGATGAAAATATTCATTTAAACCCTAAAATGAGAGTATATTTTATATCTGATAATATAAAATGTTTATATAATTTCATGTTTAGAAATTATAGATTGAATTAAAATAGATATTTAACTTAATTCTCTTTAACAAAATACATGTTTGAAATTACCACAGGTTTCTAAAGTTTAAAACAATCAAAAATGTGATATATCAAAAGAAATAAAATAAACTTCTTTGCTAAATGAAAATTCCATCCATCTCACTGCCATTGTGAAAGCAATTAAATCCACCAACTGTTCTATGGCAGAAAGATGATGATTTCTATTCCTATAAATGCCTAGTCTCAGAAACTCCCAGGGGCAGTTCGGTCCTGTCCTATAGGGTCTCTGTGAGTCTCAATCAACTCGATGGCAGTGAGTCCATCCATATGTTTCATAATTTTAGGGGGAAAGAACTAACAGCAAACTGGTCCCACTTAAAATCACCCTTTTCTTTACCCTCCTCTCATGCTGGTTCACTCTTCTTAATGCCTAAATGTTCTTGCATAAAAGAAGATTCACAACGGTTTAATTTCTATTATTATGGCTGCAATATAGGCAATTTAATATGGTATTTCTAGTCATATTTTCTTATAAGATGTATAATAATTCTGGACTCTATGCCTGGGGTTATGATCCCATTTGGGAAGCTCTCTGTTGCAAGATGTAAGGTGTGTTTAAGTCCTGGCCTTGGTAAACCAAGTCACACCCTTTGTTTGCTTGGGGCCATCTTTAAGACAACTTAACATCAGGATGTGATTTAAGACAGCATCCTTCATTTTCTTTGCAGGTATGGTCAGCTGAGAGACAGAGGAAACCTCCATCAAAGTCATTCATCGGTACATACGAGCCATGTGGCATACAAAGAAAAATCAGAGGACCCCTTGGAAGATACATGCAAGATCTCTATCAGAAGTGCCAGAGGCCGCCAAGGCTACACGTACCAGAGATTGTGGCACGGAGGCTCAGATAAATAGCACCAAGGTCATGAGCTCTTTTTCATCTGACCCAAGACTAAAGGACCGCGAGACAGAGGACTGGATGGGGACTTGGCTATCATGTGTCTGAGAAGCTAAGGACCAAAGAGATACTTGGTTGCTGGTCAAAGACTTGATCCTTCTTACTATTTACTGATACTGACTTGTGGTAACCCATTAACTCTGCTACTCTGCTAAAAGAATTCCCTTAACCATGAATATTGTCTCCCAGTTGTGTGTGGTCATTGCACTGAATCAAAATAGAGAGATAGATGAGAAAGCGAGACAGGCAGACAGAGACAGAGAAAGAGGTGAGAAGAACAATTGGTATCAAAATAGGTAAAAGTCAGAGGATGAACTGTGGAATCATATCTTACCCTGTGTGATGGTTACAATTATTGTGCCAGCCTGGCCAATAAGAACATGTGGGATGAAGGGCAAAGAGATAAATGGTTCTTCAAGGACAGCCTCCCCTCCCACCCCTCCTCCGCCTCTGCTTCTTGCTATCTGGTGATCAGAGTGTGCTGTTGCTTTAGCTAGTTCTCTGCCTCAACGTGTGACCTACACTACCTTTTGGCCTAGCCAACCCATGGATCATGTTGCTAGAGCTTAAGGCTCCTTTAAGACCTCCTTTGCCATGCTGCTGGCACATATATCTCTGGAGCTTGAGGCAGTTCCTGTCGCCTTGCATTGCTTGAGTTCAATATCCTATCAAGGCCTGCTTTGCTAAACAACCAGGCTACTGACTATTGTTGACCTACCCTGCTCTTTGCTACCTGTGGGCACTCTGCCTCCCTTGCCACAGGGAGGACTCTGCTGTCTGCTTCCTATGCCTTTGACCAGGAAGCCCATAGAAGTTGAAGGACTTCCAGTACATTAACTGTCCGACGGAAGTGAGTTGAACTGAGCTCTCTGTACTGCTGTGTGGACTAATTAGCTGTTGTATTTCTTCTCACTGCATAAACCTATCCATATATAGATAGATAGAGACACAGTTATATAGATACAGATATACAATCATAAGTGTCCTGGTTTTGTTTCTCCATAGAACACTATCTAACACATCCTGTCTCATGGCAAGACGGAAGCCAGAGGAGGTTAGATAAGGATGCTTCCATGCCATTTGCCACAATAGCCTTCTTTGATATCTTCAGTTATCTAAATGAATGCCTTAAAATGTTCAGAGAAAAACAATTTACATGCTGTCTCACTCCTCCAAATTAATTAGTATCAGTATCATTCATCCTTTGGAAATGAAGAAATTGATGGTGATATTACAAATTTTGTGTTTTTTACCATTTCCTTCTTTTAAAAACATTGTGATGAAGCAAAATAACTCAAGTACTTGAGTTTTAAGTTATTTCATAATATGTTGAAATTTGTAGTGGAATCTTTTTGAAAGAAGGAAGATTTCACCTGGGTCTCTGTGCTTGCCTTTTTATTACCATATACAAGTCAGCGGTTCGCAACCTGTGGGTCGCAACCCCTTTGGGGGTCGAATGACCCTTTCACAGGGGTCACCCAATTCAGAACAGTAACAAAATTACAGTTACGAAATTCCAACAAAAATAATTTTATGTTTTGGGGTCACCACAACATGATACTGTAAAGTGTCACTTGAAATAAAACTGTGATAAAGAGTCGCGGCATTAGGAAAGTTGAGAAGCACTGATATATATATTCCTGGGCAATACAAATAAGCTGGAGAACTTAGCAAAACATCTACCCGGTAAAATAAAGCAAAAGCTTAAAGGAGAATAACAGCTGCGATTCTTTTTTTTTTTTTTTAACTTTTTCACACTATGGAAAGTTCAGCCATAATAAGTCCCAGTGCAGTAAGACCAGTCTCAAGTGTAGCATATTGAGAAAAGATGTGTGTCAATCATCCTTTGCTTTGCTTTTCCTAAAATGCCATAAAATGCTAAAAATTTAAAGTTGGTCAGGATCTTCAAGATTATCTACTTGAGCTAACTTCTATGAAAAAAACTATTGAAATAAGATCTGCATAAATTCACTAACTTAATCAACTTTACCTGGCTGCGTTATAGCAAACTGCTGCTTTCAGTGTTTCTGTCTCCTTTATAGTCACCTCACATTCCAGCTTTCTCTGGTTGACAGAAAGACTAAAGCAAGTGTCTTCTAATCCAAATCATGACTCTCCCCTCTAAATCACAAATTAAAAGTAAAAACAATAGTAATTATAACTACTTTATTGTTTACTTTAAAATAATGAAAATATCACTTTGCTTTTCATGGTTTATAAACTCTATACCTAAGGTATGAGTCCCAATGGAAAACTACCCTTAGTCAAAAAGAGGCAATTCGTTCCGGAGACAAATGGATGGTGATCAACACCTGAAGGAGGGAATTTTCTTCATTGATGTATCACTGATAAAAATCACAATAAATCAAAGAGTAAGGCAATAACAGCAATTGTGTATTTGCACTTTGCTCAATTTCTATGTTGGGCAACAGATGCAGGGATAAATGAGGGACAGACCTTCCACTGAAAATTTTACAGTAGTAGGTATATGACTTACCATGCTTCAAAATAAATTAGTTCCACAAGAGGAAGAACTTTCTAAAGACACGAGGGACATAGCCTTCTAAAAACTATAAAGTGGCACTGGAAATTAAACTTAGAGACTGCCGCAGGCCTTCAGAAGAAGATAGGGTTTGCTTATGGCAAATGTGGCCTGAATGTTGTCCCACATCCTTTTATCTTTCTCATTTTCACAATCTTGGAATTTGTTCATAATGCATATTCCTCAGAGATTCCTTGCCCATACCTCCAACCTCACATTGCCTCTATTGTTGCTTGAGTAGAGGTGGGGACCTCTGGCTGCTCAATTCCAGATAAGCAAAGAACTGTTTTCCAGGGGGTTCAATCCATGTTTTTGTGGTGTCTTGTAGATAATCATCATGGGAGTATAATTGTGGAAAGAAAACAAAATTGTATTCCACATATGTGTCAAATAGGAGAGACAGATGAGAAAGAGACTGGCATAGCACCAAAGCTATGTCTGACTGAAGCCAGAAAGCCATACAGGATTTGTTCTTTTTATATAGAATTAGCCGTGGTTTGGTTCTCCCAACAGGTGAGATAAACATAAACAGTAACTTCCGCAAAACCTTTGTCTAAGGCTTTATGAGAAAGACAGTCAGGCGCCGTCTTTGGTTGATCCAACAGGCCAGAATTGGGGAGGACAGAGGAGATGGCTCTTCTTTTTGCATCTCTAGGTCTTGAGGAGGAACTTCTTTATGCCTACCCGTATCCTTTGCGTATGGTCCTCCATCATCTAACTATGCCTTGTTCCCATCTATTCAATACATACGCTCTTCCTTCATCTTTCTTTCCCCTAACTATCCTGTTCCTCCCTGCCTTCTCAGCTTACCAAGGAGATTGTTCATGGCTACTTTCCTGGCTACTTGAACTTCAGGTTGGTGGCTTGATGTGCAGACAGTGAATGTGGGGTACTCAAGATGGCAGATGGACTAATGTTAAGGCTTAGGAGAAAACGGGGGTTCTAGCAGAGATGCCTTTGCTTTTAGGCACTAAATCAGTGTTCAGTGTTATTGTTGTCAGCTCAGTTGAGAGTCATATCAACCATAAAAACAACAGAATAAAATACTTCCCAGTTTTATACTGGCCTCATGATATTTGGACTTATTGTAGCTGTATAAATTCACCTTGTTATGGATCTTCCTCTTCTCTGACACTCTACTTTGCCGAACATGATGTCTTTGAAGGACTACTCCCTCCCAACAATACACCCAAAGCATGTGAAACTATGTGTTTCTAAGACAGATTTGCTCTTTTTCCTTCTGGCAGTCAGGTTATTCTCAATATTTGTTGCAACACTATCATTTAAAGGCACCCGTTATTCGTCAGTCTTCCTTATTCATCATCCAATTTCTCATGCATATCAGGCAACTGGGAAGGCTTAGGTCCTCAAAATGACACATTTCCTTTTCAGCAATTTAAAGATTGTCAAATTTCCTGATTGCTGCTCCCATGGGAAGCATGCCTTGAGAGTACAGTGGGGTCAAGGGCTGGGCTGCTAAAGGAAAGGTCAGTATTTCAAACTCACCAGTTTTTCCATGAGAGAAAGAGAAGTCGTCTGCTCCCATAAAGATGTACAGTCTTAGAAACACTAATCCTACCCTGCCCTATAGTGTCACAAACATGAGAATCAACTTGGTGGCAATGGATGTGGGGTTTAGGTTTCTGTGAGTATTGATTGCAGATTCTGTTAAGTGTTGAAAACTGATGACACCGGGCTAAATGGAGCTCTTGCTACCTGTAAAGCAAAAGAGTTGTCATGGTATAGATTCTAACTCATAACAGCCGATGAATATCAAAGTAGAACTTTGCTCCATAAGGTTGTCAGTGGCTGATTTTCTAGATTAGAGAACCATGCCTTTCTTCCACAGCAATTCTATAAGACAGCAGAACTGCTTCTTTGGATTTCCAAAGCTGTCAGGGGAAGAATACCTCCTATTTCTCCCAGAGAGCTGCTGTTGTGCTTGGATTTCTCACCTGGCAGTTAGGCTAAATTGTAGCCAACTGCAGCACCAGGGCTTAGCATGTGGTTTTATCAAACTTATAATTCCAACTCATGTTGACTCTATAGGACAGAGTACAACTGTGGGTTTCCTTCCCCAGGGAATCCAGGACGAATGATCCCTTCAGGACCAGTGGTGAGAATAGCAATACCCAGAGGGTGGAGGGAGGGTGGGGTGGATAGCGGGAACCGATTACAAGGATCTACATGTGATCTCCTCCCTGGGGGATGGACAACCGAAAAGTGAGTGAAGGGAGATGTAGGACAGGGAAAGATATGACAAAATAAGAATTCATAAATTATCAAGGGTTCATGAGGGAAGGGTTAGTGGGGAGGGTGGGGAAAATGAGGAGCTAATGTCAGGGGCTTAAGTTAAGAGCAAATGTTTTGAGAATGATTAGGGCAACGAATGTACAAGTGTGCTTTACACAATTGATGTGTGTATGGCTTGTGATAAGAGCTGTACGAGCCCCCAATAAAATGATTTAAAAAAAAACTGTGGGTTTCCAAAACTGTAAATCTTGATGTTATGTACATTGTTATGAAAGTTGGAATCCTCGGCTTTCTCTTAAAGAGAGGTTGGTGGTTTCCAACTAATGATCCTGGTTAGCAGCCCAACATGTAGTACTTAAAACCCAAATTCACAGCCATCAAGTCAATGCTGACTGACAGTGACCCTGCAGGACAGTGTGGAAGAGTTTCTGAGACTGTCACTCTTTCTACCAGTCATGACTTTCTCCCTGGAGAACCTGGAGGTTGGCAGCCCCATCAGTAGCCAGAACTCCTTCAACATGTACTGGTAAAGTACATGTCAAGGGAACAAGGCCTGGGCAAGTGAAGTGACTGCTGCCCCCAGCTTGCAAGGGAAAAGCTCACAATTGCAGCAGGATGAAGAATCCATGGACCAAAAGGTCAAAGGAAGGGAAACGGAGGTGAGTTTTCAGAATCAGTGAAAGGAAGGGCAGCCGTTGAGAACGGGAGCAGGGATGTGTTAGATATAGGGAAATGAGCTGGAGGCCAGGATGGAAGCCTTTGAAGCTCTCCCATCACTAATTATGCTTGTGGGTCAATCCCTCAGAGGCCGAACCCAGAGAACTTCAAATGAACAGGACTTGTTTTCATGCAAATGTCTCTTGAAATGCAAACTAACAAGGGAAAAGGAAGGAAAGAAAGAAACACAGCATGGAAGGCAAGAGAATGGCCTATCCATTCTTTAAACTTAAGAAAACTTGCAAAAGGAGAGGAGAGTGGGCAATGTCTTTAGTATCTGTTGCAAAATATGTTCCATGAATACTACACTCATATGTAACTCTCAAAATCCTTAGTTTGAAACATTACTCTAAATCCCATCTTTTAAGATATTATTCTGCCAAACTTCTTTACCAGATAATTTCAACAGAATAGGCACCCAGAGCCATCCAATTAAAAGGAAATCCCCTTTACATAATAGAATGGACGGTGGAACGAAAAATCTGTACTAAGGCTCATGAAACCCTGAAGGGTTCGGCAAGGAGCAGATTTAAAGAGTGCATACTTGCCTCCAAACATGGTGCTGCATGACGGACTGTGAATGACTTCATTGTGTTCTGGAGGATATGTGTTCTGTTCTGTTTAATTCTGAGGCTAAAAGCAGTAGTCAAACCATAACAGCGAGGTGCTTTTTGCTCTATTATATTGCAGCTCACTTATTTCTCTCCAAATATTAAACAATGCCAAAAAAACTTTTTAGTTATCTGGGATCCGAGCCATGTTCATTTTATTCTTGTCCTTTTTTGGTTGTGAGATGACAGTTTAATATTCCAGGCACCAAAGCAGAGCTTGTCAAATGGGTTTAAAAAAAATTAAATGCTATAAGAAAGAAGGTGTGCAATTACTTTTTCACATGAATCTGTCCAACTGGCGCTGAAGATGACTTTGTTTATCACACAGTTCCTGGGATTGTCCAGAACATTGCAGTGCATCTGTCAGGGCAGTGAAGCTGGTTACCCTTTTGCTCTATTGTGGGAAAATCTGCACTTATGACATATTCACTTCAGCATTTTTTAAGACCTAATTTTTAATTATCTGGAATGTAAGGACAGGATAAAACAGTGACTAAAAGGACAAGTTCTAGAATCAGATTAGAGATAGGATTTTACCCATGACTCATAAATCATGTCACCTGGAGAATTTTATTTAAGCTCTCTCTGCTGTAATTTGGGCATCTTTAAAAGTGATAGTATTGCTGTCAATTCTTTATTCTGTTCTAAAGATTAAGTGCATAAGCCATATAAAATGATTAATATATTGTCAGTTTTCAATAAATCAGAGCTATTTCTATTGTTAAATGAATGTGCCTGTTGAAACTACAGATTTAGTAAGATTTCAGTGACCCGGTCACCATCTAGTTCATGTGCTATATATTCCTCGATATTTCTTTTATCCCAATCCTAATGGAATCCACCCCAAAATATAAAAACCTAACTTCACAACTAGCTCAAAGAATAAAATTAAACTTTTTACTTCATGTATTGTATGTGTTGGAATCAACGTGATGTCAGTGAATTTGGGTTTGCATCCTGAATGAGATCATACTTAGAAATCACCATCAGTATCCTCAACATGTGCTTAGCAAACAAGCAAAAAAGGCTTTTTTGCCCGGTTGTCTGTTCAATACCAAACATGGTAGGGAACTCTACTGTTGACTTCAAGGCCTCCTTTCTAATCCTAATTTTTTTTTATAAAAAAGAATATAGTCGAGTAAGACTTCCATTCTGAAAATGCTATGTGCTGTTGATTACATTTGTCTTTAACATTAAAAAATGATGAAAAAAAGGAAATCATTGGAGAATACAGCTTCAGTGGTACTTTTTGGTTCTTTGATTTAACATTTGAGAACATCTCTCATATGTTTCCGGCCTTTGGGTTACTCTGAAGATGTAATACTGTATTTGTCCGGGTAGACTAGAGACTGAAATCCAGAGACAATGATGCTGAATGCAGGAAGATCACAGGCTGGTGGGTGGCAAGTCCAGTGGATCCAATGGCAGTGGATGCATCTCCAGGGCTATGGCTACATTCAGTGTGGCTCCATGTGGCTCTTCCACAGGAAGGTTTAACAGAGAAAGAGTGTGTCCAGGGTCCAGGGAGGAATAAAAGGAATTCCCAGAATCCTCATGATTAGGCCACACCACAATTAGACATCTTCAGGCTGTGACCAGACTGACGGGCTAGACTCCACTCCTTCATTCTTTCATCGAGTTGACATGAAATTGTGTAACTACCACAAAAACCAATTGTAACCTTCATCCCAGTTTTCAGAATTCACTATCTTGTATGTGTGTGTGTGGGGGGGGGCACTGAGAAATTATGAGATAATGTCAACAGAGTATGTGTAATAAACCCTATACTGGGGAAATGTACTATGAGCATAAAGCTTCACTTGACTCCTGGGAAATTATTGAATAATTGGTAGGGTTTACTAACCAATCAGTGTGCTATTGCTGGTTAAAGGGGTAGTTGGCCAGTGGGAAAGTGACCTTTCAGACCCACCCTCTCCCACACATAAACCCCATAATTTCTATCAGGCCTTCTCCCAAGTTACAGCAAGTAAATAAACTAACTAGAATGATAGTGGTTCCAAGCACACAACCTCCAAGGATGAGTCTCCTAGCGCCTCTGTTTCTCTTTAAGTTGCCTTTCTTCAGGACTTCCTGTGTAGAAGTGCATGTAGCAATAAGGTCGAGATACTGCTGTGAAATGAGGAAACGTAAGTATTGTGACCCATGATGTTAGTGAAGAATATTGAAAGTACCATGGACTACCGACCGAGTGTCCTCTGTCTCAAGTCCTTTGTGCATGCTACCGGGTTATCAGCAGAGATCAGTGCAAGGAGAAGAGCGTCGTGCCTGGGAAAGTAGCAGGCAACAGAAAAGAGGAAGTCCCCCATCAAGCTGGGCTGACACAAGGGCTACAAAATGGGCTGGAACATAGACCAATTGTAAGGGTGGTTCATGACCAGGCAAGAGTTCCTTTGGTTCTACACAGGGTCGCTATGAGTTATAACAGACTCGATGGTATTTAACCACAATAGCAGAACATCTAAATGTTACCCTCCAGGTTTGAGTTATAATTTTACCTGCAGAGATTAAGATCATCCCAAATATGGAATAAAATTTCTACTGCTGGGGGAAAATGAAGATTTTAACTAGTTAAACATTCATAAACTCCAACAAAAGATTTCTGAGGAGTATTTGTTGAATCTCGTTTATATCAAGATCACAGTATGACCTCCTTGAAAAATCATTACTGTGTGTTTGATCTGCATTTGTTTGTTAGCTTCTGATTACCCCTAACTATCTAAAGCCATTCTCATCAAAAGAGCAAACAGAATGTACTTCCGAGGCCACAAGAATAAATCTCAATGGCACTGCTGACCTTTGCCCTGGAGGGCTGCACAGATTTATCAAGATCTCACATTGGAGGAGACTTGCTAATGACGATTTTGTAATCCTTTCATCAAAACCAAAGACACAGTTCCTTGGAGAAGTCTGCTAACCCCCGAGCCCAAGAAATGGGTACAAATCTTAGCTCGTTGACTAACTGTCCTTTGACACAGAGGAAGGAACCATGAGAGGTCATGCATGATTTGCTGTATTTGGCATCTATACCTGTCTCAATCTAGATTTAGTTAATGAGGGCTGATGAAAGCAATTATTTTGGGAGAAGAGTAGAAAAAATATTTTTTAAAGTAGTTACTTTTTATTAAAGCCTCAGTTAAGAGAAATCCCTAAAGGTTTATTACTTGAGGGACAAAATTATGCAGCACCATGATTTAAAATTGGAGAGGAGCATGTCTTGAAAACATCCCATAGGATTGGGGCAGTGGCCTCTACAAGAATCAGAAGGCTCTGACTTTGTTTGCACAAAGTTCTCTTTAAAAATAACATTTAAGACAATGGTGGTAATTAAAAATTAGATAAAAATAATGAGAATAAGATAATGAGATTAAGGAAAAATAAAAGGAAACTTAATTTTAACGTTGAAATATTCCCATATGTGTAGAATATTTAGAAGAAGAAAACTTTATGTCATAAGACTACAAGAGTACTTGTTAACTACTTTCACAGGTTAAAGGTAATTGGAGACCAAGAAAGAACAATAGAGTATGATTGGGATAGTTTAAGGCACAGATAAAATGAAATTATTTGAATGTTACCAATTCTGTGAAGTGCCAAAGAAGACCCAGCATCAGAAGTACAAAATGCTTATGTACTGCTTCAGCCTGAAGGAATCTCCCCACCAATCTCTTTAGAAAATATTCCAAAATTCACTGACTCATTTGAAGGATAAATACATCGATTTTTCATAATTTCTCTCAACCCATAAATTTAAGACTACATTGCAATTATAAAATAAATATTCAAGAAGTTATCATTTGAATGAGAAAGTTAATGCTTCAATAATCAGATTGCTCAAATTGTTGGTTAAAAAGAGAAAGCTGTAACTAATTGTTTTTATCACTGTCATAAAATTTTCTATTAAAATTTCTTTAGTCTTATATTGGGTTAAAAGAATCACATCATAGACGGAAGAGATTTATAAAATCATTTAGTTTGTTGTTGTTTCAAATTGTACATCTGGAAATACCCAAGGATACGTGAAAACAGTCTAGGTAAAAGAGAAATGGTGATCGGGAAATGAGGAAATAAGGGTCATGGCCTGCCTCTCTGTACCTAATATAATGATAATCTTATTAATCAAAACTCTAGCTACATTGGTGTATTAGTCTGCGTACTTCAGAGAAACAAATCCACAGAATCTCATGTGCACATCAAGAAAACATCCCAACCCAGTGCTGCCCAAGCCCACAAGTCCAACATTAACCAATTAACCCTTATGTCCAACACCAATCCACAAAGTCCTCCTCCATCTCATAAAACATACACTATGATGCTGACTGCAGGAGGAAAGCCGAGCCAGTGAATGTGTAAGCATCTCAGTGCTGGCAGGGTCTCCACACGGCTGCTCCAGCACCCAGGGCTGCATCGGGGTAGGTCCATGTGGCTTCTCCTCGGGGATGTCTTGCAGGAAGTCAGCCTTGCCAGCTGAAGCAGGGAACTACTAAGGCAGCTGCACCCTGGTCTGATCATCACAAAGCAAGAGACCCGAGAACTTGAACGGCAAACCTCACTAAGCCATTTATCACTCAGCCCTGCAATTAACCTCACATGTGGTTATCGGCCAGATTGGCACAATAAACTACCTCAATTGGTAATTTAAGAAACAAACTCATTGCCATCAAGTAGATTCTGATTCATAGCAATCCCATACAGGGGTTTTGAGACTTTATGGGAATCCTCACTGCCTTCCAGTCAATGCTGACTCCCAGCGACCCTTGTGGGTTCCCACGATTGCAGTAGAAAGCTCAGTCTTTCTCCCATGGAGCAGCTGGTGGTTAGACCTTCTCATCTTTCTCCTGGGGAGTGGCTGGTAAATTTCAACACCAATCTTGCTGTTAATAGCACAATGCCTTACCCACAGCACCACCAAGCCTCCTTTAATTTTCTTCTTTAATCAATATTTATTTTTATCTTTCTTATGTCAAAAACCAAACTCCCTTCTATCAAGCCAATATTGACTCATAGCGACCCTGTAAGCCAGGGCCAAACTGCCCCTGTGAGATTCGGAGACTCACTCTTCAGGGAAGTGGAAAGCTCATCTTTCTCCCGAGGAGCCGCTGGTGATTTCAAACTGAGTATCTTAAACTTAGCGGTCAATGGGTACCCACTGCTCTCGCAGGGCTCCTTTTGTCCTGTGTTAGGGACTTTGTGCTAATGGGCATATTTAAATCTGTACGTGAATTAAATGAGGAAGGTGGTGGTGTCTTGGAGTGTCCTGTCAATTGTCACTCACAGTGGCCCTATAGAAGAGACTGTCCTATAGGGTCTTAGAGTCTCTCGTCTTTGGGAAATCAGATTGCTAGATAGTTTCACCCATGAAGCAGCTGGCAGATTCTAACTGGTGAACGTTTGACTTGCAACTAAGGGCTTAACCGTTTAAAGCCTACTGAAATAAAAGGCCAAATTTAAGTAGCTAAAACCAAAAAGCTTAAGTCCAGAGCATATGCTCTTAATCAATAAGGCTCCATTTATAACTTGAGGTTTTGTTTTCTTTTTTAAGTTTGTAAAACCTGCAATCTAGAACAACATTTTATAAATGAGAAGATAATCCTAGGGAAAGTGGGTGACTTATAAGTCATGTAGAATTTGGATTCAGATTTATAATGCAGGTTTCCATTTCTTATTTCAACATCCTTCCAATTTTTCTGTCTCCATGCCTTTATATAATATAAATTCTGATATATGTGGAAGTTCATATTTTGGTAACTACAAATCTGCACTGTAATTACATTTGTAATTTTAAAACATCATGTTATAAATCCAAGAAGATATATTAGAGTAACAAGCTGCATTATAAACTTTAAAACAGTGATTTTCAACCTTCCTTGTGCCGCAACTCTTTACTACAGTTCTTCATGTTTTGGTGACCCCCAACCTTAAAATTATTTTCTTTGCTATTTCATAACTGTAATTTTGCTACTGTTATGAATGATAATGTAAATGTCTTATATGCAAGATGTATTTTCATTGTTACAAATGGAACATAATTAAAGCATAGTGATTAATCACAAAACAATATGTAATTATATATTGTGAAATATTTATGTCTAATTACAATTAAAGGAAATTTTGTCTTGAAGCATGGTGTAGCATGGGTAACAGGCTTAATATAACAACAGTAAAGTACATTGCTACATTTTGCACCAGTATGGGTAAAAAGCCAACGTCAGAGTGAAGGTTGAGATAACTTCTTCTCACCAGATCATAAATTTTTGGGGCAGTCTTTGCAAGAGCACAATGAAGATCATCTTCCACAACAAGTCTACTTCTGTATTTCAACTTGATAACCAACAAGCTGGAAAATCCTGCTTCACAAAGACATGTGATTGGATATGGAAGAAGAAGGTGCAACACAGTCTCAGACAGAACAGGATATGAAGCAAACACTTGATCCAGAATTACTGGCATTGTAGAGAAATCCGTTCTCACTGCATCGCTGTTAATAAGTTCTATGAACTCCTCTTGTGCTGTCTCAGGAACATCTTCAACTTTGATTGAGAAGGGGCTTCTGGCAAGTGCAAATGGGGTGTCAGATAGATTTGGAAAGTATGATGAAATTTCATCTGCAAGCATGTGCAAGTGTTCTTTCACAGAAATTATCATCGTAATCTCTTTATTTGGTCCAATGTCATGTTCCTCAAAGAATGCAGATAAGTTAGGCAACATGTAAATTTTACTTTCATCCATTTTTTTTTCAAAAGCTGAAGTTTCATTTGGAATGATCAGATCTTTTTAGACAAATCGAGGCATGTTGCTTTTGGTCCTTGCAGTGAGAAATTTAACTCATTCAAGATGGCAAAGATGTCAACCAAGTAAGCTATTTTCTGCAGTTCACTTTTATCACTGAAAAGTGCTTCGAACTGCGGTCTGGTTAAAAAACGTTTTGAGTTCATGCATGCACAGTAGCAATATCGTAGCCAATGAGGTTACCTGAGTCATGATTATTGCTAACTGAAAACTTTTCCCAATACCCCACCATGATGACTTGAAATTTAGTCTGCACTCGCAATTTTTGGTCTCCACGGAGACTGAGTAATCTGGTATAAAAGTAAGTTGTATTTTCTTTGTAAATTTTGTGGAAATAAAGTACCTCTCTTGAGTTACAAGTAAAAAACAAAAAATAAAAAAACAACAACAACAAAAAAACGTTTCGAGTTCATTACAAAGCTCAAAAACACATTTTAAAACTTTTCCTCTCGACAACCATCTCACTTCAGTGTGAAATAGCAAAGCATTACTCAGCGCATCCAACTCATTGCACAGCTGCAAAAAACAGTGGACTGTTTAAAGTGCTCACCTTTAAAAATTGACAGAACTTATGACGCTTTTCAATACTTCTTGTAACTCTTCTGGCAGCATCTTTGTTGCTCATATTTTCCGATGAATCATGCAGTGAGCTCTGATGATTTTGGTGTCTCATTCAGTACCAAATATTGAAATCCAGATCGACATCCTAGCATAGCTGGAGCACCCTCTGTGCAAACACCACCAACTTTTTCCCAAGAGATCTTATGCTCTTTCAGAATGAACCAACTGTGTCAAATACATCATGTGCAGTGGTTGTTGTTTCAAGAGGTTCACAAAAAATAAATTTCTCTCTAAAGTTACCGTCATTATTATATCTCACTAAACCAGTGAACAGTTTGCAAAGTCTGTGTATTCATCAAGCTGAATGCTAAATATTGAAAGTAGAGCAGATTTAATTTCCCGGACTACCTGATCAAGGATATCAGCAGACATGACATTTATTCTTCTGTGGACAGTGTCATTAGATACAGAAATTGCATTCAATTTTGTAACAAATTCGTCTCCGATCATAAGTCAACGTCTTTGGCTGCTGGCAACAGTAAATCCTCAGCAATCGTGTGAGGTTTCATAACTCTGGCTATTAAAAAGGAAGCTTCAATGGCTGCTGTGTTTTGTTTGTGGTACTTGCCACCAGTGTCAAGTCTGGCTTTCTTGAATCCATCAGCTTTGCTTCTAAAATAGTTGGTATCATTGCTGGCAAAGCTTGGATGCTTGCTATCAAAATTGCATTTTAGTTTGTTTGGCTTCATAGTTTCAGCTGATAGCATTTCACAACAAATAACTCATTGCGGTTTCTCAATTCATGCTGTAATTATTGAGGTAAAACCATATTGTAAAAAATCCTCACTAGATTTTCTTTTCTTAACATTCTTCTCTACACAATCTATTGTCCTGGGATGGTTTGCTAATGAAAGTAATATATAACAATAGCTTTAATAATACTAAAGATGATACATGGCATAGTTTAGTCAATGCAGTTCATTGAAGTTTCCTATGATATACCATTCTTTGTTGCTGTTTTACATACCTGTTACTAACACAAAGGGGTTGTATTCACTTCAACCACAGCTGAATATAAAATGACCAATCAGCATCCAGATTAAGTTCCCATATAGTGTGTGTGTGTGTATTTTCAGTAGTTGATGATTTTACAGTGCATGATTTTACATTTATCCAGTAATTATAATTCATGAAGTGTTGTTTTACCTCCAATACTGCTGCTTTCAACACAATAGCTGCTTTTAACACAGTAGCTGCTTTCTACATGGTAGCTACTCTCTACGCAGTATCTGCTCTCTACACATGTGACTGGTCCGCATAAGTCCATTATGGCACCAACCATGTCACATACACCTGTATTTGTACGGGGTTTATGTGATGGGATTGGCATGCTGATATCATCACACTATATGTGGGTGTGTCTGCATATGGGTGGACCTGCCTGGCGACGGATAGAGGAGTGGTGACTCAGTTCCTAAGACCATTGAAAAATGTGTTTTCCAATGTTCTTAGGTGACTCCCGTGAAAAGGCCATCCATCCCCAAAGGTATCGTGACCCACAGGTTGAGAACAACTGTTTTAAAAAAGAAAGAAAGAGAGATACAAAATTTCCTCAATAACAGAGTTAATTTGGGACAATGTCAAAACACTTATATCTCGAACATATATCTTTAAAAACATATACAAATAGGTGGTAAAACCAAAAACAGATGAAAATATGTGCAATAAAAATAGGTCACAACTTACCTCCATGAATTCTAAAATACAAGTGGCTAGGAATAAAGGTCTGATAACCAGAGGATTTCTAAAACACTATACCTTCTTTCTAGGAGAAAGCAAAGAAGCACTGGAGATGCTGAACTTGGAAACTTCAAACAGTCAACAGAGACTCATAGGAAAACTCAGCTGAAAATTGAAAAATAATTGATAATTGGAAGAGTTTTGTGTAGCCCAGTAGCAGGTGAGTGTCAGTGACCAGTGGGTAACCAATGGAAGGAAGAAACAGCAACAGACCATGCCCTGTCAGTGCTTGAAATTAATACTCAAAACTCTCTTTTAGGATCTGTAAGTTGGAGACAAAAGAAACAGGGGAACGAATAAAGATAAGGGAACTACAGAACCAGAAAATGTCAGGAAGCCAGACAGCATGCGCGGTGTAATGAAATTACTTGGTGTGGTTCTTCTCTCAAGAGTTGTTGTAACTCCCACTGAATGACTGGATGGGACCTTGCACATAGGATGTGTGAAACTGTAATGGGGGTTTTGCCATTCCATTGGGTATAAAATGAGGCATTTCAGAAGCAAAACAGAAGAACTCCCACCACCACCAAAGAAGAATGAGGAGTGAAGTGCCCTCTACAGGGATACATAACAGGGATGGCACTGAGACCATCCATGAGACATAGCAGAGAAGCAGTGTGGAGACCACGAGTCAGAGTGCTAGGTCCCTGGCCCACAAATGAGTAAAGCTAGGTATTTAGGGCAGGAGACTGTTTTGCAGAGTAGGATGCTCTTTCGGCATTTAATCAATACCAAAGGGGTTTTGTCTAAATAGGGCAGAGAGCAAGATTCTATAACTAAGAGGTAAAGATCAGAGAGAGGTTTGCCTCACAGCCTGGGGGAGAGGAGGTATGGTGGACAAAGAAGGAAAATAAACCATATCCTTACCTTCTCTAATAAACTTTATAATAGTGAATATTATCTGTGAGAGGTGTGTGGCCATTTCAATGGATTACTGAGTCCAGAAGAATGGTAGAGTGCCCTTGAGGACAGTTGGTGTCAGAACAGATTAAAGAAGGGGTAGAGGTGGAGGCAGTCTGATTTCTGGCTCATAGAAATCATTCTTGGGCCGATATGAAGTTGGATTCTCCCCCTCCTTTGTGTAGCCACAGAAGATTGGATATACCCCATACTATTTCCTCACTATATTTCTTAATAATTTAGGAGAGCAACAAAAAATAAACCTGTGAACTTAGGAAAATCCATAACCTTAACTTTTAGAAGCTCAAGGAAAATAATTTTACATGAAAGTGAGCAACATAAAACAGCAACAAAAAGATTGATGTCAAATCCCATACAAAGTTTTAAAGCTAAAAAGAAATGATCAGAGTAGCCTGTCTATTGACAATGAAGATAGTTAAGAATTAAGAAGTGTTTTAACTTTTTTGTTATACACAAGGTCAGCTTGAGTCAAAGCCAACATTAATGACAACATCCAACAACAGGCAATAAATGCCCAGCAGAAAGTTGATCCCACAACCACATGAGAAATATGACTACTATTTCTTTCTTTCTTTTTATGTTTGAGCACCTAATTTATTTATTTTTATTAATCATTTTACTGTGGACTCTTACCAATCTTATAACAATTGATAGATCAATTGTATCAAGCACATTTGTACATATGTAGGTCATCATAATTTCAAAAGCAGTTTCTTTCTACTAGAGCCCTTGATACCAGCTCCGCTTTTCTCCCCTCCCTAAATTACCCACCCTCTGAATGATTCATCAATTATATATTACTATTGCTATTTTCATATCTTATACCATCCACTGTCTCCCTTCATGCACATTTCTGTTATGTGTCTCCTTTGGTGAAGGGGCAGGGAATGGATATATTTCCATCATGTAATCTGTTCCCTTCTCCCCTCATGGGGTTGCTACTGCCACTACTGTTCCTGAGGGGTCATCTGTCCTGGACTCCATTTGTAGAGAGCTCTTATCTGTAGCAATGTACACAATGCAGTAAAGCAGGATTTGTAGGGTAGAAATAAGGTCATTATAAATGGGGAGGGGGGTGGGGGCAGAATGCATTCAAGAACTAGAGGACTGTTGTGTGTTTTGTTGGTGTTATATTGTATCCTGGCTGAATTGTCCCTTCTGTGTGACCCTTCTGTGAGGGGATGTCCAATCATCTACAAATGGGCTTTGGATCTCCACTTCAACCCCCATCGTTTGCATTGATATAATTGTTTGCTTGAGGATTCTTGATACCTGCTACCTGATCCTGTCAAATCCTCGGATCACACAGGCTGGTTTGATTCTTCCATGCCAGATTAGTTACTTCCCTACTAGATGGCTACTTGTTTAGCTTCAATGCTTTAAGACTCTACATGCTATATCTTTTGATAGCCTTTGATAGCTGGACACCATGCGCTTTCTTCACCACATTTCCTTATGCACCCATTTTGTCAGGAATGGGTGAGTATCACAGAGTGCCAGGTTATTAGGAGAAAATGTTTTTGTGTTGAGGGAAGACTTGAATAGAGGACTAATGTCCATCGGTTATCTTATTACTTACCAAAAAATATATGTACATAGATCTATGCCCCATCGTTATAAATTAATATATTTATATGTATGTATATATTTATTCCTCTATAAATAGCTTTTGCCTCCTAGTTCTTTCTCCTATTTCTGTTTACTTTTCTCCTGTCCCACTATCAGCTCTCAGTAATTCCTCTCAGATACAATGCACTTGATCAAAGCCCACCAAACATTCTACCCTCTCCTCACCATCAATTTTAGATCCCTTACTGTTCCCTTGCCCCTGAGTGTGTTGGCTCCCATTCCCTTTCCCCTGAAAGGAAAGTTCATACCGGGAACACTCTCTTCACTGTGTTGTCAAGGCTGTGTTTCAGTGAGGGGATGTCGTGTCTCGTGGTGGGGCCAGCCCTTTGGTCCTCTCTGTGCCTTGGCTGCTCCAAGCAGGGATGTCTGTTGCCTTGGTGGGCCAAGATGATTCATTCTCTCTCTCTCTCTCTCTCTCTCTCTCTCTCTCTCTCTCTCTCTCTCTCTCTCTCTCTCTCTCTTTCCTCTTAGTTTGCTCCCATGTGGTCTAAACAGACCTGCCATTATCGCTGGACTTACATTTTCAGTGTTGTCCTCTGTAGTACATTCTTCCGGGGAGGAGCCAACATAGCTCAGCTTAGAGCCAACCCTGCAGTTCCCTCTGTTAGCTCCCTGCTCCCTGCAAGTATGTTGCCCTCAAGACATGGGGCACCACAAAGAGGGCTGCTCCCTCTCTCCCTTTCCTGTGGAGACATAAACAATGCCTCCCGGTGGTGGATTAGTGTCCTGTTTCCCCACCACCTCAACTTTTACTTTGTTCCCCTCTCCTTTTAAATTGGATGCCCTATGCATCCCTGCTTGGGTCTGGCCCTACCATAGTGCCAGGAACTGGACTAGGAAATTAAGCATGAAGTAGCTGATCCTCTATGCCCATTATGCGTTTTCAGCTTACCTCAGTGCACCCATGTTGCACTTTGCTGTCCCTTTGTGCTTAGCTAATTTTGCCTAGTACAATTTCCTCCAACCCTTCCCATGAGAAAATTTGTTTCATGGGTTCATCACTGCTTTTTAGACCTGGAAAGTACTCAATTGTATGTACCTACAAGGTGTTTGTTTTAATCCATTCAACAGTCGATGGGCATTTAGATTGTTTCCAATTCTTTGTGGTTGTGAGCCGCTTCACAATGAACACCGAAGCACAGATGTCTGGCCTTGGTCTGCTTCTTACGTCTTCTGGGTATATGCCCAGTAGGGGATTGCTGGAGCATGTTGTAGCTTGATTTCCATTTGTTTTAGATATCGCCAGATCGAATTCCATCGTAGCTGCAAATGCCTCCAGGACCACCAGCAGTGGATGAGCATTCCTGTCTCACCACACCCCCTCCAGCACTTGTTGTCTTCTGATTTTTTAAATAGGGCTATCTTTTGGGGTGTTAGGTAATATCTCACAGTTGTTTTAATTTGCATTTCCCTTGTGGCTAATGATCAGGAACATATTCTCACATGTTTTTTGGCCATTTGGATTTCCGCCCCTGTGAAACTTTGGGTCAGGTCTTTTGCCCACCTGCTCAATGAGCTGCCATATATACTTGTGTATAAGCCGAGCCTTTCAGCACATTTGTATGCTGATGAAGCCCCCCTTGGCTTATACTCGAGTGAGGATCCCACTCCCCTGTTGTCCAGTGCAGTGCGGTGGTTTCCGGTCTCTCCCGCTCACCTGCAGGTGCCTGCAGCCTCTGTGGGTGGTCCAGTGACTGCAGATGTCACCGCTCTTCTTTCCTCCTGCGTGTTGTCCGTGTTGTCCTGGACAACAGCCTGCCTGCTTCTGTGTGCTGGTCCCTGGGGCACACCGCATCCTTGTCAGATGAATGTCGGATGTGGACCTCTTCTTCTCCCGCTCGTCTCCGGAGCTGTGACCAATGACGTAGCCTTTACAGTCTTACCGGTGCTTGGTCACTCCCCCTTGCTCCGCCCAAGCACGGCTGAATACAAGTACCGGTGTTTCTCCGATCCTGGATATACAGTACGTTTACTTACAGTGAGTGCTTAGTCTGCTATATTTTATTTTTTCTTTTCTTATTAATCCCTATCTTGACCCATCGTTGACTATGTGTCACCGCATGTGTTGTGTTAGCACGTCCCTGGTATGTGTGGTAACACCGCGTATGCAGTTACGCAACTCATGCAGTAACAGTGCGCACACAATGCAGCGTGGATATCATGAGCCCTCACACAGGCTGCTTGCTGTCTGAGCACAGTCATGGCACCACATTCTGGAATATCATCAGCGTGCATTCGGCCGCAAACCATGCACATTGCTGTGTGTGCACGCGGTAAGGAAGCGGATAGAGTGATGCAGCGCACGCAGTAACGCAGCATGTGCAGTATGAGCCCTAACGCAGGCTGCTTGCTCGAAGCAAACATCGCATTCTGGAATAGTATCATGCCAAACTCTCCCACCCTGAATTCCTGTCAGC
The DNA here is from genome assembly GCF_050624435.1 of Tenrec ecaudatus. NCBI lineage: Eukaryota > Metazoa > Chordata > Mammalia > Afrosoricida > Tenrecidae > Tenrec > Tenrec ecaudatus. The sequence goes on from NC_134531.1 coordinate 98,168,307, forward strand.
TCCCGTGGTGATCTAGCATGCTTTGGGTCTTGCGGTGTCATTTTGGAAGAGCTCAGTACCATTCTCCGGAGAGTCGAAGAGCCCTGGGTTCTCGCTTTGGGAGGTTTGTACGAGTTCTTCGGTGGACTGCCTGTAGCCAACTGCGCTGGTGTTCGGGCTATAGCTCTAGCCCACTGGGGTTTCACTCTCCCTAGCAAACCAGTATTCTGGTCTTTGGAGGGCACTTTGGGTGGCCCTCTAAAAGGATGCACATGGGATGTTTGTGGACCAAAAGGGTGGAACTACACAGGTCAATCGCATGGGCAGCCACTGTGGCAAGGCTCCGGAGGGAGGGCGGAGGTGCCCGCTGTGGCGGGGAGCCCTCCAGAATATGGGTGTGGTGGGAAAAAAGAAAAGAAAAGAAAACTCTAAATAAACCCCGAGCCAGTAGCAAGGGTTGCAGAGTTAAAACAAAGCCCCTGAGTCAGTCGTGGGTGTGGTGGAAAAAAGAAGAAAAAGGAAAAAGAAAAAAAAGTCAAAGCCCCTAAGGAACCATCCCAGGGAGTGACGGGGTTTAAACACAGCCCCGAGCCAGCCGCAGCTGCGGTGGTGTGAAGCAGAGCAACGGACGCGAGCCGGCCGGCCGCAACTGTGGCAAGGCAAAGCAAATCTCTGAGCCAGTAGCTGCCCGGGTTAGCCCAAAGCCTACAGCTCCTTAAACGCTAGTGAACCCGTCTTCCTATATTTGTGATGCTACTCTTGTGACCTGGAAGAGGGGCGTATCCCTCTAAGTGGCTCTCGTGCGTTGACTTCGGTGGAGCCCCTGCAGCGTGTGTTACCCAGGCACCATGTTGCTCCTTCTTCACCATGACCTACTATTTCCAAAAAGCTAAAAGTAAGTAAAATAACACCGAATAGAAAATAAACTTAGAATTTAAAAATCTTGGCAATTAGATGAGGGAAAGAATGAGAAGGGAAAGAAAAAATATGCCAAGAAATAAAAACTAAAAGAAAGACTTTGATAGAATGTACATGTAATATGTACAATTTTCATAGAAATTACAAAAACTCTCTTAATTTATTGTACTATAGTGACTTGCCAGGAACACCCGTGATTGACTCCTTTGCTTTTGATGTGTCATCAGGTGGCGAAGTTGCTGGAGGAAAACAGCAACCTTGTCAGAAACTCACAATTAAACAGAAAGCTACAATCCCCACGACAATGGATTCAGACAATCCAGGAATCATGAAAATGGTACAAGTTAGCCAACATTTCATTTTCAAGAGTTAGATTCAATGATGGCATCTCTGCGTACTCATCTATGTATGAATCTATCTATCCATATACCTATATGAATTTGTTCCCCTAAATTCTAGTATCTATGTGAGAAATTGAAAATGAAATGGGGAATTTGAAATTTTAAAGATGCCTTAAAAAGTAATAAATACTAAGAGAAATTCAAGAGAAAAAAATACATTCTAATAAAAATGTTTCACAGCAACAATTTAGGTAGATGTGAGTGGAATAACTAGTCTAAGATTATTAAGAGCAAAGGTGTAAGCTAATGAAATTATACCTAGCAAAGGAATTTTCAAGAATTCAGGTTACAAAAAATTGACCGAAAACTAATGGATACTGGGGGTTGTGGAAGTGCTTCAGAGAAATCTAGCCAGTGTTGTTCATGGGTGCCATTGAATCAGTCCCACTCCTAGTGGCCCATGTATGAAACACTGTCCACTCCCGTGCCATCCTGACAATTGTTCTCAGTTCGGAGTCCGTTGCTGCAGCCATTGCATCCGTCCGTCTTGTTGAGGGCTTCCCTCTTTTTTGCTGCCCCTCTTTGTTACCAAGCATGGTGTTCTTCTCCAGGGATTGGTCTCTCTTGATAACATGCCCAACACGCTTGGGACAAAGTCTCACCATCCTTGCCTCTAAGGAGTATTCTGGCTGTAATTTTTCCCAGACAGAGTTTTGTAACTTTGGAAGTCCATGGTACTTTCAATATTCTTCCCCAACCCCCTAGTTCAAATGCATCAATTCTCCTTTGGCCTTCCTGATTCAATGTCCAACTTTCATGTGCATATCACTAAATTGTATTTGTATTATATATTTTCAACAACGTTGTGATAGTTAAGGGTTTATATCAATGTATCTGGGTCAGGATTCGCAGCGAATTAACAGTTAACACTCAGTACTTCCCATGACTGACTCTAACAGTGTAATCACAGTCACTTGTACGCATCCATAATGGCAGAAGGTTAAGGTGTAATGCAACAATGCGTCAATCCCCTCGTGTTGCAGAGTAGATGCAGTTAAGTGATAAGGTTTGATTGCCTTTTGATGCAGGCATCCTCAAACTATGCCCGCGGGCCACATGCAGCCCCCTGAGGACAGTTCTCCGGCCACCAGCTATTTCTGCCCATTTGTTTTTTTACTTCAAAATAAGATATGCGCGGTGTGCGTAGGAATTTGTTCATAGTGGTGTTTTTTAAACTATAGTCTGGCCTTACAAGAGGTCTGAGGGACAGTGAACTGGCACTGTTTAAAAAGTTTGAGTGATTAGGGCAAAGAATGTACGGATGTGCTTTATACAATTGATGTATGTATATGCATGGGTTGTGATAAGAGTTGTATGAGTCCCTAATAAAATGTGAAAAAAGAAAAGAAAAGAAAGGAAAATGATTAGGGCAAAGAATGTACAGACGTGCTTTATACAATTGATGTATGTATATGCATGGGTTGTGATGAGTTGTATGAGCCCCTAATAAAATGTTTAAATTTAAAACAAAAAAAAAGTTTGAGGACCCCTGTTTGGTTCTTTAGACTTGTGCAAATTGTCTTCCATATTTCCCACCAATCCTGAGTTATTATAGACTTGCTATTTGATATGCCAAACTTGGAATCATTTGTCGTTCTAGTCATAAGACTGATCTGCTGTTCACAAATTCATCTGTCAGTACTTCATTCTGTGGTAGCTTCTATACACTGCTTGTATTCTAGACACTATACCACTGGTATTTCAAATCCCTGCAGGGTCAACCAAAGTAAGTAGGTTTCAGCAGAGCTTCCAGACTACGAATAGACTACAAGAAACATTAGGTTGTCCATTTCATAGGAATTAGCCACTGAAAACATTATGGATAGCAGTGAATCATTGTCAGATACCTCATAAGCAGCAGAAGGATATTGTCAGATATAGTGCCAAAAGAGGAGCCTTCAGGTTGGAAGGTACTCAAAAAGTGACTGAGGAAGAACTGCCATCTCAAAATTGAGTCAACCATAATGATTCAAAATAAAGGCTTGCTGTAAAATCTTCAAGAGTAGAGTCTTTGGGATCTTCATTTGCTGATGGGTACTGACTCAAAATGAGAAGAAATGAAAGAGAGAAAAATCCATTAATTTTAAGAACATGGAATGTATGAGATATTAGCCAAAGAAAATTGCATGTCATCAAAAATGAAATGGAGCACATTAAGATGGATATTCTAGGCATTCGTGAGTTGAAATGGACTAATATTGGCCATTTTGTATCAGATAATCATATGCATATGATTTACTATGTGAGAATAACATACATGCCCAAGAAGAATGAATTGCATTCATTGTCAAAAAGAACATTTCAAGATATCTGTGGTAGGATAATATCTATCCACATACATGGAAATCCAATCAACATGGTTACATTTCAAATTTATGCATCAACCACTGAAGCCAGTGATGCAGAAATTGAAGAATTCTACCAAGATTCTATTTTGAAACTGATTAAACATGCAATCAAGAGTCATTGATACTTATTGGCCATTGGAATGCCAATGTTATTAACAGAGAAGAAGGAACAGTAGTTGAAAATGTGGCTTTACTGATAGAAATTATATCAAATAATAGAATTTTGAAGGACTAGCAACTTTTTCATCACAAATACTTTCAACAGCACAAGTGATGACTATGCACATGGATGTCTTCAATGGATAAACCAGAAATCAAATTGAACACATCTGTGGGAAGATGAAAAAAACTCACTAGCACCACAGACCATCAATTGCTCATCACATACGTTCAGGATGAAGAAAATTTAAGCAAATCCACAAGAGCCAACATATGACCTTGAGTCTATCCCACCTGAATTTCAAGAATATCTCAATAACAGATTTGACACTGAATACTAAGGATACAAGGCTTGATGCGATGTAGAATGACATCAATAACATCATCTATGAAAAAAGCACAAGGTCATTAAAGAGATAGAATAGAAAGAAAAGATCCAAGTAGATGTAGAAGACTCTGAAGTGTGCTCTTAATCATAGAAGAGCTAAGACAAATAGTAGATAAGATAAAGTCAAATAACTGAACAGAAAATGTCAAAGGACAGCTTGAAATGCCAAAACAAAACATTATAACGGAATGTGCAAAGATCTAGAGTTAGATCACCAAAAAGGTGATTCAGCCAATTCAGCATATCTTAAATGGAAAGAAATCAAGAAAAAAGTTCCAGCCTAAAATTGCCATATTGAAAGATTCTATGGGCAAAATATGGAATGATGCTGAAAGCATCAAATGAAGATAAAAAGAATGCACAGAGTCACTGTGCCAAAAATTTCAGGGGGTAGCATATAAGCAAGGACCACTGGTGCTGAAGGAAGAATTTAAATGTTCTGACAAGCGGATGAAACACTGGAAGCACTCCCTGCCAGGACTTGGAAGGGAACCACTTGGCTAACTGACACTTGGCCAACTGACAGGAAGAGCTCCATATTTGCAACCATTCGAAAGAAAAGCAATCCAAAAGAATCATCAAAATATAGAATAATATCATTGATATCTCGTACAGGTAAAATTTTGCTGAAGATCATCCAACAATGGTTATAGCAGTACATTGACAGGGAGTTGCCAGAGGTTCAAGCCAGATTCAGAAGAGGATGTGGAGCAAGGAATATCATTGCTAATATCAGATGGATCTTGGTGGAACACAGAAAATCCCAGAATGGTGTTTACTTGTGTTTCACCGACTATGCAAAGGCATTGGACTATGTGGATCATAATTAACTATGGACAGCCTTGAGAAGAATGAGAAGTCCAGAACTCTTCATTGTGCTGATGCAGGAACTGTATATGGATCAAGAGCCAATTGTGTGAACAGAATAAGGGACTATTCAAGCCTTAAATTTCCATATTGAGAGATTCTATGGGCAAGTATTGAATGGTGCAGGAAATATCAAATGAAGATAGAAAGAACACACAGTCACTAGCAAAAGGGACTCGACATGGTTTAAAATCAAGGAATGTGTGCATCGGAGTGGTAGTCTGTCACAATATGGTCAGTCTGTATGCTGAGCAAATAATCAAGGAAGCTGGACTATATAAAGAAAAATGTTGTATCAGGATTGTAGGAACATATTGATAACCTACAATTAGCAGATGACACAAGCTTGCTGGCTGAAAGTTAGGAGAATTTGAAGCATTTACTTATAAAGATCAAGAATTGTAATCATTGAAATGGATTATAGTTCCATGTAGAGAAAACTGAAGTCTCCACAACTTGACAAATAGGTAACACGATAAATGGAAAAAAGATAGAAGTTTCCTAGGATTTCTTCTTGCTTGGATCCACCATCGGTGCTCGTGGAAGAAGCAATGAAGCAATCAAAAACACATTTCATTGTTTGAATCTGCTGTACAAGACCTCTTTAAAGTGTTGAAGAGCAAGGCTGTCACTCTGAGGGACTCCTGAAACAAATCACAGTATTTTCAATTGCCCCCTGTGCATATGCAAGCGGCACAGTGTATCAGGAAGACAGAAGAACTGGCACAGTTGACTGATGGGCTGGTGAAGAACATTGAAAGTACCGTGGGCTGCTCAAAGAAGAAACAGATCCCATCTTGAAAGAAGTACACCCAGAACCCTGCGTGGATGAAAGAATGGCAAGACTTCATCTCATACACTTTGGACATGTTGTTAGGACAAAGCAATCCCTGGAAAGGGCATATTGCCTGGCAAAGCAGAAGGGCAGAGGGAAAGAGGAAGACTCTTGACAAGATGGACAGACTAATGACTGCATCAGAGGCTCAAACCTAAGGACAATTGGGACGATGGTGCAGGATCATACCATGTTTCCTTCGGTTGTACATACGGTCAATAGCAAGCGGAACTGACTACAGCAACAACATAGATATATAGATATGCAGTAAGTTAGCACCCACCCGCTACGCCAGGGGAGAAAGGAGAGTCTTCCTGCTCCCATAGAAATGTACTGTCTTAGTGTGGGTACTTTAGAAAAAGAAATCCACAGAAACTCATATATAAGAGTTAGTTTTATATAAAGGGTAAGTGCACATCAAGAAAGCATCCCAACCCAGGGCTGCCCAAGCCCACAAGTCCAACATTAGCCCATATGTCTGACACCAATCCACAAAGTTCTCCTCCATCTCACAAAACAGATGCAATGACACCGACTGCAGGAGGAAAGCCAAATAAGTGAGCGTGTAAGCCTCTCAGCACTGCCAGGGTTCTCCAAACGGCTGCCCCAGCACCCAAGCTGCATCGGGGTAGGTCCACGTGGCTTCTCCTCAGAGATGTCTTGCAGAAAGTGAGCCTTGCCAGCTGAAGCAGGGGACTGTCTAAGGCAGTTGCACTCTGGCCCTACCATCACAACGGAAGAGACCTGAGAACTAGAAAGGCCGGGCTCACTGAGCCATTTATCTCTATATCCTTCAATTAACCCCACATGTGTTTATTGGCCAGATTGGCACAATAAACTAACTACCTCATGCACTCCCTCCAACAAAATCACATGGACAGGTTTACTCTATCCTATAGGATCATTTCAGTCACAGCGCACTCAATGGCAGTGAGTGAGGAGTGATTTTGCTTCTCCAAATAACCAACCTAAGACAAATAACAACAGCTGAAATAAAAGCTGGGAAGAAATACACAAGCATACAGAGTTTACATATATATGTAAGATAAATGTAAGAAAAATATTAGCCCTAGGTTCTAGTTCATACATGCACAGACTTAATTCAAACAGAGTAAGTTTAGACAAGTTTCTACTATCAGCAGATGGCTTCAGATAAATTCTCTGAGAAACCCATGTGTCTGAGTCTTGTTAGGGTGCCTTTAATAAAACCCCAAAAAGTTCAATCAAAATCTCTCCCTTCCTTTCTTTTGCCCAGATACTGAGAATTCAAAATCCAAATCAACTGTGTGGCCCAGTGGAAAACTAGAGCATCCACGTGCCTCATATTCACCTGTGAGCAGTGATGAGGGCGTGACACCTTGGGCCAGGCACCTGTGCCCAGTGTCCCAAACGCCTTTACCCAGGCCACAGAGCAGCCTTCAGGAAAGCAGGCACAACAGCAACTGCAGACCCCTCTTGGGAAAAAAAGGAGGACAGGAGATGTAAACGTGTCACAGAAGCTCCTGCTCAGGACTTCAGCTGTCTACATCAGAGGACAGACTGCCTTCTCCAGGTTTTCTCTTTTCCCTGCTGCTGTAACATTTATGTGTTTGAATTTGGATAGGTACATTCGAAGCAGAGAAGTGGGGTTCCACCTGAGGGGGAACCAAGCACATTTTCAATACAATACAATTTTTCAGCTCCCAATCTTTGCACCAAAAGATTGTGTAATAAGATATTAACATTCTTGCAGGAAGTGAGACTTGCCAGCTGAAGCAGGGAACTGGCTAAGGCAGCTGCACCCTGGTCAGACCATCACAAAGCAAGAGACCTGAGAACTAGAAAGGCAAGGCTCACCAAGCCATTGGTCCCTCCGCCCTTCAATTAACCCACATGTGTTTATCAGCCAGGTTGGCACAATAAACTAACTTCCTCACTGCCTTTTAACGAGATCCCTTGTTATTCCTATGCATTTATGTTTGAGAAGCACCATGTGCGAGAAGGCCTGGGCACTTTTAAGATTGAGCAGTTGTCGAGGGTTTCGCTGTGGATGTGACATCTGAACCGAGGCCACAATGACAAGAAGTCATCCTTGTCAGATCTGGGAACAAAGCATTCCAAGCAGAGGAAACTGAAAGGGCAAAGGGTGAGTGCGAACAGGTTGGTGTCTGTCAAACTCCAAAAGACCTGTTTCCTCATCATGAAGTGCTCCTTTCCTCTCTCCTTACCCAGATTTCAGACCTCATTTCCTCTGGGGGCCTTTTAATGTAGTGTGAGCATGCCCTCCCAATTGGTTACCTCCCCAGTGTTCTTGTGATCATGGTATTGAGCAAGCACTCTTTGAGTTCATCCAAAAGTGAGTTGAGTGAAAGTGGGAGAGTTGGAAAGAGTCTAAAAGCAGTCAGACTACAGTCTGCTCAGGGGCAACATGGGTACGTCTTGACATTTCCAGGCTGTAGTTTGGGGAGAAGCATCCACACGGAGTTCTTTGTGCCACTGATTCATACACATTTCTTTCTTAAACCTCATTGCTCTGAGATTTGTGGTCAGACACGCCCTAAAGATTTCCTTTCAGCCAGGAATTTGGGGTCCAATAGACACTATGAGGTACTAGAAAGGGTAGGCACGAATATCATGCAAAGAGCTAGATGCAATTTTGTAGTTAAGAAAAAGTGCTAGCTGGAACTCAGAGAAGGCTGAAGCCCCAAATCTTCCAAGTTCCATTAGAGCGGGATCTCAAGAGAGGAAGAAGAGGTTGCTTCTCCCCGCCCCCAAGTTTAAAGGGCATGGTAGTGAGGTGTTTGTAATGGTGAGAGTTTGGTGGTGGTAGTGGTGATTTTGGTATTAGGAGGTGGTTGTAGTGGTGGACGGGGTAGTGATCGTCATGAAAAAAAAGATATTAACACACACACACACACAAAAGAATGAAATCAATTACAGTGGATAGATCAAATATGATATTCTTCCTAATTTTAAAAATCCAATTTCATATATAGTATTTCCAAAAGGATTAAGTTTTAAGTAGGTTTTAGATGAAATTTGTGAATTTTTAATAAATATCTGAGGGTCATGTGATTTGTTATGGCATCTAAAATGACCAACATCACTAAGTTGTGCATTGTGACCAGAGAATTGATGCATTGCTGGGCTGTTTGTGAAGAATTTGACTGTACCATGGCCTTCCAGGAAAACACATTTGTCTTGGGAACAGCACAATTTAATTGCTTTATGGACGTGAGGATAAGACTTCCTCTATCATACTTCAGATATGCTATCAAGAAGGAATACTCTCTGGAGGGGACATTACACTTGGTGAAGCAGCGTCAGTGATAAAGAAGATGGCCCTCAGCGAGATGGGGCGGTACCCTGATTGCCACAAGGGTTCAAGCAATCCAGTTGTGAGGGTGGCCCAGGTCCTAGCAGAGTCTCATGCTGTTGTATACAGGGTTGATAGGAGTTGGAACTGACTCAGAGGTACTGAAAACAGTGATGTTAAAATAGCATAGGTCGAAGGTACAAACCAAAAAGGGCTTTGGTAGCATAGTGATTATGTGTTGGGCTGCTAACCACAAGGTTACCGGTTTGAATACACCAGGCACTCCTCGGCAGAAAGATGGGGCTTTCTACTCCCATAAAGAGTTATAGTCTGGTCAGCTAACCCCTCAGGACCAATAATGAGAGTAGCCATACCAGGAGGGGAAGGGAAAGGTGGGGGAGAAAGGAGGAACCAATCAGAATGAGCTACATATAACCCCCTCTCTGGGAGACAGACAACAGAAAAGTGGGTGAAGGGAGATGTTGGGACAGTGTAAGACATGAAAAAATAACAATAATTTATAAATTATAAAGTGCTAGTGAGGGAGGGGGGTCAGGAATGGAGGGGGAAAATGGGGAGCTTATACCAAGGGCTCAGGTAGAAAGCAAATGTTTTGAGAATGATGTCAACAAATGTAAAAATGTGCTTGACACAATGGATGTGGTAAGAATTGTATGAACCCTCAATAAAATGATTTAAAAAAAAAGAATTATAGTCTGGGAAACTCACATGGCAGTTGTACCTTGCCCTGTGGGGTCACTATGGGTCAGAATTGACTTAATAGTATTAAGCTTTTTAGAAGATAAAAACCAAAGTAAATCTTCAAGAATCAAAACATAGATAATTTGTAATGAAGAAGGTTTACCACAAGTTCAAAGAAGTAGTAATAAATGCTCACCAACAGCCAACCCAATGCTGTCACGTTAATTCCAACTCATAGCAACCAACAGGACAAGACTGAGGTACACTGGTTTCTAAGCCCATAAGCTTTACTAGAAACAAAATAGAGTTTCTAGGGATGTAAACTTTACCTTTTTCTCCGATACAGCCACTTAACCATAGCACTACCAAGACTCCATCACCAAAAGACACAGGTTATTAAGATCTTTAGAGACATATAAGAATAAGCTTTAAAAAAGCAAGCTTCTTGAAGTATTGGTTTTATCCATGCCTTAAATTACAGAACATAGAAATCAGTTCCATGGCATTTTTATGGTCTAATGCATTTGAGAATTATACATATTACAATTGCATATAAATTACAATTGCATGTAAAAATTACAACAATAATATGGGAACTATTTGCAGTTCAAATTATTTTTACGACAGCAAAATAAAAATCATTGCCAGTTTAGAGTGTCAGATTACAAATTTCATATTCCACAGGAGAAAACTGACACATATCGACAGCATACCACTTTGGAATTCACACTCGTTTGGTAGATGATCAGAAGAGAATAAAATCCGCTCTTGTTTATTTCAAATGATCAACCGTAAGGCCTGTTTGCTCTGTTGTACCTTATCGTATGCTTGAGTGCCCTGCTTAAGGTACTGAGCTATTTTCCTCCGCGCCTTTATCAGTTGTAAGAAATTATTTGGTGAACATTTAGGAAAAGCATGCCTATATCTGGAGGAAACACCAAAAAGCACTACAGCAAGATGGACCGCAAGGGTTTCTTTCCCTTGGAGCATAAGAGATATTGACTAATCATTTCCTGAATCATTCTAAGTGATGCTTCATAAAATTCTTGGCAAGTGAGTCCTTTAAACTGCAACAGATGTGAAATGATGAGTAATATGCATCCGTATTTTTCTCCCTAAAGGCAAGTTGAAATTCAAATAATCAAAGTCAAAGTGAAGGCAAACTGCTGACACTTTCAACGCCAATGCAAAGCCTCAAACAGTAACAACTGGAGACGGAGCAAAGCAAGTTTTGCAGTGTCAAGTCAGCAGTAACTTGGTGGGAGGGAGGCGGGAAATGAGTAGGGAAACTTTCATGTTGATACTGACAAATGATATTCCGGGAAATGTCATTCTTCACAAACAGCGCCTTTGCTAATTGCTCATTGTAGATTTTCCACTGAGTAGAGTTACATATTCCTCATTTATTAGGAAAACATTTACTTAAACCCTCCTTGACTTTTCTGTGAAATAGCAGTTAAAGGCATCACTTCCTGGTACTTAAGTTGAGCAAAATGCCTTAACAAAGTCATTTTTATTTATAGGAAAACAATTTCTCACAAAGGATCAAAGTCCAACGTTGGGAAAAAATAACCACCCATTTCCAACGTGGTTTTTAACAGACGCTTTCACATCACAAGCGACATGAAGCGTCGAACCCACTAATTTCAAAGAAGAACTCTGACAGCCGTGTGCACAGCTGACAAGTACCCTGGCTTCCCCAAGAGGCTTCTTCTGAGAAGCCCATTTCACCATCTGTACATTTCTCTTAATCCTTTCAACAACAACTCCCACCTACAGAGAGAGAGAGAGAGAGAGAGAGAGAGAGAGAGAGAGAGAGAGAGAGAGAGAGAGAGAGAGAGAGAGAGAGACCAGGATCATTGAAGATTAGTAGAATTTAAAACAAAGATCTAATGAACTCCTGGAATATTTTTCCTCAGTGTGTATATGAACTATATCAAAAAGCCAGGCCATATTCTCCCTTTAAAAAAATGTTGGCTTTATGTTCAATGTCCACATCAAACAGTTTTTGTTTTCTTCATTCCAGATTCCTTCACATAGAAGCAGTGACCCTGATGGTACTGTTAGGTAAGAGGTGGACAGCCAATCTCAAAGTGGATGTTTCAAACCCACCCACTGCTCCTTAGGAGGAAGATAAGAGTGTCTGCCCCACAAACACTTAAAGAGTTTTAGAGACCCCACGTTGAGTCATTCTAAGCGCAAATCGACAGGACGGCAGTGGGTGTGGCTTGGCTATTCCTGGATATAAAGTTCCACATGCCAGTGCTTTCAATAACTTTAAGAACCAGAGAAGAAATGCTTAATATTTCCAAGGATGTTTTCTTTTTAATATCGAAATATTTTGCAGGGCCCCATCAGGACAGTGGTATTTTCATTATCGATGATTGATGAATTACAAGGGAAAAATCAATCTTAATTAATTGTATTTTTATCAGACTGCTGACCGTAAGGCTAGCAGTTTGAAATCACCAACTGCTCTGTGAGAGAAAAATGACTGTAGAGAGTTACAGTCTCAGAAACCCACAGGGACAGTTCTGCCCTTTCCTGTAGGGTCAAAATAAGTTACAATCAATTCAATAGCGGCGAGTTTGGTTGGGGAGTATACACATTTGAGAAAATAATACAATATTATTTCATAATTAATACTTGTTGCTGTTGTGGTTAGGAGTTGCTTAGTAGGTTCTGACACACAGATATCTTGTGTCCTGAAACAAACAAAGGAAAAATTGCTCAGTTATGTATCCTGTTCGTAATCATTGCCCATTATTGCAACCAACTTGTCAATCTATCTTGTTGAGGTCTTCCTCTCTTTTTCTGCCTACCCTCTACTCAGGACTTCTGGTGGCATAGTGAGTTACTTGTTGGACTGCTACCCACAGATTCAGCAGTTCAAAACCACTAACCATACTCTGGGAAAAAGACAAGGCTTCTACTTCTGTGAAAAATTAAAGCCTCAAAGACTCTGCCTGTGACACACCTATAAACTGATGACTTAAGATGAAATTGCATGGTGTGTGAAATAGCAGAAGACCGCTCTACCAAGAGTAATAGATTGTCAGTAGGCAGACCAACACTGACTTATACATCAATGCTCTACTTACTATGTTAAGATATGTATTTTTCTGGAAGACCTATGATTGACACTCTCCGTGAATATTGTAAATTTTGCCTGACAATGAATTCCCTTTGTTGGTGTAAATAGCATCCAGCCACATAAGGATTTATTCTGTTCAAGTAAATATTTCAGGTATTGTGATATACACTTAACCAACACTAGTTCAATCTCCTATCAACAGTTTTTTAAACATTTTTAATAAATCATTTTATTGGGAGCTCTTACAGCTATTACAACAACCCATACATCAATTGCATCAAGCACATTTGAACAAATGTTGGCATCATCATTACCAAAATATTTTCTTTCTACTTCAGCCCTTGTGTCAGCTCTTCTGTTTACTCCCCTCCTCCCACCCTCATGAACACTTAATAATTTATAAATTATTTTTATTTTCATTTTTTACACCATCTTTTGTCTCCCTTAACCCACATTTCTGTTGTTTGTCCCCTTGGGGAGTGGGATGTTGTATGTCGATCCTTGTGATTCATTCCCCCTTCTACCCCTACTTTCCCCACCCTCATGGTATCACTACTCTCATTACTGGTCCTGAAGAGTTTAACTGTCCTAGATTCTGTGTGTTGAGAGCAGTTATGCATACCAGCGTACATGCTCTAGTCTAGCCACATTTGTAAGATAGGCTTGAAGTTAAACAAGCAGCCATCTAGCAGGGAATCAACAAAGCCCACATGGAAGCAGCACACCAACCTTGAGATCATCAGGTGTCTGTGGGACAGGTATCACGCATCAGAAGACCCAAAGCAAACAACCATTTTGATGCAAACAAGGGGACTTGGAATGGAGACCCAAGGCCCATCTGTAGACAATTGGACATTCTCTCACAGAAGGATCACAAGGAAGGGCTGAGCCAACCAGTGTGTAATAAAGCACTGGTGCAACGCACAACATTCCTCTAGTTCTTTAATGATTCTCCATCCCCAACCCTACTACCATGACCACAGTTCTATCTAAATAGAGCAAAGGTTGAACTTTTCAAAGGTTTGTCTTACTTGGATTCACAAGTAATGCTCATAGAAGCAGTATTCAAGAGATCAAACGCGTGTTTCATCAGACCTCTTTAGAGTATGAAAAAGCCAGAGTGGTGCTTTGAGTACTAAGGTGCGCTGATTCAACCCAGGGTGTTTTCAATAGCCATATATGCAGGTTGTGATAGGTTGGACGTCACATAAGGAAAACCAAAGAAGAATCCATTGCATCTGACTTGTGGTATTGGAGAAGACTGTGGAAAGACGATGGACTGCCGCAAGGACAACTGGTTCTGTCTCAGAAGAAGTGCAGGCAGCGTGCTCTCTAGAGACAAGGATGACGAGACTCCGTCTTACACAGTCTAGGCATGTTGTCAGGAGAAAGACGTCGTGTTTGGTAACGTGGAGGGATAGGGAAGGAGAGGAAGACTCTCAAGGAAATGGACTGACCCTGTGACTCCAATACGGGAACCATTGGGAGGATGGCCCACGACCGGGCGGGGTTTTGTTCTGTTGTGCATAGGTTTGTTCTAGGTCAGAACTGACTCAATGGCATCGAACAAAAACAGCAACATTCTTGATATAAATTCAAAATGTTTTACATTAGCTTGTGTGCATTTCTCATTTTGTTCAGCTTCAACTTAAATTTGTGTATATGAGCAAATCATTGTTTATTGCTCAATTGGTCTTTGACCGTGTTCTGACTGATGATATTGAACTTCTCTATCATCTATGTCTTTTCACATAACTGATGTGATGCCTGTTTAACCTGTACAACAAGGTTCAAATGTGTAGTCACTTTATATTGTTGAAAAAATTTTGAAATGAATAGGTCGTTGGTTTTGTACATTTCTATCATGCTCTCTCTAACTTAATTTCTAGCACCAAAACTGCATTTTCCAACTCCTGATCCTGTTATTTGTGTCCCGCTTTCACATTTCAATCATCTTGGCTGCATGTTTAATCAATTTCAGACTGCAGAAACTGATAACATTTTTTCAATTATATCATCTTTGACTAATGGTTTATGCAAGAATCACATTTACTGGCCTTCCGTGTAGGCATGGGGCTCTGAGGCTGTCCCTGACGTAACTGTAGTTAAGCCGATCTGGAGATGGTCACTTTTTACATGCGATGCTGTTCCTCCTCTATGTGTTGTTCCTAGCACAGTAGACCATTTTTTGTTTGTTGTCCTAAAGGTAAAAAAAATCAACTATTTCAAAATGTACAATACCAGTTCATTTCAGCTCACTAATGCCTTGGATATCAATTGTCATGTGTTTCATTCCAATTTTTACCACTTTCTATTTTCCTTGATTCATATTTTGTTCATTCTACTTTCTAATGATTAATTAATTAATGTTCACAACTATTTATTCTCATTGTGAGTCATGCCACCCCGGAAAATGGATGTCTCAAATAGTGTACTCCATCCACATTATTAAGGTAGACTCTACTTTGAGGAAACAGTCCTTCTCCAATATTTTGAATGCCCTCACATCTGTGGGGACACATCGCAGAACTATGTCCATCATTATGCTACTATGATCCAAAAAGGTTTCACTGGACAATTTTTTTTGAAAGTTGATTTCCAAGTCCTTCCTCCTAGCTTGCCTGAGGCCAGAAGCTGCACTGAACACCGTCCATCGTGGTAAGTGAAATGCTGGTACCATGGTTGCCAGTATTATAGTGACACACAAGCTAACACAGGACGACCAGCTGACAAGTAAGTGGCAGCGTAAGGATTGTAGACATAATGACTATCAAATAAGCAATGCTCTGTCGCACCCTTCCTACCCCATTCCTCATAGCTATTGCAGTGGTTGATTTCCTAAGGTTGATTTTCCTTCATGTCTCAGAAGAGAATCCTATACAAACAAAAACATTAAGAGACTACTCCTAGTAGTACTGAAATCTGGCAGAACTAACACTGTTTTCTCACACAGGTTAAATGACTCCACCAGGCATCTTTATTTTACTCATCTAAAATAGGAAAATTTGGCAAATATTATATGGACTTTCAAACATGCTACTTCTTCCAATATCCCCAGCTATTGTTATAAACCAATCATTTATTTTCGAGCTAAGAAACCTTGATATATCCAAGGCTTCCTGGCACACCCAATCCATCTCCTACTTCTCTTGTTCCACTTGAATGCCTCAAATATCTCAACTGAACAGTTGTTAGCGTTTCCTAACACAATGCTGCAGCAAATTGCATTCTGAATTGTTTTTGTAGTCGCAGACTGGCTGCATCACAAAGACCCATAGTGAACTTGAGTCCTTTCCCTTTGCCCCTTCTTCAAATCTTCTATTGCAAATATTACCTAGCTTGTAAGTATGCAAAACTCAGAGCACTGTGAGGTGGTCTCACTAAATTCTTATCACAAATTGTTGCTTCAATAGTGTGAATATTCTAATCATAGTCGCTTTCAAATCCTGTTGTTCAATAATGAGGGATTATCTGCTGGAAAAGTGTCAGAAGATGATCCCCTCTGGTTGGAAGACACGCAAATTATAATCGAGGAAGGGTTGCCTCCTCAAAGCAGTCAACCTGACAACATGGGTGGAGTAAAGCTTTCAGGACCTCCATTTGCTAATTGGGAAGGATTGAAAATTTGAAGAAGCAGCTGTAAATAGTCAGTAATAATCAGAACGTGGAATGTGCAAAGTACGAATCTAAGAAATTTGGAAATCACAGAAAATGAAAATAAAAGAATAAAGATAGATATGCTAGGCATAAGTTATTAGAAATGAATTTATATTGGAAATTTTGAATCAGAAAAATCCCAGTTTACTATGCAAGTAATGGCGATGCATTAATTATCAAAGAGAACATTCAAGATTTGTATTGAAGTAAAGTATTGTCTGTGATAGAGTAATATCGACCCACTTATGAGTCCAGTTAATACAATTGTTATTAAAATTAATGTACCAAATGAAGAAATAGAAGAATTCTATCAAGTTCTTCAGTCTGAAATTAATCAAACACACAATCAAGATGTATTATTAATGACTGATTACTGTAATACAAAAGTTGGCAGGGGAGAAGAAAAATGAACAGTAGTTGGAATATATCCCACCTAAATTTAAAAAACATCTCAAACAACTATTTGACTTATTGAACACTAATGATAGAAGACCTGATGAGCTATGGGATGACATCAAGGACATCATACAACAATGAAAACAAAAGTCAATAAAATGATAGGAAATTCAAATAGATCAATGTGAAAAAAATCAGTTCCAGAAAATAATCTGAAGCTTGCTTTTAATAAGAGAGTAGCTAAGGCAAATAGAAGAAATGAGAAAGTCAAAGATCTGAACAGAAATTTTCAAAGGGCAGCTTGAGAAAACAAAGTAAAATATTATAATAAAATGTGCAAAGACACAGAGGTAGTATATCAAAAAGAATACATTCAGCATTTCTTAAACTGAAAACAACTAAAAGAAAATTCAAGCCTCAAATTGCAATATTGAAAAATTCTATGGGCAAAACACTGAATGATGCAGGTAGCATCGAAAGAAGATGGAAAGAATGTAAGAATTGCCCTACCAAAGAGAATTTGTCGACATTAAAACACTTCAAGAGGTAGCATCTGAGCAAGAACCAAGACTACTGAAGGAAGAAGTTTAAACTGTGCTGAATGCATTAGCCTAAAGCACGGCTCCAGGAATTGATGAAATACCAATGGACTTGTTTCAACAAGCTTATGTAACACTGGAAGCAAGCACTGACTCACTTTTACCAGGACATTTCAGAGACATCTAATTGATCAACTGACTGGAAGAGATCCACCTTTGTACTCATTTCAAAGAAAGGTAAATGCAAAAATTATTGAACAAGATCATTGCTATCACATACAAGTAAAATTTTGCTGAAGTCCATCCAACAACAGTTGCCTCTGTACATTGACAGAGACCTGCCAGAGGTTCAGAGAAGATTAAGAGGAGAGCCTGGAAAAAGAGATATTGTTGCTGATGCCAGATGTATCTTGGCTGAAAGCACAAAATACTAGAAGGATGTTTACTTGTGTTCTATTAACTATGGTAAGACATTCAACTTTGTGAATCATAGAAAACTTTGAATAACCTTCAGGAGATTTGAAAGGATTAACAAAATTAACAAGTCATGGGCAGACTTAAAGGAAGATGAAGAGGTGATGCAAATATCTTGAATTAGAAATGCAAAGGATGACATCTTAAGAGAATTAAATAAAATTAAAAGAATAACAACATGTTATTACCAAAGACTGTACTCCAATAAATTTGAAAACCTTGATGAAATGGACAAATTTCTAGAACTATGCCATCTACCCAACTTAATGCAAACTGATGTAGAAAACCTCAACAGATTCACGAAGAAGAAGAAATAGAAATTGTAATTTTAAAACTTCCCACCAAGAAAAATTCCAGACTAGATGACTTCAGAGGAAGTCCACAAGTCTTCAGAGAAGAGCTATCATGAATTCTACATAGATAATTCCAGAGTATAGAAAAGGACAGCAAACTCTCAAACTCATTTTATGAAACAAGTATAAACCTAATACCAAAAGCAAGTGAACACACCACAAGAATAGAAGACTACAGATCAACATCCCTTATGAACGTAGACGCAACAGTGCTCAACAAAGTGGTGGCCAATAGAATCCAATAATTTATTTAAAAATAACACATTATAATCGAGTGAGAGTCATACAAAGTACACAGGGATAATTCAGCATTAAACATTAAAAAATCAATGTAATCAACCACAAAAATAAAACAAACAATAAGAACCACGTAAGCATATCAATTGATGCAGAAAAGCCATTTGACACAAATTGAATAAGTATGGATACAACCCTGTTGCAAACCTTTCCTGATTTAAAACCATGCAGTATTCTTGTGTTATGTACACACAATTGCCTTTGGCCAGTGTACAGGTTCCACATGAGCACAATGAAGTGTTCTGGAATTCCCAATCGTCCCAAAGTTTTCCATAATTTGCTATGATCTACACAATCAAATGCCTTGACATAATCAATAAAAAACAAATAAATATCTTTCTGGTATTCACTCTACTTTCTCTTTTCAGGAAAGTTTCCTTTAACATCAGCACTAATATCCAATAAGTCAAGTCCACTGCTGAATCTGGATTAAACTTCTGGAAGCTCCCAGTAGATGGACTGTTGCAACTATTGTTGGATGGTCTTCAGCAAAATTTACCTGTGGGTCATATTAATGATATCATTCTCTAATTTGAGCATTCTGTTGGGTCACCTTTCTTTGGAATGGTTACCATATAGATCTCAGTTGGCCAAGTAGATGTCTTCCAATTTCCTGGCATAAACAAGCAAGTGCTCAAATATAATGGTGGCCAGTGAATTTCAATGGGACCTCATGACCAGATGTGGGGTGCCATATGCCTTTTCATGTCAGTTAGTAGATAAACCAAAAGGGGGCAGGCTACCCTTGAGAAAATGTGCTTAATGTTACTTAAGTAGACTCCCAATGGGAAAATCCACCCAGTATTATCTTGCTAATTATGTTTTTGACCAAATATCTTTTCAGCCCTTGGTGACTTTGACCACATGCCATATGCTACTTGGATTTTAGATTTTGTCTTTTTTGAGATGTATAGCACTCTTCATATAAGAATGATATGATTTGGTAAACTCACTAAAGGAATGAAACTTTAAAGGTGTGCTTTAAACACACTTATTGCAGATTAAAGGAACTGGAATACTCTTTAACGTAAAGCTGAAACACCCCAGTGTGAGAAAAAGCAGAGTACTGCTTTCCCAACGTCATGGATTTTGAAGTCAATGGACTTTGGGTCAAACCTCTTGCTTTTGCAGTTGCCCAATATTTGGCAAATTGAGACTAACATTTATTTTTATTTTCATGATTTCTTGGCGTTCGTGATATCCTAGTCCTGCAGATATAGTTTTGCCTTAGTGTGTATGAGTGTTATTGAAATTTTTGTCTGTGTCTAACCCTTCTTAAATTGTTAACCTGCATAAATGAACATCCATGTACTTTAGTCTAAAAAACTTTCCATATATATGCATATTCCCTCTTCTCAAGAGTGCTTTAAATTCCATACCATTGATCATATTAATGATACTATTATTCTCACCCACTGTCATTAAATCAATGCCAATGAGACATGAGTTGAACTGTCCCTGTGAGTTTCTGACACAGTAACTCTTTACAGAGTAGAAAGCCCTACCTTTCTCCCTTGGAACTGCTCGTAGTTTGGAACTGCTAACCTTGCAGTTAGCAGCCTAAAATGTAACCACTGTGTCACCAAGACTCCTTAAGATTATCAAATGTTTCATGGAGGGTACTTAAGTTATTTCTCAACAAGCTGATCGTTCTTCCTCTAAAGTAGACAAAGGGTCAGCTTTATAAATATATAAATTTCAGGGATACACATGGACTTTGAGCTCACATTTAAATATAAATCCCAATCTAAGAACAATTATTTCTTATGATGTGACCTACTCAACACTTGCCCTCCTAAAATGATTACTGAAGATATGGATGCTAAAACAAAGTGTTTTGAAGAAATCAGATGGTACCTGGCTATCAGAAAGAATAACATCTAGTGTGTTAAAGTCTTGTCTTTAAACAAGTAGCTAAGTGAGGTGTCAGTTAAGTCTGCAAGAAAGGAGCATACCAGCTCATGTGATCCAAGGATTGTAAATAATAAAATCCAAGCTAAGGTGGGGGAATTGTATTAGAGATTAAATTCTGAGCACTCATTTTGCCGAAGGCTATGGAAGACAGTGACAGCCCAAAAATCATTTGAATTGTGCACACACACACATTAAGCCTCTATTGAATCCATCTGACTAGTGACAAAGGATTTGAACAGTCTTTCCCTCTAATGCAATGCATTGGAAAGTAGATTGCTGCAGATATAGTTAGATTAAAATTTAACATATTATCAATTGTTTTCCCTTTTGACCCATTTTTAATTCGTTTCAGTTTTTATAGTCTTGTCTTTTCTCTTTAATTTAGGATTTTTTGTTATATTTTGTTACTTTGTTAGGTTTTTTGTATTATCTTCTTTATATGAAATCTAGACTAGGTAATTCCATAAAGATAAAAGTTCCTTACAGTTATGGCAAGGGAGGTTATAAGGGTATGCGATGCTAATAAGTACAAAAATGAAGAAAATTGTTCTAAAACTGATTGTAGGGATAATTGACCAACTCTTTTTAATATATTTAAGTCACTGAATTGTATGTATGTGAATTATATGTCAATAAAACTACTCAATATTAAACATAATAAGGAAGACATGGTTGATTTTTTAGAAATTACAGCTGCATGCCAGCAAATAAAGCTAAGTAAATTGTGGAAGCAATGGTCCTACCATTCATACAGCAAATTGACCCTAACATTATCAGCCCAACCAGACTAAACTCACTGCCCTTGAGTCTATTGTAAGTCATAAAGATCCCATAGCTCAGAGTAGAACTGTCCCTAAGTGTTTCCCAAGATGCCCATCTTTCTGGAACCAGACTGTCACATCTTTCTCTGGCAGGGCACTTGGTGGGTTCAAACCACTCATCTTTTAGTTAGCGGCCAAAAGCATTAGCCACTGAGCCACCAGAGCCCCTTACCATGGTCAGAAAGGAGATAATTAACACTAAATCTCTTGATTCACCTTGAGCATTACAAACATCTTTCAAGAGAACCAGAAGTTGCCACATGATATAAAATAATGATTCATTATTTAGATTGTGTAGCTACCTATACTGTATAAAAGGTTCAAGATATGAATAAATCACAATTCTCAAAAGAAAGGTTCAAAAAATGCATTCAAATTTATGACATGCCAAATTTTCTTAAGAAGTTTATGCTGAATTTATTATAAACAGTTTATGACATAAAATGTTTCATAAAATTCAATAGCCCCTTATTTTCAGAAATATCTACAACAATTATATAAATGTATCAGGAGTATAATGTGTCTAATGAAAGAACAAAATGTTACTAATTACATGGAAAAGCATTTATGTCTATCCACTGAATCCAAAGGATTCCTGGTGGTGCAATGTGCAAGTCCCGGGTAACTAACGACAAAGGTGCCCATTAGAACCCAGCAGCGGTTCTGTCCTGAATGTGGCGCTTGGCTGCCGTACAGACTGCAGCATTGGGAAGTCTAGGGAACAGTGCTACTCTGTTCTGTAGTGTCACATGAATCAAAATTTCCTCAAGGACAGTGAGTTTTGTTTTTGTTTACCAAATTAATCTATGTCATATTAAAGTATTATACATGTGATCATTAGCAATTAATAGACACTATTTGAAGCTGAAAATACATTATAGGAGAAATTGAAATGCCAATAAGGTTAGTGGTTCAAACTTATTAACCACTCTTTAAACAAGAGTAAGCTGCCTGCTACCCTAAAGATTTACAGACTTGGTTACTCTACACGGGATCACTGTGAGTCAGAATTGACTTGATTGCAATGGGTGTAAGCCCATATGAAAGAAGTTGTCAGAGAGGGTGATGTCATCAAAGATTTGAAATCCTGTCTATCTTATTGTTCTGCGATATTCTGTGAGTCAGTGGTTTCTCTCCTCCTCAGGTTCAGATGACTATAGCGATTGCAGCCGTCACATTTGGGAATGACCTTACTGCGGGAGTTACATAATCTGCTATCCATTTGAGACTTAAGAGTGAAGGGGTGGAGTTTTAGCCTGTTAATCAGGTCACAGCTTGATTACCTCATTTAGAGGTGCTAAAGAGATAAATAGCTCACTGGAGATGGGTCACATGCTCACTCCCTGGAAGACATGTTTGCTGACAAGAAACATGGAGCTATGAGAGAGCCCTGTAACTGAAGGAGCCACGTGCAGATGCCTTGCCAGTGCTGAGAAGCTTCCACTGCCACTGGATCGACAAGACATTCCACCCACTGGCCTGTGATCATCCTGCATTGGGTGTCATTGCATGTGTTGTGTAAGCCTGAAGAGGAATTTATGGACTAGTATCAACATGTGGTAATATCATACTTATGGACATGATCTGGACTGGGGTGTTTCTTTTTCAGCATACAAATGCTCTTTTATATAAAACTCTCTCTTACACACATATGAGGGTCTATGAATTTGTTTCGCTAGTCTACCATGAGGGTCTATGAATTTGTTTCTCTAGTCTACCCAGACTAATACACATACCAAGTAAAGAAAATAAGTATCTTCATTCACGAGCATCTTTTATTGGTAAGAAGAAATTTCTCAGAAAATGTTTAATGGTAATTCTATGAATCCAAGTGACTAGGACTAAGTGGCAAAGTCTTAATCTGACTTAAAAGGGCTTAACAAAATGATAATAAGGCATTCAAGTTCTCTAGAGTGAGAAGCAGACTCCAATGGAATGGGTATTTGAATATGTGTGTTTGTGCAGTGAAGGTGTGTGGAGTGTGGCAGGAGGCAAATCAGGGAGGATACCGAAATGAATGCTGGTCAGTAATTCTGACATGTGACTTAGAGGCACTCATAACCTTGTTTTAAGGATGAGAAAGCAAACTCTACAAAGTTAAAAAATTAATGAATCCATTTACTTAATAAGGATTCAAATTCAGGATGGGATGGTAAAGTGAAAACTGTAACCACCATTCTATATTAACTTCATAGTAACCAATCTTCTTCAGGGTCATATTTGAATTTGCTAATCTCTTTCATTGGTTACTGCTTTCATTGGTAACTGTGTAGCTTCATGTTGTTTTCTGCTTCCTCGTGTCAAAAATGTCTTCTTACCTTTAATGGCTGCTTGCACTTAAACCATATTGTACTGTTGACTGGTTACTCCAGTTGATTCCAGTGCATAGTCACCCTGTGTGGACCGGAACAAAACACTGTCCAATTCTGTATACTCTCACAATTGTTACGTGTGAGCCTACTGTGCGGCCTCTATCCTCCCATCTCCTTGAAGGCTTTCCTCGTTTCAACTGACCACTTACCAAGTACAATGTCTTTTCCAGAGACCAGTCTGTCCAGGAAACATGAGACTTGCCATCCTTTCTTCTAAGGAGCACTCTGCCTATGCTTCTTCCAGTACAGGTTTGTTTGTTCTTCTGACCATTCACTGTGCTGTCAATATTCTTAGCTAGCCCGAGTTCAAGTACCTCCATTTTTCTGCAGTCTTCCATTTGCCTTGTGCACTTTTCACAGACATGGCAGGTGATTGAAAAACACCATGCTTTGATTCAGGTGGATATAATTTCTCAAAGAGACTATTTGCTCTTCAGCATTTTTTAAAAGACTTATGCAGCAGATTTACCCTATGCAATGTGTGATTGATTTTTTTATTGCTGCTTCCATGAGAATTGATTATAAATCAAAATAAAATAAAATCCTTGACAATTTTGATCTTTTCTTTGTATCATCATGATAGTTTCTCCTGTTCCAAGTGTGAAGAATTTTGCTTACTTTGCATTGAGTTGTAATCCACACTGAAGGGTGCCATCCCAGATCTTCAGCAATGCGTGCTTCACGTCCTCCTTGAACTTCCTTCAGTAACATTGGTTCTTCTGCATACATGTCCTACCTCTTGGAAGGGTTGAGTAGCAGACTGATTCTCTTTGATACATTGACTCAGTGTGTCGTCTATCTTCTTTTGGTTCTTGCATTTTTAATATTTTGCCCATAGAATTATTCAATATTGTAAAATAAAGTTTGAATTTTTCTTCAGCTCTTTCAACTAGACATAAGCTGAGCATATTCTTCTTTTTGACCTTTTCACTCCAAGGACTTGCGCATTTCGTTATAATACTTTGTCTTCTGGAACTGCCATATGGGATTTTCTGTTTAACTCGTTCACATCATCATTTCTTCCATTTACTTTCACTACTCTATGTAGAAGAGCAAGTTTCATAGTCTCTTCTGATAGTCACTTTGGGGTTTTCTTCCTTTACCTTTTGCTCTCTTCATTGATAATATTCTTTTTTAAGAGAGAAGATACTAATGACAATAACTAGCAAAACAAAACAAAAAAGCATACATAATTCCAGGTCAGTCCGCTGACCCTTATGACTGTCTCCATGCAGGTCCTGGGGGATTCCAGGAGCTCCGCTCCTAGCCTGAAGTCTATTTGGGGGGCTCCTCGGGGGCTTTGTGGCTTGGCTTGGCTTCCATTGCAAATCCGTTATGTTCCCTTCTTGGTTTGTCCTTCTGTGGTTCAGACTGGACTAACTCCCGCCATGTGTCCCCAGTATTATCCTCTGTCACGGTATGCTCCAGCTAGGGAACATTGTGTCTTGAGCTGTTGTCGGCCCTCCAGGCCTCTCTGTGTCTTAGCAGCTCCATGCAAGGACATCATCCTCAGGGACTGGTGTGCCGACAGGGGGTCTAGACCTTCACTTTCTCTTTTTCCTTCTTGGTTTGCTTCCATGTGGGTGTGGCAGGCCCACCCCTGTACCCAACCTGTCCTCTGTAGCACATACTTCTAGGGAAAGGGTCGGGTTGGCTCTGATTAGGGCCGGCCCTGTAGCCCATTCTGTTCATGAGCTCCTCCATGCGGTTACAAACCCTCAAGGTTTGGTGTGCAGCAGTGGGGACTGCATGCACACTCCCAATTCTGGGGAGACATAGCCAATATTCTGCCCCTGGATGGGTTAGCGCTCGCTCCTCCAGTGCCATTGTCTCCCCCTTTCTTGCTTCATTTTTTCCCTTCCCCTTCCACTCTCTCCCCTTCTTTGTGTTGGAATAACATGTACATCCTTGGATTTTGTCTTTTCCCCACCCAACTGTCTGTACCTCAACCCACATAGTATGAGATAAGTGACTTTTCTTCTACACCCACTGGGCTGATTATACTTATCTCAGTGGACTCAAGTTATACTTGTCTGTTTGTGATTGGCTAACTTCGTTTGACGTAATTTCCTCCAGTTCTTCCCATGAAACAATGTGCTTCATGTAACCATCAGTGCTTTTTAGGGATGTGTGCACTCCGTTTTGTGTATGTGACAGAGTTTCTAATCTACTTGTCTATCATTGGAAATTTAGGTTGTTTCCAACTCTTTGCAACTGTGAATTGTGCCCCAATAAATATCAGAGCACATATGACTGATCGTGGTCTGTATCTTATGCCTCTAGGTGTATGCCCAGGAAAGGGATAGCTGGACCATAAAGTAGCAAATTTCCATTTGCTTTAAAATATCCCCAGATCACAGAGGCTGTACATCTACACAACCACCAGCAGTGTAGGAGACTTCCTATCTCACAACATACCCTCCAACTCTTGTTCTCTCTGATTTTCTGATTTGGGCTATCCTCAGGGGTATTAGGTGGTATCTCATAGTTTTAATTTGAATGAATTTCTCTGATGACTAATGATCAGGAGCATTTTCTCATATTATTATTGGCCATTTGGGTCTCCTCCCTTGTGAACCTTCTGTTCAGGGCTTTGCCCACTTCTTCGGGGAGTTAACTGTTCTCTTCCTTTTGCAGGCTGGGAGGGTGTTATAGATTTTAGTAATAAGGCCTTTGTTTGTTGTGTCATTGTGAGAACTCCTCCCCCAGTCTGTGGGTTTTCTTGTTACTCTCTTGGTGAAGTATTATGATGCGCACATGTGTTTTGCCCTTAGTATGTCAGACCTGTCGATTTCAGGTTCACCCTTCCCTATTGCAGTTAGCCTATGTATTCCCTGAACCAAGGTTCTTAGGTTTATCCTGATTCCTTCATTGATGGTCCTGTTAGTTTGGGGATTTACTTCTAGGTCTTTGATCCACCTTGAGTTTGTTCTTGTGCATGGGGTGAGGTAAGGATCTTATTTCATTTTACTACAGGGGGGATATCCATTGTTTCTAACACCAATTGTTAAAGAGGGAATCCACCTCCCACTTGATACTTTTGGGGCCCTTGTCAAAGATCACTTGTCTATATACTGATGGTTTTACTTCTGGGATTTCTGTTCTTTTCCATGGGCCTGAGTACCTGTCATTATTCCAGTACCACACTGTTTTGACCACTGTGGCTGTAGTAGGTGTTAAAGCCAGATAAAGTGAGTGAGCCCTTTGACTTTGTCCTTCTTCTTGAGGAGTTCTCTGCTAATTCTGGGCTTCTTCCCTCCCCATATGAAATTGGTGATCAGCTTTTCCAGCTCTTTGAATAAGGTTGTTGGTATTTGAATCAGGATAGCATTAAACTTATATAGTGCCTTGAGTAAGATGGACATCTTTACTATATTGAGTCTTTCAATCCACAAGCATGAGCTATTCTTCCATTTGTGGAGGTCAATTTTGATTTCTTGTAGTAGGTTCTTGCTGTTTCCCTTATATAGGTATTTTGTCTTTTTGGTTAAATATATCCACAGATATTTCAATTTGTTCTTGGCTATTATGAAGGGTACTGCCTTCTTGATCGCCTCTTCCATGATCTTGTTCAATGTATATAGCAAATCAATAAACTTCTATGTGTTGATCTTGTATTCTGCCACTCTTTTTTCCAGCTGGGAGAGGAATTGGTGAAACTATTGCTATTTTCAGACGACATGAGTTTATACATTGAAAATCTCAAAAGCTAGATAACAGAAGTACTGACAGTGATAGAAGAGTATGCTTTAATGTCCTTCTGCTGCCTTATGTTGTTAGTTAGGACCTCCAGTACAATGCTGAACAGAAATGGGAAAGGGGGCATCCTTGTCTGGTCCCCTTTTTAAGTTGGATTGTTTTTGTCTTTTCCCAATGGCTATGATGTTGGATATTGGCTTTCCATAGATGGATAGTATTAACTTGAGGAATCTTCCATTCCTATCTTCTCTAGTGCCTTAATCAGGAATGGTTGTAGATGCTTTTCTGCATCTATCAATATTATCATGTGATTCTTATCCTTTTTCTTATCAATGTGGCGAATAATATTGATGGACTTCCAGATGTTGAGCCATCCCTGCATCCCTGGAATGAATCCCACCTGATCATGATGGATGGTATGTTTTATATACTTTTGTATTCTATTGGCCAATATTTTGTTAAAGATTTGTGCATCTATGTTCATTAGAATTATCAGTCTGAGGTTCTCTATTCAGAATGGACCCTTGCCCTAATTGGGTATCAAATTTATAGTGGCTTCTAGAATGCATTTGGGATTTTGCTGTATTTTTCTATGTTTTAGAATAATTTGTGGAGGATCAGTGTCAGCTCTTCCCTGAATGCTTGGTAGAATTCTCCTGTGAAGCCGTCTGGTCCTGGAGCTTTTTTCATTGATAGTTTCTTGATAACTATATCTATTTCTTCACTTGTTATGGGTCTGTTGATGTTCTTGATAACCTAAGGAGGGATTGTTTTCCAAGTATTTGTCCATGTCTTCAATGTTGTTTAATTCATTAGGATACAGATTTTTCATAGTACTTTGTGATTATCTTTCTAGTCTCGCTGGGGTCCTTTGTGAGTTCCCCAGTTTTATCCCTCATTATGCCCACTGATGGTTGGTCCTTCATTTTCTTGGTTAGTCTTGCTTGCGTTCTGTCAATTTTGTTGATCCTTTCGAAAAAACAGCTTTTTACTTCATTGTGTTTTTGCATTGTTCTCTGTCTTCCCATTCATTTAACTCTGCCCTGCATTGGAGCATTTCTTTCCCTTTACAATTGGAGGGGTTGTTCTGCTGATTCTGTTCTACTTGCTGAAGGTTTGGTTACAGTGTATAAGTCATAAGTCTCTCTTCCTTTTGCATATATGAATTTATTGATATCAAACTTTCTCCAATAACTGCGTTTGCTGCATCCCACAGGTTTGTGTACACTGTATTCTCACTCTCCTTAGTTTATAGAAACTTCCTAATTCTTCGTCCTTCAATTTTTTGCCCTTGTGTTGCTGGTCATCCTTGTGTTGATCTCAAGCTTTATGGTGTGGTGGTCCAAGAGGAACATCTGAGTCATCTCTATGTGTTTGGATTTACTCAGGCTGGATTTGTGTCCCAGGACGTGGTCTTTTTTTCAAAAATGAGCCATGAGCACTTGAAAAGAAGGTGAATTATTTTGCATTTAAATGGAAAGCTATATAAATATCTATCAGGTCCCGTTGCCTAATTGTAGTGTTTAGCTCTGTAGCCTCTTTTTATGATATTCTTGATGTCATCCAACAAATCATCTGGTCTCAGGTCAGTGAGTCAAATCTGATTTTGAGTCAAAAATTTTTGAGTCAAACTTGATAGATTCAAGTTTATATTTTGGCTCTCATGAGCTTGTTTATCTCTTTTCAGCTTCAACCTGAACTTACATATGAATTACTGATTGTCTGCACCACGGTCAGTCCCATACTTTTTTTCTTTTCTTTTTTCTCCTTTTGTAGCTTATGTCAAACTTCTTCATTGGGGTTTCCACAGATGTAGTCAATTTGACTCCTATGCATTCTGTCTGATAAAGTCCATATCTGTAGTTCATATTATTGAAGAAAGATATTTAAAATGAAAATTTTGCCGGCCTTGCAAAATTGTGTGATGTGATCTCCCGCTTCTTTTCTATCACCAAGGTGACAGAAAATTTTCAATCTACTGATGCGTCCTCTTTTTTCCAACTTTCCCATTCCAGTGAACAGTATTTATCAATGCATTTTGATTGTATGTTTGATCAATTTCAAACTAAAGAAGTTGGTAAAAATGCTACAATATTTAGATCACTGGCTTTAATGATTGATTATGTTAGCTGATCTTCCTTATAGACGTAGATATTTTCCTGTCCCACACAGTGCTGTATTTCAGCATAGATCTTCAAATGGTCTTTCTGACAATTAATGCAATGCTATTTCTCTTGGATTTGTCATCCACAGCATAATAAGCCACATGATTATGCTACAAAATATTATTGTACACTTTCACTCTTAAGTTCCTAAAATTGTATCCTGCAGTGTCCCAGAAAGGGACATATTTAAGAAAACTAGTGAAGACTCAGTCAACCATTGTCTATCTGTGGACCCTGACTGTCATACCTTCTAATTTCTTTACAAAGAAAACTGCATGGTATGAACATCATAAACATTTAAAATAAGTTTTTATTTGGCTATTCTGAATATAAATAATAAAGTTATATCATCAACTTATCAAAAATTAGTTCATTTCTGAATTTTTAAAAAAGTGTTACATAATTGAAATCATAGTTTATGTTTAGAAGCTTTGTATCCTTATTTTTTACTAAACATTACATCAAAAATAATTTTGTTTGCCATATGAGCTTCAAAATCATCATTTAAATATGCAGCATTTCATCAATTAAACACGTGCACTTAATCACATCCTAGTCGTGAGCACTCAAAGGTTTCCATTGGTTTGTTTTTATAAGCAATATTGTCACATTAATCTCTATGCATAGTTAGAATTACTTCTTTAGACTAGATTCCCAGAAGTGCAGTGACTAAATCCAAGACTATGAAGTTTTTTTAGTATCTGTCTCTTTTTGTTTTGTTTTTAGTTCTTCCTGGCTTCTGCCAAGTTACGTTAATGAGTAAATAATAGGCCTTCATTTTGTGAGTGAAGAATGCAAAAGGAAGGGAGTGACAGAGAGAGGGGGGGAAAGAAAGAGTGAGACAACTATAGAGTTTAGGTCATCTGATCGATATTGAGGCTATCAAGTCTTTTCAGAAGCTCAGAATTTAGTGAGGACAATGTGAATAGAAATGTTGTATTAGTTATGGTCAAGTAGGCTCTGGTTCATGGTGTCTTTCTGTACAACAGAATGAAGCATTCCCAGTTCTGTATAATTTTCCTGATCAATGACCAGGTTAGAGTTCACAAATATCCTTGTTTTGTCTGCTTTTTGCTTTTTCTTGTTTTAAAGAGGAAGAAAATAATCCACAATAAAGGAGTCATTAGAAATAAAGACACTGAGCCATTCAACTAATCTTTCATTTAACAGTATTTGTTAAACTTCTACACGTGTTAAATCTTGTTCTAGATACTGGGACTTACCAAAAAAAAAAAAAGAGGCATAAGAGCATTGTTTTCAAGGAGGTCAACAAAGAACCAAATAATAACAAATAAACAAAAAATAACAAATTATGATAAGAAACAGGAAAAATAATAAAAGGCTGTGGTTGGATAAAAAGTGACTATTGAATTCCTGTATATTTTACAACTGGAAAGTTGTGTCTAAGGCAGGTGCATTGAAAAAGTTAATATTGGATCAAGCACATTTACTGGGGGATCTATTGCCATTCCATAGCTTATACCAAAGGGTATTAACTGCAATAACTAGCTATAGACTTAACAAAGAGGGCAAAAAGGAAAAATGCATCAAGCATTAATATCAGCCTATTCATCTAATGTGCATAAAATGTCACAGTGCATATTTAAAATATAAATTACTGCCTACTCATTAGACTGTGTTTCCTTTCTGAGCCACAAAATGCCAGGTGATGCTGGACTCCAACTCTATACTCCAAAGGAGAGAAATCAAAACAAAACTGTACCAACAAAATGCTAAAAGTGACATTATTGCTACTGCAAGCATTAGACCTTCCCAAAATGTTTTTCCTATTTATTAAGTAGAAATCCTTAGTATTAGGGTCAATGAATGAAGTGGTTCTCAAAATGTGGGCCCCTAAACCAGTGACATTAAATCACTTGAGAAATTGTTAGAAGTGTAAATTTCTGGTTCCCAATCCAGACCCAATGAATCATAAACTCTGTGGGAAGGGGACAACCATCTGTGTTCTACCAAATCTCCCTGGTGATTCCGGCACTCATAAAGTTTGAGAACTGCAGCCCAGAATACTAAAATAGGTTTGGAAAAAAGAGAAACATCTTTCTGATTAAAAGGTACCTACCAAAATGACTTGAAAGTAGAGATTCAAATGGATACTTGTATATCACTGTTTATTGCAGCAGTATTCACAATAATCAAAAAGTTAAAAGCAACTTAAATACAAATCAAGCAATGAATGGGTAAAGAAAATGTGGTACAGACAGGCACTGGAACTCAGCCAGCTAGAGAAACGAAGTCTTCAAAAATCTAATCAAAAGGGAGAAAATTCAGAAAAGAATATCAAATGTTCATAGAATCCAGCTTGCTGGAAGGATGGAGACGGAGAAAGCCCTGGAACTGTTACTCTGAGATAATCTGGAAGCCTGAAACAAAAAATACCCCCTAAATTCTTCTTAAAAATAAAACTGCTAAAGAAGGCCTCCCTTTAGCATTATGCTTTTCAAGATTTATCTATACGGGATCAATTTGACAATAGCAAGCTAAAAAATATCATATAGGAACTTTGGTGGGTAACGAGTTTCTATTGATAGATGAGGGATAATTCAGAAAAGTGAGAATGCTTGCATAACTTTAAGAATGTAGTCGCTGTCACTGAGTTGTACGTGTAGAAACTGTTGGATTTGTGTACAGTTATGTATATTCTCAAATACAACAAGTGGAAGATAAATTATATGTATTTAAAAAGAGACAACGTTAGCCAAAGCATCTCAGTGATACATATATGCTCTTTTCCCCTTTAAAATTTCTTACTTACTGAAGAAAGTTTTGGACCAGAATGGTGTTCACTCCAACAAGACAAACAAACAAACAAAAAAAATCTGTCTCTAGCTTATTTTACTAACTAAGCACAAAAATGCCACACTTGTAAGCTTCTCGGGAACCACAGAGAATGGAAGTTAAATTTTCAAAGGGATTTTAATAGGAAATCAAATGCTTGCATGATTTCCCTAGGTCTCAGAGCTCTTCTGAGTGGAAGGGAAAATATCTTACTGCTGTGTTTCCTAAAAGAGCCAAGTGAGGTTTAAGTTTTTAGATGGTTAATGTTCAGAGTAGATACTCTGTGAGAGCATTTGGGTGATTTGGGAATGAAGATTAGACCCAGCACAACACTGTGCATCCTCCAGCCTATAGCATTAAAGATTATTTATCTAAAGTAAATCTGAATATTCTTTTTTTTCCCATATGTGAAAGAACTCTCTTTTCCCTGTGTGCCCTGGCTTTGTAGAACCATTCATATCGTCAGTGGAGAAAGAATACAGAGGGCTTACAGTACAGTGAAAATATGGATAAAGTTTCTGGCCAAAAAAAAGTCAGCTCAAGGGATCTATAAACAAGGACTCTTAGGAGATTTGACAAATTATATTCAGTTTTCAAATCTCTCAAAAATTCCAACACATACATAGGAAAAGGAAACATGGAGGGGTCTTTTTTAATTTAATAAATATTTTATTGGGGCTCATACAACTCTTTTATCACAATCCATTCATACATCAATTGAGTAAAGCACCCTTATACATTTGTTGCCCTCGTCATTTTCAAAATTCGCCTTCCACTTGGGTTCCTGGAATCAGCTCGTTTTCCGTTTTTTCCCTCCCCCTCCCTCCCCCCTTCCCCCTGCACCCTTCATAGTTTATAAATAATTATTTTATCTTATCTTACACTGCCCGGTGTCTCCCCTCACCCACCTTCCCATTTCCCAGCTCCCAGAGAGGAGGTTACACATAGATCCCCAAGATCTGTTCTCCCTTTCTACACCCGCTTCCCTCCTGGTGTCGC
The DNA here is from genome assembly GCF_050624435.1 of Tenrec ecaudatus. Classification (NCBI taxonomy): domain Eukaryota; kingdom Metazoa; phylum Chordata; class Mammalia; order Afrosoricida; family Tenrecidae; genus Tenrec; species Tenrec ecaudatus. Next base: position 98,201,775 of record NC_134531.1, read on the forward strand.
CAATCCCACCGCTGATCCTGAGGGGTTCATCCGTCCTAGATTCCCTGTGTTTCCAGATACCTACTGCACCGCTGTGCATCCTCTGGTCTAACCAGGTCCGCAAGATAGCATTGGGATCATGATAATTGGGAGGGGGTGAAGCGTTCAAGAACTAGAGGAAGGTTTTGAGTTTCGTTGTTGCTACACAGAACCCTGAGTGACTCATCTCCTCCCCACTTATAAGAATATAATGAAAAGGAATGACAGAATATTGTTAGAATCTAAATAAGCAACTTGACCATCATGTATTTTTTGAAGCATCTCTAATCATTTTTCTTCATCACAGATATGTCATTGACTTTCCAATAATGTGTCCTAAATTCAAAATCATAAATATAAGCATTCCTGATCATTATCAGAGCTGTAAAGTTCTACAACTCTCTGATCTTCATTCTCCCCATATTCTGTGTAAAGAACCCCCCTCAACTAATCAGCATGATATCCCTGGATGATATGGACTTTTGCAAAATTAGAGGGCCTTAGAAAAAAGTATGAAACCTCTATTATATAACATATGCCTTTTGTTGATGAAGAAACTTAATCTCTTATAGACACATAGTTACCGGGAAAGCTAGAATTGAACAGCAGAATTTATGGCACATCTTCGGTAAAGACAAAGTGTCAGCTTGCTCTGAAACTTTTCCCACTTTGGGTTCTGCCACATTCTTGCTCTGTTGCAGCACATCACGATGAATGGATTTCAAGAGCAGGAATCCCTTGGAGAGTCACAGAAGAAGGCTAACTTTTATGACTTTGCCTCAAAAGTCATATAGAATCACTTCCACCAGCATCACCAGCCCTTTGAGAGTCAGGAGGAGGACAAACATGACCCATCTCTTGATGGCAAGAGCGTCAAAGTCGTATTAAAAGAAGCAGAACATAGGGGAGATGTTGTTATGACCATACTTGGAAAATAGACTGCCACAGATTGAACACACACGTCTAATTTTGTTCACTTGAAACTTCACTAAAACAATAAAAATGTGGCCCTCCTCTTCCCTGAAGGCATAAACCCACAAATATTGGAGAATAAGAAGCAACAGAAACACAATTTTAGAAGCTGGAAAGCAGATGTTCCACTGGCAAAGGACTTAGCAGACCCCGGAAAATTGAGTCATGTGCTAGCAACAAGGAAAGCTGGACAATCACCATAGTTACAGACAGATCCCCAAAAGGCTACGGAGACAGTAGCATCAAGTATTATTAAAAATATAAGAAGCAAACTAAAATAAATAGAATTTTAAGAAGTGGCTCCCTCATTCGGTCCTTTGCCTAGGCAGGCATGCTTGCATAACACTGGAGGACTAGTTCTTGATGGGATGTAACAGGGAGATTTCGGGACAAGAAAACATAATCCAGAACCGAAGCAGAGATACCACAGGGCAGAGAGGGAGATGCACAATAGTGATTGAGACCACGCCTTCTCTATTTGGAGCCTACAGTGCTGGTGGCTACGCTCGCAATTTCTGAGAAAAAGAAGGGAAACATCACCTCTGGGGAATCCAAAGTTCACCAAACTAAAAGGCCAGCTACATCACTCTACTGTAATGTTCACAGATGACAAGATCGACTTATGCCTAAAAGCTTCTCCTAAACTGTTTACATCCTCTGGAATAACTAGGCATCTAATGAAATCTTATAACAGAAAAAAAATTAAAATAGAAAAAGAAGCTTAGAGGAAAAATTATATGCAAAAGGGAGAGAAATTCTAAAATGTATGTATTATTAAGATCCTCTGAGATATAAAAGAAGAAACTCTAACTGTGGGTTTGGGGGTTGGTGGGGAAAAGACAGGACATCACAATAAATGGAACATTCAAAAAACCACAAAAAATCTTAAATAGTAAAAATATAAAACATGATAATATTACATCAATTTAAAAAAAGAAGGAAGGTTTTGAAGCAATGGCACTGACTTCACAGACAGTGGCTTTCAGGTGTGATGCATCTGAATAAGGAGCCGGTGGTACAATGGTTGAACATCTGGCTACTAGCCAGAAGGTGGGGGGTCACAACCCAGCTAGCTGCTCCCAAATAGAAAAGGCCAAGTGACCTCCTCGCAGAATATTACAGTTCAGGAAGCCCTATGGGAAAAATTGGAGCTGGCTCAATGGTACACAAATATAAAAGCAACTGCATTTGTGTTCATAAATTGAGAAATTACAAATGAAGGGAATTACATCAAATTATAACTATAATAATATAGAAATAAAAGCTTATGCAATAATTATCATCAGGGGACAGAATAAAAACTTGGAATTTACTTATGGCAGCTGTTCTTAACCTGTGGGTCGTGACACTTTTGGGGGTCGAATGACCCTTTTACAGGGGTCACCCAATTCATAACAGTAGCAAAATTACACTTATGAAGTAGCAACCAAAGTAATTTTTATGGATGGGGGTCATCACAACATGAGGAACTGTATTAAAGGGTTGCGGCATTAGGAAGGTGGGGAACCACTGCTCTATGGGCTGTAGTAGAAACAGAAAGAGTAGTCACTAGTAATTTTAAGAAAGAAAAATATCAAGAAAACAAGATGAATTAGAAAGTTAAAGTTGAAAATAATCATGCTTCCAAAATGGAAAAGTTAACAAAGAAAAGGGGTAATGGAAAGTAAAATAAGTCAAGAAAACTTTCCAAAACTCATAGAATAACATGTTGTTTTTGTTTTTTTCGTTTTTAAAAAAAATCATTTTATTGGGGGCTGATACAGTTATTATCACAATACATGCATCCGTTGTGTCAAGCACATGCGTACACTTGTTGCCATCATCATTTTCAAAACATTGTCTTTCGACTTGAGCCTTTGGTATTAGCTCCTCATTTTTCCCCTCCCTCTACCACCCTCCCTTCTTCACAAAACCTTGAAAATTTATAAATTATTATTTTTCATTATTTTCTTTGCTGAAAGACCCCTTGAATGCCCAAGGTAATAGACGCAAACAGATGTGAATCACAGCACATCGTTGTGATACATTACAATGCTGATGACAAAGAAAAGATCCAACAAGCTTCCAGAGAAGAAACAGAAAGACAATTTCTTAAAAGGAAGCAGTGAAAATAAGAATAGTTTCAAATTTCTTGAAAATTGAAATCATTGGAAAGCAATAAAATAATGCCTTCATATTTCTGATGTGAAATAAAAAGAATTTAATACTCATGACAACTATCAAAGAGATACAATTTTTAAAGTATATTTTGAAACAAGGCACAATCTCAAAAATTATACAATATATACCATATATACTTGCGTATAAGCCAAGTTTTTCAGCACATTTTTAATGCAGGTTTTGTGGTAAAATTAGATGCCTCGGTTGATAGTCGGGTCATCTCACACTTGAGTATATATGGTATCCTTTCTCAACAAATACAAAATAGTATAATATTCAACTATAAATGAAATGACATCCTGCTTCATTTCACAATGTGGATGAACCTTGAAAAACTCACATCGAGTTAAAGAAGTCCAAAGGAAAACTGTGCTGTGATCTGACATATATTAAGTAAGAAAATATATGGAAACCTCCTAGAGTCGATGCTTCACAGACAAAATTGACACCAGAGAGAGAAAAGCATTAAGAGCAGATAAGAAAGTACAGGCAGAAAGATGGGAATGCTCTGGACGGTGATGAAGGAAGAGCCACTGAGTGGCAAGCAGTGCAGATGGGAGCTGGTGAGAAGATTCGAAGGAGATTGATCTTTCTCCTACAGCAAAGGTGGTGGGTTCAGACAACCACTGTGGTCTGTAGACCAACACTTAACCTACTGTGCCACCAGGCTCTCACCTGACAAAGAGGCAGGGATGTTTTTAGCCTAGGTCACTGTTGTTAAGTGCCTTCAAGTTGGTTCCAAACCATAGTGACCCTACGTGCCCCAGGATGAAACACTGCCCTGTCCTGTGCCATCTTTGGAATTGTTCTTACGTTTAAGCTCATGCAGTCATTCTGTCACGCCATCTTGAAGAAGGCTTTCCTTTTTCACAGCTATGCTATTCTACCAAGCATGATGTCCTTCTCCAGGATTGGTATCTCCTGACAACATGTCCAGAGTCTGCGAGACAGTGTCTCCGCATCCTTGCTTCTAAGGAGCACTCTGGCTATACTTCTTCCAAGAAATTTGTCTTTATTCTTTTGGCATCCCATATTATTTCAATACTCTGCATCAGTACAATAATTCAAATGCACAGATTCTTCCTCAGCCTTCCGTATTCAATAACCAACTTCCACACACATAGGACCCAATTGAAAATACCATGGCTTGGGTGAGGTGTACTTTAGTCCTCAAAGTAAAATCCTTGTTTTTCAATATTTTAAAGGGGTTTTGTGCAGGAGATTTGCTTAATGCAATGCATCATTTTCTCTCTTGATTGCTGTTTTCCTGAGCATTGATTGTAAAAGAAAGACTGTGAATCCTTGAGAACTGAAATAATTTTTGTCATGATGTTTGCTACCTATTGGTCCAGTTGTGAAGATTTTAGTCTATTTTACCTTGAGTTGTAATCCACATTGAAGGCTGCAGTCCATCATCTTCATCAGCAAGTGATTCAAGTCCTCCTTGTTTTCAGAAAGCAAAGTTGTGTAATTTACATATAGCTGGTTGTTAATAAGCTTTCCTCTATTCCTGATGCCATATTATTCTTTATATAAGCCAGCTTCTCTGATTATTTGCTCGGCATACAGATTGAATAAGTTTGATGAAGAACATACAATTCTGATACACATCTTGATTTTAAACCATACAGTATTCCCTTACTCTGTTCACACATCTGCCTCTTGATCTGTATACAGTTTTCTCATTAACATTGTGTTAGTCCATGTTGATTAGAGAAACAAATCTGGAGACACTCATATGCATAAAAGAAAGAACGCTATATAAAGAGTAATTGTATATTGTGAAAACATCCTAACCCAATCCAGATCAAGTCCTTAAGTTTGTTATTAGCCAATATGTGCTATGGTAGTTCATACATTCCTCTTTAGACTCCCACAACACATTCAGTACCGCCGAATGCAGGAAGATCACAGGTCACTGGGAGGAAAGTCTTGTGGATCCAGTGGCAGTGGAAGCATCTCAGTGCTGGCAGAGGTCTCCACATGGGTCCTCCAGCTCCAGGACTCTGGCTCCATCAACATTGCTCCATGTGGCTGGTCAACAGGAATGGGTAGCAGAGAGAGAGTATCTGGCCTCCAGTGAGCTATTTCGCTCCAGAGTGCCTCCCAATGAGGTCATCAAGGTGTGACTTAATTGACAGACTAGATCCTACCCCTTCCTCAAGTTTACATTAGATTATGTAACTGCCACAAGCACAAACAAGTGTTCTGGAATTCCCATCTTTCTCAAGACTGTGCAGAACTTTTTATGCTCCAAACAGTCAAATGCCTTCCCACACTCAATCAAATATAAGTAAACATCTTTCTGACATTCTCTGCTTTGAGGCAAGAACCTCCTGAGACTATCAATGATATCCCTTATTCCATGCTCTCTTTTGAAACTGGCCCGCACCTCTGGCAGCTCCGTGTCAGTGGGCTGCTGCAATCATTCTTAGGTGATCTGCAGCAGAGCTTTGCTTGCATGTGCTATTAATGATCTTGTTCTATAGTTTGAGCATTCTGTTGTGTTACTTTTATTTGGAATGAATAAAAATATGAATCCCTTCCAATCAATTGGCCAAGTAGCTATCTTCCAAATTTCCTGACATAGATGAGTAAGTTCTTTTGTTACAAGAGACCAGTCCATGGAGAAGTGGAAAAGAGGAAAGCATTCTACATGATTGATTGATATAGTGGCTGAAACAATAAACTCAAACATCGGAACAATTATGAGGATGGCACATGACTGAACTGTTTTTCCTTTTGTTGTACATAGAGTCACTATGAGTCAGAATGAACTCAATGGCACCTAACAGCAACAAGCTATCTGTATGCTCTATTTTCATATTAGGATGCTGGGTGAGTTAAACTCAGTCAGTATATGAGGAGGTACCCCCAACCCCAAAGCGAAAGAATTCATAGTATGCATTTTTTCATGCTAGGCAAGCACTGGGCAACTCGTCCTGAGTTAGTGCATCAGTGGCCTTGTCTAGGAAGGAGGTTCTCTCTGTCCACAGTGAATTTTTTCATAAAATGTTTCACTCAAACCTCATGTTTTGTTATGGCCAATTTAAGAGAATAGCATGCAGCTATGAAATTTTGTTTCCTGCTTTGGAAAAATATCTCAGAAACTGTTCTGATATTGAACACAGCTTACAAGACAGTGTCATGGGGAAAACTCAAGTGTATGAGTGGTTTTCTTGTTTCAAAAGAGGTGAAATGTCAATTGATGACAAACTTCATTCTGCCATCCGTCAACCTACTGAATGGATAAAAACATAGACTTGTAGTGCATATGAAGTTCATTCCACTGGGTCAGACTGTTAATCGAGCTTTGTATTTAGAGGTTCTAAATAGCATAACAGTGTGCAACAAAAAAGGCCTGATTTGTGGCAGACAGGTGCATTGCCAACATGACAACACACTGGCTCACACAACCATTCCAGTGCACCAGTTTGGGGCAAAAAAAGCCACATGCCACTCTTGCCCCACGTACCTGTCTCACCTTATCTCGCTCCATGCAACTTCTTTTTTGTTTCCAGGAATGAAGAGGGACATGAAAGGACAGAGATTTGACAGTGTAGAAGAGGTGAAGAAAATAATGAGGATGTTTGGGTACTTTCAGCCATCCAAACAGATGAGTTTGAAAAACGTTTCCCAGAATGGAATCACAGATTTGACAAATATATTTAGTGGAATGGAGATTACTTTTAAGGTGACAAGATTGTTTTGTAGAAAAAAATTTAAATACATAGTTTTGAAAGAAAATACAGTTTTGGGGGGATGGGGGAGACTACCCACTTGTATTCTCTTGAAGACTCTAAGTCAATGTGTTAGGCGGAGTTGACAGAGAAACAAATCCAGAGACACTCATATATCTTTAAGAAAGAGCTTTGTATCAAGAAATAATTATATATCAAAAAAATCCCAGCCAGTCTAACTCAAATCCAGGTCTGATACTTGTCCATAAGTCCCTCTTCAGAGTCAGGCAGTCACAAGCAGTGATGCAGAAGGCAGGGAAAACCACTGGTTGGTGGGTACAAACTTGTGTGAGTCCAATGGCAGCAACCAGGGTCAGCCAACAGGAAGATGATGCCAGAGACAATGGGAGGTTCTGAGAGACCTCCTTATGAGAAGGCTCCACCCACATGGAGGCACCATCTGGCCATGACTTGATTGACAGGCTGGATACCACCCTAAACTTTGATGTAGATTCAAGTTGACATGAAATTATGTAACTACCACAGTCAATAACTGTTCATTTTGTACCCATGAGTGTAGTCCCTGAGTGCTTATGACCCTATTTTCAAAACTACAGAAAAGATCATAACATAACCCAAATGAAAAAATGATCATTTATTCGTCTCTTAATTTATCGCACTGTGGTGTTTTGTGTGTTGCTGTGATGTTGAAGCTATGTCACTTGTATTCCCAAAGCCAGCAGGGTCACTGAGCGTGAACAGGTTTCAGAAGAGCTTCCAGACTAAGAATAGAAAATGAAGAACTTGGTCCCCCACTTTGGAGGAAGGAGCCTGTGAAAACCTTATGCATACCTTTGAAACATTGTCAGATACTGAAAGCCTGAGGAATGAAAGGAAAACATTGTCAGAGTTAGTGCCAGTGGATAGGCATCTCATGTATAAGGTGTGGTGGTTGGTTACATACTTTGTTGTCAATTTGGACTTATGAGTGAAGGGATGGAGTTTAGCCTGTTAATCAGGTCACAGCTTGATGACCTCACTTGAAGGCTCTAAGGAGATAAATAGCTCGTTAGAGATGGGACCCACGAACACTCCCTGGGAGACATTGCAGCTGACAAAACACATGGAGCTACACTAGTGCCCTAAACTGGAGGAGCCACCTGGAAATCCCTGCCAGCGCTGAAATGCTTCCACTGCCACTGGATCCACAAGACTTCCCACCCACTGGCCTGTGATCTTCCTGCATTCGACATCATTGTATGTATTGCGTGAGCCTGAAGAGGAATTTATAGATAATGGACATATGGGCTAATATCAGACTTATGGACTTCATCTGGACTGAGTTGGGATGTTTTCTCAATATTCAATGGCTCTTGTATATAAAGCTCGTTCTGAGACACATAGGAGTGTTTATGAATTTGTTTCTCTAGTCTGCCCAGACTAAATCAGAGGATACTCAAAATGTGACTGAGGAGGTTCTGATTTCTCAAAATGGAGTCGACCATGGTGATGTGAGTCAGGTAAAGCTTGTCTGAATAGATCTTAATTTGCTGATGGGGCGCAACTCAAAGTCAAGTGAAACAACTGCAAAAATATGATAGTGATTGGAAGTTGGAATGTGCAAAGCATAAGTGTAAGAAAATTCGAAGGCATAAAAAAATGAATGGGAATGCATAAAGATGGATATCCTAGGCATTAGTGACCTGAATTGGCCATTTTAATCAGAAAAGCATATGAGATCCTGTGCCGGGCATAACACAATCAAAAGGGGTGATGATATTTGATTGTCCAAAATGACATTGCAAAACCGATCATGAAGTATAAGGTTCTTTGTGATAGTATTCTATCTATTCACCTTCAAGGATATCCAATCAATACAATTATAACGCAAATGTATCCACCAACCACAAAAGCTCGTGTTGTTGGTTGCCATCATGTCAGCTCTGACTCACAGTGACCCCTATGGACAACAGAATGAAATGCTGCATGATTTGCACAAACCTCACACATGGTCCTGTGCCTGAGCCCATTGATGCAGCCACTGTGTCAATCCGTCTCAGGGAGGGTCTTCCTCTTTCCTCCATCTTTGCCTCTAAGGAGCACTCTGCCCTTACTTCTTTCAGGACAGATCCATGTATGCGTTTAGCAGTCCATGGTATTTTAAGTAATCGTCTTCAGGACCACAATTAAAAAGCATCAGTTCTTCTATGGTCTTCCTTATTCAATGTCAAACTCTCACATGCATATGATGCAGTGGAGAATGTCATGACTCTAGTAAAGTACATCTTAGTCCTCAAAGAAACATCCTTGTTCTTCAATACTCTAAAGAGGTCTCATGCATCAGATTTACCGAGTGCAATATGTCTTTTGATCTCTTGACTGCTGCTTTCATAAGCATTGATTGTGAATCCAAGTAAGACAAAATTCTTGTCAACTTTGACTTCTCCATTTATCATGCTGTTACCTATTGATCCAGGTGTGAGGATTTTGGTCTTCTTTATATTGAGTTGTAATCCATACTGAAGCCTACAACCTTGGTCTTCATCAACAAGTGATTCAAGTTCTCACTATCAGCCAGCAAGGTAGTGTCATCTGCATACTGCAGGTGTTAATAGGCCTTCTTACAATCCTTATGTCACACTGTTCTTCATATAATCCAGCTTCTTTTGATGATTTGCTCAGTATACAGAGTGAGCAAATATATTGCGAGGATAAAACCCTGATGCACACAGTCCTGATTTTAGACCATGCAGTATTTCCTTGTTCTATTTGCACAACAGCCTCTTGGTCCAAAAGATAGTGTAATGATGAAGAAACTGAAGAATTATGCCAATGACTTCAGTCTGAAATTGATGAGACATACAATCAATTATTGACCATGGGAATGAAAAAGTCGGAGACAAAGAGGAAGGAACAGCAGTTGTATCATCTGGACTTGGCAATAGAAACCAAGCAGGAGATCACATGGAAGAATTTTGCAAAACCAACCCCTGCGTCACAGCTAATACCTTTTTGGAACAACACTAAGGTTACTCTACGCATGGACTTTCCCAGAGGGAATGTGCAGAAATCAGATTGACTACATCTGTGGGGAGAGACACTGAGAACTCAATATCAGCAACTAAAAGGGTCAGGGATGACTGTGGAACAGACCATAAATTACTCACATATCAGTTCAAGATAAAGCTGAAGAAAGTGAAAACAAGTCTACCAGAGGTAAAATATGAGCTTGAGTCTATCCCATCTGAGTTTTGAGAAGATCTCAAGAACAGATTTGCTGTTTTGAACACTAATGCCACAAAAACCTTGTGAGAAGACATCGAGAACATTATTCATGAAAAAAGCAAAAGATCATTTAAAAGACAGGAAAGAAATAAAAGGAAAAAGAGGATGTTAGAAGAGACTCTGAAACTTGCTCTTACTTGTACAGGGACTAAAGCAAATGGAAGAAGTGATGAAGTCAAAGAACTCAATAGAAAATTTCAATGGGCAGCTCGAGAAGCCAAAGTAAAATACCATAATGAAATGTGCAAAGATCTATAATTTTGAAAACTAAAAAAGAGCATGTGCAACATATCTTAAAGTGAAAGAACTGGAGAAAGACGTCAAGCCTTGAGTTGAAATATTCAAGGATTTGTATAGGAAAAATATAGAATGATGCAGGAAACATCAATCAAAGATGGAAAGAATATACAGAGTCATGGTACAAAAAGAACTAATTGACATTCCACCACTTCAGAAGATAACATGAACAAGAATGAATGATCCTGAAAGAAGAATTTCAAGCTGCACTGAATGCATTAACCAAAAACAAGTCTCCAGAAATTGATGGAATACCAATTGAAATGATTCAACATGCCAATGAAGAACTGGAAGCACTCACTCAACTATGCAAGGTAATTTGGAAGACAGCTGCATGGCCCACTGACTGTAAGAGATCCATATTTGTACCCATTCCAAAGAAAGATAACCCAACCCAGTTATCCAGCTATAGAACAATATCATTGATATCTCGTGCAAGTAAAATTTTGCTGAAGAGATCCAACAACAACTGCTATAGTCATTGACAGGGAACTGTCAGAAATTCAGGCTGCATTCAGAAAAACACATGAAACAAGAGATATCATTTCTAATGTCAGATGGATCTTGGCTCAAAGCAGAGAATATTAAAAAGATGTTTACTTGCATTTTATTGACTGTGAAAAGGCACTCAACTTCATGGACCATAATAAACTATGGGTAACTATGAGAAGAATGAGACTTCCTGAACACTTCATTGTGTTCATGAGAAACCTGTACATGGATGCAGAGGCAGTTGTGTGAAAAGGACAAGGGAATACTGTATTGTTTAAAATCAGGAAAGTTGTGTGTCAGGGTTGTAGCCTTTCACCATATATTTTCAATCTGTACGTAGAGTTAATCATCAAAGAATTGAAGAGGAATGTGGCATCAGGATTGGGGGAAGGCTTATCGATTGCATGTGGTATGAAGATGACACAACTTGGCTTGCTCAAAGTGAGGACTTAAATCACTTGCTGATAAAGATCAAGAACTGCAGCTTTTAGTATAGATTATGACTTAATGTAAATATCAAAATCCTCACAATTTGACCAATAGGTAACAGCATGGTAAATGGAGAAACGTTTAAAGTTGTCAAAGATTTCACTTTGCTTGGATCCACAATCAATGCTTATGGGAGCAGCAGTCAGGAGTTCAAACTTCATGTTGCATTGGGTAAATCAGCTGCAAAATATCTCTTTAGAATACCTAACAGCAATGATGTTACTTTGAGGACTAAGGTATTCCTGACACCAGCTATGGTATATTCCATTACCTCAGAGGCATGTAAAAGTTGGGCACTAAAGTAGGAAGACCAAAGAACAATTGATGAGGAACTGTGGTGGTAGAGAAGAATAATGAAAATGCCATGGTTTGCTAAAAGGAGAAACCCATCTGTTCTAGAAGTATTTGAATTGTGATGCTGGAAAAGAATATTGAAAGTATCATGGATTACTAAAAAGACAAACTGATTTGTCTTTGAAGAAGTATGGCCAAGTGTTCTTTAGAGGCAAGGATGGTGAGATTTTGCCTCATGTATTTTCAATATGTCAGGAGAGACTAGTACCTGGAAAAGGACATCATGATTTGTAAAGTGGAGGGACAGCGAAAAAGACAAAAGGCCTCAAGGAGACAGATGGACACTGGCTGAAACAATGGGTTCAGGCTTAGCAACAATTGTAAAGATGGTGCAAGACCATGCAGTGTTTCATTTTGTTGTGTATACGGTCACCTTGGATTGCATCTGACTTTATGGTTCACCTAGAGATAATAAGAATCCTGTGTCAAATAAACGTTATTCTTTCTAAAAGCAAATTTCATGTTGACCATCACACATTATGCATTTCCGAAATCTGAAAACCTATTTTAGTTTATTACATCCCAGAAATGGTCATCATTGAATTCCATCCTAAATCTAAATTGCCTGTTGTCACTGAGATCTTCCACATTCTTGTTCATTTGAATGACATACAGGTGAAAGATAACACAGACACACTCAATATTACACCACATTAAACCTAACTCCCTAAGCATACTCAGACTTAGGAATTTCCTATACAACAATCATAACCTTACATATTTTGTGATTTACTTTGTGATTATATTTGTAAGCTCCTTAAAAAAAAGCATTCAGCTACTTCTGAAGGTCCATTGGGATTTGAGAGATTCATGAATATGGAATCATCGGTGTTGGGGAAAAAACAATTCAGGCACAAAGATTTTAGAAACATTTTGGCCTAAAATATCTGAAAAGGTGTCAGTGATTTCATATAAATGAATGCTAAATAATGAAAGGCCATCCTCCCTGCTTCCTCTCTTCTGAAGGATTTGATCATAAGCCAGTAGGATTCCTTCAACCTGTAAATTATTAACTATAGCAAGAAAGAGACTTAGGAAGTGTCATAGTGACTCAAAGACTCCTGATAATTAATATTTGCATAAATAATCCCCTGGAGATTTAAATGTCATCTTTTCATTGTGAAGCAGGAGATGGAATTTTGACCTAAATCATTCTATTCCATGATGTCAAGTAAAGGCTGCATAGATCCAAAATGTGTTTAATGTAAGGGAAGTGGGAGAAAAATTCTATCTACATGAGTAAATACATATAAAGAGAATTTGGGGGACCAAACTAAGAGGGAAGGAGAGAGAGAGAGAGAAAGTGGACTGTATCCTGGTCCACCAAGTTGTGAGGACGATATTCCTAATAGGAGCAGCCAATGCGCAGAGAGGACTGTAGGGCCAGTCCCACCACAAGTCACAGCGTCCCCTCACTGACACATAGTGCTATGGGGGATAATACTGGAGACACAGTGCAGGAATTGTGCCTGGTCTGACCCCACTCCCCCAGACCCCATGTGGTGAAACATGAAGGGATTGCAACAGAGCAGCAAGTAGAGCAAAGCAGTGAAGTCCCAGAGGAATCCTAAAAATAGACTTTGGGGGCAAGGTTTGGCACCTCATCAGATTCAATTGGAAAACATTCATAACAATTAATAGACAGATCTATTTATAGGCTTTTAAAAATATCTATCTATATAAGACAAACAGGATAAACAATCCCCGGGGGGGGGGGCAATGGGGCTAATGGTTCTCAAGGGATATGGGGGAGGTGGGGAAAGATAGGGGGGTGGGCAGGAAACAACCTCAGGGACAAGGGAACAACAAGTGATCTAAAATCAATGGCGAGGAAGGAAAAAATAAATCAATGGCGAGGAGGATATAGAATGCCTGGTGGGGTTGATCAAATGCAATGTAGCCGAGAGGAATGACTGAAAGCCAAATGAATATCAAACATGATAGTGGGACAAGAGGAAAGGAAAAGGAAAAAGAGGAATGAACTAGGAGGCAAAGAACATTTATAGTGGTATAAATACAAGCACATACACATATAAATATATAATGATAAGGATATACATCTATGTACATATATTTATGTGTTAAGTATTAAGATAGCAGATGGATACTGGGCCTCTACTCAAGTCCTCCCATAATGCAAGATCACTTTGTTCTAATAACCTGGCATTCTGTGATGCTCAAGTACTTGACACAATCATTGAAACAAAGCGGGTGCATAAGAAAATGTGGTGAAGAAAGCTGGTGGTGCCTGTATATTGAAGATATAGCATCTGAGGCCTTAAAGGCTTGGAAAAAGCAAAGCCCACATGGAAGAAGCACATCAGCCTCTATGATCATGAGGTGTCAGCAGAATCAGGTATGAAGCATCAGAAGACCCAAAACAAATAATCATATCAATTTTAACAAGAGTGGGCAGAGTGGACACCCAAAGCCCATCTGTAGACAGTTGGGCATCCTCTCACAGAAGGGTCACAGGAAGGGACGAGCCATTCACAGTGCATTATAGCACAGATGAAACAGAACATTCCTCTAGTTCTTTTAAGCTTTCTCTTCTCCTCCACCCCCCACTACCATGATCCCAATTCTGTCTTACAACTCTGGCTAGACCAGAGCAAGTACACTGCTACAGATAAGAGGTCTTGACACATGGAATCCAGTACAGATCAATCTCTCAGGAACAATGATGGAAGTTGTGAGACCATGAAGATAGGGGGACAATGGTGGGAGAAAGGGGGAAACCGACCACTATGATCAGCATATAACCACCACCACCCCTTCCAGGGGGATGAGCAACAGAGACATGGGCAAAGGGAGACAGCGAATGGTGTAAAATATGAAAATAATACTAATTTATAATTTAATAAGTCTTCACAAGGGTGGGAGGGTGGGGAGGGAGGGGAAAAATGGGGGCTGATACCAAGGGCTGAAGTAGAAAGAAAATGTTTTGAAAAGGATGATGGCAACAAATGTACAAATAAGCTTGACACAATTAATGTTTGGATTTGTTATAAGAGCCCCCAATAAAATGATTAAATAATAATAATAAAATCAAAACAAAATAAAAAAGAATTTGGAAAGTTAGATCTAAAAATGGATGAGCAAAAATATGAACAAAAATGAGACCAGAATACATAAACCCATGCAAATCATGGTATAACCCCGAAGGTCCAGATACACTCATTACCTGTCTCCATCCATTCCTGCCCCAGTGGCATGCCTCTGTTTAAGAATAGCTAGTGCTGGTGTGCTGGTGTGCGATCATGAGGTGTCATGGGCATCATCCAAAAAAAAAAAAACTTACCATAGTGAATGAAGGGGAAAGTGCAGAGTGGAGACCCAAAGCCCATTTGTCGGCCACTGGAGATCCCCTCACAGAGGGGTCTAGGGGAGGAGATGAGTCAGTCAGGGTGCGATGTAGCACTGATGAAGAACACAGCTTTCCTCCAGTTCCTCTCCTCCCACCCCCACCCCCGACTACCATGATCCGAATTCTACCTTGCAAGTCTGGATAGAGCAGAGGTTGTACACTGGTGCAGATAGGAGCTAGAGGCACAGGGAACCCAGGTGGATGATCCCTTCAGGACCAGGGGGTGAGGGGCAATACTGGGAGAGTAGAGGGTGAGTGGGTTGGAAAGGGGGAACCGATTACAAGGATCTACATGTGACCTCCTCCCTGGGGGATGGACAACAGAAAAGGGGATGAAGGGAGACGCCGGAAAGGGCAAGATATGACAAAATAATAATTTATAAATTATCAAGGGTTCATGAGGGAGCGGGGAGCGGGGAGGGAGGGGAAAAAAGAGGACCTGATGCAAAGGGCTTAAGTGGAGAGCAAATGCTTCAAAAATGATTAGGGCAAAGAATGTACAGATGTGCTCTATACAATTGATGTATGTATATGTGTGGATTGTGATAAGACTTGTATGAGCCCCTAATTTTAAAAAAAAAGAATAGCTAGGGCTGTGCTGAGAAGAACCCTGGTGTTGCAGTGTTTATGCACTGAGCTTCTAACCTCATGGTCAACAGTTCGAAACCGCCAGCCATTCCTCTGGAGCAAGATAAGGCATTCTACTCCTGTAAAGAGTTAAACTCACTGCCATCAAGCCACTGCTGATTCGTGGCATCTCTCGTGGGTTTCTGAGATGATAGCAGTTCACTGGAGTAGATTTCCCGGTCTTTCTCCCACATCCGCTGCTGGTGGTTTGAAACTGCGGACCATGAGAATTACAGCCCACCTTGTAGCCACTACACAACCAGGCTCCATATCCTGGGTCTGCGGAGTGGGGAGTTAGCCCTGGAAACCGGGTGAGTGGTCTACCGTGTTCTTGAGGATGTTATACGTCAGTGTCCACTCGATGGTGGCGATTTGAGTAAGCAGTATGCTGCAGGAGCCCTCGTGGCACTGCTGGGTTGGAGTACTAACCCAAAGGACTGCGTTTAAAACACACCAGCAGCTCCACGGAGAAAAAATACTCCCATAAAGAGCTACAAAACCTGGAAACTTTATATTGGGGCTCTGTGGAGCAGAATTCACTCAATAGCAACGAGTTTAGTTTTGTTTTAGTGCTGTGCTGGCTCCAGTTTATACACTAAAGAAAAAATGTGTGTGTGTGTGTGTTGTGTGTGTGTGTGATGTGTACAAAGTAGATCTCTATAAAGTTTAGAAGGTTCTATCCTTTGGGAAGCAGATTTCCAAATTTATCTTCCAAAGAATAAAATATTTGAATAGCTGATCTTTTTGCTAGTAATCTATTTACATCAGTAACCATTCACATAACCCAGGTCTTTATATATATCTCCCCCACTAAGCACTATAGTTTCTTCAGTCTACTTGTCCCTAGAGATGTGTCTAAGCTCATAATAAATGCAGCAATGTTTCTAAAATTCTTCTTATTGTCTTCATCTGAAATCTTGCATTAGTTAGGGTAATGTCCGTAACTAAAACAAATAAACTTCCCAATGTCAATGTTTGAATAATCGGTGCTCTACTAGTTCACTTCTTCTTTAATCCAATATGGGGACCCTGGTGAGCAGGATATTTTCCTGCACATGTAAGTAAAAGATGAGAGTCTTCCCCATGTCAGGGATAAACCCTCTCCAAGGGCCATGACATTCTGTATATTCAGTGCACAGAAATGCAATTGATGCCCATCATTTCTGCTACTACTCATTGGCACAAGGTAACACCTAGATGCTGTGGGGAGCTTGGAAATACGGCCTCTATGTAAACAGCTGCTTCTACCCTGGAGAGAACACAGGGTTTGTGGGCATCTTCTTGCTTCAGCCCTAATACCAGTAATTCATGTTACCTAAGGAATCCTAGTGGGGCTGTGGGCTAGGCATTGGGCTGCTTGCCACAAGTTTAATTTGTTCTATCCCACCAACTGCTCTACAAAAGAAAACTGAGGCTCCTGTAAAGATTTACCATCTTTGGAAGGATATATAGGTTCACTATAAGTCAATTCAGAGGCAGGGGTTTGTTCGGGGGTCTGGGGTGGGGAGAAAACCTTTCCTAAATGGGAAAGAGAGATTAGAGAGAATTAAAAATTTTTTTAAATACATGTAAATGGAGACAAGAACCAGAACCAGTAAGCCATATATTGTGATTTAGTGACAAACAGAAAGTATATAGCCAAAGTTAAACCAAATAATGTATCCAAGGTAAAACTATCCAAATGTCTTAACATGAAAGGAGATTTGCACAGATTATGGATATATTGAAATTCTAATCCTCAGTGTTCGTGAGTGTGATCCTGTTTGGAAATAAGGCCTCTAAAATGTTAGCGTGGAATTGTTCTGGAATAAGACAGGTCCTAATCAAATGTGAGTGGAGACTGTAAAAGAAGAGAAGAGAAATAGAGGGAAATGGCCAGTGGATGAAAAGGCAGGGAGTTAAGAGGCACAGTTATAGACAAAGAATCCCAAGCATCACCGGGAGCCAAGCGAAGCTAGGAAAGAGGAATTGAGCAGGTTTTCTCTCAAGCCCTCAAAAGAAATTAATCTGGTGAACATCTTGATTTGGGGCTCAAACTCTGGAACTATGAGAAAATAACTGTCTATTATTATCCACCCAGCTTGTGGTACGTTTTTCTACAATTTCATACACCTAATGTGGAGCCCTGGTGATACTTTGAGTTAAGCATTGCACTGCCAACTGCAAAGTCCAGGTTTCAGGCCCACTGGCTGCTCTGTGGGAGAAAGATGAGGTTGTCTACTTCCATGATGACTGGAAATCTCTGAATTGGTATAAAGTTGGTATGAATTAGAATGGACACACGGCAGAGGATAATGCACCTCATACACAAATAGACATTCATTGTCTTGCCGGTGTGCAGAGGCACCTGGACTATGTTGGAAAGTTGCCTCATGAGGCACACCACCACACCATATGCCAAGGACTCTGCAGAAAGAGGAACGGTGTTCAGCTTTGCTTGCAGTGCTAGCCGGCGCTTAATTGATCAACCATCTTCAGGTGCATCTAGAAGAGCAGGCAGAGCCTCACTCGAGGGCCTTGGTCTCCCTCGGGGATACGTATACACTGCAGCCTTTCTAGTTACCGCTAGTGTAATCACATCAGTCTGAAGTAATGGGGCTGTTTTCACCTGCATTTTTTTTTTATGCCAGGAGCCTGTGAATTCCTCCTCGGATCAGTGGGATAAACTTCATAGGCTATGCTGACTTCACTGGCCCTTTTAGACTCTCTGATAAAGAAATGCAAGGGTGGACATGGAGGAGTTGTCTGGCGCTGTTTTTAGGTACCATTGAGTTGGTTCTGAGTCATGGTGACACTATGTGCAACAGAACAAAACACTGCCCAGTCGTGCTCCATCCTGACAGTCATTGTCATGCTCAATCCCATCGTTACCATGACTGTGTCAATCCACCTTGTCATGGGCCTTCCTCGCTCCCGCTGTCTCTCCAGCTTTCCAAGCATGATCTTCTCTCCCAGGGACTCTCTCCTGAGAATGCACCCCAAGTGTGTGAGATGAAGTCCTGCCGGCCTGGGTTCTAATGACATTCTAACGGTGCTTCTTTCAAGGCAGATTCCTTTGTTCGTCGGGCTGTCCATGCACGTTCAATATTCTCCACCAGCACCAGCCCTCAAATGGATCGTTTCTTCTTCCATCGTCCTTATTCAGTGTGCAAATTTCACATGCACATGAAGGAACTGGAAATCGTGTGGAGCTCTAGGTCAGGTACATCTTAGTACTCAAAGTAACATCCTTGCTTTCGACACTTTAAAGAAGTCTAGTGCAGCAGATTTACCCCAAACAATATATTGTTAGATCTCTTGAGTGCTGTTTCCATGAACATTGATTATGGGTCCAAGCAAGATGAAATCGTTACGCAATCTTTCCTTTGCTTATCGTGATGCTATCCATTGGTCCTGTTGTGAGGATTTTTATTTTCTTTGTGTCTCAATCTTTGACCTCCATCAACAAGAGCTACAAGTCTTCCACGGCAAGCAAGGAAGGTTGTGTCATCTGCGTATCAAAGGTTGTTAATAAGCCTCCCTATGAAGAGTACTTAGAACTTGGGCAGTTCTACCCTGTCCCATAGGGTTGCAATGAGTCACAATCTCAGAGACTCAATGACAGTGAATTTGGTTTTTTGGCTTAGCCATTCTGGTCAAGCCTCCTTGGATCCCTGGTTCCTACTACACACATGCAATTACGTGCATGACAGGATGATGGCTACGGAGGGTGTGAATTATTAGAGGCCCACCCTGAAACATCAGCAGTTAGGATGGACACTTTTACATTGAAAGTATACTTCAACTGTGAGTTTGTTTTGCATAGGCTGAAGGATCCCTGGTCATATCTAATGCCTGTTTCTGACTTGGTTTAAATTTTAGGCTATGATTTAGCTTCACGCTGTGGAACATTCTGTAATAGATGTAAAGAATATCCATCCTAGCCAAGGGCTCCATCGATTTTGTTTCTGCTTTTGCACAAGCCAAACTTAATTTTCTAGTAAGTTTAGGGAATCATGAATCATTTACTTAAATCAAACTCAATTTCATTACCTTTCCATAATCTAAATACATAATTGTGCCAGTTTATTTTTAACTTACAAGGAAACTCACAAGGACAAGTTTGGCACCTCTTCACTTGTTCTTAGTTGTTTATGTGGTGTGATTCATTATTAAGGCTTAGAAGCCGTTTATGTGCATAGCTCTGGCCTGAGGCGCTCTTCTGTCCCATTGCAGAGTTCTGTGGGGGCATGAAGAGAGGCATTATATTCATGTGATATGGTGCAAACCACTGAGCTCATCTGAAGTGTCAGACTTGAGCGCTGATCCTTGCTCTTTCCTTCCCCGTGTGTAAAATAAACACCACCATCTCCGGCCGCTCTGATTGCACCAGTCACAAGCTGTCAGATGATTCCTTTGTTCCTGAGCATTTTTAATGACTGGAAAAAAACAATCCTCGTCTCATCTTTAAAAGGCAGCCTGTTTTATCCAAATGATGTCTAACAATTCCAATTCGGAAGATATGGTTTTAAGTTTCTGAATGACAGGAAGTAAACTAAACTCCCCTTTTAATGAAGAATGTAAAAGAAAATCCACATCTTTCTTTGTCAGATTTTAGCCTTTTGAAGAAAAATTAAATGAGAATCCTGAGATAAGTGTTGTAAATATCGCATTATTACATTCTTTATTACTTAAATAATCAGGATTTTTTATTGCTCAGTTTTACTGTTCTAATTACAATGAAAAATATGTGAGACATAGTTCAATTCCTACTTAAGATTTAAGGTCTAATAGGATACTCCCTGCCTTCGAGTCAATTCCGACTCATACCAACCCGAGAGAGCAGAGCAGAGCCAGCCCCGGTGGATTTCTGAGATGGTAACACTTTACAGGCGTAGAAAGCTTCGTCTTTCTCCTGTCGAGGGCCTGGTGGTTTCGAACTGCTGGCCTAATGGTGAGCAGCCCAACATGTAACCAGGACCTTTGAGGTCTAATAGGATAGATAACATTAATACTCGTGAAATATATGTATGCATATATATATATATATATCGCCTTTGAGGGTGAATAGTCCAGTTGGCTATTTTAAACGTAACAGGTGTTTGTAACAAAACTAAGACACAGTAATAAAGCAAAGTTTTATGAAGGAAGTTGCATTTGAACGAAGGCTTGTAGGATAAGCAAGAGGGAAAGTGGCGCAGCAAAGTGCTTCGGAACAATGATTCTAGAACCAGATGAACCTTCACAGCTGGAGAGGCTGCAGAGGGGCTCAGAGAAATAAGATAGCTTAGCTTTCCAGACTTGGGGTTTGGGGTATTTTTTTTCATCCTTAAAGTGCTATTAATAATGATACCGACCTGAGAGTTTGTTTTCTTTTTTGAGAAAGCAATATAACATACATCAAGACTTTGTTCATAATGGTCAGAGTAGGGCTCAACAGAAAGTAAAAGTCTAAAAAATAATGATGTCAACATATGTACAAATGTGCTTGATACACTTGATGTATGGATTGTTATAAGAGCTGTAAGAGCCCTTCATAAAATGATCTTTGTATATCAATCAGTTAATTAAAATTTATGTTTGCACAACAAAAGACTTGTCATAAAAAGTCAACTATTAGTATTAGAAGCCTTGGTGGCTCAAATGGCTAAGCATGTGTTTGCTAACCAAAACCTAAGCACTTCTAATTCACCCAGTGGCTCCTTGGAAGAAAGATCTGGTGATCAAATTCCATAAAGACTACAGCCAAGAAAACCACATGAGAAAGAAATAGAGTAAGAGGCCTGCATGGTGGTGTGAAGCATGTGTTGTGGGTTATAACCGGGAAGAAGACAGATATATAGGTTAGCATGTGGTCAAACCCAAACCAACCCCACCACCATGAAGTCAACCATGGCTCAGAGTGACCCTCTCTGTACGTATGCATGACACCAGAGAGCCTCATCTTTCCCTCACAGAGCAGCTGATGGGTTTGAATGGCCAACCTTGCAGCGAGCAGTTCATGGCTTACCAGAGAGGACCAGGTTCCTTCAGCATGTGGTTAAAGGGGAGTTTAACAGCTTGACACACTTGTTCATCTATGCCTCTGGATGACATTAGCATTTATTATGTTCTAAGCCCTTGACTGAACTAGCGATTCTGGAATGAAAAGACGTGTCCGATGCAGCCCACGTGGCGCTTTTACTCACGTTCTTGTGGGGGCTGTGTCAGCGAGGCGGTTACAAGTGGTAAAGAGGAAATGCATGGTGGTTTGTCCTGTGCACTGTGCCAAATGCTTTTATATTTTTCTGGATTTTTAAAAAATTGAAAGATTAAAAAAGAAAGCTTTGCTGACCATAAAAAAATGACTACTGACCTGTATAAGATAAGCTATATGATGTTTCAATTTGATGAATACTAATGCTCGGGGGGGCGGGAGGAATCACTTTTTCTATTTTGACTTATAAATTGGATAATTTGATTAAAACTAATCATTCAGACTGTACAACCGATATGGAACTTGAACGAAACTTTTGATAGCCTAAAGCCGCAGTCTCAGCTCTTCAGCCTTTTGAAGCCGGCGCACTCACGTCATCTTTTCTTACACCGTAAGCAGGACTGATCAGTGGATTGCCATTGAGCCTTGCGTAGTTCCCGTAGCTGTGCACGCATCTGTTTGCCCCACTGTGACTTTGCCCGTTCTCTTCTCCCTCTTTCAATGCGCTCTGTGGTCCAAACCGCTTTCTGTGCTTGTTCTCTCTCATCTAATGTCACTCCTTCAAGCAGCATTTTCTGAGCGCCTGCTAGGGAGCTGTCAATAACATAGCTACTCATTCCTTTCTTGGGATGCTTGCTGTTACAGTCATGAAGGTTGCACACAAGATCGTCTTAATAAAGATAATCTCCTACTAAGTCGGCTCTTCTACAAATATATTCTGAATGATTGCGCTATCTCGAAGCCCACGTGGCTGGTTCCCATAAACAGGGCGTTTCAAAGCAAACACTGTGTCCATCAGGATTGACTAGCTTAAGTGCAACGACAAAAAGCACAGAGTATTTGGTAGCTGAACGAAATATAAGGGTTCATTTCCGTGCACAGTGCGTGTTCCATCCATCCACCTGGGCGCTCAGTTCACTGTGGCCTCTAAGAGGCGCAGGAGATCAAAGGTTCCATGTGAAGACACTCCTGTCTCACAGGAGCCTTCCCACGCTGGCAGAGTGGGAGAAAGACAAGAAGGCCGTGCAGCTGTTGTTTGAGTCCAGAGGTGGCATGTTCCTTTCACTCTCATTTTCCGAGTCAGACCACGTGATGTGTTTGTCGAGCTTTAATGGGGCAAAAGTGTGCGGTCCTCACATGAAGGAGAGGAAGGAGAGCAAGACCAGAAGAAATGTTAGCAAGCCATGTCTACCATCTCCTATAAGACATGTCAATCTGACCTTTTAGGAGACATATGCCCAGAGGCCTGTCATTCACAGCAGAGGTATGTGATGGGAACTACCTGCAATACTGAACAGCTCTCAGATCCATTTGTCTCAAATTCTCAGATCCGTTCAAAGCGATTTCTGTTCCTTTCACCATGGCAAAATTCCTCTTTCAAAAACAACACCCAGGATAATCTTTAATTAGCTACCAAATATGGAACATGAACACAGTTCTCCAACAACTTTTAAGAATTGGCAACTACACAACATTGACCATATTCCACCCCAACGTTATAACAAGCACATTTCTCATCTGATAATTTACTTCAAAAAGCTTCAAGAACTTCGAGTTTAGTCCCGTTCTAGTTCCTACAGAGTAGAAATCCCATGACAGTAAATTATTTTGAATTACTTGACTTTTTCTCTAATATTTTCTCCATACCCTGGAATCTACAAGGAAATGTGAAGTTGTTTCTAGGAAGTCTGTTTGTTTTAGGAGTGGTTTGGGACTTACTGAGCGCCAAAGGAAACCTAAAATATACTGAACATGTCAGATCTGACATACCACAGGAGTTGAAAAAAGGGAACGTCTTAGCTATGAAACAACATTCTTTAGTTCACCAAAGTTAACTTAGAACTGAAATACATATGTGTTTACAATACATGTTCAAATCTGGGGATACAAACGTACCTAGACCAGTCGTCAGAAAGGATCCTGGAATTTTCACTCGGAGCAGGTGTATTTGCTGTACTTTTAACGCCTGCCATTCACATTCGTTTGTTGAATCGACCTGCCAGTTCCGTGCCTCGTGGGGTAGGCACCTTTGATAGTGATACTCACTGAAGTATTTTTATGATGATTACACAATGATAAGAGTGATACTTTGCACTGTGCGCTCTCCTTCTAATCAGCTCCAAGTGAGTGTCTCAATCAGGATAGCTTTTCTATTGCTGGGGCAGGCTTTCGTGGACATTCTGACACCAGCAGTTGTCAGAAACCAGCCAAAGAAGAATAGGCCCATTGTATTGGGCTTACTGATTTATACAAAGTGAAAGTGGCCTATTCTCTTTTTAAGTCCTTTTCACACAACGTCCGTTATGACTTAAAATAGTCGGTTGAAACAAATCTATTAGTTTCAATGCTGTCTTCTTATGTATTTAAAATATACTATTTCTTTAAAGATGTACATTCTGAAACCTCTCAGAAGAATAGACTCTTTGAAAGTGTCTTTTGCACAAGTTGTAATGCTTTGCTTCCTTCTTAGAAAGGAAGTCTGCTCTCCTGCAAGCCTCTCTCTGATGCTAATATGCCTTCATGCAGATTCTCTTGATAATTTCAAACTCATATTCTCACTTATTGAGTGAATCACCAGATCTCCTAATTTATCCATTTTCCTTTACTCTATTTTTGACTGGTTTGAAATTAAAAATCCATCTCATCTGAGTGTTGAGATTTCCTAGTTTGAGTTTCCTCAAGGTCAAGCCTAAGAAAATGACTAAAATGCAGGCTGTTTATATTGAGGGTGTTCATTTATAACATTGATGTGGGTGCTGTCAATAGGGGCCGTGGTTGCATACAATGTGCATTTTGCAACTGTGGCGATAAACTGTGGGGCAAAGATATCGTGCAAAAGATAACAGAAGGGTCTACCATAATAAACACTTTATTTTAAGCTTAAATATTGAAAACTTTCTTTGGAGGTCATGTCTGACCTCCAATAGCTTCTCTGGAGAGCAGGTGAGTTCAATGCCATTGTGTTCTCTAGAATTACTCCTGTGAGACAGAGAGCAGGCATGCTTCCATCCTGCCCTCAGGCAAACTTCCGTTCGCTTATTCTGACACCAACACCTTTCCCAGGACTCTCTACTTCTCTGCTGAGTTCAGTCTTCCATTGCACTGGCCACACAGAACTCTAGACAATACTTACAATTTAGGGGGGTTTATTGAGGAAGTTAAGTTATTATCACAAGTAAGGATCAGAAACCATTTAAGTCCCCTGGTCCACAAAAGCATCTTCTCTCAGCAATACTGGCCATTGTGTCTCTCTCAGGTTCGGGTTCCCAGTGCCCCAGCCTTGACTCCTGCCCTTCTCAGGAGACTGCTGAGAAGCCCCTTTGGCATTGACAAATACACAAGGGCACCCCACTGCAGGCCAGCCTGCTGCCCACAGGCACTCAGCTGTACTTCTGCAGCCAGCCTGAAAGCCTGCCACTCCGAGTGTCACTCTGCTGCCGCTGCTGCTTCTCACAATGATCTCAGATGTGCTCTGCTCTCATGGGTCTTGATGCTTCCTGCCCATGGGACTCTCCATTCCTGCTCCAGAAAACTGACCGCTGTCTACTCAGCGAAACGTCAAAACTGCCAAAGCTCCAAGTGCCAGTCCTTGACAGCTTATTTGCATGCTCCCACCCAGGAGCTTGATGGGGATCACAAAGACGGGATAGGAGATCATGGATAGAAGGAACTGGTGGGTTACATCTTGAGTTGTTAACCATAAAGTCAACAGTTCGAAATCAGTAGCTGCTCTGTGGAGGAAACAAAAGGCTTCCTGCTCTTTTCAAGATTTACAGTGAAGGGCTGGAATTGAGTCAAGGGCAGGGAGTTGTAGGTAAAGAGGCAACAGAAGTTACAAAGGCAAATGGTGCTTAATCTATGCTACATTGTAACACAGTGCCCTTCCTAGATGAAGATACTCCTGACCTTCTTTCTCTCTTCCATTTGTTTTACCTTTACCACTTTTGAATAAAACTACACCTCAGAACCCTGGGTGCCTCTTTTCCTGAGCCACCAACTAGATCATGTCAGTAAGTTTATGCAGATTTGGGTTAAGAATGCTTCAAGACTTTAAAAAACAAATGTTATAGTCTTTTCAAATCCCTGGTGTTCCTCTGCCACATTTTTTTGTTGATTTCTTTTTTTCCAGGTTAGCACTAACACCATTATTTCCCATTAACCTCATGCGGGAATATGCTTTATACTTCTATAAACAAAGGCACAATGCTAAAGGAGCAAGGTAGGCAATGCGCACATTGCTGATGTGATCATGGCTTCCCTTCACAAGGAGCATAACAATGTTGAGTAGCCTGAATTTCGGAGTCAGAGTGCGTGAGTGTAAATGCTGGCCCTGACTTTGATGGCCTGGGTATTTAACCTCCTAGGGTCTCAATCATCTCATCAGTAAAATGGGGATAATAATAGAATCTACTTGATAGGGTTATTCTGGGCATTCAATTAGTAATTACATATCAAAGTTAGAGCACAGTGTCTGACACATAAAAGTACAATAAAGAAAGCCTTACTGTGGAGGTGCTTCTGACTCATAGAAGCCCACCCTATAGGACAGAGTAGAATTGCTACTGTCCTCTTCCTGAAGCTAAAATCTTTCTGGGAGCAGACGGTCACATTTCCTCACTGTAAGCTGCTGGTTCAAACTACTGATATTTGATTGACAAGTGAGCCCTTAACCATTGCACCACCAGGGTTCTATGGCTGGCACATAGTGAATTCATTAAAATGGTCTGATAAATAATAACTAAAACCACATCAAGGAATTTTTGGACCTTTTGTTTATCTGAGAATAATAGCCCACAATTCTCTTGAACAAATAGTTATTGGTCAGTCAGTAACAGATGAAAAAGAGTAGAAAAATACACACACACATACACATAGGCACAATATATCATTCTTCGGGTGTGACTCTCAGAGGATAAACCATTTTTAAGATTACTTCACACCTTCAACATTCTCCTATATTACCACAAATATCATCAGTTAATTTCTCGACACGTTTTACCTGGGAAAGGCTTAAGACAAAGCCCATATTAGTTAATCGGGGACCAATATCAATCAATCCAATCTGTACAGTTTGGGGGGTTTTGTTTTTCATACTGCCATAAGAAATCAGGTCTTCAAGAGAGTCCACCGACTAGGAAAACATCTTCAGCAATGACATATTGGACAAAGGCCTTATTACGAAAATCTAGAATATTTGCAAGCTTACAATAAGAGAAAAACTAACTTCTCACTGAGGAGATGAGCAACATACCTGAACAGAAGTTTCACAGAGTCTGAAATCTGAATGGCCAATAAACATATTAGAAAATGTTCCCAGTCATTAGTAATAAGAGAAATGCAAATTAAAACAACTATGATGTACAACATAACACCCTCAAAGGTAGCCCAATTCAAAAAATCTGAAAGCAACAAGTGTTGGAGGGGCTGTGAGAAACTCTCATCCACTGCTGGTGGGACTGTAGGCATGTACCGCCACTGTGGAAACGGATTTGGCGATTTCTCAAACAGATGGAAATTGAGCTACCATACGACCCAGCAATCCCCCTACTGGGCACATACTCAGAAAAGGCGAGAATGAAACCAAGCACAGACATCTGTGCTCCAATGTTCATCGTGGCACAGTTCTCAATCATAAAGAGTTGGAAACAACCCAAATTTCCATCAACAGATGAATGGATTAAAAAACTATGGTACATACATACAATGGAGTCCTATGCATCGCTGAAAAGCAGTGATGAATGCATGAAGCACATCACCTCATGGGAAGAACTAGAGGAAGTTATGCTAAGTGAAGTAAGCCCAGTACAAAAGGACCAGTACAGCATGAGTCGGTCAAGGTAAGTTTATAAAAATGAAAAGAAAAGAAAAATTCAAAAGGGGCACAGGGATAAAGCTACTGTATACAAACACTTTGGGGGTGAGGTCCAGGTAGTATGGCAGCAGCCAGAACAAATCCAGGGGTAAATATGATAGCCAATGAAAAAGGAGAGGGTGGGAGGGCAAGGAAGGAAAAAAAAAGAGATGTGTGGCGGGACAAGAGGGAACTGATCCACCCAAGGGGAGGGTATTGTTTGTGTGTCCAGAGGGAAAAAGGGACCAGACTTAAATCCAATGTTCCAGGATGCAAATACAGCATGCCGGCATAGAGTAGGGAGCCAATGGGGGCCCTGAGGGCTCGGCCCCCACACCAGCTACATGGACAACTGCCCCTCCCCCCAGAAGAACTTACTTTAGAGGACAGCATGGAAGCTGCAGCTAGGGGAGAGGGACATGTCTGATCAGGGCACACTGGAGCAAATGAATAGGAAAGAAGAGGAAGTGGAGCCCATCCTGGCCCACTGGAGGACGATATCCCCATTCTGAACAGCCAATGGACCGAGTGGACAATATGGCTGATCCCACAGTGAGGCAAGACAGCCCTCACTGACCCATGGCCCTATGGGGGAGAACACTGGAGACTAAGAGTTGGGATTGGCCCAGACTGATCCTGTGACACCGAGGCAAAACACTAATGGTGCAGCAGAGCAACTGGGGGAGCAGAGCAGGGAGCTCCAGAGGGAGTGCAAAGGACAGACTCTGGGACCAGAGAGTGACACCCCATCAGACTTAACTGGAGGACACGCCTAGAGGTCAAAATCAGACCTTAATCTATTTACTGGTTTTTCTTTCTTTTTTAATTTTTTTCTTTTTTTAATTAATTTATTCTTTTCTGGGTCATTGGTTTTCTTTTTTTGTCACTTTGTCTTGCTACACCTTGTTTCTTGCTGCATATTATTATCTCTGCTGTTCTAGGAGGGGAAAACAATGGGACAGATGGTTCCACAGACACATGGGAAATGGGGAGGTGGAGGAAAGGAGGTGATGCTGACCAACACAGGGATAAGGGAGCAATAAGTGATCCAAAAATAGTGGCAAGGCGGGTGTGAGAGGCCTGGTAGGGATTCAGCAAGGGCAATGTAACCGAGAGAAATTACTGAGACCCAAATGAATGCTGAGCATGATGGTGGGACAAGAAGAAGGTAAAAGGAAATAGAGGAAAGAACTAGGAGGCAAAGGGTATTTATAGAGGTCTAAATACAGGCATGTACATATGTAAATATATTTATATAGGATGGTAGGGAAACAGATCTATGTGCGTATATTTATAGGTTTAGTATTAGGGCAGCAGATGGACATTGGACCTCCACTCAAATACTCCCTCAATGCAAGGACACTGTTCTATTAAGTTGGCATTCCATGATGCACACCTTCCTAACGCGATCGCTGAAGACAAATGTGTGCATAAGTAAATTTGGTGAAGAAAGCTGATGGTGTCCGGCTATCAAAACATATAGCAACTGGGGTCTTAAAAGCTTAAAGGTAAACAAGCAGCCATCTACTGAGCAGCAACAAAGCCCACATGGAAGAAGCACACCAGCCTGTGTAATCATGGGGTGTCTATGGGATCAGGTATCAAGCATCTAATACCCAGAACAAAACCATATACAAGGTGAAAGGTGGCGGAGGGGGGACCGGGGAGGGAGCATGAAGTGGAGACCCAATGCCCTTCTGTAGACAATTGGATATCTCCTCACAGACGGGTCACAGGGAAGAGATGAGCCAGTCAGGGTGCAGTATAGCACCGACGAAAACACAACTCTCCTCTAGTTCTTTGGTGCTTCCCTCACCCCACTATCAAGACCTCAATTCTACCTTACAAATCAGATTAGACCAGAGAGTGCACACTGCTACAGATAAGAGCCTGCAAAACAGGGAATCCATGATAGATAAACCTCTCAGGGCAAACAAGGAGAGAAGAGATAGCAGGAGGATTAGGAGATGGTGCTGGGAGAAAGGGGGAATTGATCACAAGGATCAAACTAGAACCCCCTCCCAGTGAGACAAATAATGGAAAAGTGGGTAAGAGGTGATGGAGGACGATATAAGATATGGAAATAATAATCTCTAACTTATCAAGGGTTCATGAGGGAGGGTGGGTGTGCGAGGGAGGGGGAAGAAATGGGTAGCTGATATCAAGAGCTCAAGTGGGAAGAAAATGTTTGAAAATGATGATGGTGGCATATGTACAAATGTGCTTGACACACTGGAAGAATGTATAGACTGTGATAAGAGATGTAAGAGCCCCCAATTAAAGTATTTAAAAAACAAACAAACCTGAAAACAAAACAAAAAAAGAGAGTCCCTTGGGAAGATTAATAATTAACTTTTAAGTCATTTCAAATATTTCAAAAGCCAATAAACCAATTGCCATACAGCCTGTTCAATGCAGAGCAATCCTGCAAGGCCAAGTGAACTGTCCCATAAGATTTCCAAGCTCGTGAGCTTTAGGGCATTAGGATCCCACCTTTTTCCCCACAGGTCAGCCAGCCAGTTTGGACCATTGACTTCTCAGGTAGCAGGCAGGCACTCAGCACTGTTCCACCTCCCCTCACTCGTAGACAAGGGATACCCAATAACTGATTACATGGTCACACTTAATTAACATTAATGTGTCTTCATCATTTTATTACTCTTTTTCCATCGTGAAAAAGAAAAGACCAGTACCGTGTAGCTTTCTGATGTCTGAGACATAGGAGGGTAAGTAACAAAGTACTTCTACACAAAATCACAGAAATGTTCTTTAAACAAAATATCAAAATGTGATGCTACTTTTCTTAATACATCCGCTATCTACATATAATTCTAAAGCTGTTGTTTCCATGTCTTTAGTCACTGCCTGAATAAATTCTGCACTCTTTGATTTAGACTACATTAAAATAGCAGTTTCAGCCACCATCATTAAGGAACTCAAATTGTGTTTGTACAAAAGTTTTGTGGGTTTTTTGTTTGTTTCTCTGTTTGTTTTTACTTTGGGGAACCAAAAGATACCCAAAAGGTCAAAATCATGTGTGTAGGGTGGATGGGACAAGATTTACTAATGAAAATCACATAGGACTACACTTAGCACCCTTAAACCTGAGCAGGTGCACAGTTCTGATGGAAAAAAATTATTCTTCTCCGCAAAAACATTACAGCCTTTCTCTCACGAATGTAGATTTCCATTCTCTTAAAAACTTTTCCATGCTCATCCTGCGTCTTTCAAGAAAATCTGTAATGAATATTTCCCTTTGGGATTCCCTGAGAAAAGTTGCCATAACTGACAGGTATGACCTCTTTGCCTTGCACTTAACTGGCCAACATAGCCCTGCAGAAGTCATGGTTTTGGGTGGATTTCTTTTTTACATTTTATTAGGGGCTCATACAACTCTTATCACAATCCACACATACACATACATCAATTGTATAAAGCACATCCGTACATTCTTTGCCCTAATCATTTTCAAAGCATTTGCTCTCCACTTAAGCCCTTTGCATCAGGTCCTCTTTTTTTCCCCTCCCTCACTGCTTCCTCCTCCCTCATGAGGCCTTGATAATTTATAGATTGTTATTTTGTCCTATCTTGCCCTATCTGGAGTCTCCCTTCCCCCGCTTCTCTGCCATCCATCTCCCAGGGAGGAGGTCACATGTGGATCCTTGTAATCAGTTCCCCTTTCCAGCCCACCAACCCTCTACTCTCCCAGCATCACCCCTCACACCCCTGGTCCTGAAGGTATCATCCACTCTGGATTCCCTGTGCCTCCAGCTCCCATATGCACCAGTGTACAACCTCTGCTCTATCCAATCCTGCAAGGTAGAATTCGGATCATGGTAGTTGTGGGGAGGAAGCATCCAGGATCTGGGGGAAAGCTGTGTTCTTCATCGGTACTACATCGCATTGGGTGGATTTTTTAAGAGCACTATCAAATGACCAAGGCAAGTGTGCTACTGAGAGGATTCATCGGCAGCTATCCACTGATGATAGATGTTTGTCTAGATATGTTTTGTTTGGAATAATCCTATCCACTCAAGAATTAGAATCATTGCAGCAATACTTTTTGACATGACCTGGTATATGGTTATGAGTTTCAGATGTGCTGGTGTTAAAATACTGATTGTTTAAATCTTATGGTTATATTTATAGTTTTATCTTCCAAACTTATAAAGTGTATAGGATCAAATGCAAACAATATTGAGTCATTTTACTCTCAGAATACAAGGTGTTACTAAAAAAAAAAAACCCCAAAGGAAAAAACATCTTCCCCCCCAAATCTACGTATTTAATTTTTTTTTTTTTTTACAAAACAACCTGATCACCTTCAATGTACTCTCTATTACACTTAATACATTTGTCAAATCAATGATTCCATTCCTGGAAACATTTTTCAAAATCATCTGTTTGGGTAGCTGACAGCACCTCCCTCTTTTTTTTCTTCAGCCCCTCTATGTTGTCAAATTGCTGTCCTTTTGTGTCTCTCTGCATTGCGGAAACAAAAAGAAGCCACACGGGGCAAGTTCAGGTGAGTAAAGTGTGTGGGGCAAGAGATGCTTGCTGTATTTTGCCCAAAGACTGGTGCACAGATTTGGCTGCATGAACAGGTTCATTGTCATGGTGGCAAAACCAGTCCCCCATCTGCCAAAACCAGGCCTCTTTTGTTGCACACTGTTACACAATCTTTTCAGAATCTCTAAATAGAAAGCTTGTTTAACAGTCTGACCTGGTGGAATGAACTTCAAATTCACTGTCCCCCTCACATCATAAAAACAAATGAGCATCATCTTGATATTTGATTTAATTAGACAGGCCTTTTTTGGGGGGTGTTCAAGGTAATAATGGTATCTTCCACTGGCTTGATTGATGTTTGCTTTGGGGATCATAAGAATAGCACCATGTCTCCTCACCAGGAATGACCTTGGAAGAAAAGCCTGGGTCACTTCAGAGTTGTTATTTCAACGCATGGCATGGTTCTGGTCAAAGTTCTTTCTCCTGGTCAGTCAGAATCTAAGGGACACATGGGATAGCCACCCTTCTCAATCCCAAATCTTCTGTCAAAATTTGCTGAACTGAGCTCTACGGTAGTCCAGGTGACTCCCCCATCTCTTCAGTGATCTACCGGATTTTGTTGCATGGATCGTGTTGACATTTTCATCCATTAGGGAAGTTGATGGACATCCAGATCAAGATTTGTTATCAATAGACATTTCACCTTCTTGAAAGGACAAAACCATTCATACACCTGAGTTTTTCCCATTAGTGCTGTCCTTGTAAGCTGTGTTCAACACCACAACAGTTTCTGCAGCATTTTTCCCAAGCAAGAAACATAATTGCACACCCATTTGCTGTTCTCTTAAATCAGCCACCACGTAAAGCAAGGTATGAGTGAAATTGCTTTCACGACAAAATTCACTGTGGCCAGAGAGAACCTTCCTGGGTGACACCACTGGGTGCACTAACGGAGAATGAGTTGATTAATGTTTTACCTACCAGGCAAAAGGCATACTACCAAAGTTCCAAGCAGCGAAGCTTTATTCCGAGTTTGTTGGGTTGTTTGGGTTATTTAATTTGTTTGTGTTTTGGGGGGGAGGGGGCAGGTACCCACTTGTACATAATTTTCCCTGCTTAGTTTCTTTGCACATACCTGCTTTAGGTGAAATAATTTCAATGGCTTCTGGATATTCCACTTTTCTTTTTAAAATGTCTGTAGAGTTTAGTGTACAATGAATCACTGTGATTGACAGTTTGGGCATTTCATAGAAGTAAATTTCTAACACAAATGATGGAATGAAAGAAGTTTTGACACAAGATACCAAACCTGTCAGAAATGATTTTTTAAAATTTTTCCAAACAAAGAACTGCATTATTTTGTCCCACATGCTCCTTCAAGTTTTGTAAAACCAAATTGAAGACTATCAGCTATCAAATATTTATAATTTGGGTACTTGAATGATCCCAAGCTCCAACAAATTTAATACATTCAATAAATAGTTTAAGTATCTCAAATGTACAAAATACTAGTCTCTGTCAAGCTCTCTCAAGCTAACAATAGCTAATATTTACCAGGTGTTCACAATCTACCACAGCACTGTTATGTAATAACTCATTTAATCTATCCCACAACCCTGTGGAGAAAATGGCATTGTTTCTCCCATTAAAGAGGTAAGAAAACAAAACTCACAGAGAAAGGTACTATGATAAAAGTCACACTGTAAGAGGAAGAACCAGGGTCTGAAACTAGGCAATCTGTCTCTCAGGTGTTGTTGCTGTTGCTGTTGTTGTCAAGTGCTACCAAGTTGAGTCCAACTCATAGCAACCCTACACACAACAGAATGACATACCACCTGGTCTTGTGTCATCCTCACAATTGTTCTTATGCTTGAGCCCATTGTTACAGCCACTGTGTCAACCAATCTCATAGAGGGCCGCCTTCTTTTTGCTGCCCCTCTACTTTACCAAGAGGTCTTTCCGCAGGGTCTAGTCTCTCCTGAAAACATGTTCAAAGTACATAAGATGAACCCTAGCCATCCCTGCCTCTACGGAGCCTCTGGCCGTGCCTCTCTAAGACAGAGTTTTGTGTCCTTGTGCCAGCCCATGGCGCTTTCAATTCAAATTCAAATGCATTGATTCTTCTTCAGTCTTCCTATTCCATGTCCAACTTGTACATAGACATGAAGCAATTTAAAATACCATGTCAGGTAGCCAACTTCAAATTTTATTTCCTTCAAGGGGAATTTTCAGTAGAGTTGAGAGGAGAGTAGTGAACAAAATGTATAGTAATAATAATCTATAAGACATAGAAGAATGTTAATGGGTTGAAATAATGATGACGTGATGGCCATTTTCATAAAGTCTTACTAAAGAAACTGAAATTTTCTTCTTTTTTTTCAGAGAAAATAGACAATCTTATTTCACATGTAGAAACAAGGCAGGGTGGTTCAAACAATGAACCAATGCACACAACCAGATTTTTCCTAGGAAAAAAATGACACTTGAACTAACTAAACTACAAAGAGTGATATTTAGATTCCTTCCATGGATTGAGAGAATGAGCAGTTATATGTTACCATCCTATCATGTGATCTCCCTTATGAACCATTTAAATTTGTTCTAGTTTTTAATAGTTCCTTCTTTCTGTTGATTGGGTTTTTTTAAAAAACATTTTATTAGGGGCTCATACAAGTCTTATCACAGTTCATACATATACATACATCAATTGTATAAAGCACATCTGTACATTCTTTGCCCTAATCGTTTTCTTTTCTTTTTTTTACATTTTATTAGGGGCTCATACAACTCTTATCACAATCCATCCCTGCCCCAATCATTCTCAAAGCATTTGCTCTCCACTTAAGCCCTTTGCATCAGGTCCTCTTTTTTTTCCCCCTGCCTCCCCGATCCCCCCTCCCTCATGTGCCCTTGGTAATTTATACATTGTTATTTTGTCCTATCTTGCCCTATCCAGAGTCTCCCTTCCCCCATTCTCTGCCATCCATCTCCCAGGGAGGAGGTCACAGGTGGATCCTTGTAATCAGTTCCCCCAGAAAATGGAATTTTCACTGGCATATTGCCAACAGTTGCTGTTGAGTCCATTTTGACTGACGGTAACCCCACATATGTCAGAATAAACCCATGTTGCACAGGGCTTCCAGTGGGTGGAATTAGGGAAGTAAGTCACCAGGGCTTTCTTCAAAGGTGCATCCGGTTGACTACAACCTTCCTGTGAGCTTGTTAGCTGTTTGTGCCACTCAGGGACAGCAGTGGTAAGTTAGGGACAGTTTACATTTAAATTATTAGAGCTAATGATGAAACATATAACTTTCCTCTAGTTCTTAAATGCTTCCCCCCCCCCCCCACTATCATGATCCCAATTCTACCTTTCAAATCTGGCTAGACCAGCGGCTGTACATAGGCACAGATAGCAACTTAAAACACAGGGAATATAGGCCAGCTGACTCCTTCAGGACCAGTGGTGAGAGTGGCAATGCCTGGAAGGTGGAGAGAATGTGGGGTAGAAAGGGGGAACTGATTACAAAAATCTATGTATAGCCTCCTCCCTGGGGGAGGGACAGCAGAGAAGAAGGCAGGGGAGACATCGGACAGTGAAATATATGACAAAATAATAATAATTTATGAATGATGAAGGGTTCATTAAGTAGGAGGGAGTGGGGAGGGAGGGGGAAAATGAGCAGCAGATATTAAGGGCTCAAGTAGAAAGCAAATGTTTTGAGAATGATGATGGCAGCAAATGTACATATGTTCTTGACACAGTGGATGTATGTATGGATTGTGATAAGAATTGAATGAGCCCCGAATAAAATTATTTTAAAAATTATGGGAGCTGACTCAGGTAGTCTCAATAGAGATCAAATATGAGTAGAGGCACATAGATGGTGTGATACTAGGCAAGTTTTTTTGTTGTTGTTTTGTTTGGGAGTGTTATTGTTGCTAGGTGCTATTGAGCCAGTTCCACCCCAAACTGACCTTCTGCACAACAGAAAATGAAACATTACCCAGTCCAGGGCCATCCTTACAAGTGTTCCTATGCTTAAGCTCCTTGTTTCAGGCACTGTGTCAATCCATCTCCTTGAGGCCCTTCCTCTTTGTCACTGCCAGCTACTTTACCAAACTTTTGTCCTCCAGGGACTGGTCTCTCCTGACAACAGGTTCAAAATATGCGAGACAAAGTCCTGTCATCCTTCCTTCTAAGGAGCACTTTGGCCCGACATTTTCCAAGGCAGATTTATTTGAACTTTCAGCAGTCCATGGTACTTTCAATATTCTTCTCCAGCACCACAATTCAGATGCATTGGTTCTTCTTTATTCCATGTCCAGCTTTCACACGCAAACAATGCCATTGAAATTCCCATGCCTTGAGTCAGTGCACTTTAGTCCTCAAAGTAGCATCCTTGCTTCTCAATTGCCCAGATATCACGAGCAGCAAGATCAATAATTACTTAACACTTTTGGGCATTTGTGAATACTCAGTTTATTCACTGCAAACACACATCAAACAATCTAACACTCCTAATTTAAATTCAAACTATGATATCATTTCAAACAAATATCAGGTATAGGGGCAACACACTACATTATTATTTCAGCATCATGGTCCCAAAAAGCATTGCCTTCATCAGTGTACTCACCCTGCACAGAGTTGGGGAGAGCAGGAGTTGATGTCTCCTTGGTTCCTAGCTCTCTGGAAAGTCAGTGTCTCTACCCTGGTTTATATCGCAGTTCAGCTGGCTCCCTGACATCTTTCTGGTATTATCAGGGTTCTCCAGACTTTCTGGGGTGGCTTCTTCAAACCATCTGTTGGTTCTTGACAGTGTCTCAACATTTTAGCTGGGCTTAAATGTCATACTTTATTTCTTCTCCAAAATGAATTTTCTTGTGTTTGCTTCTTGTGAGGCAGTTCACCATCTTGCAAGGTAGTTCTGTAATGCTCTCATTACCAGATCAATTAGATTGGTAAAGCATTGATACAGAACGATCATTCTGGTAGGTAAGCATACAAACTGTAAAATTTGTCTCCAACACCACAATTCAAAGTGTTAAATGCGAAGTCAAAGGAGTATTGTGATGTCAGAGGGTTTGGAATTAGCCATTCAAATGCCAACCAGGCCACCAATATTTTAAACCAAAACAAAAACTCCAGCCAAACTCCACGGCCATGTAGTTGATTCTAACTCATATTAAAATTACAAGAGGGGGTAGAACTAACCCTGTAGGTTTCTTTGATTTTAAATATTTATAGGAATAGGAAGCTTCATATTCTTTAGGAGGGGTGGTTGCTGGTTTTGAACTGCTGGCTTTGTGGTTAGCAAGCCAACATGTAACCCACTGCACTACTTGTTGAATGAATTTGCAGCACTCTGGTCACATATAGAAACAGATTCCAACTTAGTAGCCTCCCATTAAACTTATTCCATTCCGCTGGGATGATAAACTGTCTTCACCATTGCAGGGTGACAACCTTGGAAACCTCGTTTGAAGTTTTTGGTATTTCCACAAATTGAACTCCAATTCTAGATCTTTAACTACGCTCATTATGCTTCCAACAGAGTCGATTCTTGAGAACTCATTTCAGTAACAACAAAAACAAAAGTTGAACAGTTTAATAGTTATGTCGATATAGCATTGGTTGCTTTTGGTCAAATGAGTAAGCGAGATGGCAGCAGTCAACGGTTTTTCTTTTTTATTCCCCCCTTTATCCTGTTAGCTTTTCCTTTGTTTTACATAACACTCATAACTGCCTATAAAATGAAGCAAGAGCACTTATTGTATCTTTTGAACACTGACCAGTATGGATCCAGTTGCAATATTGAAAGAGTAAATGGGAAAAATATTAAGTGATGCAGAAAGCATCCAAAGAAGATGGGAAGAATACACAGAGCCATTGTACCAAAAAGAACTAGTCAACAGTCAGCCATCTCAAGAGGTAGGATATAATCAAGAATCATTAGTACTGAAGGAGGATGTCCAAGGTGCATTGAAGGGATTGACCAAATACAGGACTGGAGGAATTGCTAATATACTAATTCAAATACTTCAACAGGCTGATGAAGGACTGGAAGCACTTACCACCCCCTTTCCCCTCCCATCTGCAGTAAGAAATTTTGAAGATAGCTACTCAGTCTTGCCAAAGAGAAGTGCAGTTACAGAATGTCCAGATTATGGAACAAGTTCATTGAAATTACATGCAAGTAAAATGTTGCTGAAGACCATCCAACAACAGTTACAGCTGTACATTGACAGGCAGCTGGCAGAGGTTCGGGCCATACTCAGAAGAGGACTTGGAGCAAGGGATGTCATTGCTGATCTCAGATGGCTCTTGGCTGTAAGCAGAGAACACCAGGAAGATGTTTCCTTGAGCTTTATTGACTGTGTCAAGTTTTTGACTGTGTGCCTCACAACAAACTGCAGGTGCCTTGAGAAGAATAGGAATTCCGTAGCACTTCCTTGTGTCAAGAGGAACTTTACTTGGATCAAGAGGCAGTTGCGCAAACAGAAAAGGAAATACTGCATGGTTTCAGACCAGAAAGGGTGCATGTCAGGGTTGGATCCTCTCACCATACTTATTCAATCTGTACGTTGAGCAAATTATAAGAAAAACTGGATTATGTGAAGAAGAATGTGGCAGCAGGTTTGGAGGAATACTTATTAACAACCCTCTCCAAAATGTGGGTGGCACAGCTTTGCTTGCTGCAAGAGAGGCCTTGAAGTGCTTGTTGATGAAGCTCAAGGACGGCAGCCTTCAGACTGGATGACAACTCAATGCAAAGAAGACCGAAATCCTCACGACTGAACCAATAGGTAACATCATGATAAATGGAGAAAAGGTTAAAGTTGATCAGGACTCCATTTAGTTTGGATCGGTAATCAATGCTCATGGGGCTAGTAGACAAAAGAGCAAAGGACAGATTACTTTGGGTGGTTTGCTCAAGAACCACTTTAGAATGATGAAAATCTGGGTGGCTACATTGAAGACTAAGGTGCACCTGACCCAAGTTATGGTGTTTTCAATTACTCCATATGTATGTAAAAGGTGGACATTGAATAAAGAAGATCAAAATAGAATCCACATAGTTGAATAATGGTGCTGGCAAAGCATATTGAAATACCATGGACTGCCAAAACAATAAACAAACCTGACGTGGAAGAAGTACACACAAGAAACACAGCAACACGCATGCCACCAGACCCAGACAGACTGGCAGCGAAAAAGCACAAAACCCTCAACAAGGCGGATTGACACGCGGCTACTATAATTGGTTCAAGCATAGGAACAGTTGTGAGGATGATGTAGGACTGGGTAGAGCTTCATTCTGTTAGTCACGGGGTCACATAACTGATGCAATGACACCTAACAACAACAACATGGCTCTTAGAATTTATTTCAAATAAATTCCAATATGCTGCAAAACTTTCATCAGTTTTCCATTACAGTTTCAGCAGCATGCTTGGGGAAGAGATCAGAACTGGAGCAAAAAAAGTTTTGAGCTACTCTGTTTTCAAATGCAATACAATAGCATCTTGCCTCACACCATGACCCTGTGCAATTCTATCCAGCCTAAGAATTATGAATATTTATTATTTTATTCGGTACCTTATGTGCCAAAATGTTCTACGATATCATTTCATAAATCCTCATAAAAATCTCATGCTACTGCTAATATTCTCCTTTCACAGATAGAGGTTCAGAAAAGTTAAGTTACTTCTAAGTGATTGAGCAAGCCAGTTGACTAATGAGGCTCAACCGTGAGATTCAAAGTCTATGTAGCCACTCTGCTTGCTGCACTTCACAGCCCTCCCTCGGAATGTTTACTCCAAAGCTCTCTGCTAAAGAACCCTGGTGGTGGGCCACGAGCCACTTCTTGGAAGAAAGATGAGGCTTTCTGCTCCCACAAAGACCTGCAATTTTGGAAACCCACAAGGGCAGTTCTACCCTGTCCTGTAGGGTCTCAACTGTGAGTTGAATTCTACTTAATAGTAATTAGTGAAAGCATTCTGCTAAGTAAGTTCTTCTTCCTGTAACTCCAAGCTAATATTGGATCCCTTCAGTAACTGAAGTAAGATTTACTAAAAGGTTATTCGGGTTCTCTGCAATTCAATCATCTTTGTAAAAGTACTAATCTAGAAGACTGAGAACACGGATCTAAGATAATGTCTGTATCAAACACTGGTTCCCATGTTGCTGTGGTATGGTGCATACAGTCAGGTTCAGGCCAAGGGAAAATCTATAGATGTGGGTGAAGGCAGAGTCCTCTGTTCTGTCCTACCTTCCTGTCCCTTCCCTCCCAGCTGCATCAGTGTTTACGGAATAAAACTGATTTATTCAACAGACGTTTCCTAAGAGTCTATGATGGGCTACTTCATAAAATGTTCGAAATGCTCAGGGATGAGTAATAAATACACTATTCCTGCCCCTTGGTTCGTAGCTCAGCATGGGAGATTAATACATAAAGAACCAGCTCCCATGACAGTGTGTTACATTACTGGCCCTGCTTAGGAGCACAGTAAAATAGAAAAGTAAGAAAGTACCAATTAACTCAGCTTGGAGGAAGCAGAGAACCTCTGCAGTGGAAGCCCTCACTCAAGAAGGTCTGAAAATGTTGTGTAAGAATTTTCCACAAATATATATGTATATATGCCTAAGCATATATATGTATGCCCATATATGGCACCCTCATGGTTTATTGGTCAAGTGTTGAGCTGCTAACTGCACAGTCAGCAGATAGAAACCACTATCTTCTCTGGGGAGAAAGACAAAGCGCTCCACTCCTGTCAAGAGTTACAGTCTCAGAAACCCACAGCTCCAGGTCTACCTGTCTCATAGGGCAGCTGTGGGTTGAAATTGACTCAATATGTGTGTGTGTGTGTGTGTGTGTGTGTGTGTGTGTGCGCGTGCGCGTGCGCGCGCAATATCAATGATGTTCTTTCTAAGAATGCTTACATTCTAAAGCGATTCCAGAGCATAGCCTGAGAGAGAAAAAGTAGTATTTCCCTGAGCTGGAGCCTTCTCAGCCACTGCTCTGAATTGCAATCCATACTCTGTAGCTATTCTATACTTTCTCTTTCATAGTCCCTGACTGATGGCCATGGAATCGTCATAAATGACCATGGAAACTACATAAAGGTGAAACCCTACATTTAAGGTCATCATTGAGTGGGGGGGGGGGGGAGAGAGAGAATGATAATATAGACTCATTTAGTATTTACAGAAAGGTTTTCTTGGATGTGATCAGTGTGAGGTTATTGTATCAGATGAACTAATGATTGTGAAAATGCTTGCTAAACTGAGGAGCATTACAAGTAAATGTCAGTCATATGGAGTGAGCTTCAGCATGTAATGGAGACGGGGTGCCTTCCTGCCTGGTCCGAATGCAGCTGTGCTCAGAGCTGCCCAGTCTGAAGAGAAGACAGAGATGAGAGAGGGCTGTGAAGATCGGAAAGAATATGTGTGCATGGGGGTGTGACCTCCTTCAGCTCTGGTGCATTGCAGAGAGAATTTCCTGTGTCAGCTCAACCATAGCCTGCCTTTCCTACAGGATAGCAAGCTCAAAGTTTACAGTTCCTATCTGGGAGTCTCTTTGTTTGAACAAAGGCTCATTTGTTAAGAAGTGTCACAGATCAGCGTGTATCAGATGCAAGATTGAATGTCCCTCAAGCACAAAGACATGCAAAGCTATGCCAGGATACCAGCAATGGGGCTTTTCACCATGAGAAAACAGATGGTCAGAGGAAAAAAGGCCAGTCTTTATGGAAAAGAAATTCTTCCAGCCACCCCTTCCCACATACCCCTGCCCCTCCCCCCACCGTCTTCTTTCACTCCATTGCACTGACAGGGAAGCATTCGATATGCTGCAGTATCATCTGATGTTTGTGTCCTTTTAATTAAACCCGGAGATCTGGAATAGGGGCACCCTTGTCTTTGCAGAGAAATGATTTCAAAAAGAAGAAAGTAAGAGCCTCTTTTTCTTCAGGCTTGCAAGAGCCTTGTGTATAATTTGTCCTTTGCAAGAGCAATCAAAGATAACGGGTGCGCAATTGATTACGGGCTTTGTGTTCTTTTAATTACTTGTTTCTACACACTGGTTTAGTTACACGCTGAAAGCAAATCCGTCTGAGTTCCCTCTAAGCTGTAGTGCTTTCTTTTGCTTACATGCTTTAATAATAAAGCTGTTAGTAAGCCGCTGCCACATCGAACAATCCTATCAGACCCAGATAGAGCTTGAATCTTGCCTTGTTTTACTCTTCCATGGGCTATTAGATGTTTTCTTTGCCTTTTTTTCTTTTCCTTAATGGAAAAACAGGTTCAAGAATGCTACATCTTTGCCTTGCTACAGGAAAATGTTCAACAACTTCAAGAAGATAAAGTTTCTTGTTCCCCAAATAGAGCTTACATATACAGAAAAGTTAGAATGCACACAGCAAAATGTTTCTAGTTTGGCTTTGATTGTTTGATGAAAACAGGGGTGAATGTCTTCTTTTGACTAAACACTAGTTTCTAGACCTCTATAACTGAATTCTTTTGACAAACTATAGGACAAATTTTAAGAGTGGAGCTTGTAGATCAGATTTCTCATTATTTCTACCTCAGGACTGAATTTTTAATCAGACTGTCCAATCAGTCAATGCCAGGGGTAAAGATAACAATTTCATTATTGTTTTAAATGCTCCCTATAAAATATGAGACAGTAAGAAAAAGAGCCTAAACATGATAGAAAATTGTCTAACTCTTCTCAACAGTATTGCCTCCTTCTACTAAGTAAGGCCCCAGAGAAGACGCTGAAGGTTGTACCCACATAAGAGAAACCACCTAATTTAAATATTTAGACTCTGATACTCCAGCTGCTGAAAGTGGAAATGAATGGAAAGCTCACACTTTGTGTGATCCCAACTAGGGACATGAGATCCCCTGGTCTGCCCTTCTGCTTATTCGAATCCCCACAGATGTGAGCTCCCTGGAACTGGTGAAATGCAGTCAAATTCTTGAAAAGCCTCTAAGTCTAGATCCCCAGGGTGTCAGACCCTCTCTCCTTCCCAGGAATGCTCCCTGTCCTATAGGCACCACCAGCTGCTCCACATGAGAGAGGAGGCTTTCTACTCCTGAAAGAGTCACCGACTTGGCAATCACAGGGGCAGCTCTACTCAATTCTACAGGGTCGCTAGGAGTTGGGATTGACTTGCTGGCAGGAAGTTGAGAGAAGTGTGCTTGGCAAAATGGGAAACAGAAACGTAACTTGCTTTGCTATATGGCTCATTCTAATGAACAGTTCATAGTGGAGGTGGGAAAAGGAGTCTCAAACAATTGTGATAGCAAAAAATGAGTATCCTTAGGCTTTACTTCTGCAGAGGGGAAGGCAATCAGTACTCAAAGAGCAGACAGACGGGACTTCCTGGAGTTGAGAGGACTGTGCTGATGCCTAAA
The DNA here is from genome assembly GCF_050624435.1 of Tenrec ecaudatus. Classification (NCBI taxonomy): domain Eukaryota; kingdom Metazoa; phylum Chordata; class Mammalia; order Afrosoricida; family Tenrecidae; genus Tenrec; species Tenrec ecaudatus. The sequence goes on from NC_134531.1 coordinate 98,245,476, forward strand.
GGAAACAAGGCAGACCTGGCAGAGCGCAGAACAGAAAGGATGCCAGCCTGTGTCATGGTAAGGGGAGCGGGGAGAGGGGGCAAAGGAAAAAGACGAAAATGAGGAACCATGAATGATGGACATCAAGTTGATGACCAATGGCCAAAACTCACACGTGTTTGTTCAGTGGCCTCTGTATGCTAAGTGCTGAGCCAAACAATAAAGGTCGCAAAGAAATAAAACGATCATGAGCCCTATGAAACACCAGCAGGCAGCAAACAAACGAACTGGGCGCGCTGACTACCCAACGCACGATGTGCCACTGTAGCAGATCTTCACACCCAGGGAAATGGCATTGTTTATTTGCGATGTTTGTCTTTCACCCAATAAAATATATTGCTGAACATAACAGTAATTTGTGTTACTGTATTATACTCTTCCATGTAGATTGCTACTTCTGTTTGGTGAATCCAGCCAATCCTGAATGTTTCTCTCTTCTTCCTCTTTACGGTTGCTTCTTTCTTCAGCATTGTTTGCTTCCAGCATCACAGAATTTCATTTAGCTTTTTTTGCATCTCTTCTCCGATGTTTCATGTTAAAAGAATGTTTCAACAAGGTTTTTCCACTTTTACATTTCTTAAAACATTTAAAGATTTACATATACATATGGGATTCTTAGAATGTTGGAGTTTTTATGTGAAAAACAGCAATTTGTTTTTTTTTTAAATCATACCTAAGCATTTAAAATACACTACTTGATGAAATATGTGTTTTCACTCTGCAGTTGAGTTCTAAGCAAAGTACTATGAGAGTACAGAGTGGGGTAACAAGCAAGTATTTGGTGGTGAATTTGATATTGATCTATTCAAAGTTACATGAAAGAATGCTGGTGGTTGGGTGGGAAATAAATTGGCTGCAAAATGAGCGGTTCATAGTTCGAACCCACTCGGTGCTCTGAAAGAGAAGGATGGAGCAGTCCGTTTCCTTCTGGAGTTCAACCTTAGACACTCTGTAAGGCGGTTCTGCTCTGTCTTACAGGGTCAACAGTGAGTAGAAATGACTCAATGACAATGGGTTTAAAGGTTAAATGGAAATGTCAATTCTCCTTTAGTATTCTCTGGCATATAACCTAAAACAGCTATTTTAACCTAAACGAAATACCCCGAGAGCCTTCTCTCTCTGCTCCTCTTGGCGAACCCCCTTCAAGTGTATTTAGAAATGCAACATTACGGGTTCCTCCTCTCCCAAATGCCCTCCCTCCAGAACGTGCATTGTCAATGGGCTCTGATGCAAATCGCTTCGCAGCAGAAGCCTCTCTGCCATTATGCTCTAATTTGCAGCCCAGCTGCTTTCATCTGGTGCCCTGTCCTTGGGCTATCGTTCACTGTCAGCGCCTCTCGGGGTGTGCCAGCTGCTCTCCTCCCAACAGAGAGGAGGGCAAACAGCCATGGGTCACCAACTCCAGAGAAAAGACTGCCTTGGCTGCATGAGCGTGCCTCAGTTCTGGAACCAATAATCCTGTAGCCGGGACGAGGGCTGCCCCTGGTCAAGCTTGTGAAGTATTTCATTTTCACCTTAGCTAATTTTCAGTTTCCTGGTGGCCCCACTCTTACCCCATCCAGAGGTTAATCCTAGTCTTTCAGAAGATATTCGAGCCCGGCTTCTCTGGATACGGTTTCAGTCTATAGATCAATAGTTTATAATTGAAGGGCCCATCCACCTTCCAATAAATTCATCCTAATTATGCACTTACACACATAAATACACACCGGTACACAAATGCAAATTTGGCATACAACTGCAAAGTGATTCACAAAAGTCTTCCTGAAACCAGCTTACCAATAAAAATCTCTGTCTCACCCCCCCTTGGCCATCCCCATCCTCTTTCCCATTCCCTCATGGGTTAGGTTAACGTGTTGTAACTGGTTCACAAGAGTGTTCACAAAGCTTTTATAATGTAGATTTTCAATTTTATTTAATTGTTACACATAGGGTGAATAAAATAACTGTCCAGAGAGGTGGTTGAAGTCAAGCTCTAACCAAAAGGAACCGTGTGTTTATTTCTGCACCACGGCTCTCTGAGCATAGCTACCGTTGAGACAACTGCACACAATGTGTTTTGTGAAACTTTGAGTATGACTCAGAAGAAATTGAGAAGAGAATTTTTGTATTTTTCTGCTTTTTGAGGATAATTAAATATCAAGTTGGAGAGATGAATGATTAAACATTTCTTTCCTTTGGACACTGCACAATAGTTCTTTAGCTCCAACAGCTGCCCACTGCCTCCCGATGGTTATGTTCTCCAGAAGCACCATTTGCTGTACACCTCAGCTGCAGGTGGGGCTGCTCATCTGCAGGCAGGATCGAGAAACAGCCTTGTCGCCTCGTTCCTCCCGGCGACTTTCAAAATAATCCCGGCCTTCTCCAGGAATGGAGGGTCCGGTGAGTAGATGTGACAAGCACTCGTGGAGTTGCTGTGAGGTGCTATCGAGCCAGGCTGCTATCACCGTGGCCCTATGTACACTGCCCGTCCTGAGCAATCTTCAGACCATTTGTTCCGCTGGAGCCCAGTATGGCAACCCCTGCGTCGTCCGTGTCATTGAGAGTCTTCCTCTTGTACGTCAACCCTCTGCTCCACCGAGCATGAGGTCCTGCTCCAAAAACTGACCCCTCGTGATAGCATGTCCTAAGCCATCTTGCCTTTAAGGAACATTCTGGCAATGCCTCTTCCAGGATAAAAATTTTTGTATACAGTCCATTGTATAATACTTGTTTGCTTGTTTTTGGTTTTTTGTATCATTTAATTAGGAGCTCATACAACTCTTATTCCAATTCATACATACATCAATTGTGCAAAGCACATTTGTACATTCATTGCCTTCATCATTGATCCTTCTATGTTGGTGCTTCTTATCATTGTGAAGCACAATTTACCAAGCATTGGATTGTTCACCCACTTACTATTTTTTTTACCAACATCATAATTCAGAAGCTTCAATTCTACTTTGGGCTTCTTTATTCATCTTCCAGCTTTCACACTTAATGGAATAAGCAGTTAAATATATGTGTAAAATCAATACAGTTAAAGAAAAAATGTTTTAATAGAATGCATTATGTTACCATGGGATTCCTGCACACTAAAAAGGAATAAATATCCCATCTCAGTATTTCATAAAAGAGATTAGCTCTTAAATCCTGATTAAGTCCACCTGATGAAATTTTTGAGATCTAATCTTGAAAAAAGGAATAAAACAAAAGTGAACACTTATGTTGCTGGAGAGCATCACCCACAACCCCACCCAGTCCACCTGATATGCAGCTACCCTCGTAGACAGCATAGAATTGCCCTTTGACAGCCTCGCAGGTCTTCCTCAAAGTAGGTGATGGGTTTGAACTGTTGACCTTGCATAACCAATTATGTAACTCGTGTTATAACCTGGGATCCTGGGTTCAACCCTTCCCCACAAACCCACTTCCACTGAGTCAATGCTGACTCTGAGTGGTGCTAGATAGGACTTCTGAGCATAGGTAAATCTCTTCAAGAACACACAGCCTCGTCTTTCTCCCAAGGAACAACTCCTGGGATTAAACCACCGACCTTGCTTAACCACTTGCTGGACGACATGAGGGCAGAGCTTACTTCTTTGTTGGAAAAAATCAAACTAGAAAAATCTTTTGTAACAACCCTAGAATAAAAATAGCTCGATGTGTGAAGGAAGATAAGTCCATATTCATCTTCATCTGACATTCTAAGGCAGAATGGGTTAAGGCACGAGGTATGTGCAACTGCCTACTGTGACCACTGCTAATGTAGTCTGACATTGTTCTCCTTCGCCCAGGTGCAGTCTCAGAATCCTTCTAGCACAGTTGAACAGCTATTCTCCACTGCATACTCGGTTATGAGTAATAGATGTGATATGGCTTATTTGTAATGTCTTCACTTAATCATTAGAATTGCAAATACAGCCAAATAAATCTACCTGAGTTTATAGGAAACAGACAAGGGTCCAAGCCTTGGTGGCATAGTAGGTTATGCCGTGGGCTGCTAACCACAAACTCAGCAGTTCAAACCCACCAGCTGCTCCGTAGGAGAAATTTGAGGCTTTCTATTCCTGTAAAGATTTGCACTCTCAGAAACCAAAGAGGCAGTTCTGCAAGGTTGTTATGAGCCAGAACCAACCGGCTGGCAGTGAGTTTGGGTTAGGGAAACAAGGATCTCGTGCAACCACATCCTCTGCCATGTGACTAGAGTGGGTCCCCGAGGTTACAAACTATGGTCGAATCTCCTCTGCCAACTGGTTTTGCAGTATGTGTAAAGTTGTATTGGAATCGCAACCACATTCATTCACTGCTGTGGTGTGTATGCAATCTGCGTGGCACTACCACAAACCAACAATGCCACGGACGAGGTCGCGGTTAGGTTTGGTTTTCACTGTCATTCAAGAATATACACATAACTCAGAAGTTTAGGTTCTGACTTGCTCTTCCTGGAGATCTTTATCTCTCCAAAGAACTCTCAAACTTTAGATAATATCAGAAAGAACAAAACAAGAGCTGGTTTATTGATGTCAGGGATAAGTGTGTTTTGAGAGCCACAAAAACACAGCTGCACCACTGAACAGCCATGAATCTGATGCAAAGGCAGCAGTTCTTTGCTCTCCATTAATCTCCCTCCAGCATGGACACCCATAATAGGGATTTTACGTGTCCTCCAGAACTCTTTGAAGACAGAGAAAACTCCTCTGTCGACACTATACTAAACCTGTTTGCCATTCCTGCAAACAGCTTGGCCAATAGCTCTGTCAGACTCTGACCAGGGGGTATGTCAGTTCATAGCAACACTACACTGTCATTTTGAAGTTGGATTTGTCGTTTGTTGTATATGCATATCCATGAAGCCCTCGTGTAGTGGGTTAAGAGATTGGTAGCCAACCGGACACCCTCTTACTGAAGGGTTCTGGGGAGGAGATGACCCAGGCAGGGTGCAGGGTAGCAACAATGGAACATATAACTTTCCTCTAGTTCTTAAATGCTTCCCCCACACACTATCATGATCCCAATTCTACCTTACAAATCTGGCTAGACCAGAGGATGTACATAGGCTCAGATAGCAACTGGAAACACAGGGAACCCAGGACAGATGACTCCTTCAGGACCAGTGGTGAGAGTGGCGATGCCTGGAGGGTGGAGAGAATGTGGGGTGGAAAGGGGGACTTGATTGCAAGACTCTATGTATAGCCTCCTCCTGGGGGATGAACAGCAGAGAAGAAGGTGAGGGGGAGACATCGGACAGTATAACATATGACAAAATAATTATAATTTATGAATGATGAAGGGTTCATGAGGTAAGGGGGAGTGGGGAGGGAGGGGGAAAATGAGCAGCAGATATTAAGGGTTCAAGTAGAAGGCAAATGTTTTGAGAATGATGATGGCAACAAATGCACATATGTTCTTGACACAATGGATGGATGGATGGATTGTGATAAGAATTGTACGACCCCTAATAAAATGATTTTTTAAAACATTTTCTGAAAACAAAACAAACAAAAAAGAGATAGAATGACAAACAAAAAGTCAGTAGTTCAGGCCTACTAGCTGCTCCGTGGGGGAAAGAGGAGGCTGTATTCCAGGCAAGGTTTAGAGAATATTAAGGAGCAGTTCTATTCTGTCCTGTGTGGCCACAAATTGTTAGAATCAACTCCATCGCAGTGGGTGAGTATATGTCCAGGCTACTCCCAACACTAGTAAACTCCGTAATTTGTATGAATTTCATTTGAAGTAGCATTTCATCTCATCTAATATTTTATCATCATCATAAGGAGGCAAATCAAAATAATTGCTATAGGAGTTTTACAGATACAAAATGGAGACTAAGAGATGGGAGACAGGTATTAATACTTCCTGAACACTTCAAGGGGACAATCTGCTTCAGTAAAGACCTCATCCTAGGAAACCCCATGGGGCAATCCTGCTCTCATCTCTAGGGTCACTGTGAATCAAAAAAGCTCAGTGGAAGCAGATTTGATGTTTGGTTTTGGAACAAGTGCTCAGAGGCAGGCACTGAGCTTTTCCTTTCACGTGCATGCTCTATTCTCCATCGGCTCCTGTGCCATAGAAATCATTCTGTTTGTGCAACTGAGGGACTCCCGACAGGAATGCACCCAATAGTCAATTGGTTACAATTCTGATGAACAGACTAACGACGGAAACTCCATTTCCATCCTCAAGGACTTTTTTCTACATGAAAACTGTCACAGCACAGATAGATAGCTTTTCCTAATTTCTAAAGTGTGTGTTGGGAGCAGGGGGGCGAGTGGAAAAGGGATAGAGAGAAAAAACAAAGAACCAGAAAAGATGGTATCAGTTCAATATTTGGTAAAGGGGAGTCATTGCTGCCGTCGAATCAATTCCACCTCCCGGGGGACCCACAAGCACCCAGGAGGACGGTGTGCAGGGCAGATGGCTTCCACTCTCCTCTGATATGCCTCTGCGTGGGTTTCTAAAGCTCACCGGCTGGCTCATAGCTGAGCGATTGGCCATTTGTGCCACCCAGGGGCTCTGGGCAAGGGAAGAAAGGGGCATTGTTTCTCATCTAAGAAACTGCTGATGAAGCATGTGTCCCCAAAACCAGTCCTGGTCCTAACTAAGAAACCAGACAAACCCACACCGCAAACCCACCCAGGTGACAGATATGAGCAGGGGGATGGTCCACAATCTCTTCCGTGCCTGTTCTGGGAGGACAGTAAAGCCCGTTAGTGGGAACTTCAATGAATACTGTGAGAGTCTGGCTGGCATGACTTAATGGTGTCCTACTGGGTGCGACAGGACAGATTTCTGAGAGGCCTTGCTATGGCAACAATCAAAGAATTCCAAGAGGAACTTCCTGCTGGGGCTCTGCGCTGGGCTTACTGCGAAGACTGCAAAGTCAGCTTAGAAAACCCAGCAATGCAGCATGGCCAAAGGCTTACGTAGCAAATCGGTTCCTTTGCCTTGGCTCCGAACCGTGGACGAACTCACCAGAGAGGGCTGGGAGTCAAGGAAGGTGGCTATCGGAGCTTAGCAAACAGAGGCAGGCTTGGTCAGCAGTCCCCTGGAGGCCACAAGAGGTCAGCGACAGGGCTCTGCCTCTTTAAGAAGCATCTTGCGGGTGACCGGCACATGCTCAGCGTTGTCCCCTGTTTACCAAGGAAAGGAGATGAACTGCGACCATATTCCGCTGAGCTTTAGCAGCAGGCAGACCTGGCAGATACTATTCAGCTTTATTCAGCACATTCTCTGCCAAGTAAGCTTTAAAGCAACATTGCTGACAAAACCCGCATTGTTATCATGCACATAACCCGACTGCTCTTGCTTTTCCCCAGCGCCACACTTGCCAGGCACGGGCGGATTTAACCATGTGATGGGGGAGAGGGACTTTGCCTTATATCAGCCAGTTCCGGTTAAGCAGAACTCTCCTTGGCACGATCCAGTTCCTCCTGAACTTGCTGTTGGTGCTCCAAGCCCTTGAGTCAATTTCAACTGCTAGTGAGCAGATGTGAAATGGAAAGAAATCTGCCTCCTACCCGTCCTGATGTTTGAGTCTATCGAGACAGCCACTGTGCCAATCCACTGGTGGAAAGTCTTCCTCGAGTTTGCTGCCCTCGGCCTCAGCCGGGCTTATCAGCCCGTAGTGACCACACTACCCGTACCGAGTTAAAAGCAACAGTGAAGCGCATTGAACCCTGAAATCAGAGTACTGGAACTCACATTCTGCGGCCTCAGTTTGCTTGTCCACAAAGCGGGTGGTAGGAGAGCACTGATCTGGCACAGTCTGTGAAGTTACTATTTCCTTTCATTCTGCAGTGAAGTAGTATCCTTCCCTCCTGCTCGAGTAGGGGAAGAAACAACGTGAGGGGGTACAACGAAGTTTTTTAAAGAAAGAAAATTAACTGCTCTCATGCTTCCCTGACTGAAAAAGTGGTGTGACTTGCCCTTGATATCTCCTTGTGATGGGCGAGGCTGACAGCTCACGTGCACGCTGAGAAGAGTAGAAGGAGAGAAGAAAGGAAGGGAGGAAGGACCTGAGGGAGGAAAATAGCAGAAAGAAACTAGGGGGAGGAAGAGAGGAAGGAAAGAGGGGGAAGTGAGGAATTATGATTCCATGATCGTCAGATCCTCTTTAAGCTAGCTACTCATAGTCTTGTAGAGAGTAGTTAGTAATTCTGAAATTGCTTGGTGGCTTTAGTCTTGATATTAGAAAACCATATGACAGTACATACTTGAATATAAGCCAACTCGAATAACCACTGAGGCACATAATTTTACCACAAAAACAGCATAAAATGTGCTGAAAAACTCAGCTTGTACTCGAGTCTATATGGTAATTGGATGTAATTAAATTTTTTATTTAAAATTTTGAAAAATGGATTGGATTCAATGAACAAGTAGCATCGCCAGCTTCTTCCAACCCACTGTAAAGAGGGAAAAGCATTTGGAGACAGGGACTTTAACTAGATGAGTTGTTTACATATTGTTATTCAACATCCCTACAATTCTGAAACATAATATATATATATACAGAAGAACTGCAAATAAAGTTAAGTAGAGAGAGAAAAAAGAAGAAAACAAAAAGGAAGGAGAAGGACTGATGAGCCGAAGACTTCAGTGTGAAATCCTGTCATTCACTCTGAATTAAGCAAGTGGCACATGATATGTGCCGGAGTTGGATTAGCAGTACAAGCTGTAGCGATGGGCCCATCTGGCGTGCAGGTGTGCGCACTGATGGTTCCCAGCCAAACATACAGGGAACTGGCATATTTTTGGCGGGAGAGAGCTGGCACGATGCTAGTACAAGGAAGGAAAGAAAAGGTAGACCACCCACTAATAATATATGATCTACCTCTAGGGTGGCCACACACCCTCAGAAAGTAATTCTGAAATTCCATATGCATCAGAATCACTTGGGCCATGTGATAAAAATAGAGCATCCTGATTTCCTCCCCCAAGAAGTTTGGATTCAACAGATCTATGGTGTGTGCCAGAACTTGGTCTTCCACAAACATTACAGGTGATCCCACAGCTTGAGAGATAGCACCTTTAACATATAGAATAAAATGGGTAAAAGCATGTCGATATGTTAAAAGACATTCATGTCCTGTGAAGTTTGCAGCCCTCATTAGGTAGATACTAGCGATCTTAGTTACAGGGCTGCCATGATAGAAATGCCACACTGGATGGCCGAAACAAGCAGAAATTAATTCTCTCACAGTTACCGAGGCGAGAAGTCCCAATTCAGGACACTAACTCTAGAGAAGGGTTTTCTTTCTCTATTAGCTCTGGGTTCAGATCCTCATCAATTTGCCCCTGGGTCTAGGAGTTTCCCTGCATGAGCACCTTGGGCCCAGAGAATGTACTCTGCTCCCAGCTCTTCTTTCTTGGAGGTAGTTAGTCCCTCTGATCTCCGCTCACTTGTTTAACCTCCTACATTTTAAAAGACTAATTTAAGCTATGGCCCAATCCTATAGATTGAATCCTGCCTCATTAAAATAACTGCCATTAATCCTGGTAAAATCTGCTACGAAAGGCTCCTTTAAAGCATTCAAAAGCAAAAATATCACTGTGAAAACTCAGGTGCACCCGACTCAAGCCATAATTTTTGTGTGTGTGTGTGTGTATATATATAATATATATATATATATACTTTAAGTACATTTGTAACCTTAACACCAAATAAAGGAGACTAGAGAAGAAATTATGTATTTGAATTATGGTTTTGTTGAAGAATATTGAGCATGCCGTGGACTGTCTGAAGAACAAATAAATCTACCTTTGAGGAAATACAGCCAACATGGTCCTTGGAGACAAGGGTGGCAAGACTCCACCTAAGGTGCTGTGGGCATGCTATAAGAGGGGACCAATCCAGGATCAACCACAAAGAGGAAGACCCTCAATGAAATGGACTGGCCCACTGGCTACAACAATGCGCTCAAGCATAACAATGCTCACCACGGGGCAACATTTTGTTCTGCTATGCCTAGGGTCCCTATAAATCAAAACCAACTCAAAGACACCTATTAGCATGACAACAATCCTGTTGTACGACAGGTGAATACATCCCTAACACGAAAAAAGTGAATATAATTTAATAATACTGTGAATTATGGGCTAGCCAAATTGACACTTATTTGGGAAAACACGATTCAATTCATAACACTGCCTATAGCATTTTAAAAGATAACAGAATATTTAACAATAAATGTGGAAAGTAGTATTTTGTGGGTTTTGACCAAGAAAAATTTGGGAATTTGTGAAGCTTTTATAAATAATTTTCATCTTTCTATATGAGATCCTATGCTGTCACAAGGAGCCCTGGTTGTGTCATGGGTTAGACACTGGACCGCTAACCAGAAACTCAGCAGTTCTAAACCATCAGCTGCTCCACAGGAGAAAGGCAAGCTTTTCTACTCCCATAGAGACTTAGAGTCGCAGAAACCCAAAGGGGGCAGTTCTGTTCTATCCTTCAGGGTTTCTATGCATCAGAACCAACACAATGGCAGTTGAGCTTGTTTGGGAGCTTGGAGGCCGTCATCTTGGGAAAGCTGAAGCTGTCTGCTCTGGCAAAGATGTATATTCTCAGAAACCCTAAGGAGCAGCTCTGCTGTTTTATAAAATCTCGATAAGTCCCCATAGACTTAATGGCAGTGGGTGGATCATACTAGCATCAACAGGAGCCTCAGTGGCACTGCGGGCTAGGCTTTGGCATAAAGTCAGCAGTTCAAACCCACCAACTCCTCAGAAGAACCACAGAGCTGTCTTCTCCCACAAAGATTTACAGCTTTGGAAGCCGTATTTAGGGTTGCTTTGACTCAGCTCACTGGCAGGGGGTGTGGGGGTTGTTTCTATATCACCATAGAAAGGTCCCTGTGGGACAGTGGTAAGCACTCGGCTGCTCACCAAAATGTTGGTGGCTTTAACCCACCAGGTTCTCCGCAGGAGAAAGATTTGTCACTCTGCTTCCATGAGGACTGCAGCCTTGGAAACTCTGTGGGGGGATTCTATTCCGTCCTATCGGTTCACAATGGCCACGGGTGTGAGTTCCTCTTAAGGGAAAAAAACTACAACCCAAGTGTGAGATTCAAGGACTTGTGATTCAGGTTGATAGCCTTAAACCCTACCCGAAGCCGTCATCCAACTTCATCTCATTCTTTTGACAACTATGACATTTCTTATGTATTGGTCTCCAGTGTCTTTCTGAGACCACGATGCGGTTGAATTGTGAATGGATAACTTCTAGGAATCCTCTGAAAACAAAAACCTCTTAGATCTGAGGAAATATTCCCGCTCACATCATGGAACTCATTCTAGGCCATTTTGGACTTAGACTTAGCTGATAGACAATGGGAGTCATTGAAATATTTTGATTCAAGGAATTTGGGGATCACAATTGATTCAGAGCCTCCACGTTGTTTAGTATCAAATTTTCAAGATTTTTTATAATTTACATGATATTACTTTAATGGACACAGAGGGATATATGTTAATAACAGAGATAATTTGATTGTAAAATTTTCCTATGTTTGAAATGAACCTGTAAGTTATTAAAGACTCCAAATCCACTTCAGTTTTACTTTTCCTTCTTTTTCAGCTACTCAGACCAATATTTAGATCTGTGGGACAAGGAATCCGAAGGTATGATTACAAATTATTAAGTTAATGATCAACACATAAATATCTCATCTTTCATCTAAAGGGGCAAAACCAAATGTAGTATTTCCTAAAAGTTTTATGATCAAGTTTCCAAGAATAATGTCCATTCAATAAATTGGGATCTGAGGACCAAGTTAGGTTAGGTCCTGGGCTGGGTTCTGAAGAGCAAGACAAGGCAGGGTTCCACCCTCAAGATGCTTCCTTTCTCCGAAAACAGCAGGCAAGCCTGGTTTCCACCTTGATCCCTGCTATTCTGGATATTGTGACCAAATATCTTTCCAAAAATAAGCTATTTCCCTATTCCTTAAGAGATCCAAGGCACTCATTCGCAGTCTCAAGCCGGTTACCTATAGACCCTACTTTGTTTGGCCCACAAAATACTGAAGCTTTTTTTTTAATTGGTTGCTAGGATAGAAAAGCTGTGCTTCAGGGCTGTGTGCTCTCACCATACCTGGTTAATCCGTAAGCTGTGGAAATCATCAGAGAAGCCGGATTATGTGAAGAAGAGTATTGTATCAAGATTGGAGGAAGGCTTACTAACAACCTATAGTATGCAGATGATACAAGCTAGCTGGCTAAAAGGGAGGACTTGAAATATTATAAAATCAAAGATTGCAGCCTTCAATATGGATTGTGATTTAATGTGAAGAAGGCCAAATTCCTCACAACTTGATCCACAGGTAACATCATGATAAATGGAATAAAGGTTGAAGTTGTCGGGGATTTTATCTTGCTTGGATCCACCATCAATGCTCATGCAGTCAGCTTCCATAAAGTCTATGTATGAATCCCTCTAGGAAAGTTGTATTCTGCTCTCTAAGGTCACTGAGTCCGAATCCACCTAATGGATACATATAAATAAATGTAAAGGTGCTGATGAAAGTTCTTGGGTGGTATAATGAATCAAAGTTAGACTACTAACTGAAAAGTTCAGGCTCACCCAGGGACACCTTGGATCAAAGGCCTAGGAATCTACTTCTGAACTAGCAGCCGTAAAATATGCTATGGAACCCAGTTCTCCTCTGACATGCATGGGATTAGCATGAGTCAGAATTGGCTTTATGACAACTTCTTTGGTTGTTTCCATTTGTTGGTTCTTGTTTGGGGCTTTGTTGATTTTGTTTGTTTGCTGGCTTGATTTTTAAGGATACTGATACTTACCTTCAATGCTTAGCCCACTAAGATGTAACCTAGTTTCGGGAGGGAGGCTATTTTAGGTTTTCTTGACCCATGACCTCCCGCACTTGCTGCTCCTGTCCATATCGCGGGCGAGAATGTGCACATTCTTTCCATGTGCTTTGCCATCCCATCCTTAGTTATCCGGCCAAGAGATCTTTCTCTTCTCTCTCATCCTAAACAGCTTCAACTCTCCCTTCTGGATTCTAAACTTTGCCAAGATTCGGGCTCGTCATGAAGTGTCAAGAAAGTAAACCCATTAGCAGAGTGCATTCAATATTCCTGCCTGAAGCGGAAGACACAACAGAGGCGATAGAAGTTATAACATCGAGACAGAGCAAAGGAGTCAAGCTGAGATCATGAGAGAGCATCGTAGGCTTTCTGACCCCTGGGCAAAGTAACATTGGGTGCCCTTGGCTACAAGGGCAGCCTGTGGAGTGGGGTGCCCTTTGGACATTTATCGCTGTCAAAGGGGCTTCGCAACACTCGCCTAAATAGGGAAGAAGCCAAGGGACTGGAGCGCTGAGAGGCCAAGTGTCAGACACAGACTTGCCTGCCAGCAGTGCTTCAGACAAAAGGACTGTCCTTAATACTCTCTGATCCTGACCTGGGGTAACCTGTTAACTTCCCTAATAAACCCCCATACTCATCACTGTTAACTGAAAATTCCACACGGCCATTTGCAGTGGGTTGTTATCAAACCCAGCAAAGAAGTAGAGTGCTGTGGGGGAAGTGGTGTCCAGCCCTGCAAAGGAGTTTGCAGACACGTTTCCCCTCTGCCTTGTGGCAGTCCTGAGCCCGTGTGGAGTTGGATTCGCCGTCTTCCCACTTAAGCTACAGGAGGTCAGGCTGGTTTCCATACCATTTCCTTAGAGGCCTGTCTAGTTTTGATTCAATTGCAAGCCCTTGGGGGCAAGAGGTCTTACTCATCAAGCTTCAAATTAGGCAGTGAACGCTTTATTTACAAGTGCTTTTCCTTTGAACTTCAGATCTATTTGTGCATTGAATAGTAAGCCTGGACATCACCTTGAGACTCTGGTATTTATTAATTTCGACCGATTGTAAAAGAATCCCTGTGGTGTAATAAGTTTAACTTTGGGCTGCTAACCCCAAAATGACTGGTTCAAACCCACCAGCCTCTCCACAGAAGAAAGCTGTCGTGGTGAGTTTTGGGTTGTTTTGTTTTGTTTCACCCATTGTAAAGGTAATAAATATACTTTTCTCTAAGAGAAGGGGGAAATAGGATTTGTAGAGAATTTCTTTTGCAAGTTCACACAACCAGTTACTGAAATCATCTTGGCTACTTAAATTGTCAATGGAAAGAGCCTAAAATACAACTGAATTTTGAAAAAAAAAAAGATCATATTCTCACATAATGCTTCCAGGTCAGCATGTCTGAAACTCATCAGCCTCCATTCAGTTCTTCAATTAGAACTCCTTAAGAGTTACGTGCTAAATCACCTGAGGCGCACACACAACTTTTCCCTGTTCACTACTTAGCAGTTTTATTTCCAAGGTCAAAGGATTTTTTTTTCTTTTGAAAAGTCAACCTTTCAAAAGCAGCCTTGCCTCCCACAATCTTGCCTCCGCGATGAAGCCCCATGCAGTTGAGAGTAAGTTAGCCATTTTAGAATAATAAAGAAAAATTAAAACAAAGCAGTTCTCTGTTAGAGGGTGAAAGTTTTCAGGCCCGAAAGCACATGGAGAGATGACTTATAAGTGCACAGTTTAGTCAGCGCCCAACTTGGCAAATTGTAATGCAGACGGCTGGTTTTTCAGTTTCAACCTGTTCTACACTCAAGCTAGCTGAGCTGTTTGCTCATTTGCAATTCCTTCGGGTGCCAGCTCCCCTTTGGCTGCCTCCCAGGCACAACGCCCTTCCTCAAGGCTCAGCTTCCTTCCTGGCACACACCTGCGCCCCAATCTAGTGGCCTCTCTTTCCTCCTCTCTGAGACCCGACCCTTCTCAATGCTGTCTTCGGCACCCAGCCCACATCTGTTTCTGTGAGATCTTGTCCCTTCTGCTCTTCATTCCAATATCATTTCCTCCCCCGCTGCTGTTTTCACGCAGAATTGTCCGTTCGCTTTCACTGCCTTGCCTGGCCAGTCCCACTGTGTCCTGGTCTCATTTCATTTTCCATGTCAGCCAACCCCTCTGTTAATAAACAGGGTGGTGGGGTGCGGGGAGGCTGTTATGCTGGACAAACCCTTCTTTTTCTAAATCCAGAGATAAAGAGGTGAACAAAACTTATTTTATTTTTCCCTCATTACCAGACTTTGGGTGAGGAAGTGAGCACTATGGACAGAATATTAGTTATTCAGTAACACAGAAATGAAAGGTGGATTCCAAGGCAGTTTTTGCTAACGTGGGAATCAACGTAAGACCTACCTCAGACTCCTTTGGACAGGGATGAGGTGTGCGTGTGTGGGGAGGCGGGGTTAGGGGAGAGGGCTAGTTATTAAAAGGCTATTCCTGGGTTTGACCCTGGAATGACTCCCAAGCACACACTGCAAACTCAAGACACTGAACCCAGAATCCTTAAGGATTGAATAAAATCTAATTTTTTAAACAAACTCCTCATTCATTTCATAATGCAGTTTCAAGTTTAAGGGCATCTGCAACAATGACCTTATTGTCTTTTACGTGTAATTATTCTTACCCCATTCTGCCACTGATCCCGCATAAGAACAGCACCTGCTGATGTGGACGGGTGGCCTCTGACTGAGGATGAGGTTCCATTCTGAGACAGTCAGAATATTTTTTGAGTTTTTAAGAAAACCCAGGTTTCTCCCATACTCACTGCAGCATAGAACATATGTTCGTTTAGGTACCAGGGACATAGCATGGAACAAACAGCCAAGCTCCTTCCTCATGGATATTACATTCTGTTTGGGTAAATAGGCATTCGCAGTCATCATAATACGAAAACCAATGAAAAGTCCCATCCACTTCCTGGGAAACAAAGATTGCATATACACAGGTATATTTATACATATATATCTTCTGGGGGGGGGTTCCCCTGTTTTTATAACGCCAATAGAGGAATAATAAAGTGAGAAGTTAACAAAAATCTGAATGTTTATTTTTTTTCTTTAGCTCCAGAAAATTATTTTAGAACATTACTTGAAAGGCTTATTCATGGGCTACAGATTGCTTATTCTGAATAAGAAAAAATTGAAACATTGAGCAATAAGAAGCACACTCTTTGTGAAGAGAAGGAATCTTAGTCCCCACCCCCAGCACTCCCCCACCCCCCTGGAAAAGCAGCACCAAAAGAAAGCATGGCATGTGCCCAGAGTGTGCAGGGACGGGATATGTGTGCCTTCCTGCTCCCAGCTGTGGTGCTCACATGATCTGGTGTCAACTTGAGACTAGTAAGAGTGTAGGGGTGGAGTTTAGCCTGTCAATCGCGTCGCAGCGTGATGACCTTATTTGGAGGTGCTAAGGAGATAAATAGCATGCTGAAAGCAGAACACACACATTCCCTGTGAGACATTCCTGTTGACAAGCAACATGGAGCTACTCTGATTTAGCCAGAGCCCTGGAGCTGAAGGAGCCACGTGGAAACTCATGCCAGCACTGAGAGGCTTCTGCCACCATGGATCCACAAGACTGTCCACCACTGGCCTATGATCTTCCTGCACTTGACCTCATTGCATGTGCTGTGTGAGTGTGAGGAGGAAATTACAGCCTAGCATCGGACTTACGGACTTGTACTAGACTAGGCTGGGATGTTTTCGTAATATTTACTCTACAAAGCTCTTTCTTATACACATATATGTCTCCCTGGATTGGTTTCTCTAGTTAACCCTGGCTAACATACCAACCTTCAAGCATTTACCACCAAGTCATTCGCAGACCCACTTAAAATTGCTGGGCCTACATTTCAGCCTTTCACTACTAATATGGAGAGAGCCACAAATGAATGCCTTTCTGGGTTTAAATAGAAACTAAGGGGGGGTGAGTGGGAGGATGAACAGCATCTGTGAGCCAAGCTGCCGGCTCCACTCACCCTCTTTGCTCTGCACAAAGGCATATTTCATTTGAGAGTGTGAATGCCTGTGTGCCCAACACACCAAAGCTGAGGATCTTAAACTCAGCCAGCAATCCCCGGGCCATTGCACTTGTGTTTCTACTTCAGAGAGCCTCTCTGGGACTGCTGAGAGCAGGTGCGAAGTTCCAGTTTATTAACAAGTCGGCACTGCTGTGCATTTGGCGGCTCAGGCTGATCGCAGTGAATATAGAGTGGGGCTGTACTGAGAAGTTACATGAAGAGGAAAACATCTGCCATTATCACTATTAAGAACAGCACCTGTGGATGTGTACAGGTAGCTCCTGACTTATGATGGGGATTCCTTTCTAGGTCCATTCTGATGTAAAGGGAATACATTTTTCCCAGTTTTTTACATTATTGCCTTTTATCATCAGTACCTATAAATCTGGTTTCTAATTCTCTTTGGGGGTTGGAAAATTACATACAAATTTACAAATACATTTTCATATGTATACATCATTAAGACTATATTAACCATTTTTAAAAGGATGGTCATAAGTGGAGCTTATCTGAACTTGAATGCACCATCATGGCTTGACTAAGCCAGGGACTACCTGCAGTCTGTCCCAGGCACCGTGCTAAGGAATTCAGATTCACCAAGTGCAGTAAATGGCTTAGAGGAATCAGCACATATTTTCTGTCTAGATAAACCAACAACCAAACTTCTTGCCATTGAGGCAAGTCTAACAGGCAGCAACAATCCTGTAAGGCAAAGCAAAACTGTCCCTATGGGTTTTCAAGGGTGTAAATCTTTCTGGAAGTAGAAAGCCTCTTCTCTCAGCTGAGACCAGCTGGTGGTTTCAAACTGCTGATCTTGGGGTTAGCAGCAACAACTTGTAGCTCACTAGGTCCCCTGTCCTCGCTATGGAACACTGAAATTATAATAGATTCTCAAGATCCAAGCTCTGTCAAAAGATGGCTCTATTTATGCAGTCTTGTCCACCTAGTGACTTTAATCCCTCACTTCTTGTTGCCAACAGAGCTTAAAATGTGGATCGTGCCTGTCTGCTGAGTACAGTGTGACCGATGAGGTTTGATTATCCAGTTTGATTATCCATAAAAAAGATTTCAAAAACTATAGTCTTCACCACAGTAGGGGGAATGTTAGTGTTTATTTTCACTCCAGCCTCACAAGGGATGAAATGGAATGTAAAATGTTCGTCCAAGTAGTGGTTATGTATTGGACCGTGATCTGCATGGTCAGCAGTTTGAAACCAGCAGCTCCGCAGGAGAAAGACTGGGCTTGCTGTTCCCAGAAAGAGTTACAGTCTTGGAAACCCACAGTGGGTCACTATGAGTCAGCATTGACTCAATAGCACTTAGAAGCTGACCGTTAAGGATCCCTGATGGGGCAGGAGCTAATGCACTCATCTGTGACCTGAAAGGTGGGCAGATGAAGCCCATCAGCCTCTCCATGGGAGAATGATGTGACAGTCTGTTTGCAGCCTCAGAAATCCAATGGGCCAGTTATACATTCATTCTATCCTATGGTGTCACTATGAGTTGCTGGAATCATCATGAGGCAATAAGAGAGACAGAAATTTAAGAAACTATTTAACCTAAGCCCTAACATTTAAATTAAGCACAAATATTAAAGATCATAAACATAGTCTGATTTTATGTATCTCTTGCAATCAATTTTGCATCGAGACTTTTGCTTCAACTATCTGGATTTTAATACATAATTCTCACTCCAAATGTTCATCAAATATTTCTAGAACTTTTTCTACACAGTCAAATCAAAGGATCGCGATGTCAGTAAGACTAGATCAGCCCTCAACAGTTTTGAAACTGAGCGCCATCAGGAACCTTACCAGCATGCTCTCAATAAGTAACTACGATTGTGGCTAGCTGGAGTGTGTTTTATAACTTTGAGGTGTTAAAGTTTACTCCACTGGCATTGCATTATGGTACTGGGAAAGGATGAAAAGACAAGCCAGGTACCGGATGACTCTGCTACCCTGACTCATGTTTGTGTCACAGCCATATGACCGCATCAGAAATGAGACTTCTCCAGTCACCATTATCAATGCCGTGGCTGGCAGCTAAGGAGTCAGGCAGGCAGACCATCCACATGTGGACTTCTAGCTGTTGAAACAAGTACATCATTCTTGAAGCCTGCCGCATTCCTTTCAAAACTCCGGAAAGGAGCTGAGTCATAGACACGCTGAGGAGATTCAGAGAAGCCAGTCAAGCTCCATCCAGAGAAAGCACAGATATCGTATGTGACCTTTCTTGAAATAGTTGAGGATCCTATCATCAAGGGTAACAAAGACTTGCTCTTTTTTTCTCAAGGAATGGTAGCGTTAAGAATTTCCAATTATTATTGAGTACTGGCCAATATCAGGCAATGATTTTTAGCACTCTGATTCATGTATCAACTACAGAGCAGATAAGATTACCCCATCCTCTAGGTGAAAATAGATAAATTGAAATACAGACTAGTTAATCCACTGTTCCAGAGTGGCAGTCTTAATAGCTGATGGGCAGGACTACAAGTCAGGTCTGTGTGTCCTTCCCCAAGTGGTAGTGCATTCTCCTGTTGCACAGGACAACAACCTTGAAGTCATCTTTCACTCACCTTTTTGTCTCATATGTCACATCTAATTCCTCGGCAGATTTATTTTCTGCTCCACCTTCAAAATAGACTCAGAACCTGAAGACTTCTCATGGTGTCTTCCATAGCCAATCCACTCTAAAGCAGTAGTCCTCAACCTTCCTAATGCCACGACCCTTTCATACAGTTCCTCATGTTGTGGTGACCCCCCCCAACCATAAAATTATTTTCGTTACTACTTTATAACTGTAATTTTGCTATTGTTATGAATTGTAATGTAAATATTTGATATGCAAAATGTATTTTCATTGTTACAAAATGGACACAATTAAAGCAGAGTGATTAATAACAAAAATAATATGTAATTATATACTGTGAAATATTTATTTCTAACTACAAAGAAATGAAATTTTGTCTTGAACCATGGTGTAGCATGGGTAACAGTCTTTACTCCGGGAACTTGTCTGGGGGTGTAACTGCATGTGGGTGGACCCGCCTGGAGACCGATAGAGGAGCAGTGTCTCGGTTCCTAAGACCATCAGAAATATGTGTTTTCTGATGGTAGTATGCGGCCCCTGAGAAAGGGTCATTCGACCCCCAAAGGGGGCGCCACCCAAAGGTTGAGAACCACTGCTCTAAACCACCAGCCACTCTTCCATACCATTGCCTGTCGTGTCCCTCTAAACGTATTCTCCTGGCCCCTAATGGCCTTCTTTAAACACAGCATTAGAGTGATCCTTACTAGTGAGGCTCTTGGTAGCAAGGTCCTTGGTGGTAGAGTAGAATCAGCCAAGTAAGCCTTCTAAGAAGAAATTAAAGAACCCATATAATCCCTGGCAGAATCTAGCAGATTTTATGATTGATCATTTCTTCACATCTTTTGTACCTTACAGATGATCTCAGATTCCCTGCCCATATATAATACAATCATGCTTTCCTTTATATTTATTTTTGTTTTTAGCTAAGGTTTAGGAGAAAATTAAATGTTTTCTTTTTCTAATGAAGGAACTAGAAATAAGAGTGGTCACAACTTTGGCTCACTCCTATACAACCCCACACTTCCAATTAAACTTTCTCATCTTTAATAGCTATGTCTATAAATATGAAGCATTTCAGCAGTCAAGAGAATATTAAATACAATTTCCTCTGGTACTGGCACAGAAATAAAATTCTTAAAACTATATTTTAGCCCAACTGGAGGAGTTTCTTTTTGAAGTTGATTGGCATAGCCCCCGAATCAAAACCTCTAGTGAAACTGTAAGATGCTACTAATTGATTCCAAAGGTTTATCAGGGATGGCATTTTATTTTTTAATAAACTTGAGAAATTTTTTTCTTAAAACCACAGCAGGGTTTTTGGAATTTCCAATTTAACTGTAAGTTTTTGTACCTAAAGGGCTAACAAAGACTCAAAGAATCACTTACTTCATGTATTTAAGTCAAATATAAACTAAAAGGCAGATCAGGGCCTTGAATCAGAAATAAGGTACACACAACAAACATAATTGAGCAGGGAACTACAAGACTCACAGGATGATTATTGTAAAATCATGTAACAGCATATGCTCTTTGCTATAAGAAATAAATATTAAAATATTCATGAGACAATATTCAACAGGCCTATGTAACTGGCAATGAACTGAGCATTCAGAAGCATTCTGGATCCTCTGCTGTCTTATTATGCAAATTTTATAAGAGTTAAATGATGACCTACCTTCAGGGATAGAAAAAAAATATTCTATTTTTGTAGAACTAAGCACTTTGAAGAGCAATGATCTGTGAATAAGACAATTGGTAGAAAATAGATACCATGATAGATTGTTTAATGTATGATGTTTGGTTAATTGTTTGGAGATGCAAAGTAAGAAAATGTTTCTGAAATAAATTATATTTCTCTTCTGCAAAATTCCAGTTTTTCCAAAATTTTTATGTTGGCAAACTCTATGTGTCCAGAAAGTGCAACCTAGAAAATTCTCAGGACTTTGCTTTTGCATGTTTTCCTGGAAAACTAGGAACTCATTCCAAAACTGAAAAATGTAGATGAGAATATTAGCAGACTTGAAAAATGTCAACATGGCTTATGTTCAAGGTTAATATAACAAAAGCAGCCAGGGGCAAAGATACAAAGTAAAGTGTGTATGATCAAAACTGATGGCATTTGCGTTTTCGGTTGAAAGCTCACCCAGCACAGAGTTCTTTGTGGCTTTCCAAACAGAATTGCTTTGCTTTCTTGTGTGTGTGTGGGTGGGGGAGGGGTTGGGCAGGGGGCCATGGCTAATTTTTATATATCAACAAATCTACCCTGATGACTTTCTTCAAGAAATTGAAAGTTACTAAAAAGTCCTTTTAGTTGAGACTTGCACAAAAGGATGAAGTCAATAACATCCCAAAGAGCTGAATTTAAAACAGCTGCCGGATCCACTATTTGAACCCACGTGATTAAACCCTGTGACTGTCACTATCACTGTGACTTCGCCAATAATTTAACACTCTTATTTTGACCGGAGGGAACAGGACATCGTTTCTAATTCTGCAGTGCTGGTTTATTTTATTTTATTCTTTATTTTTTCAAATAAACCTCAGGAGATTGAAAATAAATACTGAAGATTTCTCTATAAACCACTCCTCTTATATTTACATTTAACTGCCTTGCTACATTCTACTAATGACTTTAGTCTGTTTTCCCTTTGCAAGCTCAGCGTAGTTATAAATACAATAAAGAGCAGCGCTTTTTCCACCAGACCCACCCCCAAAATAGGCTCAAACCAAACGTATTCAAAAGACTATTTCCTTCTTAAAGCTTTCTTTTCCTCCTTACAGATTTTTTCACTATTGATAAATGACAATTGGAAGAGAAATGAGGCGTTCTACTCCAGTAAAGGGTTCCAGTCTCTGGAACACAGCAGGGCACTTCTACTCTGTTCAGTAAGAATACTGGGCACCAGCTTCGTGGCAGTGAGGGTTTTTATTACTGACAATTAGTTACAGCTCCCCCCCCCCCCAGTCTCACTCACTCAAAAACTCACTGCATCGAGTTCATTCCAACTCCCAGGGACACTATAGGACAGGGTAGAACTGCCCCCCACCCCCGCGGGTTTCCAAAACGATAACTCTTTATGGGATTAAAAAGTCCCAATGCGTCCCCTCCCCAATCTGCATAGACTTTCTTAAGACATCCTGGAACGCCTGCCTCACAGAGCAAATAGTGCTTATCTTCTCCCTTCTCAGGTCCTATCTCTTAGGGTGCATCTTCCCTGAGTGCTTAACTCAGGACATTTATGACTTCAGATTTCCTTGGCAATAAGTACGGCTCACCTGTTTCCTGTCACATTGAGTTGTTCTTCGCATTGTCAGCTCAATGCTTCTTGACAGTTCACTCAGATTCTGTAAATACATTTCAGAATCCCATTTGTGAGCACATTTGTTCTGTGAGTATCAAGACATCTTTAATGAAACTCATACAGAAAAAGCTAAAATAACTCATATGTCAATATTTGAAATATTTGTTAAACCAATTACTTAGAAAATTGGTACATTGTGGGCAAGTTTGAGCTTTCCAGTTGAAAATGCATTATTGATGAAACACAACAAACTTAGTGGCGAGAAAAAGTTTTAATTTTTAACATAACTCAATTAATCTAACATATAACTAGTATACATACAAATGAAAACACATTAACCCTATTTGTATCTGGTATATTATACATAAACAAAATAAGGATATTCAATAAGTACATATAAAGAAATACTGCCAATCACAAACCTCACCTTTGCAATTGATTACATGGTCATAAATGATATGCAAAACTACCTTCCTCCACTACCCATTCTGTATTCCTTTTGCCCTCAGCCATCACGTGAGCTGGTCGTGGTTTTTTGCCTGGTGGGATGACCCAGCCTTCATTCCTGAGGCGTCTTGGTCATTAGCAGTGATGTTAGGATTGGGTTGCTGAAGTTTACCAGCATGGTAAACTTCATCACAGGGCATGGTAGTACTAGGAGACATTCTAAGGCATATCCTGGATTCCATCACAGGACATGGTAGTACTAGGAGACATTCTAAGGCATATCCTGGATTCCAGACAAACTCTTCTTTACCTCCATTATGTACCTACAGTCCAATTCCCCTTGGTCATCGGGATCAATCATGTCACTCAGTACAGGGACACTCTTCCTGACCTGTTGATCCAAAGACATGAGAAGGCCCAAATGGCCAGGAGGCATTCTAACCTGCCAATTTAATGGACTCGGTGCTGTGTTTCCAGGTGGGCAGAGTCTTTCCTTTGGAACTAGGACCCCCAGGCCTGAGAGCACAGAGTTGCTGGGACAGGAAGTAAAAATGCCACAAGTGGATCACTAGGAGTAATAGAGACTGGTGCCACTCCCGCTTCCCCTTAGTTCTTTGATCTGTGAATTGTGGCTATCGGAAATGCAGCACCATATATGGGCTGATGGTTTAAAGCATACAGAGCCTCCTGGAGAACATTTCTCCAGCCTTAAGAGGTGTTGCCACCTAGCCGGCACCGTAACTGTGCCTTTAGAAGGCCATTCCATTGTTCTATCGAGCCAACTGCTTCAGGATAGCAAGCAATGTGGAATGACCGGTGGATTCCTGGGGCACTGGCCTATTGCCACACTGCATTTGTTGTGAAGTGAGTTCCTAGAGCTGAAGCAATGCTGTGTGAGATGCCATGCCAGTGGATGAGGCATTCTGTAAGTCCACAAATGCTACTTTGGGCAGAAGCATTGCATGCAGGGAAGGTAAATCCATATCAAGAGTAGTTGTCTATTCCAGAAAGAACAAAACGTTGCCCTCTCCATGATGGAATTGGTCCAATGTAATCAACCTGCCACCAATTTGCAGGTTGACCTCCCCAGGGAATGGTCCCCGGGGAATGGTCCCACTCAATGTTGGCTTCTGCTGCTGGCAGATGGAGCACTCAGCAGTGACAGTGGCCAAGTCCACCTTGGTGAGTGGAAGTCCATGTTGCTGCACCCATGCATAAACTCTCTGCCATCATGTCCACTTTGTCCATGTGCCCATTAGACTATGGCAGGAGTGGTAGAAGAAAGAGGAGGACCAGTCTCCACGCTGTCATTTTCTCCACTCAATTGTTAAAACACATGAAACACAATTATCTTTACTTTTTTGGCCCATTCAGAGAAGTCTATCCACATACCTCTTCCCCACACCTCCTTGTCACCAATTTCCCAAATGAGGTTCCTTCAAATGCCCTGACCATCCAGCCAAGCCATTAACCACAGCCCATAGATCAATATACAGTCCCACACTTGGCCATTTCTCCTTCTGGGCAAACGGGAGGAGCCAGTGCACTGCTTGAAGGTCTGCCCATTGGAAGGATTTCCTTTCACCAGCGTCCTTCAGGGAGGTCCCAGAAAGGGGCTCTGGTGCTGCTGCTGTCCACTTACGAGTGGCACCTGCGTATCATGCAGAGCCATCCGTACACCAGGCACAGGTTCCTCGGTCAACTTGTCACAAGGAATTCCCCAGAGGGTTATCGGTGCAGACCGGGAGAAGGAAAGGCACCATGACAGGAGTGGAGACTATACGCGTTTGGGCCACTTCATGCACCTTACTTCTACTTTCAGCCCTGCTCTAGACCGATTTCATATATACCACTTCCATTTAACCGCGGGGTGCTGCTGTGCTTGTCAAACTTGATGGCTTTGTGGGCCATACAATACCCAGTTCACGATCAGCAGTTAAGGCCTTGTGGTGACTGAAGGACCCATGGTGAGACCGTTAGTCTCCACTAAAGCCTAGAAACGGGCAAAAAGATGTTTTTCAAAAGGGGAGTAGTTGTCTGCAGAGGAAGGCAGAACTCTACTCTAAAATTCCAAGTGTCTTCACTGGGATTCACCAATCAGGCCTGTGAAAGATTCCAGACGTGACGGACACCTCAAGCACCACTGGGTCAGCTGGAGCAGACGGTCTCAGGGACAGAGAGGCTTGCACAGCAGCCTGAAACATTGCCCAGACTTTCTGTTCTGGGCTCCACTCAAAACTGGCAGCCGTTTGCATCCCTTGATAGCTAGTACTGCGTACCACAGCCAAATGAGGGATGTGTTGCCTGAAAAATCCACAGTCCCATAGGAGTCATTGGAGTGGGTGGTGCAGATGCAATAGCTTATCCTTCAATTTAGTTAGAATATATCAACATGCAGCCACACCACGGGACCCCTAGCCATTTCACTTAGCGGAGCTTGTCTGAACTTTTGTTGGGTGGACTTTCCTCCCTCTTGCAAGCAGATATTATACCAATGAATCTAAAGTCTCTGTTACATCTTCCTTATGGGTTGAATTAACATAATGTCATCAATGTAACAGATCAGTGTGACATTCTGTAGAAGAGCCAGGTGGTCAAGGTCCCTTTGGACTAAATCATGGCACAAGGCAGAAGAATTGATGTATCCCTAGGGGAGAGTAGAGAAAGAGTATTCTTGCCCCCTGCCAGCTGAAGGCAAACTGTTTCTAGTGGTCTTTCGAAATTGGCATTGAGAAGAAGGCATTTGTCAAATGAAAGTTTCATACCAGGTACCAGGAGAAGTATTCATTTTCTCAAGCACTGAAACCACATCTGGAATGGCAGCTGCATTTAGAGTCACCACCTGATTTAAGTTTACATCAGTCCACTGCCATTCTCCAAGATCGTCTGTTTTGTTCACAGGCCAAATAGGTGCGTTCAACAGGTAGGATGTGGTAGACAGCATCCTTCAAGTCTTTGATGGTGGCACTAATCTCTATAATCCCTCTAGGAGTGCGGTATTGCTTTTGGTTTACTATTGTCATAAGCAAAGGCAGTTCTAATGGTTTCTGCTTGGCCTTTCCTACCATAATAGCCCTTATTCCACATTTCAGGGATTCGATATGAGGGTTCTGCCAGTTACTAAGTATGTCTGTTCCAGTGATACATTCTGGAACTGGGGAAACACAAACAGGATGAATTTGGGAACCCACTGGACCCACTGTGAAATGTGCCTGACCTAAAACTCCATTAATAACTTGACCTTTATATGCTCCCACTCTGACTGCTAGGACTTTGAAACATTTGGGGTCTCCTGAAATTAGTGTCAATTCAGAGACAGTGTCCAATAATCCCCCCAAAATCTGATTATTTCCTTGCACCCAGTGAACAGTCATTCTTGTGAAAGGCCACAGGTCCCTCTGGGGAAGGCTAGAAGAAAGACTAATGGTCTAACATTAGGCCATGTAGCAGGGTCCTTCTTCAAAAGGACCCTGCCTCCCTTTTTCAAGGGCTTGTAGGTCTGTAACCTGGCTCAGGTCTTGGAGTTGACTGAGGGGTCATGACTATCTAGTCTGGTCATTTGAACTGTACTATTATTTACCTGATCTGGCATTCTTCTGCTAGTATATATAAAGAAAATATTTAGTTGCTTTCCTATGTATGTAACTCCTAAGGACACCGTGTGTGGCTTAGTATCCAATGCCACAAGTCCATATAAGACAGTTTGCTCTGATTACTACAGAAACCTTGCTGTCCATTACAATAACCATACTCACCTTGTCTCTGTCAATTTAGTGCTGGCACCGGCCCCCTACCACCATGGAGCCCAATCAACCCCATTGTAGGCAAATGCCATAGTTCAATTAGTACAATTCCCACTGTTAGACCTGGTGCACATAAAATAGCAATCACAGGAGCCTTCGAAGACGCTGGGGTCCCCTTCACAAACTTGTTCCTTATGGTTTGGGTAAAAAGTATGCCCTCGGGGCCCTTCTTTTGTGCATCTATGGGATTGTTTTGAAGGATCCATTCTAACATACCAATTTCTCTAAGCTTTTGGATACCATTATGTAGAGTGTACCAAGGTAGGTCAGGTACCTCAAGTTGGTCTAAAGTAGGCCATCTGGTAGCCCATGCTTCACTGAACCAATCAAATAATCGATTAGATCTTCTCTTGACCTCACTGAAAGAAGAATCTGGGCTTAGGGGACCCACATCAAGAAATTCAGACTGCTCTAATCTTATATTCCTTATACCAGTGTCCCACACCCTTAGCCATCTTTCTCCTGCATATTAGAAAGCCCAAGCAGGTATTTATAAGGATAGCACACTTCATCCTGAGTCACCATCTGAACCTCACCTTTAGCAACTTTCTGATACTTAATTCTAGTTACAGGTCTAGAAGAAATATGTAGTGGGGGTGTTTCCTGGGGGCTTTCAGCAATATCTTGTAAGGTTTCTTCCCCAGGCAAGGTTTCAGATGCATCCCCACATGGCATTTAAGTGTGTA
This sequence comes from Tenrec ecaudatus, assembly GCF_050624435.1. Classification (NCBI taxonomy): domain Eukaryota; kingdom Metazoa; phylum Chordata; class Mammalia; order Afrosoricida; family Tenrecidae; genus Tenrec; species Tenrec ecaudatus. The sequence goes on from NC_134531.1 coordinate 98,273,203, forward strand.
ATTTGGTTAATCTGCTCAGATGTGAGTTGTCTTACTGACAGAGGATTTATCCCCTCAGGTGAGAGGGGTGGAGTTATTGACTGGGATGGCTCACTAGACTCGAAGGGCTCAATATCCTCCTCTTCCTGCTCTCAGCCCATATGTCCCCATCCCATATTTCAGGGTCCCAATTCTTCTCAATGAATGTCCTTACTTTAATAAAAGCCACTGTTCTAGGCTTACAATTCAGCTGATGCTGTAATTCAGCTTCTCCTATGATGAGACTGGATTTCATTTCCAGCAATGCCAGCCCTATTACTGAAGGGGAGAAGGCTCTCCTTTGTAACACATGCAGAAGCTTTCAGGTCTTTTATTTGGCACTGCAGACATGCTTCTGAGATCCTCCCTTTCCATGATCACATTATCTATTGTAAGGAGGACTAGCCAACCAGCTTCCCGATGCTTCTCATCCTGACCAAACTGCTGAAAACTATCAAACACATGATCACCCAGAGCTGCTCCTCTCCCCCAGCACGCCATCTGTTGGTGGTGATATCATGGATATTAACTTTGCCACATCATATTATGGGTTAACAGCACCCTCTTTAATAATAGGGGCAGAGATCCATGCTTTCTTGGGTAGAGACAGCATTCTCAGTATCTTTAGGGATAATGAGGCTGGAGAACCAATTCAAGGAAACCCATATTAATGATCTTATCTCTCTTGAACCACTCCTGGTACCAATTGTGTTAGCAGGGTTATCTAGAGAAGCAAAACCAGGACCTTTATGACATATATATTCATAATCATATCGTGAAAAGGAATATGAGCAAATTAGTTCACACAGCAGTACAGACAGCTCAGTCAGCCCACTTTCATGGGACAGGTAATATAGTGAAGTGACACATATTTACCCAGTGCAATGTGCCATTTGATCTCCTGAACACTGCTTTGATGAAGGTTCATTGTTGATCCGAGCAAGGCAAAAAAAAAAATCCTTGACAACAATCTTTTCTACATTTATCATGATGTTACCTATTGATCCAGTTATGAAAATGTTTACCTTCTTTACACTGAGTGTAATCCATACTAAAGACTAAAACTCTTACTCTTCAGCAATGGCTTTAAACTCTCCTCACTTTCAGCAAGCAAGATTGTGTCATCTTCATATCACAGATTGTTAATAAGCCTACCACTACTCCTAGAGCCATATTCGTCTTCATATAATCCATTTCATCTGATGATTTGTTCAGCAAACAGACTGAATAAGTATGGCAAGAGGTTTCAACCCTGATGCACACCTTCCTTGATTTTAAACCATGCAATACTCCCTTGTTCTGTTCACATTTTCTTGGTCCATGTTCAAGTTCCAAATGAGCACAATGAAATATTCTGTAGTCACCATTATTTTCAAGACTATTTATAGTTGTTTTTTAATGATCCTCACAGTCAAATTCATTAATAAAGTCAGTAAAGCACAAGTAAAGATTTTTTCTGATATTCTCTAATTTCAGCCAACATCCAACTGACTTCAACAATGACAGACCTTGTTCCATATCTTTTTCTGAATCTGCCTTGAATTTCTGTCAGATCCCTTTCAATGTGCAACTGCAAGTATCATTGGATGCTTTTCAGCAAAATTTTACTTGCATGTCATATTAATGATATTGTTCCATAATGTTGTAGTATGTTGGGTCACTTTTCTTTGGAATGATTGCAAATAGGAATCCTGTCCAGTCAGTTGGCAAGGTAGATGTCTTCCAAATTTCTTGGCATAGATGAGTGAGTGCTTCCAATGCTTCATCAGCTGTGGAAACATTTTATTGGTATTTCATCAGTTTACTAAAGCCTTGTTTGGGCTAAAGTCTTCAGTGCAACTTGGACTTCTGCCTTCAGTACCATCGTTTTTATTTTCCTTTTAATTTTTAAACAGTTTTACTGGCACATAATCTGTACATCATGCAGTTCAATGTTTCAGTCATATCAAGAAGAACTATATAATCATTACCATAATCAATTTTAGAACATTTTCTTCATTTTTGTATTCATTATTACTCGATCTTCATTCACACTGCAACTTGCCTGCCATCCCCCCCAAGAAAGTATTGATACCGCTGTCCCAATTGATTTACCTATCATGAGTTTCATGTACCCAAAATGTACAAAGAACAGTAAACACTAACAATAATAAAATAAAACAGAAAAATATCCCAGATGCAAAAAAAGGAAAATATTAAAAGCTGGAACAATTTTTAAATGAGTCCAAAGGAAGATCAAATGATAAGGTGTTAGATCTACTGGCCACCCTAATTCACCGCCCAATACACTCTCATGACAGCAAGGCTAGTCACGATCCCTGGCAGATGGTTAGAAGGAATTCGCGGAGGCTAAATCTATGTATATCCACTACCCCCCTTTATAACCGTGACAACTTTTGGAAATCAAATATAAGATATTACATCTTAATGTAACTGCATGTACCATGTTGTCTTTACAACGCTCTCTGTCCAATAACGAGGCTATTTATCCTCTCAGCTATGGTCAGGGAGGAGTCACCACAGGCGTAATCTAAGTGTGGAGCGTGCAAATGGAGTTTGAGCTTCCACTCTTATCCCCAGGCTCCTGCAAACCAATGTCCACAATTTGAGCTCTGATATCTTTCCTTCCTTCAGATTAGGATTATATTGCTTACCGTTCTTGGATCACATAGGCTGGTATGCTTCTTCCATGTGGACTTAGTTGATGCTTCGCTTAGATGATCATTTGCTTGAAGACAAACCTTTAAGAACCCAGGCACCATTCTTTTTGATAGCTGGGCACCATTCTTGTTTCTTCACTGCCATTGCTAATATGCAAGTCCAGATTGAAGCTGCAGAAAGAGAAAGTACACCTGAGCCAAAATGCCAACTTAAGTCAATCCCTCCTACATTTAGAGCATTTCAAGAAGAGAGTTGAAACAGGGGCAAGAATGACTAAAGACCAAGTGAGCTGAGTGATATCAATAATATCATATATGAACAAAGCAAAAGGTCATTTAAAAGGCAAAAATCCAAAATAGATGGTAGTCGGGACTCTAAAACTTGATCTTGAAAGCAGAGAACCTGAAGTGACTAAAAAAAGATGAAGTAAAAGAAAGGAAAATAAAAGGATGAATATAAGGAAGAAAAGGGGAGTGGGGGCATGGGGCACTAACCCACCCAAGGGGAGGGTATTGTTTACATCTCCACAGAGAAAGTGGGACCAGATTTCAACCCAGTGCTGCAAGGTGTGAATGCAATATCCTGGCGCGGAGTAGGGAACCAGTGGAGAGGACTGGGAGGCTGGCCCCAGCACCAAAAATTAAGTGGATTCCTGCCCCAGCCCCGAAAAGAATTTGTTTCAAAGGACAACATTGATTCTGCAGCTCCTGGAGATGGACATATCTGATCAGGGCACACGGGAGCAGATGAAGGGGCAGGAGGAGAGAGTGGAACACAGCCTGGCCCACGAGGCCGTGAGAATGATGTTCCTGAGTAGAGCAGCCAGTCCACAAAGAGAACAACATGGCTGGCCCCACTATGAACATGATGCCCCTCAGTGACTAAGGGCAATGCAGGGGACAGCACCGGAGACACAGTGTGGGAATTGCACCTGACCTAATCCCACCACACCGAGGCAAAGCACTGGGGGAGTGCAGCGGAACAGCAAGGGAGTGGAGTGGCAAGGTCCCCAGGGAATGCTGAAAGTGGACTTTGGGGCCAGGGCATGGTGCCCCAACAGACTGGACTGGAAAATGCTCCTAAGGGCCAGCAAATGATCCTTGAACAAACTACAACCTTTTCTTTTGTGAAGTGTTTTGTTTTGTTCTTTGTCAGTGGTTTGTTTTTGTTGTTTTGTTGTCTAGTTGTATACTGTTGCTTTGTTTTCCTCTGTCTTGTTCTCGTGCATGTTAGTGTCTCCACAGGTCTGTCTGAATAGGACAGGCTGGATGAACTATCTGGAGGAAAAACAACGGGACCGACAGTTCCGGGGGAACTTGGGGTGGGGGAGAGGTAGGGGGGTCAGGAAGTGGTGTTAACAAACACAGGGACAAGGGAACAACATGGGACCGAAAATGGTAGTGAGGGGGGAGTGGCAGGCCTGGTGGGGAATGATCAAGGGTAAGGTTGCTTAGAGAAGAGGTATAGCTGTAGCCCAGGTGGGGACGGAGCATGGTAGTGGGGCAGGAGGAAAGTCAAGGGAGATGGAGGAAGGAGCTTGGAGTCAAGGGACATTTATGGAGATCTAGACAAAGACATGTACATGCAAATATATATATGAGGATGGGGAAATAGATCTATGTGTCTATATTTATAGGTTAAGTATTAAGGTGGTGGAAGGACCTTGGGCCTCTACTGAAGCACTCCAACAATGCATGAATACTTTCTTTTATTAAATTGGCACTCTATGATGCTCACTCTCCCGACACAACTGCTGAAGCCAAAGCGGGTGAACAAGTAAATGTGGTGAAGAAAGCTGATGGTGCCTGGCTATCAAAAGAGATAGTGACTGGGGTCTCGAAGGCTTGAAGATAAACAAGCGGCCATCTAGCTCAGAAGCAACAAAGCCCACATGGAAGAACACACCAACCTGTGTGATCGCGTGGTCCCAAAGGGATCACTTATCAGGCATCAAAGAACAAAAAATCATATCATTGGCTGCATACCTCTATGATACAATCGCCGAAGACAAATGAATGCATAAGCCAATGTGGCGAAGAAAGCTGATGGTGCCCGGCTATCGAAAGAGATAGTGTCTGGGGTCTTAAAGGCTTGAAGGTGAACAAGCGGCCATCTAGCTCAGAAGCAATAAAGCCCACATGGAAGAAGCACACCGGCCAGTGGGATCACGAGGTGCCAAAGGGACCAGGTATAAGACATCATGCAAAAAAAAAAAAAGAAAATATATATATGTGTGTGTGTGTGTATATATATATGTATATATGTATATGTATAGTGAATGAAGAGGGAAGTGCAGAGTGGAGACCCAGGGCCCAAGTGTCAGCCACTGGAGATCCCCTCATAGAGGGGTTTAGAAGAGGAGATGGGTCAGTCAGGGTGCGATGTAATACCGATGAAGAACACAGCTTTCCCCCAGATCCTGGATGCTTCCTCCACCCAACTACCATGATCCGAAGTCTACCTTGCAGGACTGGATAGGGCAGAGATTGTACACTGGTGCATATGGGAGCTGGAGGCACAGGGAATCCAGGGTGGACGATACCTTCAGGACCAGGGGTGTGAGGGGCGAGGCTGGGAAAGTGGAGGGTGAGTGGGTTGGAAAGAGGGAACTAATTACAAGGATCCATATGTGACCTCCTCCCTGGGAGATGGATGGCAGAGAAGGGGGGAAGGGAGACTCCAGATAGGGCAAGATATGACAAAATAACAATCTGTGGATTATCAAGGCCTCATGAGGGAGGGGGGAATGGGGAGGGAGGGGAGGAAAAAAGAGGACCTGATGCAAGGGGCTTAAGTGGAGAGCAAATGCTTTGAAAATGATTAGGGCAAAGAATGTACAGATGTGCTTTATACAATTGATGTATGTATATGTGTGGATTGTGATAAGAGTTGTATGAGCCCCTAATAAAATGTTTAAAAAAAAGAATATGATAAAAAAGAAAAAATTGTACAAGCCCCCAATAAAATGATTAAAATTTAAAATGATTTAAAATTTTTTTTAAATGTAAAAACTTTCAAAGGGCTACTCAAGAAGAAAAAGTATAGTACTATCACAAAATGTGTGACCACCTACAGTTAGAAACCAAAATAAGAAATATGTTCTTGGTGTTTCTCAGACAGAGAGAGCTGAAGGAAAACTTCAAGCCTCTAATTGCCATATTGAAGTTGAGTGATGCAGGAGGCGTCAAAAGAAGATGCAAGCAGATTACAGTCTTTGTGCAAAAAAGAATTAGTTGCCATTCCAACCATTTCAAGAGGTTTATGGTCAATAACCAATGGCATTGAAGGAAGAACTCCAAGCTGGACTGAAGGAATTAACGAAAAGTAAGCCTCCCATAATGGCAGGAGACCAAATAAAATGTTTCAATAAGCTGAGGAAACACGAAGCATTCAAGTGATCTATGCTAAGATATATGGAAAACAAGTACCTGGCCAAATAACTGAAAGATTTCTATTGTGCCAACTCCAAAGAAAAGTGAATCAGCAAAATGCAGCTTCATTAAACAATATCATTAGTATCACATGCAAGTAAAATTCGGTAATACATATTTCAAAAGTGTGCAGCATTTCATCAACAGGGAACTGCTAGAAATTGAAGCCAGAATCAGAAGATGTCGGATAAGGCATATCATTATGAATTTCAGATTGATTTTTACATGAGCAGATAATACCAGGAAAATGTTTTCTTGTGTTTTATTGATTATGTGAAAACATTCAACCTTGGGTATCATAACAAATTATACATAACTGTATGGAAAACAGGAATTCCAGAACATTTCATTTTGCTTCTGACAAGCCTGTACATGAACTAAGTGGCAGTTGTTTGAACAGAACAAGGAAATATTGCATAGCATAAAATCTTGAAAGTTGAGAGTCAAGCGTTTCATTCTTTCATCATACTTATTCATACTGTATGCTCAGCAAATAATCTGAGAAGCTGGACTATATGAAGAAGTATGTAGCATTAAGATTAGAAGAAGGCTTATAAAAACCTGCAGATGACATAACCTGACTGTTGAAAGCAAAGAATACTTGAAGGACTTAAGGATGGAAAACAAGACCTGGAGACTTCAGTATGGATTGAAATTCAAAGAAACCTAAAGACCAATAGAAAACATGATCAGCGTTGCAAAGATTGAGGTTATCAAGGCTTTTCTATTACTTGGATTCAAAACCAATGAACATAGATGCAGAAATCAAACATGTTGGTATTATTGCGGTTCTCTAAGTAGCTCAGTTCCTACTTAGAGCAGTGGTTCTCAACCTTCCTAATGCTGCAACCCTCATGGTGTGATGACTGACTACCCCCAACCATAAAATTATTTTCATTGCTACTTCATAATTGTAATTTTGCCACTTTTAGGAATTGGGTGACCCTGTGAAAGGGTCATTTAACCCCTAAAGGGGTCGCGATCCACAGGTTGAGAACTGCTGACTGAAGAGTGGCCTTATGTACAAGAGAATGAAACATGGGCTGGTCCTGTGCCATCCTCACACTGTTCTGATGCTTGAGCCCATTGTTGCTGTCAGCATCAACAATTTAGCAATGCTAATCTTCCTATCCATGAACATCGAACACTCGTCCATTTGTGTAGGTCTCTTGAATTTCTTATAGTACTGTTTTTTTAATTTTCTATGTACAAGTGTCTTTTTCTCTGGTTAGCTTTATTTCTAAGTACTTAATCTTTTATGTGGCTATTATAAATGGTATTGTTTTATTGATTTCCTTTTCAAAGTTGTCCTCATTAGTAGATAGAAATCTAATTATTTTTATGTTGATTTTGTACCCTCCACGCTGCTGACTCTTTCAATAATTTTCAACAATTTCCTTGCTGAGCCTGGATTTTATATGCATAGAGACATGTCACCTGAAAATAGAGTTTTATTTCTTATTTGCCAATTGGAATTCCTTTTATTTCCTTTTATTTTCCAATAGTTCTGGCTATGAATTTCAGGAGAGGTGTGCATCAGGGTTGTATCCTCTCACCATATTTATTCACTCTGCATGCTGAGCAAATCATCAGAGAAGCTGGATTTTAAGAAGAATTTTGCATCAGGATGGGAAGAAGTCTTATTAACAACCTGTGATATGTAGATAACATAATCTTACTTGGAGAAAGGGAATAAACCTTGGCATAATTGCTAATGAGGCTCAAGGATTATAGCTTTCAGTATGGTTTATAACTATGGTAGTTACATAATCAGGTGCCAATTTGGGACATGAGAGAATTAAGAGTGAAGGGGTGGAGTCCAGTCTGCCAATTGGGTCATAGTCAATGAGGCCTCTGTGTGGGGATGGTCTTCTGAGAATTCTGGGAACCCCTGGATTTTCTCCTTGGAGTCAGGAGAGACTCTCTCTCTGCTGACTTCCTGCAAGACATCACTGAGGAGAAGTCTCATGGACCTACCCTGATGCAGCCCTGGGAACCGGAGGAGCCACATGGAGACCCCTGCCAGTGCTGAGATGCTTACAACACCATTGGATCCAGAAGACTTCCAAACCACTGGCCTGTGATCTTCCTGCATTCAGCATCATTGCATGTGTTTCATGAGTCTGAAGAGGACTTTATAGATTGGTATCAGACATATGGGCTATTATCAGACTTATGGACTTGATCTGAACTGGGCTGGGATGTTTTCTCAATATTCACTTGCTCCTGTATATAAACCTCTTTCCTATACACATGAGTCTCTATGACTTTGTTTCTCTAGTCTACCCAGACTTATACATGAGTCAATGTAAAGAAAACAAAAATCCATGCAACTTGGCCTCTACGTAACATCATAAGGAATGGAGAAAAGATTGACGTTGTCAAGGCTCTCACCTTGCTGGGATCCATTGTCAATGCTCATGGAAGCAGCAGTCAAGAGATCAAAGGGAGAATTGCATTGGGGACTATGCTGCACAATATCTCTTTGAAGTACTGAAGAGTCAGGGTTTTACTTTGAGGACTAAGATTAACCTGGTCCAAGCCCTGGTATTTTCAGTCACCTTGTATGCATGTGAAAGTTGGATGTTGAATAAGGAAGACCAAAGAAGAATCTATGCATTTGAGTTATGGTGCTGGCTAAGAATGTTGAAAGTTCCATGGACTTCCAAAGGAACAAATAAATCTGTCTTGGAAAGAGTACAGCCAGAAGTTTCCTTAGAGACAAGGATGGAGAAAACTTCATCTCTCATACTTTGGACAGGTTGTTAGGAGAGACAAGTCCCTGGAAAAGGGCACTGTGTTTGGTAAAATACAGGGGCAGCTAAAAAGAGAAATCTATTTGAAGAGATGTATTGCCACAGTGACTATAACAACGGGCTCCGGCATAATAGCAATTGGCAGAGTGGTGCAGGGCAGGAAAGAATTCATTCCATGGTCTTTGGAGTTACTATTAGTCAGAGTTGACTCAGTGGTACCTCACAGCAACATACTTCCTTGTAGTGTTCTAAATTTTCATTTGTCTTTCTTGTCTCCATACTAAACAGCAAGTTGTGAAGACTAATGACCATGTCTAAATACTGTAAAACTTCCTACACCCCCAAAAGACCTCTGAGCACTCTACAAATATGAGATGGTATGATGTTAATGTTTGTATTCATGGAAAGTCAAAGCTCTGGGAGATCACATAACACTGTCATTTACTGATACACCAGGGAAGAGACCTTGTCCAATGTTCCTGATGTGTCATGCAGTGCTTTGGCCCCTGGACATGCATCCAACTGAAGAGAACATAGAATTATATCTAACAGTATAATCCCATTCTTATGTCACTTATTTGATGTTCATTTAAGAGGCGTCCAAGACTAACTAAAGTCAGATACTATTTATATAATCAAATGGAATTATATAAGGTTTATATTAAAGCATGACCAGGCTGGTTTCCTATTCTGCTTTTTCAGGATTTGGGATCCCTTGGGATTCCCATAAACCACAGACATCAGTCCTCACTGCCTGGAAATTCTGTGATATTTTACAAAAATTCATGTATAAAACTACCTGTGAAATATTAATGTTCACTTCCATGTGTATATTCTTCTACAGAATCACAATCCCCATGGGCAACAAGCCTCAATACTTAATGGGAACATAGAAAACAAATTCAATTGGGGAAAAATTACAGGGAACTTAAATAATACATGTGAAGCAATAAATTCAGCTAAATGAAAAGGAAATAATAGACACATAGGAAATGAAACTTTGAATCACATGGAAAATTTATAGGAAAGATAATTACAAACCTACACATGAGTACTATATTTGATAGGATACCCAATGAGTTTGCCCAATTTTACTCTTTAACCTTCTATTTCTGCCAGTCTCCAAACAGTCAAGTGATTAATTTTTCAATGGACATCTATCCCATTGTTTCAAATCCCTAAAGAAAGAGGTCCCCATAGGGCTGGCACCACCATGAGACAAGACATCCCTCACAGACCCAGAGCACTACAAGGGACACCGTGTGGCAATTGTGCCCGATCTGACCTCAACACACCAGGGCGAAACATTGGCGTGCAACAGAGCAGCAAGGGAGCAAAACAATGAAGTCTCCAGAGAATACCAAAAATAGACATTGCGGCCAGGGTGTGGCACCCCATCAGACTGGACCAGAAAACATTCCTAAAGATAAACAAACAGTCCTAGAACAATTTATAGGCTTTTCTTTTGTTGTTGTTTTGTTTTCATTTGTTGCTTTGTTTTGCTGTCTTGTTTTTGTGCTTAGATAGATAGGATAAACACTAGATAAGATAGGCAAGATAAATAATCTAGATAAGATAGTCAGGATAAACCATCGGAAGGAGAATACAACAGACTGAAGGTTCTGGGAGGACTCAGGAGATGGGAAGGCAGGGGAAAGGAAAGGGGGTATCAACCAACCCAGGGACAAGGGATCATCAAGTTATATAAAATCAATGGTGAGGAGGGTGTAGGAGGCCTGGTGGGGTTGAATCAAGGGCAATGTAGGCAAGAGGAATTATTGAAAACTGAATGAAGGACAAACATGAGAGTGGAACAAGAAGAAAGTAAAAGGAAATAGAGAACTAGGAGGCCAAGGGCATTTATAGAGGTCTAAATACAGGCATGAGCATATGTAAATATATTTATATACAATGATAGAGAAATAGATCTATGTACATATATTTATAGGCTAAGTTTTAAGGTAGCAGACAGATTTTGGGCTTCTACTCAAGTACTCCCTCAACACAAGAACACTTTGTTCTAATACCCTGACATTCTCTGATGCTCACCTTCCCGACACAATCGCTGAAGACAAAATGGGTGCATAAGCAAATGTGGTGGAGAAAGCTGATAGTACCAGGCTATCAAAAGATATAGTGTCTGGGGTCTTAAAAGCCTGAAGAGAAACAGGCAGCCATCTCCTGAGAAGCAACAAATGCCACATGGAAGAAGCGCAATAGCCTGTGGGATTATGAAGTGTGGATGTCATCAGGTATCCAGCATGAAAGACCCAGAACAAAAGATCCTATCAATGGGAATGAGAGGAGTGTGGAGTGGAGACCCAACGCCCTTCTGTAAACAATTGGACATGCCCTTACAGAAGGGTCACAAGGAAAAGACAAGCCAGTTAGGGTGCAGTATAGCACTGATGAAACAGACAACTTACTTCCTGTTCATTAATGCTTCCGCCCCCCCCCACTATCATGACCCCAATTCTACCTTACAAATCCAGCTAAACCAGAGCATGTGCACGGGTAACAATAAGAGCTGAAAACACAGGTAATTCAGGACAGATAAGCCCCTCAGGGCCAATAATGAGAGCAGCAACACCAGGAAGGTAAGAGGAAGGTAGGGGGACAAGGGGGAACCGATCACAATGATCTGCATATAACCCTTCCCAGGGGTACGAACAACAGAAAAGTGGGTGAAGGGAAATAGTGGTCGGTGTAAGACATGAAAAAAAATTATAAATTATCAAGGATTCATGAGAGGAGATTGATGGTGGAATGAGTTGATACCAAGGGCTCAAGTAGAAAGAAAATATTTTGAAAATGATGATAGCAATGTATGTACAAATGTGTTTGACACAATGGATGGATGTATGGATTGTTGTAAGAGCTGTATGAGTCCCCAGTAAAATAAATAAATAAATAAATAGTGATTACAGACTCAGAAAACTATATAGGGTTGCTATGAGCCAGAATCAACTTGATGGCAAAAAAATAAAAAGAGGTCCCCACATCTTAAACATCTTCTCCCTGTTTGAAACCACAACTGTGCATGGAAGCAATTTCTATATGAATGTGTATCTAGAAAATCACATCCATAAAAATATGTGTGCTGTGAGTAATGACAGGGAGGCTTTGTCACACCTCCTCAGTAGGGAAAAGGAGAATCCAATTCCACACGAGCCCCAAACTAATTCCCGTGAGGCAGAAGGCAGCTAGCCTCCACCTCTAACCTTTTCTTGTCCCTCTCTTGACATTAACCATAACTCCCATGATACTCTACAGCTCTGCTGGGTTTGATAATGCATTGCAATGACCAAACTGAAATCATAGAGCAGGGCCCAACTATCAGGAATACTAGCAACTTGACGCACGTAACAGCAACAAGGACAGCAAATGTCACACGCTTCCACAACGGGAAACAGTTCCAGCCATCACACCAGGGGGTGAGTTAATTAGCTGTGTGACCAGTGTGCTCTGTGAATGATATTATAAATATCCAAATGGCCTTTCGCAGATAAATGGTTCCCCAAACCCTGCTATAGGCAATATTCATTATTATGAGGGTTTGTCAGGGAAGGTAATAGGTTACAAGTCAGGATCAGGAACATGAAAAATACAGTTATTTTGTTTGTAGCACTTTTTCTAGACTATATAGTTAGACATGTCTCTTTCTAGTCATTGGTCTTTCAGTCACATGACCCATTGGCCTCTGTCCAATTCAGCCAAGTGTCACAAAGTTTATTTAGCATAAATAAATGCCCATGGAACACCTTACACTACAGCCAGTGTCATGCCAAAGGAACTCAGGTGTCCTCATTCCACGGGCTGCTCTGTGTACCACTGCCACTCTGCACAGGGACTCAGATATGCTCATCTCTGGCTCTTCTTCTCTGGAGACGGTGGGGCTTTTTGTTTTTATTTCTAAAATGGCTCAGTTTATGCCCAGAAGAATGGTAACATTGAATAATCCTCTCATTAATCTCTTACACCATATTTGTATGCGTCTATTCAGTCCTATGGACAGAAGAGCCATGCCAAGTGATTTCACTTCACCACAAATACATTAGTATCCACACATACATATTAAAGAAAATGTATAAACAAACAAACAAAACCAACCCAAACTCACTGTCATCAAGTCTAGTCTGACTCCTATCAACCCCATTACATAAGGTAGAACCGCCCCTATGTGTTTCTGAGACAATAACTCTTTAAGAAAATAGAAAGCCTCATTGCTCTCCTCTGGGGAAGCTGGTGGCTTCAAACTGCTCACCTTGTAGTTATAAGCTAACGCATAATCACTAGGGCTCCTACAAAGAAAGTCTATAGCACCCATTTAATCCAATAGAGATCATTTGAATCTCAGCTCTGAAACTTATACATCATATTATAATCAGTGATAACTGATCAAGTAATGGAGACCTCAAGTCCTCCCCTTGATAAAGTGGGAGTCTAGTTGTTAGTGTGTGCTGTTGAGTCTATTTTGCTCTCGCAGTGACTCCATGTGACCAAGCAGAACTACCCCAGAGGGTTTTCAAGGTTACAACTCTTACAGAAGCAGGTCTCCAGTTTTATGTTGTTATTGTTTCCCATGGAGTTTCTGTGAACTGTCACCCTTTAGCGTGAACTGTTAGTGTGAACTGTCACCCTTTTGGTTAACAGTTGAGCATTCAACCAGTAAGGAGCCACCACACTCCTTAAAGTCAAGATAAGTCAAGATCTATCTCAGTATTGATGCAATGATGCAATTAGGTAACCACTGCCTAAAGCCTCCCACAGAGATTAATAGAAAGTACTCAGAAAAGGGTAGATATTATTGCTATCATTGATACAAGTATTTATAACCCTCTGAATCAAAACATTTCTCTAATTTCTTTTCCCATTTCCCATGTCACAATCTTTAAAGTTTCAGTTTACTTTACTAGTATCAAGCATTTGTTTCCCAGAGAAGAGGACCAAATTCTTTATTTTTTCAAAGCAAGTAATCAACTTTTTTATATTAAGAAAAGCCTTTATTATTAAATCATTTTATTGGGGGCCCTTACAGTTCTTATTTTTATCATTGTATTGGGGGTTAATACAGCTCTTATCACAATTCACATATACAACCATTGTGTCAAGCACATTTGTATATATGTTGCCATCATCATTTTCAAAACATTTTCTTTCTACTTGAGCCCTTGGTATCAGCCTCTTTTATTTCCTCCCTCCCTCCTTCCCTCCTTCATGAGCTCTTGATAATTTATAAATTATCATTATTTTTTCATGTCTTACATTGACGAATATCTCCCTTCACCCACTTTTCTGTTGTCCGTACCCCTGGGAGGGGTTATATGTAGACCATTGTGATCTGATCAGTTCCCCCTGTCTCCCCCCACCTTCCCCTTATTCTTCTGGTATTGCTCCTCTCATTATTGGTCCTGGGAGTTTTATCTGTCCTGGATTCCCTGTGTTTCCCACTCTTATCTATACTACTGCACATGCTCTGGTCTAGCTGGATTTATAAGGTAGAATCAGGGTCATGATAGTGGGGGGAGAAGAAGCATTAAAGAACAGGAGGCAAGTTGTCTGTTTCATCAGTGCTGTACTGCCCTGACAAGATTGTCCTTTTCTTGTGACCCTTTTGTAAGGGGATTCCCAACTGTCTACAGATGGGCTTTCCACACTCCCTCTCATTCCCATTGATAGGATTTTTTGTTCTAGGTCTTTGATGCTTGATACCTGATCCCATCAATACCTCATGATCACACAGGCTGGTGTGCTTCATCTATATGACTTCTCAAGTAGATGGCCACTTGTTTCTCCTCATGTCTTTAGAACCTCAGACCCTATGTGTTTTGATTTTTAGAGTAAACTAGCCTCTAACAATTGTGGGGATCCATAGGGTCCAATTGTATGGCAATAATATATAAAGATAGAAAATAAGAGAGATAGGAAAGAGAGTGAAATAGAGGAGGCAGACACATTTCATAGTAGCATACTCACCTCTGGGAAGGCCATGATCTCAGCAGCCAGGTCCACACAGAGAGAGGGAGGAGGAGAGAGCAGTATCCAAGGCTTATACATCTTTAGGGGGCATGCAAGCTTCCCCGATTACAGGTAATCACATACGTAAGAGGAAGGGGTTGTGCGATAGGCAATATAAGCATTGGGAGGGGGACAATCTAGGGGTGTACATGCAGTAGGAAGTGGAGGGACTAGGGGTACACATGTGACAAGATGGGCAGACTCTAGATTCATGATGGGAGCCTAACCTTGGTCACCCATGAGTGGGCTGTCTGTGTGCTCTCCCGTAAGGAAGCAATCCACTCTCCTTATCAGAAGAGAGTGGACCCTACTTTAGGGTGGGAGAGACTGTAGTCTGATTGCTCTAGATGGCTGATAACCCTCAGTGAGATTAACCTCTAAGCAGCTTGAGTTGACCTTCAAGTGTACAGTCATTTACCATGCAATGAAAGCAGTATTCTAGGTTTGGCATACATTTGGGGGAGACAATCTGGGGGAAACCCCCTTTGCATCCCACATTTTGATAGCTGGGCACCATCAGCTTTCTTCATTACATTTGTTTATGCAGCCGTTTTGTCTTCAGCGATCATGTTGGGAAGGTGAGCAGGTTATTAGAACAGAATGCCAGGTTATTAGAACACAGTGTTGTTGCTTTGAGGGAGGACTTGAGTGGAGGGCCAGTGGAGGAGCCAAATACGTAAAAGAAGACATGGTAAAATATGCATTATTATAAAGCTCAAATTTACCCCTTTGCCACATCTTTTAGTTCCATTTGGTAGTTTGATACTTTTCTTTGGCTACTAACATGCCAGGAAATTTAAGATTACAACTGGTTGGGAGATCATTTGCCTGTAACCCCGTGATCATCAGTACAAAATTATTCAGGTGCATTGGATAGCTTCACATGTAAACCAGACAATAGTGTGTGGTGAGTGAATGAGTGTGTGAGAGAGTGAAAGCTTTTCCCTTAGTAGATAATGAAGAAAGTTTTGTGATGGGTGAGTGTAAATTATACTTATTTCATTTATGTATCGATGCACAGAATCATTTTGTCTAAGATGAATGTCCTCAAGATATTTCAAATGTGAAAGTGCACACAAATACACAAAAAATGACTTGAATCTTTCTGATTTGGCTTCTCTCCCATCCCTTACAAGGTCCTCATTCCCTAGCCCTCATCTGTCCTCTGCGGGGCTAACTCCTTACGGCTTGTAATGCAGAATTATAGAAGATGAGCAGACAGAGACCAAAGAATAGAGGCTACAAAAAGGAGAAGACTTCAAGGCCAAAGAGAAGTGAAGAGAGGAGACACCCTCTGCTGGCGTGTGAGAAAGGGAAGAGAGGAGGAAACATCTGTACGGAGTTAATCAAGTGGGGATAGAAGGAATAGGTCCTTTGGAAAATATCAGGGAGGCCTACAGGTCTGCCTCACAGTGTTTAGGAAACTCAAATAAATTTCTAAATTATTATTTTGAAATCTACCCACGTTGCTTAGTGTTTCTTTGACCAAATAACTTCTCTAAGTTGTGATGACGTCAGTGGGGTAACACATGCATTTAATAACTTCCTATATTCTCCTTTGAATGATATGCAACTCCCACCATATAACTGCCTGCATTCATATAATTTTCTCAGAGATTCTCTCTTTTCCATCACTTCACCATCCAGTCTCCCTTTTGTACACAGTCGTCCCTTTGCTGGTGGTTGTTCTGTTAGTCTGGGATACTATCAGACCATTTCTAATCAGATTCTCATACCCCCGAGTTTATGCATGCGTGTACAGTGAAGCCGCGTGTGTCCAAGGGTGGGAAAGCTAATTGGCACACAGCCCAAAGAAGTCCCGGCCAAACGTGAAGAACTATTAAGTTCCATGCACGAGTAAGAGAAGGTCTCAGCAATTTCAAAGTGGCATGATGGCAAATGCCGGGACTTGAGGAAAACAACAAGTCAAAGCAATGAGCCAGTATAAGGTGGGCTGTGGGGCACTGTGGTTTCATGACCCCCAGCTTTGGGGACAGAGGAGAAGGCAGAAGCCCAGATTTACTCCCCATCATGATAATGAGCTTCATTATATAGACTTAGGCCGCTGGCAGAACATGGTCCTCCAAACAAACCACCTACACACCTACATCTGGGCCTATTGTGTGTGTGTGTGTGTGTGTGTGCGTGTGCGTGTGTGTGTGTGTGTGTGTGTGTGTTTGGGGGAGAGGGGTGGAATTACGGGTAGAGAAATTGTAATGAGATAATGATTGAAAGCATTAGCTTGAATTCGGGTGTTATTAGGCAAAATACATAGTTTTATCCGCAACATTGATTAAAATTAAAATGAACTTCAGGGGGTTGTTATGAAGTTTAGACATTTATAACATCCTTGACACCACAACCTCACACAGACAACAAGATGGTAACAACAAACACTTATAGAGCATTTACTATATGCGCTTTCTGTACATTAACATATTACATCCTCACTCCAAAGCTATGATCTGGGTACCACTGTTACTGCTATCTAACGAAAGAGAGAAAAGCCACATCTCTTGTTAGCAAAGGAGAGTCCGTCACCGTCAACCTAACAAAAGGGAGGCAAGCGCCAGGGAGAAGTTAAAGACCTCTTCTGGAGCTAAACATTGTAAAATGTTAGCACTGGAGTGAAAACCTAGATCCACTGATTCCAAAGTCTAAGTACCAGGTTAGTTTATCCACTAGAACAATCGTAACCATTTTCATCCTTGTTATTGATGTTTGAAAAATGGAGGTATGTGCTAACATAGCTGATTTCATAAATTATACAGCTATTTCATTCATGCACCAAAGTGCCTATAAACAGTCTCACCTATTTTTCATTAAGAGGGCCTCATAAACCACTCTTGTGGGATACTGAAGAAAATAGTTTTGAAACAGTAAAGTGCAAGACAAACAAAACAAAAGAGACAAAGTTTCAAAGTTTCTCATTAGACACACAAGTGACATCAGCTGTGTGTCCCCAAATCCCGCACAGTGGCTCTCATCACATATATACATGAAACCTCATTGTGAAGTCTTAGTATTTGAAGCATCGTCATCAAAATATCCTTTATTGAAATTGTATCAGAGAGTCGGTTTGCCAGATTTAACAGATAAACATGTAATAGGCGGGGCACACCTATACTGAAAATTATCTGAAATAAAAATCATTCTAGTCACACTCTATACTATCTGATAGCCCTGAAGCTATAGTAAAAATAAATTAATCTTTGGCAATTAGTGTAAATGATCCTGAAGAACCATATCACCTCCAAAAATTATATCACCTATAAGAAGTCGGTTCTAAATACAAGACTCTAAATAGGTATTTTAATAGAGAATATATTTCCCATATTTTTAAGGAGAGATGAGAAATTAGAAACAAAAAATTAGTGTGATAAATAAAGCTTTAAATAATGCTTGTTCAAAAAAGAGATCAAAGCCTTAGGCTAACATAGCTTTGGAATTACTTTTCATGATGTTGTCTTTCTGGATAAAACTAGATAAACTCTTTTTGACATTAACTTAAATCCCCTCTATTCCATGAAAGCCAATTTATCAAGTGGGCTAGTCAAAATAAAACTTCGCACATGTACAGAAACATCTCTGTGGAGCAGTATACCAATTTAAATCCCTGAGAAAGGAAGCAAGTTTATTCTTGGAACAAAAAAGGGAGGGGGGAAAGGATAACAGGATGGGGGGAAAAAAATCTCAATTTGGTCAATAAAAACAAAACTGTCTTGAGCGTCATGTTTTCCGCCGAAGCTGAAAGAACTAGGCGGCATGTCAACCTACCCATCTCAACTGCAGTTTTCTGGACTGGTGACACGGAGCAGGGTGTGCAGATCTATTTTTCAAAAGCAAAGATGTCTTTCAGCCAGAGCAGCTCCAAGCCAAAACTCCCATCCCTGTGCCTGCTCTCGCCACGAAGACATGGCCTCTTCAAAGCGCACGAGGCGCCATGGGGCAGCTAGTCTGTGAAGAGAGGGCCTCGTGCAGACCCGAAGTGCATGGCTTTCACAGTGTGCTTGCAGTGCATGTGTTCTGGCAGAAAGGAATTTGTTATCTTTAATGTGTGATATAAGAAGTTTAATGGTAGAAATATTCATTAGGCAAAACACTACACAGTTGTAGACATTGATCATAAAAGGAAAGAGCCATGTATTCACGCCATTACTTTTGCATTCTCGACATTCTTAAATGACATTCAGAACACAGTTTATTCCTCCAATGATTCCAGGCTTTTCCATTTTCGAATCTCAGTGTAACGTGTCTCGGAATACAGCCAAATTTCATTAGGATAGCTACCAGTGCAGAGGCTGGTAGTATATCATTAGTAGTCAACTATATGTGATTCTAGACTAGAAAATATACATTTATCTAAATTTATCTAAGTTATTGACAGAAAGTAGGCATCAAATTATCTTGCATAAAAGAAAAGAAAGAAAGTGTTTAAAATTCAGACTTTTCCCTTTTGTCCTTTCATTAATGACTCACAATCTTATAGACTAAACATTTTTAAAATAATAATGTCAGACTAATTCATTTTTATAGGCTGCTATTTCTTTGCCAGCTTGCAATTGGAGCCTACATCCTTCCACTCCAAATTTTCACAGCCAAAAGTTATTGTTATTGTTTTTAGCCGCCATCAAGTCACCTCTAGGCCAGAATGACCTCAGCGTGGAATGTTACCTGATCCCGCACCATCTTCCTCATTGCCAGCTTGTAAATATGCTTAAATCCATTGTTGCTATTAATGCATAAATCCATCTCATTGAAGATTTCCCTCACTTTCCTTGACCCTCTATTTTACCAACTATGATATCAGTTTACAGCAACTGGTCTGTCCTGACCATGTGTCCAGAGTAAACAAGCCAAAATCTCAACATACTTGCTTGGGAAGAGTTTGCTGGCTAGATTTCTTCTAAGGTTGAGTTGTGAATTTTTCTGGAACCCCACGGTATATTCAACGTTCTTTGCCAGCATCACCACTGAAGTGCACCAATTCTTCTACTGTCTTCACTTTTGCATAGCTCAGCTTGAACGTGTTCATGAAGTGCACAAGAGAACCACGGCTTGTGCCAGGCATGCCATGCATCTCAAATTGACGTCTTTTCTTTTGATCACTCTTGCGATGTTAAGACATCTTTTGCAGGAGATTTAACCAATGCATGCATCATTTTATTTCCTGAAGGCTACTTTCATGAATGCTGATTGTTGATACAAGTACAATGACAATTCCTATTTTTTCCTCAAACAAAAGTTATTGCTTGCATTTTGCATTACCAAAAGCATGCTATTGGTAATGACTTTGTTTACTTACCATGAGGGTAATATAATTTTACTGATTAAACCAGCTCTTTATATCAAAAACATGCGGACTCAATAAACAGGAAAAGTCCAATTGTCTGTCAACCCATCAGAGGCAATCATGTGAGAAAGAAATATCAAAGCAATTCTTTCACGACATCCTGAAGATTTCCTCACACTTCTCGTATTCCCTTTATGATCACTCTGAGTGACGTTGCCAATTTCTATCCCAATATTCTTTGCAAATAAAAAGAAACATTCTACATAGCACAGAAAAATAGAAGAAAATGCTGAAAGAGGGAAAATGACCCGTTTCACCCCACTGTTGTCCTGCTATGAGAAGTCGACCCTAGAAAGGAAAGAAACTTCCAAGAAGCCATGGTAGGGAAGAAAGTGCTGGTAAGATTTTTTTTCTGCTAATAAAGAATATTTTCAGCTACACATTGTTTTGTTTCAATATTTGATTCATGCACTTAAAATTGGAGATAATGATATTGTAAAACTAATGCTGTGAGTTTCATTTAAAGATAATAGGCTGGTGAAACACATGTATTTTTATCTCTGAATCTACTGAACATTAGCTTATAATCACCAAAAAATATATACTTTTGCACAAATTCACAAAGTTCAAGAGAATGGAGAGGGACCATCCAGCAAAAAACTGTAGTTTTAATTTAAATTTTTGAAGAGAATTTCTTTATTATATAATTCCCTCTCTCTCCACCCAGGAACCTGTTTCTGTTTTGTTTTGTTTGAGATGTGATTTAATATAGGAACTTGGGAGATGCATTTCTGAGACTGATGCTTAAAACGCTACTCAGTGAGATCATAATGAAAAACTATTAACTCAAAATGAATCCATGTCAGTAAAAGAAAAACAATAACAGCAATGGCAAATTTACTGTCACTGAAGATTACGCTGTGACAAAATGAGCTAGCGCTAATATTGCTTCTGAAGCACCACTGTTGGGCTGTTCCCTCAGAGCAGGCCAAAGAAGGCATGGTTGCACCGAGGACTAAGGTAAAGGCTTAGGTTCACTTTGGGCTTTCTAATCAACTGCAGTCTTTTTCTTTTTTATGTCTCAAGATTATCTACCAAAGTCACATTTTATAAATGTAGGAGCTGTTGGGGCAAAGAAAAAAAATTAAAGGATGCTAATCTGGTGATACTAATGGGTTTAGGTAATGCTCATGGCAAAACCAAAACAAACATTCATTGCCCTTTAGTGGGCTCCAACTCACAGACACTCTATGGGACTCAGCAGAACCGCCCGGTCAGGCTTCCAGGCTGTTAATCTCCGCAGAAGCAGACTGCGACATGTCTCATTCACTGGAGAGCTGGAGGGATTGAACCGCAGACCTTTTGGTTAGCATGGAGCACTTAACCACTGCGATAGTTTATTGTGCCAGCCTGGCCAATAAACACAAGTAGGATTAACTGAAGGGCAGAGGATAAAGCCTCGCCTTACTTGTTCTGTGCCTCAATTTAAAGGGGTGCACTGCCTGTGGGATGCCTAGCCAGTGGACTGTGTCGCTGCAAGTTGAGATCTCTTTAAGCCCACACGATTGGAATGTTCATCTCTGGAGCTGGGGTCCGAGAGTTGATGACAGTTGGGGACCTGCCTTGCTGTTTGCTGCCTGGATATATATAGCCCAGCACTCTCTACAGAAGGGGACTGGCAACTGGCAGCTCTCAAGCCTTAAAGGACTGCTAGTGTCTCACTGCTTTATAATATTAACTGTTAATGTCTAGTATTATCTATCTGTATATAATTTAATGGTTCATTTCTTGTATTATATATATCTATCTTTATAAATATATTCATATATAATCACTAGACATCTGGTTTGTCTCTCTAGAGAACCCTGTCTAACACAACCACCGTGTGGCCAAGGTTTTTTCTCATTATAGAAGCCAATATAATGTTTCAAAGTGAGTAATATAAACATATTAATCATCACGGATCCATCATTTAAATAAGTAATACAGATTCTATTATTTCCCTCTTTCATTAAAGTAGTATCAAACAATGGAATAATTCAAGCAAAAGCTGGTTCATTTAATCTTTTTTAAAAAAAGGATACTTTAAGAGAGAGAGAGCGAGAGAGAGAATGGGAAGGGGCTGATACCAAGAGCTCAAATAGAAAGTACCATTTTAGAAAATGATGATGGCAACATATGTACAACATGTTCAATATAATTGATGTATGCAATGTTTTAAGACCTGTAAGAGCCTCCAAAATGATTTTAAAGGATATTAATTAGAGATTATTAAATAAATTCTGACTCAGAGAAACCTTATATATGGTTTCTGAGACTGTAAATCCTTATGGATGCCTTCAGCCTCATCTTTCTACTGTGGCTGGTGGGTATGAACTATCACCCTGGAGCCAACAGATTAACGCCTCACCCAGAATAACCTAAGTTACAATATATATACATACATACATATATGTACATATATTTGTACATGTGGGGTGTGTGTGTGTGTGTGTGTGTGTGTGTGTGTCTTACCAGCATTATCAATCTAAAGTGATTCTGGGGATATTTATTTTGTGCTTTCTTGTGTCTCCTAGTATTTATATTTAACAGTTATTTAACCATATGTTTTAACCAGTTGCCATCAAGTTGATCCCAATTTGTATCAATCTCATGTGTTAGAGTAGAACTGACCTCAACAGATTTGCTTATTTTTCATTGTAATTTTTTATCATTTTATTAGGGGCTCATACAACTCTTATCACAATCCATACATACATAAATTGTGCAAAGCACATTTGTACATTCATTTCCCTCATCATTGTCAAAACATCCACTCTCCACCCAAGCCCCTGGCATCAGCTCCTCATTTTTTCACCTTCCTCCCCACTCTCCCTTCCCTCATGAACCCTTGATAATTTACAAATTATTATTTTGTCATATCTTGCACTGTCTGACATCTCCCCTCACCCACTTTTCTGTTGTCCATCCCCTAGGGAGTAGGCCATATGTAGATCCTTGTAATCAGTTCCCCCTTTCTAACCGACCCTCCCTATACCCTCCCAGTATCACCACTCACACCACTGGTCCTTAAGGAATCATCTGCCCTGGATTCCCTGCGTTTCCAGTTCCTATCTGTACCAGTGTACATCATCTGGTCTAGCCAGATATTTAAGGTAGAATTGGGATCATGATGGGGGGTGGGGGGAGGAAGCATTTAGGAACTAGAAGAAAGTTGTATGTTTCATCATTGCTACATCGCACCCTGATTGGCTCAGGCTCATCTCCTTCCCAAGACCCTTTTGTAAGGGGATGTTCAGTGGCCTACAAATGGGCTTTGGGTCTCCATTCCGCACACTCACACCTCCATTCACAATGATATGATATTTTTGTTCTGATGATGCTTGATACCTGATCCCTTTGGCACCTCGTGATCACACAAGCTGGTATGCTTATTCCATGTGGGTTTTGTTGCTTCTGAGATAGATGGCTTCTTGTCTACCTTTAACCCTTTAAGACCCCAGACGTTATATCTTTTGATAGCTGGGCACCATCAGCTTTCTTCGCCACATTTGCTTATGCACCCACTTTGTCTTTAGTGATTGTGTCTGGAAGGCGAACATCATAGCATGCCAATTTAATAGAACAAAGTATACTTGCATTGAGGGAGTACTTGAGTGGAGACCCAATGTCCATCTACTACCTTAATACTAAGTCCATTAATATATGCACAGAGATCTATTTCCCCATCCTCAGATATAAATATATTTACATATGTACATGCCTTTATTTAGACCTCCTAGCTCTTTCCTCTATTTCCTTTTACTTTCTTCTTGTCCCACTCTCATGTTCAGTCTTCATTTGGGTTTCAGTAATTCCTCTCGCTCACATTACCTTTGATTATGCCCTACCAGACCTCCTACATCCTACCTCCTCACCATCAATTTGGATCACTTGTTCCCTTGTCCCTGAGTTTGTTAACACCACTACCTTTGTCCCTACCTTCCCCTCTCCCATGCCCCACCCCCCCTCCGGGACTGTCAGTCCATTGTTTTCTCCTCCATATTTAGACAGACCTGCGGAGATAATAACATGCACAAAAAGAAGATAGAGGAAAACCAAGCAACAATATAAAATAAAACAACAACAACAACAACAAAACCAATGACAAAACATACACACACACACACACCCAACAATAAAGAAAAGTTTGTTGTTAGTTCAAGGATTATTTGTTTTCCAGTTCAGTCTGTTGGGGCACCAAGCCTGGCCCCAAAGTCCACCTTTGGAATTTCCTGGAGACCTCACCACTCCATTCCCTTGTTGTTCTGTTGCACCCCCTTAGTGTTTTGCCTCAGTGTGGCAGGATCATTGTTATTTTTTTAAAATAATACTTAATTGTGTTTTTGATGACAGCAAATTAAGTACCAATGCCGCACTGTCTTCATCAACTATTCAGTGACATTAATTACAGTTCCACATTGTGTCAATATGCTTTATGTTGTGGTTGTTTAGTTTTTAGTACTCTAGTATCTCTGCCCCCACTAATTTTTTTTCATCTTTGCTTTAGAGTAATTGTTGACCTTTTGGTCCCCTATTGATGATATTTTTACTGAAACTCTATATTCATCAGTAATAAATTATCATTTGTGTGCTAATCTGTTATTGCCTTTAAAGATGACAACAGGGGATAATTTTAGTTCAAAGTTAAAAAACAACAACAACAACAACAAGCCTAGGATAATAGTATCAAGAAGTCCTAAAACTTCAACTGTTTCAGTAAATCTTAACTCTGTAAGAATTTAAGTTCTATCTGTCCTTGGTCTCCCTTTCTGCCATGCTCCATGTATTGAGGCCCAGATCAGAGCCGTTGGCAGTGGCAGGCAGGCATCATCTAGTTCCTCTGGTCTCAGAGCAGATGAAGCTGTTAAGCCAGGAGGATGATTTCTTCTCTGACGCTTTGGTTTCATTTGTTCCAGTTTACGCAAGTAGGTACCAATAGTTGTGTTTTAGATGGCTAATTGAAAGCATCAGGCCTCAGACCCTGCTCACTCCACCAGGATTCAGATGAATTTGTGGTGCCAATTGCCCTTGACACTAAGGTCCTCCACCATGGGTGGTGAACAGCCCCTTGGGCCTCACATCCCATGAAATCCTCAATTACAGACAACTGCACAAGCCTCCCCAAAGAGAAGCCTTCTGACCTTTCTATTAGCAGTGAGTTAATGAAAGACCTGACCAATATAACCCACAAGTGACATTGTAAATATTCAAATGCACCTTGGGGAAAAAAGCACCCCACCCCAGTGAGCCCTCCAACCTAGAAAACCATTCTCACAGCATGTTTGATTAAGTCAGATAAGTTTATGTAACTGTGTCTATATGAATACGTACTATGTGTATCCACAGGTTTGTCTCCATAAAAGTACTTCAGTGTACCTGCATTTACTTATTTGTGCTTACTAACATATGTATTTTTTTCAATGTGTGACAGTTTTATTTTTCTCATTTAACTATTTTGACATTTTATGCACAAATATTTTTATCTGAGTAAAAATAGAAAATAACTGCTTTATGTTAAATTACAAAAAATGTAACCACAAATAAATACATGATTATTATTGTGACAGCATAAGTGTCTTTATTTAAAGAGTAAAGATGTATGCAAAAGTTCTTCTCCCTTTTACAAAAATTGAGAATATTTTCCTCCTGGCAGCAAGTGAAATATCAGTATTTGTTATACATTCTAGATCTGAAGACACCATTTAGTCACAAGGTTGTTTTGCAATTATGAAATTTTTTTTTAAATTATGAATTTTAAAACATTTTGTGCTATTTCAAATATATACTAGCTATATTTTAAAGGCAGTAACATAAAGTAATAAATATGAATATTAGCAAAACTACCCCAAAGTATTTGGAGGTATAACCCTTTACAGAAATATGTTGCTTCAGTTTTCCTCTTAAGGGATAAAAACAACCATCTTTAACTGACGGTTTGATACGTAAATGAATGTGGCCAGTTGTTTCTTGAAAAGATAACTTTCAATAGCAATTCCATTAAGTTTGCTTGATTTTATGAGTCGAACACATAGCTTGAAGCTTTTGGCTAGAGAAAGAGGCATAAAAGTTGGATCAGTGAAAACTTTACACAGAAAACAAGTTTTAAAATATAAGTAAATATTTCATTATTCTAGTACACATAAAGTACAAAAAGGGGACTGATCATCTGATCTTTCTTCTTTTGTATATATTTGTAAATTCTCCTGCTGTGAAAAAATGTTCATAAATGCATAAAAAAATGATCAACAAGAATTATACTTTGTTCTTCATGATATGAAAATGCTTTAACTTTGTGGCAGTTATAACCTGAACAAGAGCAAAGGAAATAGCATATATATATATATATATAACAACTAGAATGCAGTGAAAATTTCTTGACTCAATTGGGAACTCACTCTCCCAAGACATGGTATATAAAATGATAGCGAGAGGAGCAATGAAGGAAAAAGACAGCAATTATCATGTATGAAAACTGTCTCTGTTCAAATTACAACGAAGAAATAAAATCTGCCAATGGGGAAGAGGGTTATGATGAACGTTAGTTCTTTTAAGAAAGGTGTATGAGGAATTCTTACAGGAGAAAACAAATAGCTGAAAATTAGGGTCTAGAAAGCAATCTGGACTCACATATGTATTTTCAATCACCTCGTGTGCAGGCAGGCAAAAGCTGGACAATGAGGAAGGAAGACTGAAGAGGAATCTATGCACTGGGTTCTTGAAAAATCTTGGAAAAGAATGTTGAATATACCATGGATTTGCAGACAAAAATCATATCTGCCTGGAGAAAACGCAGTGCGGAACACTCCTTCTTGTCAGACTGTGTGATAGAAGTCAAAGCAGCTCTTGGCCACATCGGCTGCTACTGAATTGATCCCAACGCCCAGCATCCCCAAGGGTGCAGAGCAGAGATGTTCCTTTGGGCTTTCCCGCTGAGAGCTTGGAGAAGTGGATTGAAGACCTCGCTTCCAAGGCCTTGCTTCCAACACACTTGGGGTGGATTGAAACCATCCATTTTACTATTAGCAGCCCAGCATTGAATCATATTGCCTTACATCGTTGAAATAATCTGCAAGCCACATATGTCACTATCTCATTGTTGCTGTTAGGTACTGCTGAGTAAGTGCCGACTGCCTGGGGCCCCATGATCATCAGGTCAAACTACTGTGCCCTCCCCAAATTGCTGCTGCAGTTGAGCTAATTGTGGTACCCTCGATGCTCATCCATCTCACTGGTGGTCTTCCCCCTTCTGGTTGACCCTCTCCTCACAAGAGTGTTATCTTTCTTCTGGATGGATCTTTGTCTGGAAGCTCCTCTGAAACCCGCCCACCATGGAGGAAGCCCTTGGTATTAAAACACTGATGGCGCAGCCTCCAGCGTAACAGCAACATGCAAACCAGCACAGTCCAGAAAACTGACAGAATGGTGGCAGAATTGTCTAGCAACCACATTTTACACGGAGTATGCAGAAACAGGTTATACTAATTTTGATTATACACGTTAATTGACCTATTCTATCTAAAGAATTATCATTTAAACATGTAATCAACATAGAAAATTATTTATATGTTTGCATATTCTATAGGTGTGATATATGGAAAAATAATTTTTTTATTTTTAAATTTGGAATAGTAAAAATTAAATTAATAGTTCAGTTCTTCATTGCGCTACTCACATTTCAACTATCAATAACCACATAAAAGTAGTGCCTATATATTTTACAGCAGAGAAATTTACAACTATGTGGTAGACACACTGGCTAGGAATTGTACTTCCAATAAAGCATTCGGTACTTAATCATTTGCATATGTAAATTCATGGTCTTCATCAAATCCACCAATACTTTTATTTCCCAGTGCTATTGTTTTCACTATCATTGTAATGTCCTACAAACAAAAATTCAATAGCACTGCCAAGGAAAAGTACTGGTGGAACATGAATGGCATGAGATCATACTCTGCGTCAAAAGAAGTGTTTTATAGAGCGAAAACAAATTAGCTGTATAAACTGGAAGGGATCTATATCTGTACCAGTTCCAAAGAAAGGTCCTCAAATTATATAGCAATATTATTGATGCAACAAGAAAGTAAAATTTTGTTGAAGATAATCCAAAAATCGTTCCAGCAGGATATTGACAGGGAACTGCCAGAAGTTTAGACCAGCTTCAGAAGAGATGTGGAACAAGGGACATCATTTAGCCCAGCAGAGAATACCATAAAGATGATTTTGTTTGCATGTCACGGACTATTCCAAGGCATTAACTGTGCAGATCATAACAAAGCATAGATGGCCTTGAGAAGAACAGCAATCCCTGACCCTTTTGCTGTCCTCGTGAGAAGCCTGTCCGTGGATCAAATGGCAGAGATGCCAAGGGAATGCTGCGTGGCTTGCAATCAAGCAAGGTATATATGCATCGGGGTTGTATTCGCTCACCATGCTTGTTCAATCTGTAAATACTCAGAAAACCTGGCTTAGATGAAGAAGAATGCGGCATAATTTTGGATGAAAATGTATTAACCTTTGACATGAAGATGGCAGAACCTTACTTGCTGAATGTTAAGGAACTGCAGTATTTGCTGCTAAAGGTCAGGACTGCCATCTTCAGCATGGATTACAATTCAATGTCGAGAAGACTATAATCTTCACCCCTGGACCAATAGCCAACACAATGACAAGTGGGGACAAGATTAGAGTTGTCAAGGATTTCATCTTGCTTGGATCCACAATCAGTGCTAATGGAAGGAGCAGTAAATCTGCTGTACAAAGCTTCTTTAAAGTGTTGAAAAGCACTGGTGTTACTTGGAAGACTAAGGTGCACCTGAAACAAGTCACAGAGTTTTCAGTTGCTTCATATGCATGTGAGAGTTGAACACTGACTAAGGAAGACTGAAGAAAACCCAATGCATTTGAACTGTGGTATTTGCGAAGAATATTGAAAGAACCATGGACGGCTGAAAGAATGAACAAATCGGTCTTGGAAGAAGTACACCAGAATGCTCCTTAGAAGTGAGGATGGCGAGACTTTGTCTCACGTACTTTGGGCATGTTCTCCAGAGAGATTGGGCACTGGAGAAGGACATCATGCCGGAGGGCCCATAAAGAAGAAAACCCGCAAGAAATGGACTGACACAGTGGCTACAACAATGAGCTCCAAAGAAGCGCAGTTGAGAGGCTGGCGCAGGACCCGGCAGTACCTGGTTCTGGTGGACACGGGTCACCGGGAGCGGGAACTGACTCAAGAGCACCAACCACGAACATGAGGTAGTGCAGCTCTGGAGGAAGTTTAGAGTTCCTATGCCTCAATATTTCTGCTGCCAACTTTAAAAATACTAAGGGCTCTGTCAAGTATACTTGGAGTGTTTACAAAAGAAAAGTTTCTCCCCTGTTTGATGAGACCAAAACAATTAACCACTCCTGTGTCTTTGATTTCATGCGAGTCTACGTTACAAAATCAGATCATTAAATAGATGACTAATAGGAGGAAATCAAAATGAAAGAAAGATCAGGGTAAACTGGTTTGGGTTCATATTGTTTTGCTCGGTTTTGGTATGTTCACACTGGGTGTTCGGTCATTGCAAGGCACCCATTGGAGTTGTGTTGTGTTTTTCTATTCGGGGGTGTATGATCCCCAGAACTGATGAACCTCTAGAGACAGCAAGTCAAACAAGGCTTCCATGGAGAAGGAGATACAGTGTTGGGGGGAGGGGAGGGGGGTAAAAGGGAGACCTTGTCAAGGAGTCCGTGTAGAAAAAGAATGTTTGAAAATTGTGGTAGCAATTATATACTTCTGCTTAACGTGATTGGACTATGGCATGAGATGGTAAGTGCATTAAATCTCAATTAATAATAGCCTTCTAGAAAAAGAAAAACAAGTGAAAAAGGTGAATAAAGTATTGTGAAAATGAATTTGAAACCATAAGAATTTAAATATATATATATATATATTTGTTAAGTAACAAAGATCTAGAGGTGGGGTGGGGCAAAGGGGTGATGAAGTCAAGGGAGCCATACTGGGAAAGAATGTTTAGCTTGTGGTAGTAAATGTACAATTCCACTGGACATGATTGAACTATGGAATGATTGGATAGCGGTATGACTCCCAATCAATTAAAAAAGTGATTTAACCTTGAAAAAAGTAACAAAGAACTTAAATCACTAATGTTCATCAACTTTATAATCTTGAGGAGAAAAAATATAAAACCAAAATCCCTTTAAAAAGCTATTGAGTTAAATAATGAATATAGGATTTTTCTATAATACTAATAATAACCCAACTCACTACCATAGAGTACATTACAACTCATAGTGACCCTATGTGTGGCTTCCAAGGCCTTGTATATCGGTCTGGGAGTGGGCTGCCCATCTGTCTAAGAATGGCTGATGGAGTTTGAGCACCGACCTGATGGTTGAAGGCCAAAGCTTCGCCAGCAATGTCACCGGAGCCCTTTATAGACATTACAACTTACAAAGACTTGAGCACGAACCTGAGACTGTCTGGACTGTCTGCCCATTTATCCCTTTATGTACAACAACCTCTGTTAAATGAGCAATGTTGTCCTCATTTTAGAGATGAGGAAACTAAGTCTCAGAAATGAACATCCATGCGGCTAATAAGTAGAAGAGTTAAATTGGGAAAGTGAAACTATTCAGTGTAATTTTTTTAATCTAGTGACTAGACTCTGAAAGACAAACAAAGGAAAACATAGATTATGAAAATATTTTTTTATCACAGACCCTTCCATACATGGAACTGAGAGCCACCCCAGTAAGGAGGCAAACCCTGGTCAGAAAGTGGTATTTGCACTTTCCTCAGGCTCCCCTGGAGGATAAATATATGTGGTTTTAGAATTCATATGAGATTGCTGAAGGGAGAAACAAGATGTGAGGCAGTATCATTAGAAAAGTATCCCTTCAGTCGGGCTAAGCGTGTCTACCACCACTTGTCTGTCCGATGGTCACGACTGTAGTATCTTGCATGTTGTTGTAATACTAGAAGCCTTGCTCCAGCCTTTCAGATATCAGCAGGGTCTCCCAAGGCGAACAGGTTTCATCAGAGCTTCCAGACTACGACAAACTATGAAGGGACAGGTTATCCACTCTTGAGTAATTAGAGACTGAGAACCTCATGAAGAACGATGGCAACGTATCAGCTGTGGTGCAGGAAATGAGCGCCTCAGGTCTGAGAGCACTCAGACCCTACTGAGGAAGAGTTGCTTTTCCAAGGAGAGTTGACCATATGACATCAATGGAGTGAAACTTTCAGGACCTTCATTGGTTGAGAAAACACAACAACTTCAAACATCTGCTCATGATTGGAATATGGGTTTATGAAGTATGAACCTAAGAAAATTGGACATAATCAAAAATAAAATGGATGGATGCGGACACCGAGAAGATCAATATGCCATGCATTAGGGAGCTGAGCTAGACTGACTTTGGCCACTTTGACACAGACAACCCGATGCTTTCTATTGCCGTGACCGACAAATTCAAGAGTAGTGGTCTGGCATCGAGAAGAATATTTCCAGATCTGTCTTGAAGTGCAATGCTGTCTGTGATAGGGTAATATCTGTGTGTCTACAAGAAAGTACAGTTAATGCGACCACTATTCAAATGTATATAAACACCACTAAAAGTAAGGAAGAAATTGAAGAACTCTACCAACCTCTTCCATCTGAAATTGATCAAGCATGCAATCCAGATGCACTGATGATTGGAATGTAAAAGTTGGGCGCAAAGAGGAGGAAAGATAGTCTGAAAATATGTCCTTGGTGACAAAAATCGACGCCAGAAACCACATGATAGCGGAGAAGCTGGTGGTTTCAAACGGCTGACCTCGCAGTTAGCGTGCCATCTCGCCACCACCACACCACCACCATAATAAACAGAGAAAGGCTGAAGTCACTCAGTCTTTTATGTGCTTCGATTCAGTCAATGCTCGTGGAAGCAGCAGTGGTCACAAATGTATACACGTCTTGATATGACTGATCTATTGAATGCTATGACGTCTGGATTAGATTTACCAGATCCTCATAAAATAGCTGGGGGAAAAAAAATCAAACAATATATTGCATCAGGAAAATATGCTACATCGAGTCTTGTTGGAGAGCAAGGACATTTCTTTGAGGACTAAAGGGTGCCTGACCGAAGCCGTATTTTCAATCACTTCATATGCCTGCTGGACATTAAATAAGAAAGGCCAAACAGAAATTAATACATTTGAATTATGGTACTGATAAAGAATATGGAAAGTCCCATAGACTCTCAAAGGAAAAAAAAACCATAACCTGTCTTGGAAAAGGTACCAACAGAATGTTCCCTAGAAGTAAATATGGTGAGACTTTGTCGCACTTACTTTGGACATAATCAGGGAGACTAGACCCTAGAGAGGACATGACATACTCAAACATAACAATTTTGAGGCCAGCTTAGGCCTGGGCAGTGTTTCCTTCTGTAGTACACAGGATCGCTATAAGTCAGAATTGACTTGTAGGCACCAAACGAGAACTGACAAGAAGTTTCCTGAATTGAAGAGTGCATCTGTATTGTGCTTCTACCCATGTTGCTAAGGCAGAATTTACCTTGTCAAAGTATACAATTTACCTTGTATAAATTTCACGGCGTGCCTGTTTTCTTCATTTAAACAGCTAACATTTCTAATTTAAACAGTGGACAATCATTAAAAGGTAGTTTGGTGTGATTGCATCATCTCCTTTTGTACTCAGTCCCCATAGACTAGGAGAAAATGACAACAGGTCTCTCCAGAACCCCTTGCTCGCCCCTCCTGCCTCGTCCCCAAACTGAACAAGGCAGCTTTGTTTTCTTCTACATCATCTTCCCATCTAGTTTCCAGAAAGGATTCCTGTGCTGTTCTTCAGTTTCCTAACCATTCTAACTTCCCTCTTCTCTACAAAAGCCTTCCCCCAGCCCCCCCTGCCAGCGTTGTAACTTTTTGTCCTCTAGATGTATTGTCATTTGCCGGGGCTCCTTGTAATGTCCCTTTACAAAGTTGTTCTGTTCCTCTGTGACACTGGCCCTACCCTACCTTTTACCACGGTACAATCATTTCAAACAAGTAGCAGTAGATAAGCATGAAACACTACCAGAGGAATGGTTATTATGCTTTGTATTTGAAATCATAAAATCTTATCATTGCTTTCTTGAAAGTGCCTTTATCTCCATTTTCCACATGGGGAAGCAGGCCCAGAAAAATCAAGTGACAGGACTCCTATAAATCAGGAGCAAATCTGAAACTGGTGCTGATCCATTTCTACTTCATTGTGTTCATCTGTCATTAAAGTATTATTTCATTCAGGAATTAGTTATTTTTTCTCCCAGATCATTAATAAGGGCATTGAACAAAACCAGACCTCACGTTGACCCATAGTCAACACATTGCCCTGCTTCATTCGAATTTGTCCTCCAGCCAGGTCTCAGTCCATGTGACAGAGCGCACAGCAAAGCCAATGCTAATTAAGTTGGCAAACAAGCTTTATTGAGATACTGTATCAAGTGCATTACAAAAATATAAATATATGTGTGTTAAGGTACATTCATTGTGCTCACTAGGTTTTTAATTCTATTGAAAAAGCTATCAAGACTGTCTGGTACTATTTGTCTTTATAAATCTGCTCTTTATAACAGAGGTCTTTTAGCTCTTTGATTCCATTATCCTCTTAGTGTTTCCATCTTAACCGTGGCTCTGTTGTTTGTTTTTTTTTTAAGATTTGATTTCACAGTGGGAATTCAAGCACAGCTCTCTTATTCCAAAATTATCATGAGTAAAATTAACAGCTAATTTGGGTGCTGTGGGTATCTTCGTGAATGTCTTGGGATCAGAATTGGAACTTCAGATTTCCATATTTCACTGTAGAACTGAGCAGCATGCCAGCTTCCCCCCTTGCTGTGGCTTCCACTCAGAGCAGCACTGCTCTAGGAGAGAGTAAGTTGACCCAGGGGCCTCCAAGGCCATGGTCCAAATGGAAGCACCTGCCGCGTCTTCCTCTGGCAGAGTGGTGAGTGGATTTAGACCTGCCGACCTTTTGGTTCGGAGCCGATTGCTTAACCAATGCATCACCAGAGCTCCTAAAAGAATGCTTTCAGGACCAAAATTACAATCTGCGAGAAAGGACTGAGAGAATTTTGCTTGTAATTGTTACTCTAAATGGGACAAATGGCTTCCACGTCACGGTGCCAACTCGCCTTTCCTAAGTTCCCATGTCCTTGATTAATACATATGGGTCTCTGTTGGTACACCATAAAACTTTGCTGATACATTTTTTCTACTTGTTTAAGCCAAACATTTCATACAGTTTAACAGAATTATCTTAGTAAAGTTTGAAATGACAGGAAAGGCGAGGGAATTCCACTTAAATGAGGTCAAAATGGTCTCCGGATGATCGTCTCAAAGTACGTTTTATATGAATGAAAACTGGGTCCGCTAGGAATTAAGTAACAAACACCATGCTTCCTAAACCATGATTGTATACACGTGTGTCCAATGTGCTCACAACTGAGGGCTATGCCATTGATTTGCCAAACAAGATAGATAGACAGGTAGGTAGATAGATAGATAGATAGATAGATAGATAGATAGATAGATAGATAGATAGATATCCAGTAGTCGATATCCAGATAGATAGATAAAAGTAGCCCCTTCTGGCTGAGCTGTTGTACTTTTACCTCTGGTCTGAGCCATTTCCCTAAGACCGTACCTGTACGTGTGTTCCAACTTACATGAGCTGTGACTAGAAGAGCCATCTGGAGATTGGTGTCTGATTTAGAATATAGATATTACAAATACAGTTCATTGATAGTGCTGCTCAGTGAGAGCAATGAGTGATGCTTCTAACATTTTGAGTTTTCAATTCATCTCAGCTCTCCAGTGTGCTTTAACGGAAATCCCACAAATAGGTGGCTTTGACAAAGGTATGCCTAACTTCTACATTTAGGAAGCTAGAAGTCCACATTCAGAGAGCAGCAACACTAAGGGAAGGTCGTTTCTCTGTCAGCTCTGGAGGAAGGTCCTTGTCTCTTCCACTTTCGCTCCCTGGTTCCTGAGAGATCCCTGGTTGTCTTCCCATCTGTCCTACCCGTGTCTGCTTCTTCTGCCCATGGCTTAATCTCTTTTATATTTCTGAAGAGACTGACTTCAGTACATTTTACACTGCACTTGCCTCAGTAGCACAGCAAAGAGAATCCGTTTCCAAATCCGATTAAACCACAAACATAGATGTTAGAATGGAGAACACATATTGCTGAGGGATACATTTCAATCTGTAACATTCCAGCCTCTTACTCTCGTACACATATATACACACATACACACTCACATTTGCATCCTCATAACCACACTTGTGTATGCATATACCCATTACAAAGCGCCCACACACTCACAAACACTCACAGGGTCACATCCACACTCACAAACACACCCTCGCAAACACAAAGTCACTCACACACGTGTTCACACAATCACGTACTGAACTCACATACCAGTAGCTTCAAGAACACCAAAATAACAGCCTCCAGATGCTGCCTGCGGCCGGCCGGCAACTCCTCAGATTTCTATTGTAGGGTCAGCGTGATCGACACAAAATTTAATACCTGATGCCAACACTCCTCCCAGGCTTAGATGAGGCCTGCGGGCGAGTTCCCTGCAGAACTTCTGATGGGCGTTTCTGGGGGTAAATTGGTAGCAGACGATGAGGACAGTGGCCAGCAAAGGATCTAGTAACAGGATGCCAAGCTGAAGTGTGATGACCAAAAGTGCGCTCATGCCAGGGCCGCCAGGAATACAAGAGTGTGTGGTGCAGAGTGTGGTAGTGGAGCAGGAGCAGCGGCTGAATTGAGGTGCATTCGCTCTCAGAGGATACTCGGGGCAGAGGTGCACGCTGCTTCAATGTTCGGCTTTAACTCGGAAGGAAGATGGCTTCGTTACACTTGAATTTTGCTGATCTCTTTACCCCCAGTGGCCTCTTTGCTCTATTCTTAAGACAGTTGCAACAGCTTCTAATGCTTAGGATATATGCCTTAAGGGAGTCAAGCAAAACCAAACAGACACTGCTAGTGAGTCCATTCTGGCTCACAGCAACCCTCTAGGACTGCCGTCTGTGAGTTTCCCTGGCTGTGACTCTTTGAAGGAGCAGCAAGCGTTGTCTTCCTCTCAAGGAACGGCGGAACTGGTGTTTGCAATGCTGACCCAGCAGAGACAGCCCAGCGCATTCCCCTACACCAGCAGGCTCCTAAAGCAGGCAGAGGGAACGGTAAGGAGGGCCTGCCAGTGACAAGGCTTGAGGAATATTTATGCTTTCTAATTAATCCTTTAAGCCAGTGATTATAGGCCTACCTTCACCACCACAACCCATTGGCACTCTGAAACATCCTCTTAGATGGGATAGGGTTTCCCAAAGATGCCCTGAATTCCACTGACTTGACAGGGAAATCCCTCGGAGGAGAACCCAACTTTGGGTGTGCAACTAGCGGGAAAAAATTCTCACAACCTCCCAGAAACAAAAACTATCAATATTATCTGGACTTAGATCACAATGATTCCTGTACATGGCTTCTAATTAGTCAATGAATGAGTCAGCAATATATAGATTACTGGCATAATTACCTGGCATATATAACACACCTTCTATTTATGTAGCTAGTTGTGTCTAATGAAGGTGGGTGGTCACAGACTAGTTAATATGTTTGCAGCAGAGGGCAAAAGAAGATGCTTCCTCAACTCTAACCCCTGTCTCATGTCAGGACAGAGCCAGACTCTACTACGTCCAAGTGCATACATATTCCTTTTCCAGTAATAAAGCAAAAAATGTTTGTTTTACACAGAACAGATTGATATTTTATCTTGCAATATACCCTTCAAAAATTACACTGAGGTTGCATAAAGAGAGAAAAAAATTACCCATTTCTGGCCAGTCTCATATGCCAGCAGTGAGCTTGCGAAGTCAAGAGAAGCTACCAACCTGTTAGAAAAGAGAACTTTTTTTCCTATGGGAACTTTGCTTTTATTATAAGCTGACATCTGGACTAATTTGCTAATGAATACTTTCTAACCTTGAAAGAGAAAAATAAACTAAAGTCATATCTTGGGACTCACCTGACGTCCTAATTTTTATCTCGACACAAACCTACACCGAAGGTTAAATTATAATATCGGTTTTCTTTGATCTTGCTATATCAGTTGGATGGTGAGTCAGTTCTCCATGTTAAATTTATGGTATCATCATAATAAAAATAGTGTAGCAGTTTTATTCGATTATCTAGGACTTTCTCAAAGAACTAAACCAATGCCAAATGGGTAATCCAAAACACCAAAGTGTTTTATTAGTTGTTAATTGTTAACATATCAATCACAATAAAATGTGCTGTAGGAAAAATTACAAGACAATAGAATAAAGTAGCAATTCATTGTAGAATTCATTTTAAATAGCTTGGTAGGGAACCAACTACAATGACTGAAATATAAGAGACACACACAGGTGGATGAACAACAGAAATGTGGGTGAAGGAACACAGCGGATGGTGTAAGATATGAAAAGAGAGGGGAGGGGAGAGAGGGCAAAAAGAAGAACTGATACCAAGGGCTCAAGCAGAAAGAAAATGTTTTGAAAATGATGATGGCAACATATGAACAAATGTGCTTGGTACAGTTGATGTGTGGATTATTATTAGATCTCCCAATAAGTGATTTTTTAATTAAAAATTAAACTAAAATAAACAGCATGGTAAATCTGTATAACAACTAAAAACATAAAATCATTCACAGCATACAGTTCTGATGTGGTTTTTGGTTAGTCAATCTTGTTGGGTTTTTTTTTTAATATTCCCAAAGCATATGCTACTGACCATTATTAGATAGACTTATGTCCCCCTAAATGAGGTGGTGTAAATTCTGGCCACTCTGTCTGTGGTTATGGCCCCATTTGGGTCATTTGTCACTGTTATATTATTGTGGTAAGAGGTGTGTAGGGTCTATCTTGAGTCAATCACTATGGAGACACGAAAGACTTTAACAAGCTATCGAGAGGAGTGGAGATGGAATCAGACAGGTGTCGAGACACGAAGAACCCCAAGAAAGAAGGAGGGGAAGCTGAAGAAGCAAGGACCTTCCCCGAGGGCTGGCAAAGCCCGTCCTTCCCTAGAGCCAGTGCTTTACATGTGAACGTATAGCCTCCTAAACTGTGAGAAAATAAGTCCTTGTTAGTTCATCCAGCCGTTGCAGCAGCACTAGATAGCAAAGACAACCACACGAGACAAGAGGGCCCTGTGCATAGGAAACCACATGGTAAGTAAGCACTGGTGGAAAGGTGGTGCCTTGCAGCTACAGCAGCTGACTTTTTTTTAATATATAACTTCACAAGGAGAAGGAAATCAAGATCACCTTCCCTAAACTGACCTCTAAGCTGACCTCTAAACTGACCTCTATGCTGATCCCAAAGCAGAGGCCAGACATAGCTTGTCTCTCCAACCTTTTTTACCAAACATTCTGCCCAGGGTTCTCCCAACTTCCCCGCTGAGTTCAGTAACACTGTAGTGTCCACACAGAACTCACAGATAACCCACTTATGGGATTTATTAGGGAAGTAAAAAGTTATCATTCAGGTTCAGAAAAGGCACAGGATCCAGTTCTTCAATGAGAACAGCCACTTCTGCAGCTATGGTTCTGTGAACAACGTGCCCACAGGCTGCCTTCTCTCTGGCCCTCTGACCCCAACCTCTTGGTCACCTTGGACCATGTCACCACCTACCCTGCATAAGCAAGTACTGCAAAGCTTTTTAGCTCCATCAGTAAGAGCCCAGAGGCACCCCCTCTGTCAGCAAGCCTCAACTCAAAGATGCTGAGCTCTGATGCTCTGTGGACCAGAAGCTCGTGGTGCTATGTCTTCTGGTTCCCCTGCCTTTGCCGCTAATTTTCTATTCCCGCCTCTTGTATCTCACCGTCTCTGGTGCTTCCTATCTCTAGGAGGGTCTCTGAGTAGGGACTCAGAATCTAAATGGCATGCTGCACTCCCGTCTCTTCTGGATAGTACTCAGGTCCCCTCAAGCAGGCCCTCAGATGGCTCCTTTGAAGCCACCATCCTTCTGTTGGCTCTCCCAGCACTTGGTTGGCATGCCCTTGCCCTGAAAGGATGGCACACATCTTCTTTCTAGGACAAGCAAGTTGTTTGACTCCTGCTGTAGGCCTTAAGCACCTTATTTGCAAAGTCCCACCTAATCTTTTTGTGGGGGTCAGAAAACTATAGCTGGAAAAATCCTATGAAAGCAAACCCACCACACCACAGTTTGCATTTCAATTAAAACCAGATCTCTTAACAACTTGACACATCTGAGCCCCCCCCCCCGCGCCCCCACCCACCATCCATCCGGAGACAACTTCTCAGCCTCTCCCATTCATGGTCCACATAAGCATATCTATTCTTAGACTCTGAAATATGCGCCTTAAGTGTCAAGAAAAGAATTACTGCCTGTCACAGCTGCTGCCTGGTGGGGAGTATTTTGTGTGGTCCGTGAGCAGATCTTTCCTGCCCGCCTTCCCAGCTGGGCACCAGTGAGTGGGAGAAGGTGCATCCCAAGCTTATCACCCCTCTTTGTGCCCCTCGCGCTGAACTGGAGAGAATTAGAGAGCCAGGCTGCACTGAGTGGTACAGAGGCCAGTTTGTTCCCACTGAGCCAACGAGCATCTAAAGAGGAAGCACACAGTCGTCCCTCTCAGGCTGCCTGGAAAGAAAAGAAGACAAGACAGAGACCGTGAAATAAATGCGCACTTCTTTGAAAGCCTCTGCACCAGGAGATAATTGTATTTGAATCA
Source organism: Tenrec ecaudatus (assembly GCF_050624435.1). Classification (NCBI taxonomy): domain Eukaryota; kingdom Metazoa; phylum Chordata; class Mammalia; order Afrosoricida; family Tenrecidae; genus Tenrec; species Tenrec ecaudatus. The sequence continues at coordinate 98,313,238 of NC_134531.1, forward strand.
AAATTGCATAAGTTTGGAGCTATGGGAATTTGCAAAATGTTTAGTAGAAGCAAGGAGCAAAGAAACAATTCAAAATAATCAATTTTTATTCATTTGTGATTAACTTGAGATATAGTCATCTGATGATCCCAAAGCTATTAAAAGGATGAGGAGACATTTTTCAATACATACAGTTTTATATATAATCTTATATTTCTACACCACATTGTGATTTAATTTAAATAGCTATGGCTTGCTAAAAACTATTTATATTAAAGTTCATCACCTTCAAAATCAATCAGATGTAAAAGAGAAGACTGATGATGAAGCACAAGAATTTTCATTTGGCTAAAAAAAAGCTAAATTTTTGTTCCCAAGCACCACTACTGCCGCCTTACTTACAATTTGAGGATTGTGAATCACACTTATCCTGACTTGGCTTTCAAGTATAGCTTAGAAAGTGCCACACAACCCAAGCCCTCTTATTTCTAACTACTTGAAGGATGCAACCATTATTTATATTTTTTGCATTAAAGTATCTAAAATTAAAAAGGCTAAAATGCAGTTTATGTAAATTTGAAAGAGAAAAATGCCTTGCAATTTTTCTTAATTCCTATGTTTATGTTTGGCTCCGCATTTCAAAAGATGGTGCAAACCAGTTCATCCATTTCCAGTTGAGAGGAATCAAAATATAACAGATTACTATAACGATAATAAAAATGGCCTTAGAGTTAAAAAACAGTCTTGGAAGGAAAGTTTTCTTAACTCAATTAGTTGATTGAGTTTGCCTGAGTAGCTGAAAACTCACTTTGTTTTTGTTGGAATACATGAATTATTTTAAAAATATAATAACTTTGGCTTTTATTATTAGATGGAATGACACACGGCAGGTTCAAGCTCTTCATCTTTTCTCCTTCCTTTCAGGGTAAACATTTATCTAGATCGCCTGCACCTGTGTTCACAGCCAAGCTGTGGTCAGAGAGTTGCTGGGTAGAACTCATTTCACGACGGCAGCTGTGAAAGTGTCCATCGTGCGAACACTGCGAGTGTCGGGCAATCTGATAGCCCTACACCAAGAGCCTTTCTCTGATGTCTGTGCAAGGAAATTCAACTGCAACAAAGTGACACTCTCTATTGTGTGAAATCAGAGATGTGATTTTAAAAGAACTCTTAAATCTCAACACTTCCCATGGTTTCACTGGGGTTCCTATTTGATTCTCGAAATCTTTTTTGAAAGCACTTAAAGCGCTAAAGTCTCGACAACAGTAGCAAAGGGATTCCTCTCGATGATCAATAAAACAGAAATCATTTTATAAAACCATGTTTTGATTTCATTTTGCATAAGAAAATATGATCTCCCAACCCCAAAACACTTAAAATTGCTCCATGACTTTGGCCATTCAGTTGGTTACATTTTGTTTACTTATTGACTCTTGCCAATTATGAGGGAAGTATGCCATTTAGCCATTCTGGTTTTATGGGCATTTTTGGTCAAATGTGGAGGGTAGAGGTAAATCAGATTATTCATTCCATAACAAGAACTAGAGTATAGGCAGCTTTCTTCTGCGTTTCTTTGAACACTTAGTTTGACTCTGCCTTGAGCAAGCATCATGCAGTAAAACAGAAAGGAGACTACAGAGAGTCATTGTCCTTACTTTGAATCTAAAGAGATGCCAATATACAGCTGGCACATTGAACTAATAGGCAAGAGAATGGAGCTCAGGGCTGTGTTTGTTAGTGCCTCTCTATATTTCCCAAAAGCCTGCACGTGACTCTGATAAAGAAACGGTCTATGGCAACCAAACAAAGAGGGTAGTCTTTGTAGTTCATGTTTGAACTTCCACTCTTCAGAACAAAGCAAACAGTGGTATCCAGCTGTTGACTTATTCCAACCACGAAACACCATCTTATCATATACCTCTGTGCATATCTGAAACTATACTATATAAACCATTGTAATATGAGAGCGATCAGGTTTCAATTGCATCAGAATCAGGGAATACAGAGGTAGGTCTGCCAAGGCGACTTAAATTAGGCTCCCTTCTCATTAGGAATGATTAATAGTGTCTTTTATTTCATGAACCCATTGTCTGCGACTATTTATGTTATAATATGTGCATCTGGTTATGAGTAACAGACAGGATTGCAAAACTGTGGAAAACCACTCTATAGGATTGCAGTCTACTCTCATCCATCATTTTACACACACAATCTCCAAAAATGGTGACCCCAGAGAGAACCGCGAGGGTTTCCCTAGTCAAGGCACCTACCCCCATAACTATAGCATATTACACGGAACAGAGCTTCAGAGTTTGACTAACCCACGGCAAGGTTAAAGCCCTCTGCACATAAAGGGGAGTACTTTTGAATATGGGATTATTTTTAATCACATAAGAAGTCACTTGGGAAAAAATGGTCCTAGAAAATATAAGAAGGCATGAAAATCCTCCCCAAACTTGCAGATGCTTCTTCGGGTCTGTTTCATCACAGTGACATGCTGCATAAGTGGTTGTGTAGATCATTTCTCTCCGTAGCTAATATTTTATGGCCATCTTTCCACCACAATAAATATTCTTTTGTAATATGGTTCTTCAAACGCTACACATTCCATCATATGAATGCAAAATCTTTGTTTAACTACTTTTTAATTTTAGACTTTTCTCTCTCTTCCCTTTTTTTTTTGATATTATGAGTAAAACTGCACTGTCCCTATCTTGCTTTTTGAGAACAATGCTTTAGAAATCTGTGTGCAGGTTTAAGTAAAATACTAAAGTTTTTAAGGTCATATTGCCTTTTAAAAAGTTTAGGCTGGGTCGATTTATAATCCTAGTATAGTACTTTTTAAGTAGAATAGTTTCTAGAAATCTCTATGAATATTTTAAGAAACTTGTTAAATTAATTCAGTTCTGAGGTCTACTTATATATCATCTCATCAACAAGAACCCTGACAATAGCTCTCAAGTCCATTCCAGTACAAAGTCAAACTGCCCCACAGGTTGACCTGCTCTGCTCTTCCCTGGAGGACATCACCAGTCCTACCTCCCATGGGGCCATGGGTGTCAAACTGCCTGCCCTGGGGTTAGCGGTCAAGCCTTCAATCATTGTACCACCACAGCTTCTTGAAAACCACATCTAGACCCATCCTTTCATTCTTAAATGAAGCGATAGAAAATCAAATTTCAATGTACAAATGTACCTATTCGCTCCATCTTCACCTTATTTGACTCAGTTCATTAAAGTCTTTACTGAAATTCCGTTTCATTGCTACCATGTCATCATGCTTCAACTTCTACACTGAAGACTACATAGGAAGGGGCTGCTCCTTCAATCTGTCTAAGCCAACGGAACTGGGCCAACTCTGTGCAGTTAGGCTGCACTCGCCTGTGTTCAGTTATTCAGCACAGAAGAGAATCAGGCAGGGGGGTCCTTGCTTTAGGAATGGGGTGTTGTCTCTCCAAACCTACCCCCTAGTCTGTGAGTGCTGTAAGCTGGCTGTGACCTGAATGGTGGCCAGCTTCTCACCCTCCCCGTTCCCCTTCTCCTCTTTAAGAAGAAAGAGTCAAAAATATAGTTTATGAGAAAGTGTCAAGGTGAGTGTGTTTGTCAAGCAGCCGTTGTGTCGTACACAAAAATCCCACACAACAGGCCCAGCCTTGTTTGCTTTTGTCCACAGAACACAGCCTTTGGTATAATCACTGTAGAATGAGATTTCTTTCTTTAAATGTATGAATCTCTCCCAAAGTGAACTGACCAAAAGAGAAACGTGGCAATGAAGTGGTAGAGGAAGGCTGAGAGTGTGCATTCATTCACCAATACATGCATACCCATATGCATATTTGAAGAGCTATAATGGTTAAACATGAAAGAAAATGATAGTTGACTAAATGGTTAGGAACTTTAAAACATAGAATGCAGTATTTGCAATTTTTTTATAATCTTGAACTCAATTATTTCATTGTTAATAAATACTATATTTTCCCCAACACTTTGGTTAAAACCCAAACCAAACTCACTGCCATTGAGTCAAAGCTGACTCATAGTGACCTCTGGTAGGTTTCCAAGATGCTAGCTGTTGATGAGGGTAGGAAGCCCAGTCTTTCCTCCATGGAGCTGCTGGTGTGGTTTCAAACTATAGACCATGCGGATCACAGACCAACGCATAACCACTGCACTGCCAGGGTCCTGAAAGGTGGTCCCTTTGAAATCCACCCAGAGAGGCACTGGAAGAAAGACGTGGCGATCAAACTTCTGAAGGATCACAGTGCCGAACCCAGAACCCATGAGGCGCCAAGTCAGAATCCCAGTTGGCACTGAATTACTTTGGTTTGGGAGTTTAGTATGATAACAGAGACATTCAGATTTACAAAAACCAGCATCTTATTTTTAAACCAATGATCCATATTTCTGTGTGAGCCCCTGCATCTTTCCAAAAAATACTTATGTCTCTTTGCCTTACGTTTCAGTCACAATCCAATCTCCTCATCTGTTTATTAGCTGTGGCTAAATTATAACCCTATTTAGCCAGGCAAAGAAAATAGATTTTGCAAGCATCTAACAAAGGCTTAGCTAACTTTTTATCTAAAATTTTAACGATATGCACAATATTGGGATTTTTCAGCAGCAGCATTTTAACCCTCACAATCAGTTAGTATTGAACTTTTATGCTATTCTTGTTTGTAAACCCCAAAGGGCTGTATGAGTGCACAGTCTCACACACTAGGGAAAATTAAGGTCAACTATTGACATGCAAGTATGCATTTGAGCAGTGAATACCTGCCCCAATGAGGAAGTGACAGGCACAAATAAATAAATAAACAAAAGCCAGTAGTTGTCTCAGATTCCACCTCTTTTAATGATAAATCTGTCTCAGGAAAGAAAATGTACAAACACACACACACACACACACACACACATATATATACTTACCACTGCACCTGGGAATCTGAGGCACTTTATAGCCTAAAGCAATATTCCCCAGTACTTAAAATGAAAAATGCCCCATAAGAAAGCCAAGTGTTTCCATTTTGTTGTTGCCATGGTAGTGGTAGTGATTGGTTTCTATTAGACCCCAGGTGCAGAGAGTCAACATAATCATGTTCAATTCAGAGTTTCAGATCATCACTTATCTGAACACCACCCATCTCATTTATTTATTCTCTATTATTCCATTTTCCTCCTCATAATAGGTAACGATGGGGTCCCCAGTGGCTCTGGTGGCTAAGGTCGTGGGTGTTAGTCAACCCACCAACTTGAACCCAGTAACTCCACTAAAGCAAACAACACCCAAAATCCTCCTGACTAAACAGATACATAGCGTCATGATAAATGGAGAGGAAAATGAAACTTGAAGGACTTCATTTGACTTAGATCCACAACCTACACTTAAGCAACCAAAAAAAAAGATACCATCAAATCATATATTGCATTGGGCAGACCCTGCACAAAACATCTTCAAAGCACTGAAAAGCAAGAATGTTATTTGGACGATGATATGGCTGCCCCAAGCTGTGGTGTTTTCAATCATCTCGCATGCTTGTCAAGTTGGGCAACAAGTAAGGAAGACAAAGAAGCATGTAGGCGTTGAGTTGTCGAGCTAGAGAAGAATAGTCAAAGTACCACAGGCTCCCCCACCCCCAAAATAAAAACAAACAAATAAATCTGTATTGGAAAAATTAAGCAAGAATGCTCCTTATAATTGAGGATGGCAAGGCTTTACCTCATGTAGTTTGGACATGTTACCAGAGACACCAGTCCCTGAAAATGGACATCATGCTTGGTAAAGTGGAGGGTCGCCAAGAAGAGGAAGCGCCTCACTGAGATGGGTTGGCCTGGTAGCTGAAACAATGGGCTCAAACATAACAATTGTGAAGATGCACAGGACCAGGAATTGCTTGTGCTGCTGTACGAGGGTGGTTGGAACCAACTTGAGGCACTTAACAACAAAAGTCACTTTGTGAAATAAAGATGTGGCAGGCTGCTTGCATAAAGATTTACAGTCTTGAAAGCCCAGTGATTCAGCTCTCCGTCCTAAGCTTTGAACTACACAGCAATGGTTTGGGTTGGGGCTTAGGCTAGGTGGGCACTCTAAGAGTGTTTAATATCAAAAAGAGCTACAAAACACTTGTGCAAAAATAGAATGAAAAGTTAATGGGACTTTTCCATCAATTCTTCCAGTCTTCCTCACATATCATTGATTTCCAAGGGTCCTTTCCAGCCTGTTACTTTCCAAGATTAAATCACAGTTCTACTCCATCCTCAGATTTCTTCCAGTTCTCTCACCTTCTTCCAGAAGTTTGCCAAATCCCAGTAACAATGACAGCTGTTTGCAGAACGTGTTTGTGCTTGGAATGGGGTCAGAAATAATTAGAACAGAATTTTCTTAGTAAGCCATGTTTTTCAATGCATCAATTCACTCAAAAGACCACCTTTCCATAGGTTTTAAAGCTAAAGAAGATAGTTTTATGAGATGAATTATAACTGGGGACAAGCCTGGGATGTATTGGCCAATGTGATCCAGAGGGCAAGAGTCAATCAAAACAGTGTATCTGCTTGGCCAGTTCAATTCAAAGCAGAAAGGTTAGCTCAGGCGCTTGTGGTGACTGTTTCATTTGGATTCCCAAGGGGATCTTGATACTTCTTGAAACACACAAAGCAATTCCATGGGGACAATTATTTAGAAATTTTATTAAAATGTTAAATTGATTTAGAGAGAAGAGGCCAGGAAAACTGGTAACAAGCACTTTTTGTCACCACCATAGCCATGCACCTGCTCATTCTTCAAGGGTACCAAGAGCTGTCCTAAGAGCAGTGCACCGGGAAACCTCACCCCATTCGGGCCAGAGCCTGGGTATTTCACTGTCAGGCATCTTCCTGTTCCCTGAACTCAAAAAGCTTTCCTGAGGAACACAACTTGAATCCCTTAATGATGCCAAAACTGTCATTTTGACATGGTAAAAATCAAAGAACCAAAAATTCTTCTGAGAAGGTTCGAGATCATCTCCAGAAAGGTATATACATAGATGAAGAATATCTCAGGAAATAATATCTTCACAATTTTGTCTTTCTAATTATTAAAAATTCAGGATTTAGGAAACATTATTTTGCTTATTGATGAGAACACTTTGAGATGGAGAGTCTTACTGAATGATTTATAATGTCTTGGTAACTTTTCTGAAAAGAAAATAAAATTTTCTATTTTAAAATAAAAACATTTATTTAAAGTTTTTAAATAAAGAAAATAAAATGTGATTCTGATCCATTTTTCAAGTTTACCAATAAGTAATTCACACATAGCACAATTCATAGTTTAATCGTATATAAAAGAGTCATGCAATCGTTACCATGATCAATGTCACAGCTCATCATCTTATTTCCCTTGGACCTCTTTTAAACTTGACCAGCTTTTAATATTTTCTGTTTTCTTTCCAATTGAGTTTTTTCTCTATTTTATTTTGTCATCATTATTGGGGGTTTTATTGTGTTTTGCTTTTCATTTTTGTTTTGTATATTTTTCTGTATAAGAAATCCAGAACAGGTAGATTTTTTTAAGACCGTAACTGGATTAGAAGCTTCCTAGGGGTATATCAGCAGTGGTTGGGGGACATTGGGAGCTAACAGTGAGCACAAGGAAGAATAAAATGATATTTTGATTGAATAAAGGTTTATGTGATTTCATAACAACCCTTTTTGGACTTCATATAGTGAATAACAGCATGGTCCGTCTGCCTGATGCTGCCAGGCAGATCAAACAAGGCTGTAGGCAGCATCACATAAAATCGCATGATAAGGTAACGAACCCTGGTCAAGATGCTCACTCGGGTCACCTCCAGGTCACTTGTCCACGCAAGCGGCATTTTGAGATTCAGTTCAGTGCCGCCCCCAGGTACTCGTTAACTGAAGCAAACCCGAAGATTTCCTCAGGAGAGAGTCCTAGGAATGTACCTGATTCCAGCAGTGTGCTCAGGCTTCCACGACAGAAAGCAACAGGTTCTAAACAGAGTAGGCACACAGGCTCTGGGAGTGGCTCCCAAAGATGTGGGAATGGCCTGGCTGGTCTCAGTCCCATTCACATTCCTCCTCGTTAGGACCCAAGGATCCTAAAAGCGAAAGGAAATTATGCCTACTTAATAGTATTAATCACTTTTTCTTAAGGAGATCAAGATACTCTAGGTCCTGGTCCAAGATCTGTGAAGAATCAAAGGCAGAGTTGTTTTATGATTATGTGCGGTGATGAAGCAAGACGGTGCCCAAAGCAGTTCTTAACGTAGGTGCTCTGGCTTTCTGGTCTTTTCCCACAACCACAATCCCACATCAGCACATGCAGTTTCATAGCCCCATAACATGGCCTACGCTATATAATTAGAATCAAAGGATCAGGAGACTGGAGGTTGCATTTGATTTGTTGTTGTTGTTCGTTACCATGGCATCAGCTGCTTCTCATGGCAACCATGCATATAACAGGACAAAATGACACCCGTGGCTTGAGTCCCTCGTGGAGGTCACTGTGAATTTTGAGTGACTTTCCACCTAGAGGGTCACCTTCCTGCCCTGTAGCAGACCACCTTCTGCTGTGATCCATTAAGGTTTGCAGTGATGCGTTTCCAGTAGGAGAGGGTCAGGTCTTCCGTCCTGAAACCTTCCATATAGATGAAATGTCAGAGGCTGAGCTGGGAGAATCACAGCAGCACGACAGCCACCAAAAAGCCACAAACTGGCAGACGGACAATGGAATATAGCATAGTTCATGTCTATCATGTCTTCACCTAACAAAGAAAAAATCCCTTTTGTTCAGAGAATTGTGATGGATATTCCTGCAACACTTCAGAAATCCACTTTACAGTGCTATTTTAGACCAGAGTTGGCCCTCAGCCTGGTGTGTTAGGACCAAGGAACAATGAAGGAAGATGTTGGACAATGTAAGACATGACAAAAATAATAATTTATAAATTATTAAGGGTTCATGGGGGAGGAGGCAGAGGGAAGGGGAGGGGAAAAATGAGGAGCTGATACCAGATGTTTTGAGAATGATGATGGCAACATATGTACAAATGTGCTTGACACAATGGATGGATGTATGGATTGTGATAAGCATTGTACATGCCCCCAATAAAATGATTTTAAAACAAGAATGAGGAAAAGGCTCAGCTTTTGATGTGATTGAACATTGAAATGTTATGATATGCCAATTATAATTATACCAATAAAATTTGGTTAAAATAATTTTAACAAAGGAACAAACAAAAGACGGACCTTCCCAGGACCCCTAATAATAATGGCTCTAGAAAACTAAAACAATGTGATAAGTCCAATTGTACACCTAAATAATGGTATAAAAATAAATTACAAACAAATCAATTCTGACTCCGGGTGACCCCATATGCTGAGCATCTTTCAAAAATGGATACCCATTTTCTTTCAAGGCACTGGGGGTGGGCTCAAACCACCAAGCTCTTGGTTAGTAGTCAAACTTTTGCTGTTTGCACCACCCAGAACTCTTGCTACCACACGAATGTTCTAAGAAGGGGGAACAGCTTGGAGCTTCTGGTTCCCAATCCCATCCACTTTTATGATGGCACCGTGACACCTGTTAACAAGTGCGTCACAAACCACTCCACCAAGGCACACTTATTACTGTTGTCGATCATGGTCTAAAATGGCCAGCCGATTTTATTCCAAGTATGTTACAGGGAAATCGCCAGGAGACCGAGTCTCTGATGTGCACATGCCTTCCATTAAAGTTTCTTGCTTTGACAGAAGGAAATGAATTTACGAGGGCATGTAATTTCTTGCATTCCTTTAAACTTTCTTGTTTTCAGAATTAGAAAATTGTCATCTAAACTAGATCCACATTCAGGCAAAGGCAAAATCACTCTATGTAACTGTGTATAAGCCGAGGTTTTTAGCACATTTTTAATGCAGTTTTTGAAGTGAAATTAGGTGCCTCGGCTGATATTCAGGTCGGCTTATGCTTGAGTACATATGGGTATCTATTCATTCCCCAGCCATGATTAGAACATGGATCTTCAGGAGCCCTCCCCCACTATTTTCAGCAAGTTAGTAACTGAAAGAGTGCGTTCTTGTAACCATTCCTTCAAGTCACGCTCCAAGACGCAATGGCCGTGTTCATGCAGAGTCAATCATAACAGTGCAGCATTATGGAAAACTTCCCCAAAGGAGAAGGTAGTGATCCTATTAAAGTTGGACATTGCAATAGATATGAAAATAGACTTTCCTGTGATAATGAATTTTTTAAATGACTAATGGGTATTTTAAGTATAGAGTTTTTTTCTTTTGTTTTTGCCTGATTTGTATTAAAATTTTCTTAAAATTTTTTGAAGTCTCTATATTTTATGAACCAAAACATAATGCTGGTAAACGCACGGCCCTGGAGAACTCCAGCCTGAAGCCCCTCTCAGAGAAAAGCCTGACTATTGACAATTTAGTAGATCTGGTTTTCAAATAGTTGAGCTTTTAAAGGAGACGGGTAATCTATCATAATGGATCATTAACTTCACTTAAAGCAGACATTTATGGTTCTGGTTTTATGACATCATTGTGATCTTTACTTTGGGTATTGTCATTCTGTGATCAGAGCATGAAAATGGGGCAGAGATAAGTGACAAAAAGCTTAGTTGCCAGTTAGCTGGAGTTTTAAAGCTATTTGCTATTAGATTTTTAATACTAACATAAAATGGAAGCCATTATCTGTCACTGTCAAAGAACTGTGGGCTGTGGATTCACACAATTAAAGTAACTTCTAATTATATGAGATTGAAATTGCTTTCTCCATAATCCATTTCAAAGGATTCATCCACTTTGCTTTCATTATCTTTACACTTGCGCATTCTTTCTGAAAGAAGAGCCATGGACAGAGCTGGGATGCTGGGTGGATCAACCCAGTGATCTCCACAAAGAAAAAAATAAAAGATGACGGTGCCAGCATTATCTCAACACACTGGACTTATGGGGATGAATCAATACAAGTTCGAGCCTTTCTCTTCCTCAGAAGGCAATGTACATTAGCATGTACATTTTCTTTTTTTTTTTTAACAATTTATTGGGGCTGATACAATTCTTTTCACAGTTCATACATATACATACATCAATTGTATAAAGCACATCTGTACAGTCTTTGCCCTAATCATTTTTTTCTCTTTTCTTCTTTTACATTTTATTAGGGACTCCAACAACTCTTACCACAATCCATACATATACATACATCAATTGTATAAAGCACATCCATACATTCCCTGCCCCAATCATTCTCAAGGCATTTGCTCTCCACTTAAGCCCCTTGCATCAGGTCCTCTTTTTTTTCCCCCCTCCCTCCCCTTTCCCCCCTCCCTCATATGCCCTTGGTAATTTATACCTCGTTATTTTGTCATATCTTGCCCTATTCGGGGTCTCCCTTCCCCCCTTCTCTATTGCGTTCTTTCCTTTAAATTGTTATTCATAGATGACCTGCGCATTCAATCCAAAAATATTTATAAGAATTTACAATAGACAGATTATTATTCTAGAATTGTGTTTCTCAAACTACAGACTCAAGAACACATGCAACTGAATCACTCGAAGTAATTCCGTGCTTATTACTTCCCTTTTTTCTCAGTGGAGGCTTATGTTTCCCTCTGTTGACTTCCAGGCTAAAAAGACTAAGAAGAGAATTCTACTGATCTACTTCTGAACATGAACCAATGAAGATTCTCTGGACCACAGTCAGACTGGCAGCAGCCTAACATGGAGATGGGGCAGAACTGGACACCATTTTGCCATGGAGTCTCCATGAGTGAGGGTGTAACCTGATAGCCACTCACCAACCCTACCACAACAAATGTGACCCCAAGTATCTGAATTTTCAAAAACTTTCCAAATTTATTTTGAGGACATCAATAATAAGATTTGGTTTCTATCATCAACGCCTAATAAAAATCAGAACACAAATAGGAAACAACTTGTGGTCAATAAAATCTGAACAATGGTGTGTGTCACTGTGATCTCTTTTGTAAAATGGTTATTCTGAAAGTAATCTCTTTTGTAAATATGAACACTAACTAGTGTCAAGGTGTTGGAGATTGAAGAAATCCCAAATGCCCAACTCTTCCAAGATGCTAGTCTCCTCCATTTCCACCCCTTTCCCATCCCCTTCTCCTCCTTTCAATATATTCCTGCACATTTCTGGGCTTGGTGAATATTTGCAGTGTCTCCCAAAACTCACAAACGTTTCGGGAAATGTCTCACACGTCATTAGCGCTGTTTAGTCCAAAACCTGAAGGTCACGTAGGGCTAACCCAGATCTTGGTCCAGAGAACCTGCTCCACACCTGACTCCTGTAGGAGATGCAACTACACCCGCTGCTTCTCCTTGGTCTCCTTTTATTTACAGCCGATGGCACAGCAGGGAAACCTGCTCACAATTACAGGCAAATGCCATCAGTAGCTTCCTCTACCTTTTTATCAGAAAGGTTGTTTGGTCAGGATTACATTGACTATCAATGGTGCAATCAAATGTAATCTCATCTCAATCCCTGGTCTGTATTTTATTGATGCTCATATGACCAGGACCTCTAGCAGGAAGTTTCTAGTAGCCATTGGCCTCCTACTAGTCTTAATCAGCCAGGCTGTCTCCCAGACCACTCCAGAAGCAGCTTTTCTCCTTTCAGGTGTAGCGTATCACTCCTTAAATTGATCACAAGTAACAATGACCAGGACAACCCTGAAACTAAGGGTGGCTGAATTCACCTCTTGCATCAATTACATCCTACTCATTAACAAACAGTGACCCCCAAAACGGAACTATAGCCACAGGCGTATGACATACAGAATTATACGGGATTATGGTTGGAAAGACCTTATTAATTGATATTAACTCTATTAACTCAGTCACTTCCAGAATGAAGCACTTAAGTGATAGTGTCTGTTCTCTGCTTTTATCTTACTTTGATATCTTGTTGGTGTTAGAGGCTGTCAAATTGGTTGTAACTCTTAGCAATGAAATGGATGGACACAGTGGCCGGAACAACAAGCTCAAACATAACAATTGTGAGGACGACACTGGATTGGGCAGTGTTTCATTCTGTTGCAACCACCGTGTCAATCCATTTCACAGTGTATCTTCTCCTTCTTTCCCACTGACATTCTACTCGACCAAGCAGCTGTCTTTTTGGAAGGACCCGTTTCCTCTTGATTCTGGATCCAAAGTGGATGAGCAGAACACTCATCACGCTCACTCTTATAAGGGGCATGCTGGGTGTACTTCTTCCAAGACATATTTGTTCGTCTGTCAGTCCACGGTAATGCTGATATTCTTTCTTGCGTGTTGTTGTTAGGTGCCATCAGGGGGCCAGATATTCGTTGCCAATGCCAAATTCTTCTCAGATCTTCCATATGCATTGTCCAGTTTCACAGGCATAAAAAGCAATTGCAAATTCCCGTGGTTTCAGAGGCTCTGGTGCTGCCTGAGCCAAAGGTTCCTGTGATCAAGGAACAGGTACCCAGACTGAGAACTGCCTGGCGGTCCGCACTGTGGGACCGAGGCCCTGGTACCCAAGGGTCTGCCAGCAGGAGGAAGTGCATAGCCCAGAAGCTATAGCCGGCTGTCCCCAGAAGGCCCTGGGCCAGGTCACAGGAGACTTTCTGGGTAGACAGATAGGAAAGTAGCCTAGCACTTCCCCGGAGGTCCAGCCCCCAGTCCCCTCTTCATCAATAAGGTGTCTGCACAGCAGCTCCTGTGGGCACGGGTGGGGGTGCTGGGGGTCAGGCCATGCTCAGTCCTGGGCACTGGAGAGGGCCTTCCTGGATGTCCGTGCTAAGTGCTGGTCTCTGGCCGGTGCTGAGAGGAAAGGGGGGTGAGGGTGGCGGGGGGGGACAAGAGGAGCATTCTCACTAAGTGTGTTCTTTTTCCGTGTTGTGGTGTCAGCTCTACATCTTATCCAAAGTGACAGCTTTGATGTGAATGTCCTGTTTATTTGCAAGGAATGATGATCTATGTTCCCTTTGTAAATGAGAGAGAATATTGTAAATCTTTTTATGAAATCATGTAAAGATGTACATTGTATTTTTGGAACATGTTATAGATCATGAATATATTGTTTAATAAATAAAGTATTTTTTGGAACAAAAAAAAAAATTCCCGTGGTTTGCAAGGTCAGATGCCTCAGTCCTTCACACTTTGAAGGTTCATGCAGCAGATTTGCTGGAGGTCATATGTCATTGATTGCTTGACTGTTCTTTCCATAGCATTGATTATGGATCCAATAAATGAAATCCTACCTCCCAGTCATGTGTCAGCACATATAGGTAATCCTTGTTTTGCACACTTAAGTTATCAAGTTTTAAATTAAATAACACTGGTCCCCCAACAATATGACTCACGTTTTATTTACCACAGTATATCAAAATTCTTCACAAAGTTCACCAAAAATGGTCAACTATCTTTCCATTTCACTTTTCCATGAACTTTTTGAAAACCATTTTATTACCTGTGAGTTATTGTGTAGAGTACAAATTTTGTTACTAGACCTTTAGATACAAACCATAAAGAAATAACAGATATCCATTATGACCAGTGATCAAATACATCATTCCTTTCAAATTCCTGTTCCCTGTCCCTCATCCAGTTTATGCACCGACAGCTTAGTGCAGGTGTGTAGCTTCTTTGTCTCTCATTCATAAGCCAGGTGACATTGTACAAATGTGGTTAAATGAAAGTAGGAGATAGTCAATCAAAATGAAAGTACAGTAAAAAATAAAAAGTGTTAATGCTGGAAATAAAACCTGAATCAAACTACATGGAATTACAGAAGAAATAGTTGACCAGGGAATGTGGACACTAGAACTATTAGAGAAATTTTAGATTCAGAGTTGCTCAGTGAAGGTAAATCTGAAAATAGAAATGATGAAAGAGGTTATTTTTAAAAAGATCAAGATGTGACCAGGGAAGTGAGGCCGGCACTAACCTCACATTAAAGGAACTTGTGGCAGTTTGGGACTGTGTCAACTAGGCACTCCTGGTTAGGGGGAAATCAGACTTGCCGTCACGTTGCAGCCTGATGACACCTCCTTGATTTCATCAGAGCAAGGCAAACAGAAATCTCTCTCTCTCTCTCTCTCTCTCTCTCTCTCTCTCTCTCTCTCTCTCTCTCTCTCTCTCTCTCTCTCTCTTTTTCCCCCTCCACCTTCCTGCCTGCTGGAACTCTGCCTGTCTCAAGGGTTGGTGCCATCTGGGCCACCTAGACCTTAAAACTACCAGTGACTGGCCATGTACCCACCGACCTTGGATCCCTGCAACTCTGCACCCACCAACCTATGATCTTCCTGGTTCCAGATTCAACTTTTTGTATCACCAGCACGTGGATGTGTGAGTATGAAAAAGGATTTTGAGTATGAAGAAGGACTTGTGGACTCGCCTCAGACTTGTGGACTTAAGTTGGACTGGGCTATGATGCTGTCATAATAAATTGCTTCTCCATTTAAAGCTCTTTCTTATACATATATGAATGCCACTAGATTTTTTTCTCTAGAAAATACAACCTAACACATATTTCATGGCATTGCTCCAAATACAAAAATGTTAAAACAAATCCAAATATGTCAAGGCATAGAGAAGATGGTTATTCCACATAGTAAATTATACTACAAAAATATAAGTACTGTTCAGGCAACTCTGCATATGATTTTTTACAAATAAATATTTATTTCTCAAAGTAGCTAGTACCTTTAATTGCAGTGTAGTAAATAAATGTTAGTTTTTTTCATTTTCTTATATAGTGGTAACGAAAAGGAAGACGTTCGTAATGTTTGGCAGAATATTTTACAGGCCATGGAACAATCTTAAATGTTCTCACTCATTAGGATTATTTATTTGCACAGGTTTTAGGTAGTTGGTCACTTTTACAGGCCCACCCTACTTTGTAAATCAGAATTATCTCTCCTGAGAAACTCGGCATAGGCTCATATTGCCTATTCTCAGTAGAGGAGGGCCAGTAGAAAAAGTTCTAGCTTCTGAATCTTAGATACTCATCTTAGAAACTTGTCTGTATTCTTTTATGCAGTTATATAATTCTGATTTAAAATGTCATTATTTTATGGAGATCAATTTGTTAAATAGGAAACTTGCATATGACGTTCATTTAATTCCTTTCAAAATTTTCTATTGTGGCCACCAGATTGTTTACCAGTTATTTCTTTGTAATAAGAGAAGTAAGATTGGATTATTCTAACTGAAAAATTAGAAAATTGGGTAAATAAATAACACAGCATGCATGCATTTTGATTCTTGCATCTACTTAAAAGAATCTTGTTGAAGAATATTAAAATGAGCCCCTAATAAAATGTTAAAAAAAGTAAACAAAAAAATGATGTGGAAGATTTTCAGATCTATCAGTAGGTGGGAAAAGCAGAGAATGGTTTTAAATGTGGTTGTAAATATGTGACACAAGAAGTTTTCAAAAGCAAGGACGTTACTTTGAAGACTAAGATGTGCCTGATTGAATTGATACTTTCAATTGTCGTGTATGCATGCAAAAGTTTTGCATTAAATAAGGAACAAAATATAATGCATTTGAACTATGGTGTTGGCAATATTTTCAATATTTTTATTGAAAATATCATGGACTGCCAATAAAAGGAAGCAAATCTGTCTTGGAAGAAGTACAACCAGAATGCCCCTCAGAAGCAAGAATGTCAAACTTCATCTGACATACTTTGGACATGTTATCAGGAAAATCCAGTCTCTAGAGAAAAGCACCCTGCTTGGTCAAGTGCAGGGACAGCAGAAAAGGGAAGGCGCTCAGGAGATGGACTGACACCGTGGCTGCAGCAGCGTTCTCAAACATATGTGCAACTGTGAGGACGGCACCACACTCGGCCGTGTTCCGTCTGCTCGAACTCTACGGCACCTGACAACAAATCATTGCAATCAACAATAGACTCAAAATCTGAGCGTAGTTTTCTTTGAGCGGAAAGATTATGAGAATCTTTTAATCTGTCCTCTTTGTGTTCTGAATTGTCTGCAACAACTATGCGACAATTTTGTAGAATGGCTATTTTCACAAAACCTCTGACCTTTTTGCACTTACTTACTCTTCTGGTGAAGTCACTTTCTTGTTACTTTGATTTCTAATTTAAAAGAACATGAATGCATTAAAAAACATGATGTGTTTTCTAAATTTCCGCCTTCCCCATTTACTTTCCTTCCTAGTCCTGACTCAGAATACTTTTTATTTTTTGTTAGGGAATTTTAATAGTGAACACACACACACACACACAAGAGCTGGCCACTTCAAGACATTCCAAGTACAAAAGCTCGAATTTGCTATCCCCTATTTATGTAGGAGCCCTAGTGGTGGAGTGGTCTGCTCATTAGCTCCTCCGGGGAAAGATGAAGTTTTCTACTCCTGTAAAGCGTTGCAGTCTCAGAACCCCACAGGGTCCATTCTACCCTGTCCTACAGACTTGCTATGAGGCCGAATTGACTCGATGGCAGTGAGTTTGGTTTGTAGCTTTTCATATGCCCAGTCTAATAGGATGTCTCACCCAAACATTGCTGATAGATTGAAGAAAGCATCTGTGCAATGCAGATAGCCTTGTCCATATCTGCTTAGCTAAAGATAGTTGACAAAATCCTCATGATTAAATAAATCAGTAAAGCGGAACCAATGCACAGATGTTTACAATCTTGCTGCACATAGGCAGAATCTCTCAGGAAAACAGTGCATACTAAACTCTCTGTCACATTTGCATACTTTCATAAACAAGGAAACAGCTGATGTTTCCTGAACATTTACTACAGACCAAATGATTTGCTTACCATTTACATTCATTTTAAGAACACTAATGGGATACTCCTGTTTTCACTCTAGAAGCTAGGGAATTGCAGCGGAGATATGTTGAGTGATAGACATCAAGGCCATAATATTATTACCCACTTAATGAGCAAAAGCATCAGTTTCATCTCTATGTAATCATTGAGAATCATAAAGGAGCCCTGGTGGAGCTATGGGTAAGCATTGGACTGCTGCTAACCATGAGGTGCACAGTTCAAACTTAGCAGCCAATCCTTGGGAGAAGGTCTCAGGAATCCTACATAAGGTCACTGTGAGTCCAAATTGGCCTGGCTAAGGCTTTGGGTTTTCATTTGCTAACAAAACATGACATGATAACTTAAGCCCACACCAAACTCACTGCCATCAAGCCGATTCCAACTCATAGCGCCCCTATCGGCGTCGGATAGAACTGCCCCTTTAGCTTTCTGAGCCTGTAGACAGCCATGCCTTTCTTCCTTGGAATGGCTGATAGTTCGAATTGCTTTCATTGCAGTTAGGAGGCCAATGCTTAACCACTAAATACCACCGGAAACATGATGAATAGTAATAGTAAGCAAACAAGTGACTATAGGTGGAGATACATTCTTAAAAACCTCACATAAATTTATTTAATTCATTAAACTCTTACACAATTGCCAATTGCTTACAAAAACAGTACAGATTTTATTTAAAGCATGAACTTTTCAGAACTGCTTTTTAAAGTAATTTCGGGTAAAATTAGACAAGAAATAATGAAAAGCAGTAAGGGTCGAGGAGGTAAAATAACTTTTAGCTTTACCAAATAAGGAATTGTTTTTAATGGGCCAACCTATTTTATGTGAGAAAATCCAAACTGGCAGGCTGCTGCCCTTTTAGAAGTCTGTGTATCTTCTACCGCCTCTAAAAGCAAATAAAATTCTGTCGTGGTTGATGGTTCTGACTGAAGACATTATTCCTTAACTTCCACAAACTGCCATTTTGCTCAGCTCTGTTCTTGCTACAGTGGCTTAAGTCCCCCATCCCCACCCTTTTTATTTCCACCTTGGCCTTCCATCTCTGACCTTTCAAGTCTTCCTGAAATCAAATTGCCAAATCCTGTTTTCTCCTTACAGAGCATCTCCTAATCCTCCTAATGTAATTTAGACTGACAGGGCTGAGCTACAATTTTCAATAATACATCTGCAGATGAAACGGAGGGTGGCCCGAGGGGCACTCCACACAGGTTTCCTATGGAAAAGCCATGCCAGAGAGCACCCCCCATCCCTGGATATTGGCGCCACAATTGCTCCCCATTTGCGGTCACTGCTTGCTCCTGGTTTCTAGTGCTGGGTACTCTGGTTTCGGACCAGATGGATGCAGATTATGTTTATTAATAATAATATCTAGTATTTATAGAGTGCTTATTATGTGTCAGGCACAAGGTCACGTGATTTTATGACATTATATGATTTATCTGATTAAGTTACACATCTATGTGCATTCAGTGGGATTAGTGGGATTATTTCATGGCCCATAGAGTGATTAAGAGCAAAAATGACGGTTTATTCTCCTATCCTCCTTGTTCTCTCATTCAAAAAACTTTTTGAAGCCTGTCCTGAGTGCTATCCAGTGCACTCAGCACACTTTCCACCTTGTCAAGACACATTCTCTTCAGGAAGGTATGCAGAAATCAATTCTAAAATTTTAAGGTATTTTAAAATATAAAGTATTTAAGGAATATGTTGAAACCAACAGCAATGATCAATACACAATCCCACCCACACACCCCCAGGGGGACAAACAAAAGAAGCATGGTGAAGGGAGATGGTTGGTGTAGATAGAAAAATAATAATAATTTATAATTTATCAAGGTTCACAAGAGTCAGAGGGTGGAAGAAGGGGGGAAAAGAGGAGCTGATACCAAGGACTCAAATAGAAAGTAAATGTTTTAAAAATGATGATGGCAACATATATATAAACATGCTTGGATTGATATACGAATTATAATAAAAGCTGTAAGAGCCCCCAGTTTAAAAAGAATGAAAAAAGAGGTACATTGAATTGAAGGAGTGGACAATATCTTAATCTGCCAAAAAAAATAGCTAAAAGAATTATTGACCTTTTTGCCTGCGTATTAGAACTATGCAACGAGGCCAGCTGCTGAGAAACACACTGCCCGTCTATGCATGAGTTTCTCCCGGACAGGTGAGGTCTGGAGACTGTTATGACCTTGGCCTTCCTTATTGCAGTGCTATCTAGAGAGAATGATTACAGGGGAAGAAACTGGCTGAGAAATTCTGAAAGCCACTAGGAAATCAAGATCGTACTGCAAGACATATCAGATTGACCAGCTACATGATTTATGGGGCCAGTGCAACCTTTTTATTCAAAGCCACTAAGAATTCCAAGACATCAACAGTTGAGCTTTAATCAAATACAGAAACCTTCTGAGTGGGGATGCCTGTACTATTATTGCCAGGCCACATGCTCCTGAAACCAATCCTACCATATTAAGTAGTTAATACACGGCACTGCAAGCATGTGCCCCACAAATCTGCATGTGAGCACATCCCCCAACTTGCCAAATGGTCTGAGACCTTCATAGAAACTCCAGGTAGAATTGTGCATTGTTAATATATGAAGATGCCTGATTCTTCACTAACTTTTAATTCACTTAAAATTTTTATTTTTTCACATATAGAAAAGTGGGGTTCACAATTTTGAGTCAGTAACTGGATTTGAATTTTTATTTCATTTAAATTAACTTCTCCCAATGTTCTTTGATGAAAAACTTACACTTCATTTTTCTCTAAATCTCTTGCAGAATGAAAATAAGACATTTTAGAAACCAAAGAGTACGTCATTTTCAAAACTCAATTTAAAACTTTAATATTTCAAAACTTAATTTAAAATTTTAATCAGTTGTTCTCTGCATTTTTACCTACTTTGAAGCACTATCCTTAGCACAGAAATTTTGCTGGAGGAGGTTTGAAAGTTTATTTGCTGACACGTTGCTAATTCTGCCTACCAATGTTGCTCTATTTGGCACAAAATAGAAAATTGCACAATATTATTCCTTTTTAACTCAAATTCTTGTTATATAAGCTTAGTGCACATCTGTCTGCTTTGGCAGGACATCTCTTTTAGAGAATGCCAATTACTGAAATGACCTTAAAAAGGAGTGTTTGAGTGCTCTCTGAATGTTCATTTCCATGAAGGGGGTGGAGGTCTAGGCTTCTAGACCAGGATAACACCTTAACATAGGACATGTCATGGGACATCCCCTCACAGAGGGGTCACAGGGAAGGGATGAGTCAAACAGGACACAGTAACGTACTGATGTAACACACAATATCTCTCTGGTTCACTGCTTCCTCACCCCCAACTATCATGACCCCAGTGCTGCCTTTCACTGCGGGCTAGACCGGAGCATGTGCACAGGTACAGATAAGAGATAAGAGCTCACGGACTCCAAGAACGGGAATGGGAATAGCAATACCAGAAGGGAAAGTGGGGAGAGGAGGGGAGGAAGGGGGAACCAACCCCAATGATCAACACATGAACACACACACACACACACCCTCCAAGGGGATGAACAACAGAAGCCATGGGGGAAGGTAGACAGCAGTCAATATAAGATATAAAAATAATAATAATTTATAATTTATCAAGGGGTCACAAGGGTAGGGAAGAGGAGCTGATACCAAGGACTCAATGGAAAGTAAATGTCTAGAAAACAATGATGGCAACACATGTACAAATATGCTTGATACGGTTGATGTATGGATTGTTGTAAGAGTTGTAAGACCCTCCAATGAAACAATCTTTTAATTAAAGTTTTAAATAATAAATATATATTAAGTAGAGCGTGTCATAATATGCAGGTATTAAATAAAGAGAATGCAATTCAGCTCCAGAGGACCTTTTTTGGTTGTATTTTGCATGTTATTTATTTGTTTTTCAAGTTAGATTTTTTTATGTGTATGCAAAAATATAGGCAACCAGGATACACCATTTCAACCATATGCAGAAGATTAAAAGAATACACAGAGTCACTGTACCCAATATTCAACCATTTCAAATGGTAATATATGAGGAAGAACCAATGGTGCTTAAGGAAGGAGTGCAAGCTGCTGGGTAAGCATTGGCCAAAATCAAGGCCGCAGGAGTTGACAGAACGCTAAGTGAAATGTTGCAAAGAGCTGCTGAGCCATTGGAAGCAGTCACTCCTCGATTTGGAAGACGCCTCGTTGGTCAGTAGACTGAAATCGTCCATATTTGTATTCATTCCCAAGAAAAAGTGATGCAACACCATGCTCAACTTTTAGAACAATATCATTAATATAACATGCAGATAAATTTCTGCTGAAGAACAGGAAGCTGTCAGAAGTTCAGGCTGAATTCAGAAGGTGATACGGAATAAGGGCTATCATTGCTGGTGTCAGAGAATCGTGGCTCAAAGGAGAAAGTACTAGAAAGATGGCTACGTGTGCGTAATTGACTATGCAGAAGAATGCAGCTGTGTGGGTCTGAACAGCCCACGGACAGCCTTCAGAAGAATGGGAATTCCACAACACTTGCCTGTGCTCGTGTGGACCCTGTGCGTGGATCAAGGGCAGCTGTGCGAACAGAACAGAGGAACACTGCATGGTCCAAAATCAGCAAAGGTGTGTGTCAGTGTGGCATCCTCTTCTCATATGTATTCACTCTGTTTTCTGTGAACATATATAGAGAAGCTGCCTCCTATGAAGAAGAATGGAGTGCTGGGTTTGGAGGGAGGCTTATTAACAACCTGTGATATGCAGATGATGCGCCCTTGCTTTCTGAAAGTGAGGAAGACTGAAAGCCCTTGCTGAGAAAGAGCATCCGTATGGATGACAACTCAGTGTCAAGACAGCACCAATCCTCACCACTGTTCCAATGATAAATGGAGAGAAGATTGAAGTTGTCAAGGATTTTGTCTTGCTTGGATCCACAGTCAATGCTCCTGAAAGCGGCAGTCAAGAGATGCCTTGCACTGACTCAGTCAGCTGTGCACGACCTCTGGATTCATTTACCTAAAAAGGGAAAAACAACACAACATCAAGGGGGTGACCCCACTGGCAATGCACCTCTGAGATATACCCTAATATGAATAAGCACAAGCAAAATAGAACAGAATGTCCCTCACAGGATTGACAGAATAATATGTATCTGAATACAGCATGCAGGGCACTGACGTAGCAAAACCTTCTTTTCCAACCACTCTTGGCGCAGCTGTCTCATGCTTCCCCAGACTACATGTGTTTCCTGACTTAAGTCCTCAGGCTCCAAGTGTGTCAGAGGTAGAGCCCTGTTCACCCAGGGGAGTTCCTGCATGGGGTCTCACTGATGCAGCTTCTGGAGCATGCCATGTGCCCCAAAGTTCCAGGATTCTGTGTCCCACCATTCCACAGCACCCAGTCTGGGTTCCAGGGATACACACAGATGTCCAAGTTCAATGTTGCCCAGCCACTGCACACTACCAAAGACACTCCCTACCTAATGTCACCCAAAGTATCATCCGTTACTCCACCCCCACCTGGAGGTCAACCCTCCCTCCACTCCCCCCAACAGACATGCACCTATATTCCCCCAAATGTGACGGTGCCCTCTCCCTTTGAGAGGGTCGTCTCCCTGTCTGGGGGACCTCACCCCAGATCCACATCGCTACCACTCAGCAGACAGCATCACCCCCCTACCCACACACACCACCATTTGATCCCAGCTGTAAAGAAGTGCCCTCCAGTCAAGTGACCTATACTTACGGACCCGGAGTGGATGATGTGTGGTTAATTGAAACTGGTCCACCTCTTTATCAAGATGTTTCATACCATCACCGCCACCTCACCCCTAACCCCCAAAAGAGACTGGCTGGCCTGCAAGCTTGAGCTAGTACCCGTTCTGCTGCTTGTTCCTACCACAGTGGGCTCAGATAGTGTTAGTCACTTCGTGCTTAACTAACTTCACTCAGCACAATGTCTTCCAGATCCCTCCACCTCTTGAGGGGTTCCATGGGTCCATCTCTTTTTCAGGGGTGCATAGTATTTCCATTGTATATTGATATCCACCCTTAACTATTGATGGGAATCTAGGCCGTTTCCAACATTGTGCTATTGTGAACTGTTCTGTGATGAACATAGGGGGAAAAATGCCTGTTCGTGATCTCTTCTTATTTCTTTTGGGTTTATGTTCAGTAATGGTATTGCTGGATCATCTGCTAGTTCAATTGCCATCTGTCTTAACTATCACCATGTTGCCTTCCACAGTGGCGGTATGTATTTTCAAGTCCACCAGCAGTGGATAAGAGTTCCTATCTTACCACACCCTCTCCAACATTTGTTGTTCTCATTTTTTTTTTAAGTTGGGCTACAGTTATGGGCATTAGGTGGTATTTCATGGTTGTTTTGACTTGCATTTCCGAGCTGGCTAATTACCGGGAGCATTTCCTCATGTGTTTATTAAGCATTGGAGTGTCATATTTTATGAATCATTTGTTCAGGCAAGACCTCTTTAAAATGTTGAAAAGCAAGGATATTACTTTGAGGACTAAGATGAATCTGTCCAAGCCATGGTATTTTCTTTTTTTTTTAACATTTTATTAGGGACTCACACAACTCTTATCACAATCCATACATACATCATTTGTGTAAAGCACATCTGTACATTCTTTGCCCTCATCACTTTCAAAGCATTTGCTTTCCACTTAAGCCCTTTGCATCAGGTTCTCTCCCTCCCCACTCCCTACTCCCTCATGAGCCCTTGAAAATGTATAAATTATTATTTTGTCATATCTTGCCCTGTTTGACATCTCCCTTCACCCCCTTTTCTGTTGTCCGTCTCCCAGGGAGGAGGTCACATGTAGATCCTTGTAATCGGTTCCTTCTTTCCAACCCACACACCCTCTACCCTCCCAGTATCGCCCCTCACACCCCTGGTCCTGGAGGTATCATCCACCCTGGATTCCCTGTGCCTCCAGCTCCCATATGCACCAGTGTACATCCTCTGCTCTATCCAGACTTGCAAGGTAGAATTCAGATCATGGTTGTTGGGGGCGGGGGGGAGAGGAGCATTTAGGAACTGGAGGAAAGCTGTATTCTTCATGGGTGCTACATCACACCCTGACTGACTCATCTCCTCCCCTAGACCCCTCTGCAAGGGGATCCCCAGCGGCCGACAAATGGGCTTTGGTTTTCCACTCTGCACTTCCCCCTTCATTCACCAGGCAAGATTTTTTTTTCTGATTCTGCCTTATACTTGATCCCTTTTTCTATTGCCACATAAGCATGTGAAAGTTGGACATTGAACAAGGAAGATCAGAACTTATGCATGTGAACTATGGCGTTGGTGAAGAGAATTAGGAGTACCATGGACTGCCGAAAGAACAAACAAATCTATCTTAGAAGAAGTGCAACCAGACGCAAGGATGGTCCTAAGACGCAGGACGGCGAGACTTGATCTCACCTGCTCTGGACATATTATGAGATCACGTGTTCAACACCTTTCAGTCCCTCAGGGAGGATAGTACATTGATGAGCTGGGTCTGAGAGTGCCTGCAACACGGGCTCCAACATAAGAACAATTCTGAGGATGATCCAGGATCAGGAAATGTTCTTCTGTTGTGTGTGGGGCCACTGTGAGTCCGAGCCAAAGCTTCAATTCAGTGACATTCAAGTGAAACTACTGTTCTTGCTTGCTTCCCATGCTTCAACCTCCATTACCGTAACCTTACTGCCAACTGGGCTTCCCATTCAATCTTTCTAGGGCTGTTGGCACTGTTATCTCACATGACCAGTCCTTTTAAAGAGCACAAGGCTCAAAGTGGATCTATTTTACTAATTTTAAAAGACTATTTTCTTAGTTCAAAGATGGCACCAAAGGATAGTTCTGTTTAAGGTTTGAAATTTAAAGATTAAGAGAAAACCTTGTTTTAATTCTTTTCCACTAACCAGCTGGGTGACTGAGGGTCCAAAACAACTTCTTGAATTCCATTTTCTCACAGGAAAAGAAAGACTTTACATTTGATACTTGCTAAGACCTTCCCCCGGAGCAGTAGTGTTTTGGTGGCGTAATCCTTGTCTTCCATGTGAGCGGAGCAGCTTTTCCTCCCTCCCATTGCGCTCTCACAACATCCCAGCTAACAGGACCGCTCCCAACAAGGGAGCTTCCAGTCCTGATAGTTTACGTGACGCTTAGAAATATACCAATTCTGCTCATTTGTAAGGGGTGCAACTTGACATTTAATTTAGACAAAGAAATAAAGTGATTTTTTAAACATTGATTTATATTTTAAACTAAGTGCAACAGACAGGAAGGAGCATGAGTATGTCGCAAGCGTGTGTTTTGTGCTATCTTTTGTTCAAAAGAACCGTTTGAATAAATGCGAATCATTTGGGGTTATTTTCTTCCTTACTCAAGCATTTCAAACGTAACTCTCAACTGCTTGAAAGATGAGGAAGTGGGAGCTTTTCAGTAATTTATTTCAAAGTGTATTTATGAGTCCTGAGATTGTTTTACAATGGCCTTCAGATTGTGACGCAACAGTGTGCAATGGACTACTAACCAAAAGTTTGCGAGTTCAGACACGCCTGGGAGTGCCGTGGAAGAAAGGACTGATAGCCAATTTAATCTTTATTAAATTGCACCACACGTGGATTTTATGCCAGTAAAACTATTTACAAAAATACATCCAAGAGCATCGTATGACCCTCTCTCTGTTCGACTCTGGAACGTGTAAGGATCACCGTGAGCTAGCAGTGATTCAGTGGCATAGGTTTAACTTTTGTTTTAAAGATGTTCTGTAAATACATGGTTTGAATTTGACTTTTAAAACTACACATTTCATATTTTATACATCTTTATTCCAAAATGTTGTGTTTCTTCATTTAACATATATTATGGAATGTCACCATTGACTCCACATCAGCTCTCCAGCAATGGCTTTCACTCGAGAACTTGATATTCAGGAATGAACAGAAACAGCTCTCATGAACTTTACATTTTCATAGTAATGGCAAAAAAATAAGAAAAAGATAAAGGAACTAAGTAAGAAAATAAAATTACACAGTTGTGAAAAATGGCAAGGAGAGGCCTCTCCCTGACCTCCTCCAGCATGAGACAAAAGTCAGCCAAGCCTCCGCCCTCCTTCCTTCTGTACCCAGTCTGCCACCAACCATACCTCGCATGGCACTCGACTTCTCTGCGGGGTTCCATAAACAGCCACACAGAACTCACAGACAATCCGCACAATTAAGAGGGTTTATTAGGTAAAGTAACAAGTTCCCACAGTCCGGATCGGTTAACAATAGGATGTAGTCAGTCACTGGTCCTCGTCAACATGTCTCCTTGGCAGCAGCCCAGTTTCTCGCTGGTCCTCAGTCCCTCCGCCATGTGGACCCTTAGCGTCTGCGTCTGTGGGCCAGGGTGTCTGCCTGTTGCTCCGCCTCGGAGTCTTAGCCCTGATCTGTTCGGTCTCATCATCTCCTTCCCCCAGCCTGTAGTCTCATCCTGGTCACTCAGCGCTGCCCCGAGGTCCTGATGCCACGGCCTCTGCCTCTGGTCTCAGCCTGCCCCATTTTAGACCAAGATCTCAAACATGCTTCACTGGAGGCTCTTCTTCCTATGGTCTTATCTTCTCGGTTCCTCAGAATATTCTTATCCATGACTTTCATGTTGTTAGTGCCGTCTAGTCGGTTCCACCCTGACACTTTACCAAGCACAAAGTCCTTCTCCAGGGCTGCTCTCTCCTGACAACATGTCCAAAGTATGGAAGGC
This sequence comes from Tenrec ecaudatus, assembly GCF_050624435.1. Taxonomy (NCBI): domain Eukaryota; kingdom Metazoa; phylum Chordata; class Mammalia; order Afrosoricida; family Tenrecidae; genus Tenrec; species Tenrec ecaudatus. The sequence continues at coordinate 98,340,788 of NC_134531.1, forward strand.
AAAATCTTGCCATCCTGGACTCTAAGGAGTACTGAGGCCATACTTCCTCTAAAACAGATTAGTTTATCCTTTTAGCTGCCGATGATATTTTCCTTATTCTTCTCCAGCATGAAAATTCAAATGCATCTATAATTCTATACTAAAGTGGAGACTTAATCTCACCATTAACATAGCAGAAAACTCCTTCTAAAATGGTATTATTACCACAGGCATGAGGCCAGAATAGATATTATATCACATATGGGATTGTGGCCAGCGAGACCACATTAGTTGACTATATCAGTATGTTATTGATGATTGCTTTGGAGCTCAGTTTGACTCGTGGCAAGCCCACGAGTGCAGCAGAGCACAGCTCCTGCAGTTTCAAGGCAAAGACGTCTAGGAAGCACACTGTCAAGCCTGTCTCCCAAGGTACTTTTGGATGAGCTGGAACTACCAATGAGAAAGTTAGCAGCATTAAACCATTTGTACCCCACAGGGACCCTATAAAATACACACGGAAGCTTCAGAAAGTTCAAAGAAGATCAGAAGTTAAAAGATGGCAGGATTTTCCCATGAGATGGTTGAAACCTCCCTGTATTAGAAGCTTATAAAAATGATGCAGGAAAATTGAATAGACCCACGAAACATATCCAGAGGTCAGTGTAATGTATCTTGTTGCAGAATTTAAAAGATGGCAGAAGTTTCCCATGAAACGGTTGAAACCTCCTTGTATTTAGAAGCTTATAAAAATGATGCAGGAAAATGAAATAGACCCACAAAGCAAGAGTTCAGTGTAATGCATCTTGTTGTTTTCAGATGCCATCAGCTTGGCACCCACTCATACAAAACTAACTCTACTGGGTGCTGTGCCATCGCCTCCATGGCTGTTGGGCTTGAGCCGGCTGTTGCAGGCACGGTGTCGCTCCATCTTGTTAAGGATCTTCCTCTTCTGTGATGGCCTATCCTTTACCCAGCACTGTCTTCTCAAGGAAGACCTCTCTCCTGACAGCGTGCCCAAAGTATGTGAGACTATGTGTCTCCATCCTTCACGTCTAAGGAGCAATCTAGTTGTAGTGTCTCCAAGACGGATCTGCTCGGCCTTCTGATGGTCCCAGTACTTTCTGTTTTCTTCACCCGCATCACCATTCAATTGCGCGAAGTTTTCTTTGGTCCTCTTTATTCATTGCCCAGTTCTCAAATGCCTACAAGGCAATTGAAAATGCCCGGCTGGGGTCACTGATACCACAGTCCTGGCGATCTTTTTACTCCTTCACATTTTAAATAGATCACATGCGGTGATTAGTTCAACTCAATACATCATTTGATCCCTTGACTTCTATTTCCATGAGATTTAATTGTGGGTCCAAGGAAAACGAAATCCTTGACAACTTCAGTGGTGGTGGAGTGGGTTAAGCATTGAGCTGCTTAACAGGCAGATCTGCAACCGCTTATGGAGCTAGAGTAAAACAAGGTAGAATAGGTTTATGTTGTATAAGGGAAGTAAATGAGTTAGGGAAGATAAATGAGTCGACAGCGCCTCCAGAGTCCCCTGGGGGAAATCCTAAGTAAACCAGCTGCGCCCCCAGAACCTGTCCCCCAAGGTTCTGGGAGTTTATTATCTTAACTTCAGCTCATCCTCCTGCTCTTCTTTCTCCCACCTGCTTTTCCCTCCCGCGCGTCTTTGCTGAAGGTGGTTGCTGCTCTTAGTGGGTCAGGCCTAGCAGAGGGCTGGGAATCCAATGGCCCAGATGCACCATTCTGCTTCAGCTGCCTCTGTCACCACCATATTGGATCTTCCACAACCACCTGGCTTGAACCCAGCCTTCCTCAGTTCAGTGATGCACATCCAGACATTTTTAGTATTATTAAGGTACTGTTACATTGAGGTATTTCACTGTATATGAAAGTGTTTCTTTAATATGTTTTGCTTTTATATTCAAAGATATACCATATATTAAGACAAACTATTTTTTCTAAGACAAACTTTTGACGAACTGACATTAGATAGGAACCTTATCCACCTGTGCTGATATACATGCAAATTCCCCTTAAAGAGAGACTTCCGACCAGCTGGGACGGCCTATACTTATAATGTTATACAGCAGTAACAACTGGTGAGTGTAGGTAACCGTATGGGGATATCCATTGGACTATCATCTGTCCAACATTGCATTGCTGTAGACTTGGAATTTTTCAAATAAGAAAGGTTAGGGAAACAAAAGAAAGAAAAAGACCAGTGCCATTGAAATAAATTGTCTGCATAATCCTACTTCTACAGTCGATCCCCATTGAAGGGATGTGTGACCATCTGCTCACCACTCAGTTTGATCACCAGCATTTGGAAAGTCAGAAAGCATAAGTCGCGGCCGGGTGCCTGTAGACCAATGACTTCGCCTTATCAAACTTCAGCCTAGAGACCTTCATGGCCCTAATTCAGCTTTCTAAAAAATGCCTGAACAAAAAGGTTAACCTTTCTCCAGGGGCAGCACAAGGAATTTAGCACTGAAGGAATGATGAACTGATATTTGCTCAGAATTGTTATGTTTATTTACTCACCCGGAAGGAAGAAAATATTTGCCCTTTGCAAAAAGATTCTTTGAATTCACAGGAGAACATGACTGATCCTGCAAATTTAGGGGAGTGGGCTGAGCTGGGGGGGTGAATGTAGAGGCAAAACAAATGATATCGTTTGGAATCCTAAATCATGGCCTCCAGGAACTATAGACTTTTGGCTTTATACCCACAAGGTTGGAGGACAAGATTTCAAATACAGTACAAGTCTCAACTGCCCAAGTTTCTGCATGAAGGAAACAAATGCTTACAATCTGACTGACTTTCAATTTTAACCTGCCCTGAGGTGATAAACCTTGCCCCAAGTGTCCCTGGCTGTCCTCCCAGCCTTTACCTAGGCTGTTAGTATTATCACAATCAGGAACCGAAGTGATACAAGAAGAAAATTAGAAGGCATTCCCCTCAGCTGTCTGTTCTTAGGCTGACAAAGAGTGATAGCATTGAACAATAGAAAAGAATCACTTTCCTCTCATCAGTGAAGCAAATCCTAAAATATGAAGATCAAGGACTGCTACAGAGATAACAAACACTAAAGAACTGCAAACCTCACAACAGCAGGTGGTATCAGTGGGGTTTGTCTTTTGAAAAAAAGGTGTCAGATCCTTTTACAACTATGTAAAACACTTCTAGTTCCCATGGTGATGCTGATAATACTTTGTCAATCATTGTGTTATCTACATCTACATGATTTCCTTTAAAAAGAAAAACCTTGAAAATTCTGAAGGTTAAATTTGTTTCTCCTCTAAATCACTTGGTTTCAATTGTACTTGTGAAAATTGAAGGGTTGATGCTTTGTGAGAAATACCAACCAATATTTCTTGCTGCTTTTAAGGCTCAGAGAAAGAAAAGAGGCTGTAAACTGTTAGTCTCTTCACAACAGCACAGACACTAATCAAAGTGCATGTCTTCAGAGTGGAAGAGAGTAAATAACTCATTAGTCTTCTGGGCTGGGCCCAGACCTTCACTTAGGAAATGCCACTCATTGCAGGCTTTTCCAATCTCCAGGATGGCAGTTTATTTGTCTGGTTCTTCCTTGATTAATTTGTTTCAAAGAAAAGGGCATTTTCTAATGAGATAGTGTAAAAACATTTCCGCAAGTCCAAGGCAGGCATCAACCACAAACTCTACCACTTCCCTTGACCAAAGACTGATTTTTATGATGTTAGATTCATCATCACCTGTGAATTCCGGAACTTATTTTGTGATTGGGAGACTTTCTGAGTTTTCTTTTCCTTTCTTGGGATGGAATCTTGCACTTCTTAGCTTTACTAGCATTAAGTATTGTCCCCCCAAAACCTATGCTATAAATTCTAAACTCTAGACCAATGGTTATCATCCCCCTGGGGGAGTTTCTGTCTTTGCTGTGCTAGTGGAGTTGGTATTAGTGTACAGTGTATTTGAGTCAATCTCTTTTTCTCTCCCTTCTTGATTGGGGGTTGAGTGAGAATTTATAGTTGAGTCCAACCCTTTTGAGATATAGGAGCAAGTAAATGAACTAGCCCAGCAGAGATAACGGGAGACTGACACACGCTACATCGAGATCGCCAAGGAACTAGGGAAAGGTCTTCCTGCTGACCTGGTGGAGACAAAGTCTTTCCCTAGAGTCAATTCCCAAATTCAGATGCTTGCCTCCTAGCTTGGGACAAAATTAATTTTGGCTTATTAAAACTGTCCACTTATTGTATTTCTATAATAGTGACACTAACAAAGAAAAAACTTAAAACCAAATGCAGTATCCTTGAGACAATTGTGACTCATGGCTACCCTAGAGACTATATTGTCAGAGAGACCAGAGCCAGGAGTAAGACATCATAATTGGTAAAGAAGAGAGGCAGTGGACACAAGGGAGGCTCGAAGCTAAATGGATTGGCACAGTGGCTGGTGAAGGTGCCACTGAACAAAGCCATGTCTCCTTGTAGAAACACGGTCACTGAGAATCGGAACCAACCGGATGCCACCTAGCAACAGCAGACTTGTCGTTGTGGGTCTCTCAGGCTGTAATGCTTCACAGGAGTGGAAAGCCTCGTCTTCTCCCGAGGATCAGCTGGTGGTTTGAACTGCTGGCTTGTGTTCAGCAGCCCTATTTATAACCCACTGCACTCCCATGGCTCCCCGATAACGAAGATGTTACGTTAAATACATCATTTTCCACCTGATGAAACAAAACAGTTGCATTTCCAGATACACAAACTATCAGACATTTTGTTAGACCTGTCATAAGGAGTAAAAGAACCCCCAAGGTAAATATATAAATCCTGCTGCCATTGAAAAGGAGGAATGCTGGTAGTGGGGTGGGATTAGAGTTGGGCTACCAAGGCCAGCACCTCTAAACCACCAGCTGCTCCTTGCAAGACAGATGAGGCTTTCCACTCCATAAAGACTCACAGTTTCAGAGACCCAGAGAGGCAGTTCCACTCTGTCCTATAGCGTCTCTTTGAATCAGAATTAACTTGTTGGCAGTGAGTTTGATTTTTTTGGCTTTTGAGTCATTGAGTGGATGGAACTTATAGCAACTCGACTATGTAGGATTTCTGAGGATCTTTAAAGTAGCAGACAGCCAAATATTTCTCTTACACAGCATCTGCTGGGTTTGAACTGCTGCTTTTTGACTAGCAGTCCAAAGCTTATCCAACAGTGCCACCAGAGCTCCTGAATATATTATTGTGACAGATTTTATGTTAACATACCTGGGCCAGAATCCTCCATAGTTTGGCAGTAAGATATTGTCGATAAATTGCAGGTCACAAACTGATGAAGGTCACAAACTGATGACATCTCCTTGGAAGTGTGCCCTATTTCAAATCTATAAATCAATGTTGTGATCTGGTTCTTCTTCCTTGTCTTCTTTCTGCTGGCCTAATTCCTGTGTGGTAGTTACATAACCTGTTGTCAACTTGAGCACTAAGAGTGAAGGGGTGGAGTTTAGCCTGTCAATCAGGTCGCAGCTTGATGACCTCGTTGGGAGGCACTAAGAAGAAAAATAACTCATCGGAGGTGGGACACACACTTACTCTGCAAGACATTCCTGTGGAGAAGACACGGAGCTAGCTACACTAGAGCCGTGGAGCTGAAGGAGCCATGGAGACCCCTGAGATACTTACAATGCCACTGGATCCACAAGACTTCCCACCCACTGGCCTGTATCTTCCTGCATTTGGCATCATTGCATGTGTTTCATTAGTCTAAAGAGGAATTTATAGATTGGTATCAGACATATGGGCTAATATTAGACTTATGAACTTGATCTGAACTGGGCTAGGATGTTTTCTCAATATTAAATTGTTCTTATATATAAAGTTCTTTCTATACACATATGAGTATATAAGAATTTGTTTCTCTAGTCTAGCCAGACTAGCACATCCTGCAATTGGTTTCTTGGAACTCGGGAATGGGGGCCAGAAATGTGGCCTACTGACCCTGGGAACTGTCGGCAGTCTGCTATATGGATGGTCTTGGATCCAGTGGACTGTGCCTCCACCAGCCTGTGGTCTTCCCAGACTTCATCATCCTGCCTCCTGGTTCATCTCCCAACTTCCTGATTTCCCAGAGCTGGCAGCTATGTAAGTCAGGATGGGCATCTCGCCCTTAGGCTTGAGCTGACCTGAGCCTGCTATTCTGCAACTGTGTAAGCTGCTTTCTCAATAAGATTTCTTAATTGACATAAACATTTTTATTATAGATATATGAATGTCACTAGTTTGATTTCTCCAGAAAACCCAGTCTAACACAATTATATGGAAACCTCTTTATTAAGTCTTAAACAAGACAAAGGCAAATCATCCAGGTGAGGGAAAACATCAACCTAAGACCATAAGGGTGTCCAAAGGATTTCCAGTCATGTGGTTAATAATAGAGTTAAGAAAAAAAAGTAAATCACAAAAACATGATTGGCAGCATATCCATTCATCATTGTCCTAGCTAGAACTAAGCACAAGAGCAAAAGCAATAATTGACATAGGCACACGACTTCAGATTAGAAAAACTCACAGGATTGGTACTGGGCTCACCTACCACTGGCTACTTGATGATGGGGCAGAACCTGACTCATACCCACCCTCCCCCCCCCCAGACCTATTGTTGTTAGGTGCCATTAACTCTGTTCTGACCCCTAGCAGTCCGATGCACAATAGAACAAGGCACTGCTCGACACTGCACCACCCTCACAAGTGTTCCTGTGTGTGAGCCACTGTAGCAGACAATGTGTCAATCCATTTCACTGAGGGCCTTCCTTTTTTACTACCTCTCCACTTTACCCAGCACGGTGTCCTTCTTCGGACCGGTCTCTCCTGGCAGTTAGTCCTCTAAAGAGCACTCTGACCACACATCTTCCCAGACAGCCCCCTTTAGCGTTCTATGGTACTTTCTATATTCTTCCCCAGAACCACAAGTCAAATGCATCAATTATTGTTTAGTCTTCCTTATTCAATGTGTAATTTCACATGAATACGAGGCAATTGAAAATGCCATGGCTTGGGTCAAGTTCACATTAGTCCTTAAAGTAATATCCTTGTTTTTCAATACGATGAAGAAGTCTTGTGAAGCAAATTTAATCCATGTGTCCTTTGAGCTCTTGCCTGCTGCCTCCTTGAGCATTGCTTGTGGACCCATGCAAGACGAAAGCTTGACAGCTTCAACCTTTCCTCGTTTTTCATGATGTTACTTATTGGTCCAGTTGTGAGGAGTTCGGTCTCCTTTACCTTGAGTCATAATCCATACTGAAGGCTCCATCCTTGGTACCTCAATTTCTACCAAGGACACACCCAGGCAAGTCCTGTGAGGGCAAGACTGCCCCTCCCTGCACTGGACAGGTGAGTTGCAATCCGCTTTTAAACACACTGTCTATGGCCAAAACCTTTTACCCTACCAGCAAAAAAGAATTTAAATTGAGAATAAATGAATGAATTGAGTGAAGACTCATAATAGAGTCATGGCTTCCACTCTAAACTGAAGCCTTCCATAAACCAAGAGCTTGGAATTTAAGCTCCAATACAGAGCCATTCCTTCAAAAGTCTAAATATACTTTTGTTATCTATGGCAATACTACTCTGAACTCACTCAGTTTCATCTGTTGTTGGTGGTGTTAGATGCTGTCAAATCAGTTCCAACCCATAATGGTCCTATGTACAGCAGAACAAAACACTACCCAGCCCTGTGTAATCCTCATAAGTGTTACATTTGAGCCCACTATTACAGTCACTGTGCAAATCCATCTCTCTGCCAAGGGTGCTTCTCTTTCTCACTGACTCAGACGATATTGACTTCCACACAGCACGAGGTAAACCTGTGTTGTTGGCATTTTTGCAGAGTTACATATTGTCTTCTTGATGGAAGACGCCCCCCCCCCACTCCCACCCCTTCTAATCTCATTGTTCATCAAGGCAGCATCAACTGTTCTAAGGGTTTTGAATAAACTGGAACTCATCCCCCAGACACTTCCACATTTACTGTGTGGCCCCAGATTGGGAGAATGTTCCTGAACAAATCATTGTTCTTCAGAATGAGGAATGAAATGGTAAGTATCTAACACTGGCTATGAACTACTTGAGAAAATCATTTTGGTACACCACAAAGAGAAGAAGATCCAGATAAATGAAATATCCTACAACCTATAAAGTTCCAACAGGAAACCTAATTTTCATTCAGAAGAATACCAAATAACTACTGCAGAACAAACAGGTTTCTGAATTGAAGAACCAAAGTAGGATAGATAGTATAGATGATATACATATGATATAGATGATATAGATATGATATAGATATATTCTGCTAAAAACAATGAACCCTTGCTTGAGACATTGGGAAGACAATTCTGATTAAATTCCTGATAAACCCATCCGACAGCTCTGCTATTCGCTTCATCCTACCTGGAAGATAGAATTCTTCCATGAGGTGTACTTATGTCTATATTTGTTGAGGGCATGAAGGAGACGGGGTGAGAATAATCTTATCTGAGATGTCATCAATTAATATGGCCCTTCTAGCTATAATCGCACATGTGATATATTATAAATCCTACTCTCTGTGCCTGTAAGTGTAATCCCATTTTGTAGGCAGATCTCAATTATGCCAATGAACAGGATTAAAGTGAAATATATTCTGAGTCTCCATCTTACTAGAGGGTATAAACCAGTGGTTCTCAACCTTCCTAATGCTGCGGCCCTTTATTACAGTTCCTCGTGTTGTGATGACCCCCTAACAATGTAATTATTTTCATTGCTGCTTCATCACTGTCGTTTTACTACCATTATGACTCGGGCGACCCCTATGAAAGGGTCGTTCAAACCCCAAAGGGGGTCCCCACAGGTTGAGAACCGCTGGTATAAACCAAGCCCTACATTTTGTGTTTCCTTGGGGATATGATCCGCTGAACACAAAAAGACAAACACCATGCCTCCATCAACGCCATTCCTCTGTGCATAAGAGCAGTCCTGGAAGCAGACCCAGATAATTCATGAGATAATCAAGAAAAAGAACTACAAACAGAGCCCATTTGAGATCCTTGCCTGAAGTGACAGCGGCATCAAAGATTATGCTGCTCTGCAAGCAGAGACTGAGGCAAGGTGATCACTAAGCCAAAAGGGGAGCAACCCTGGGACTATGAGACTGCCAGGCAGAGCAGAGGACGGCCTTCGTGGCCTACGGACACCAGAGATGATGGAACAACGTGACCTGGAGCCTGATGACCAGAGAGATTTAGATGCTGACAGAGACTTGGCTGCTAACTGAGGAAAGGCACTGATGTGGACAAAAGACCATATTCCTTGTGATTTATGATCCTGGCATGTGTTGACCTGCGAGCTTCCCTAGTAAGCTCCTTTAATTGTGAGTATTGTCTGAATTCTGGGTGGCCATTGCAGTGGATTATGGAATCCAGTAGAAAAGGAGAAGGTTGTGGGAAGAGATGTCAGAATAGGTAAAGAATGATGGAGGGTGCGGTGTGGTGTGGTTAGAGGTATGTCTGACTTTTGCCTTGTGGCACTCTGTCAGGGGAAGAATATAGATGACTCATGAATATAAATGATTTGCACTCAAGTAGAGCTTAGAAGGCGTTCAGCGAATGTGTTTGCAGTGCATGAGTGAACAAATGGTCTCATTATCAATCTTCTTGAAACTGAGGGATAAGAAAATACTTTCTTAAAAGTATAAAAACCCAAACAATGCTTAACTGTTCTCTTGAAACATGTTGCATCATTCCTAGCTTAACTTGACTCTGTCTCTCTGGCCAAGGGCAAACTGACTTTCAATGCTCTATAGAGGAAGTAGATTTGAGTGGTAAGAGAGTTAGCTTTGAGAGAAGCAAAGAAATTAATCCAAATTTACAACAGTGATGATGATACTAATAATATACGGCAATCTTCACGTGCTTCCTATGAGCCAGACACAAACCACAAAAACTTGTGATGAAGAAATTGAAGAAGTCTATCAATGACTCCAGTAGGAAATTGATCAAACATGAAATCAAAATGCATTGATACTCATTGGTGCTTGGAGAGCAAAAGTTGGAAACAAAACGGAAGGAACGGTAGCTGGAAAATCAGTACTCATAGAAATAGCAGTCAGGAGATCAGAAGATGTGTTGCCTTTGGTAAATCTGCTGCGCAAGATCTCTTTAGTGTTGAAGAGCAAGGATGTTACTTTGAGGAATGAATTGTACCTAACCCAAGCCATGGTATACTTTCTTGCATCGTGTGCATATGAAAGTTGGACATTGAATAAGGAATACTGTGGAAGAATTGGTGTATTTGAATTGTGGTGCTAGAGAAGAATATTGAACGTACTATGGACTTCTAAAAGGACAAACCATTCTGTGTTGAAATAAGTAAGGCCAGAGTACTTCTTAGAAGCAAGGATTACAAGACTTGGTCTTACATACTCTGGACATATTGTCAGAAGAGGCAAGTCCCTGAAGAAGGAGGTCATGTTTGGTAAAGTGGAGAGATGCTGAAAAAGAAGAAGAGGAGATAAATTGGCATAGTGGCTGCAACAAAGGGCTTAAAGCATAGGAACAATTGTGAGGATGGTGCATGATGGTGTGATGTTTTGTTCCATTGTGCATAGAGTCACTATTGGTTGACTCAACTCAACGCCAACTCAACACAACTCAACGCCACCTAGCAATATAAAAACAACATGAGCCAGCCACTATTCAAAATGGGTGACATGTTTTACATGACTTAAGTGCTAAATAAAAAACAACTAACAAAGGCTTTAGATGGGGGTGGGGTGGGTGGAAGAAAGAGACTAGTGTTAATAAAGGATAATAACCAAAGTTAAGCATGAACAGCTAGGTTTTGTGGCTGCTTAGCTGGGCCAGGATTCTCATTGGTTTGACAGTTAAGTCCAATGATAACCCATGATATGACCTCGTTATGGCTTCTTCTGTGAGCTGCCAAGCAGTTGTAAGATTATGTTAGAGCACAACCACTTTATTCAGATCCCAGTCCTGATGCAATTGAAAGGTTTCCTTAGGGGTCTGGTATATTTCCTATATAAATGGACACTGTGGGAAAGCTTGCCTGTTTTGTGTTGAGTGTGGACCTTGTATCTGGCTCTTGATTTCTGGTGCTTTGAACTTAAAACAACAGCCTACCATACTATCTGCCAATCCTTAGAGCCCTCAGGAGCTTGTCATTTGACCTGCTAACCTAGGATTCATCTGTGTCTGCAGCCTGATATCAGCCAATGGTATTCCTATTGATCTTGATTTCATTAGTTCCAGAAACTACAAACTAATAACATTGTGAGTCTCTCTCTCTCTCTCTCTCTCTCTCTCTCTCTCTCTCTCTCTCTCTCTCTCTCTCTCTCTCTCTCTCTCTCTCTCTCTCACACACACACACACACACACATATAAACACACATTTGTTGTTACAATTAGAGAAGACTTCAAAGTACTTGATTATTGTTGTTCTTAGGTACCATCATGTCAGCTCTAACTCACAGTGACTCATGATGTACAACAGAACAAAACACCGCATGTCTCTGTGCCATCATCAGAATCACTGCTATGTTTGAGCCCATTATTGCAGTCCCTAAAGCAATCCATCTCACTGAGTATCTTCCTTATTTTCATCGGCTCTTCTCTAGACTGATCCGTCTTGATACCATGTCTAAAATATATGAAACCTCCTTTTTTTCTAAGGATATTGGGGCTGTACTCTCTCCAACGCATATTTGTTTGTTCTTCTAGCAGGACATGACATGTTCAATACTCTACCAATATCATAATTCAAATGACTCAATGAATCCTGAAGCTTCTTCTCTAGATTTCCATTTTCACGGTACAGCTGTCACCTACATGTAAGGTGGTTACAAATACCTTGACTTGGGTCAGGCACCTTAGAGCTTAACGCTTGAGGAAATTTTGTGCAGCGAATTGATCCAGTGTGATACAGGATTTGACTTCTTGACTCTTGCTTTCAAGAGCATTGATGTGAATCCAAGTAAAATGAAATTCTTGACTTCAAATTTTTCTCCATTTATTATGTTGTTACTTATTGATACAGTTGTAAAGATTTAGTTTTTCTTTACACTGAGCTAAAAACCATACTGAAGTCTATAGTCTTGGATTTTCATTAGTAAGTGCTCATCAAGTCCTCTTGGCTTTCAACAAGCAAAGTGGTGTCATCTCCAGTCCTGATGCTACATTCTTCTTCACACATCCCAGCTTCTCAGGTTATTTACTCCATATCCAGATTGAATGGATTTGGTGAAAAGATGCAACCCTGTCACATGCTTTTACTTACTTTATACCATTCAGTACATCCCTGTGCTATCAAACAACTCCCTCTTGGTCCACGTCCAGGTTCTGCATGAACACAATTAAGTCTTCTGAAATTCTCATTCTTCAGCATGTTACGATCTATACAGTAGAAAACCTTTGCATAATCAATAAAATACAGGGACGTTTTCAAACTTCATTTGAAATCAGTTATACCCCATCCTCTTTTCAATCCAGCTTGAATTTCTGACAATTCCCTGTTGGTGTATTATTACAACTTATATTGTGAGTCATCTTCAGCAAATTTTTACTAGAACTTTCTCCATATTCTATTGGGTCACTTCTATTTAGGATGGCACATATATGGATTTTTACTAGAACTTTCTCCATATTCTATTGGGTCACTTCTATTTAGGATGGCACATATATGGATTTTTACTAGAACTTTCTCCATATTCTATTGGGTCACTTCTATTTAGGATGGCACATATATGGATTTTTACTAGAACTTTCTCCATATTCTATTGGGTCACTTCTATTTAGGATGGCACATATATGGATTTTTACTAGAACTTTCTCCATATTCTATTGGGTCACTTCTATTTAGGATGGCACATATATGGATTTTTACTAGAACTTTCTCCATATTCTATTGGGTCACTTCTATTTAGGATGGCACATATATGGATTTTTACTAGAACTTTCTCCATATTCTATTGGGTCACTTCTATTTAGGATGGCACATATATGGATTTTTACTAGAACTTTCTCCATATTCTATTGGGTCACTTCTATTTAGGATGGCACATATATGGATTTTTACTAGAACTTTCTCCATATTCTATTGGGTCACTTCTATTTAGGATGGCACATATATGGATTTTTACTAGAACTTTCTCCATATTCTATTGGGTCACTTCTATTTAGGATGGCACATATATGGATTTTTACTAGAACTTTCTCCATATTCTATTGGGTCACTTCTATTTAGGATGGCACATATATGGATTTTTACTAGAACTTTCTCCATATTCTATTGGGTCACTTCTATTTAGGATGGCACATATATGGATTTTTACTAGAACTTTCTCCATATTCTATTGGGTCACTTCTATTTAGGATGGCACATATATGGATTTTTACTAGAACTTTCTCCATATTCTATTGGGTCACTTCTATTTAGGATGGCACATATATGGATTTTTACTAGAACTTTCTCCATATTCTATTGGGTCACTTCTATTTAGGATGGCACATATATGGATTTTTACTAGAACTTTCTCCATATTCTATTGGGTCACTTCTATTTAGGATGGCACATATATGGATTTTTACTAGAACTTTCTCCATATTCTATTGGGTCACTTCTATTTAGGATGGCACATATATGGATTTTTACTAGAACTTTCTCCATATTCTATTGGGTCACTTCTATTTAGGATGGCACATATATGGATTTTTACTAGAACTTTCTCCATATTCTATTGGGTCACTTCTATTTAGGATGGCACATATATGGATTTTTACTAGAACTTTCTCCATATTCTATTGGGTCACTTCTATTTAGGATGGCACATATATGGATTTTTACTAGAACTTTCTCCATATTCTATTGGGTCACTTCTATTTAGGATGGCACATATATGGATTTTTACTAGTGGTTGGCCAATGAACATCCTGAAAGTTTTGCTTCATCTTATTATTAATATTGACTATTTTTGTTGTTGCCTAAACCTGTGAGTCCTTGTCCAATTTATTATCCAACTGAAATAAATCAGACACTATGAGCAAAAGAAACAAAAGGGATTTCATTGTCGGTGCAGATACAAAGCAGCATGTGGTCTCTTGACCAAAATACCATTTGCACCGTGAATTAGAGCACCTGAGTGCCTTATAGCCTCCGATTCCTTCCTGCCATTCTCGCCCTTCTAACCCATTTCTGTCCATCAACAGAGGTCCAGTTGGTAAGTCATATTCTCCCAGATGTCCTGTGAGAGTCTAAGACTTATATAAACCTCTTAGGTGATCAATATACAGTGTACTTAGGTAGAACAGTGGGTCGTATCATTATAGCTCCTCTTGATAACCCTTGAGACTGAGGTGAGTTGACAGATACTGGTATATGACTCTGCATGCTCGCAGATCTAAAGCATACTGCGAGAACACTTTTTTTCCCAAAAACTCTTGGGATGGAATGCTTCAATAAGAGAAGACTCAGAAAGCAGAGGGGTTGGCACAGAGTAAATGGGGGTGGAGGTAAGGGTGAAGGGGCAAGGTGAGGTAGAAAAGGGAATGTTCGTCTCAGGGTTGTAATATGAAGAGACAACTCTTCCCTGGTCATATGTGGAGGGCCTTCCAACCTGACTCATCTTCCTCCAGCACTCTATCAGATTGTTGTTCTGTTGTTATTCAAAAGATTAGCACTACTTCTAATTGTATTAGAAGTAGCAAGCCAGGTCATTATTCCTACTGTCTTAGACTGGAAGCTCCACTGACACCTGTTCACCAAGATTGACACAGCTGGTGTTTGAAATAATAGTAGCCTAGTATCCAGCATCACAGCCACTCACAAGCCATCACTGTATGACAAACAATTACATTAGTATGGCTCACAATCCTTGGCAGAAAGTAAATCCCTCGAATCAGGAGTGAAGAGACAAAGAAAGACATCCTGAGACAGTAGAGGAATACGCATCAATAGCAGGGAAGGAACACCAAATGGTGGTTTTCATTTGTGTAATCCCTGTGTCTAAACAGGGTCATATGTACAAGCACAGAGGATAAAACCAACACATCTTTATGGGAGATGCAATGGAATCCACAGCTCTATCTATCAAGCTACTTATCTACCATCTCTCACTAGAAGGAATCAACACAGCCAAGATCTTAGTTTGGATTTTTACTCTCCAAAGATATAAGAAAATCAATTTATATTCTTTAAAGCTACCGCTTTGCAGTACTTTGCACACTTCACATGCAGTCCACGGGAATGAGCATATACACATAGACGCTAGAGAGAGTGATTGATTGACTGATGACACATAGATAGATAAGCTTTTTTGCTACTCTATCAAGCTTCCAGTTCTAAAAAGACAGATATTTAGAAAGATAGACATTTTTGTGCCTGAGAAGAAATAGTCTTCTATCTAAATCTATTTCCTTTGGGGACACTCCGTTTGATTAGTCACATACTTCCTTATCCCATTACACTCATAAACTAGAGCAAAAAGATGAAGAATATTATATTTATGGGAGAAAAATCATTCACACACCTCTAATTGGTTAATCCTTTCCAAGTTGAACTGAAAAGGCACCTTTCCTTTCAGAATAAACATGCTAGAAACAAATGAATTGCCAGAACAGGTTTTCGTGTTTTGTTCTGTTTTAATCCCATTCCACATGGCTTGACTTCTGTTTGTCTTCCTGTCAACCTTCTACACTCACTTTGGCATTGCTCCTAATCAGCAAGCAGTGCTCCATAGGAATATCAGTCTACAAGTCAGTTAAAACAAACTTGGTGACCTGCCTTCCTCATGGGCTCCTTCATTTAACAGCAATTCACACTATTTAGAATCAACCAGACAAAAACAACCACACGATGCCGGGATTTGAAGGACCACTATTCAACTGCACATCCATTTATGATGGGGAACAGGTGTCTCCCTTCTCCTCCTTCCTTTGGATATGAAATGCCTTCAGTCTCTAAACAGTTGATACTGAAAGATATTCTACCAGTGATCTTATTTTTATATCTTCTGAAAAGTTTATTGCCCATAAAACCCATAATTCCCATACCACCAATAATTAGTTTGCACTTGCTTTATGTAAGGTACTCTCATAAACATATTACAAGATAAAAAATAGATTTCTTACCCATAAAGTAAATTGTGCATAAGTAATGATACTATAATACATGGCAAGTAGAATACAAAAGGCTTAAAAGTTTGCGGCGTTACAGAGCGGATAACAAAATGAGCGATTAGTTATGAATGGCAGGATATTCATTATGGGAAGTTGGGAGGCATGTGAGATAGGAGAAGTAGAAGATGGAGAGGGATAGAGACAGAGGTTTATGTCAAGGGATCTATACCTGTCATAAAACAGAGAATGAGCATAACCTACAGAAGAAATTTTTTAATTCTTTCTAGAAAATTGCCTTTACCTCCATGAACAAAGTTATTTTTGTGCCAAATGGATTTGGTATCAAGTGTTATACTCTTTATTTTGTAGACCAATGGTTTCCAAAAGTCAGTGGCAGATAAATCTAAATGTAAAAAAAGAACCACTTGTAAACTTCACGCTTTTTTACATGAAACAAAATGTATTTGATTGAAATAGTTTTCTTTATTCTGATTTTATATCTTTTGTATATTTAGAATCAAATGTCACGTCTTTCATGAAATGGTAAGTGTAGATAATCGTTTTAGTGGGAATACTAATGTTCTCACTTGACAAAATAACTGCAAGCAACTCTGTACTGGGCTCCCTAATGTAGTTGTATGTTACCTGAAATCTCAAATTTAGGGACCCCTGTCAAAGATAATATGGACCATTGGATGGGGACTGATGTCATGAGAATTATTCTTTAGGAAGCATCATTTTGAAAGCAGCATGCCAAAAAAGAAACAGGGGAAGGGAGGACAGATGAAAGGAAGTGAAACCGACTGGGGCTGGGTATCTGAGAGGTGCTTAGAAGTCTCTGGTAAGAAGCCGATGGAACCTGACCTAAGACGTTGACAAAGAGATGAAGAGAAAGCAGTGGGTGCAAGAGAGAAGCTCCAGGGGTTGTGAATGCTCGATGCTCAGTGTCGGCAAATGACAAACATGGCTTCTTAGGAATGAGCAGAGGGCAACAGAAACAGGTGCCAACAAGTTGACTCTGATGCATGGCAACCCCATGGGTGTGAGGATCAAACTAAACTCCACATGGGTTTCAATGATTTCTCTTTCAAATATAAATTTCTCTATCACATCTTCCAGTTAGCAGCCAAGTGTGGTAACTATTTGTATCACACAGCAATGTCAAAGCAGCCCTGGTGGCATAGTGGTAACGCCATGGGCTGCAAACCACAAGGCCCACTGTTCTAAACCACCTGCCGTAGGAGAAAGGCGAGGCTTTCTACTCCTGTAAAAGAGGTACAGTCTCAGGAAACTCAGAGGGGCAGTTTTGCCCTGTTCTATAGGGTCTCTATGATTCATAATCGACTCAGAGACAGTGAGTTGAGAGTGAGAGCAATGTGTCAGAGAGGGAAAAGGGTGCAAGGCCAAGCTCTGGGTGGAGACCACCTCTACCCCTGACTTCTTTTCATTCGTGTAGTAGCTTCCTGTTGGCAGGGATGGGGTGATTTTCATCTTTTCTGAAGAAAGCCTGATTTGTGAACTCTGAATCTAGTATAACCATTTTTTATTTGCCTATCTCTAATGATATTGTGTAAGGGGTAAAAATCTCATTATTTCTCAAAATTATTTCTGTTAGTACATTTCTCTGTTGCCACAGACTTCACTAAGATCAGCAGCACATCAAATTGGGGTGAGCTGAGAAGTAATGAAACAGCCTAAGGGATTCAAGACTTTCCGTCAAATGTAATAAGGCGAGAAAAGGAAAGACACATGAAGTAGGATGACATTTGAGCAACATTCAAAGCTGTGTAACATTGGCAAAGGACATTCGGGTTCTACAGTTCTTTGCAGATACTCTTTTGTCATAAATTAACAAGATTTGAGTTGCGATCAAAGTTATTATTTTGCATAATTCTTAATTGTTAGTTAACATCAAGTCACCTATGACTCGTGTGTACAAGAGAATGAAGCAATGCCTGATTTGCACCATGTGAATAATCATTGCCATGTTTAAGCCCATTGCTGCAGTTACTGTGTCAAACCATCTCATTGAGTCTTCCTCTTTTCCACTGACTCTCTGTTTGCCAAACACAATATCCTTCTCCAGGGACTGGTCCCTCCTGATCACATGTCCACAGGAGCATAAACCCCGTGCTTGCTTCTAAGTACCATTCTAGCTTTACTTCTGCCGAGACAGATGTGTTCATACTATCGCAGTGCTATTACTGAGATTTAGTACGGTCTAAACACTTGAGTGAAGATTGAACGTGTCAATGATTTTGTCTTGCTTGGCTCCAAAAGACATGTTGCATTGGGTAAATCTATGGCACAAGATTTCTTTAGAGTGTCGAAAAGAAAGGACGTTACTTTGAGCATGAAGGAGCACCTGACTCGAGCCGTGGTGTCTTCAATTGCCACACATGCATGTGAAAGTTGGACAGTGAATAAGGAAGATTGAAGAAGAACTGATGCATTGGAATTGTGGAGCTGGTGACGAGTATGGAAAGGACATGGGCTGATAAAAGGGCAGACAAAACTATCTTGGAAGAAGCATGGCCAGAGTTCTCCTGAGAGGCCAGGATGGAGAGACTTTGCCCCAAGCACTTTGGACATGCTGTCAGAAGTGACAAGTCTCTGGAGAAGGATCATACTGTGTTGTAAATTGAAAGGCGGTGGACAAGAGGAAGGCCCTTATGGAGATGGACGAACACAGTGGCTTCTATTGAAGCCTAGAAACAATTGTGAGGGTGGCGCAGACCTAGGCACTTGATATGCACAATCTCACTCAATATCCACACACACACACACACACACACACAGAGTTATCAGACATGTCATTTAAATAGAGCTTGCTTTACAAATAAAGAAATCAAGATATAATTAGATTCTAAGCCTAAGAGCAGAAGAACCAGAAGTACCTGGCTGCCAACACCAACAGTTCGGACTGGAGACACAATCGAAGGTCCTGATTAGAGAGGGAAAAATATAGAACAAAACTCAAGTCCATAAAACTATAAAAAACAGATTTACTAGATAATAGAAACTAAAGGAACTAAGAGTGTTCTATGGCATTAAATATCAGTTAAAATATCAGTTAAAATATCAGTTAAACCTGGAACTGTAGACACTCCCAATGGCCACCTTTCAGGAAATTAATGCATTGTCTATAAGATTAAAAACAATAACATTTGAAAGAGGACCTGATCCAAAGGGCTTAAGTGGAGAGCAAATGCTCTGAGAATGATTGGGGCAGGGAATATGCAGATGTGCTTTATACAATTGATATATGTATATGTATGGATTGTGATAAGAGTTTTATGAGCCCCTAATAAAATGTAAAAAAAGAAAAGAGGAGAAAAAACAAAGAAAATGATTAGGGCAAAGAATGTACAGATGTGCTTTATACAATTGATGTATGTATATGTATGGACTGTGATAAGAGTTGTATGAGCCCCTAATAAAATGTTTTTTAAAAAACACAAAATGGAAATATAAAAAAAAAACAATAACATTTGTGAGGAATGTTCTCTGGTAGATAAACAACAGTTTCAGATCAAATGGTCAATGTTTGGCAAAAAAAGCAAAGAGAAGCAGAGAAACTGGACAGCTGGAAATGGAGCCAGTGAGGCAAGAAACGGTGAGAGTGCGGACATATTGCAGGGGTTAACACTAACGCACAGAACAATGTGTATATGCATTGCTGAATGGGAACCTAATTCACTGTGTAAAATATCACCTAAAATACAATGAAATATTCCAAAGAGAAAGACGATATGTAGGGTGATTACGAGTGTGCTGGGTACACCAAAACCCTCAGTCAGTGTTGTTGACTCTCATGATAACTGTGGGTATGGGGCCAGGGGCAAGGTGTGCAAAATCAATGGATAGTTGTTCTTGTCTGCTTCCATGAAGATTTACAGTCTTGGAAACCTTAAGGAATAGTCCTCTGTCCTCTAGGATAACTGCAAAGTGGCATCGGCTGGATGGCAGTAGGTTTGGGCTTTAGCGCCTAAGGAATGCTCGAATACAGATACCAGTCACGAGGAGATTTCGTTAGACAAGCCAAGTGATTGACCCACATCTCAGAATAAGAAGTGACTGGTCTGAAATGGGGATATAGTTACATATATTTTAGTCCTCATTCTTTGGCAAATGGAAAAATCCCAGCCAAAATCAGATAAAGAAGAAAGAGAATTTATGAGTTTCCGCAACTCAAAAGTCTGGTAGGTAGGCCACAGCTGGCTTCGGAAGGAACTTACCAAGCAAGTGAAACCATGCCATCGACATGCGATGACCTTAGCAGCTGTCTTTGGGTAGCTTCCGGTCCCCCTTGTGATATCAGGGCGTCTCCGGTAGCACCAGCCATACAGCCACGCTTCCCCAAGACCAGCAGGAAAACAAAATAGTCTCTTCTTCAGCAGCCCAGAGAAAGCCTCACTGCACCCCCTTATTGTAATTAGGTCACAGACTGAAAGAATTCTTGTGGTTTGTGCAAGATCGTGCATTAAATGGCTAAACCTGGAGCCAGTAGCAGCATAGACCCCTTTGAATGAAGGTAAGGGGCTGTTCTCCTGTGGTCACCAGGATGCTAGTCACAGAAGTAAGGTACGTGGATGCTGAATGGAGTCATCGGTAGATGTACCCAACTCTAGAAAGACCTTGCAGTAGAACTTGAGCTTTTAATTATATTGTATCCTAGCTCAATAATGAAAATTCATAGGAACAAAGACAAGGATTGGTGTATTATATGGATTTTGCTCTTACATTGTCTCGCGTGACTCTATAAGAATCTGCTATACAAAACTTCTAACGGCTCCTCTTCTGGTTCCTGAGCACGATGATTGGATTTGCACGCATATGAGTCTCTCATAAACCTTGTTACGACTTCGGCACATTACCCATTGAACATGAAAAAAAACTCGATGGAGATTGTGACATAGAAGAACTCTACCTGCTTCTGCTTTAGTAATCACAGAAAGAGAATTTTCTTTTGCCGTTTCCATCCTGAGGTGACTTAGAAAGAGATTCAGGCCTCAGTTTCTCCCCTCTGTGCCATCTGCTTAGGCCAGAAT
Organism: Tenrec ecaudatus; assembly: GCF_050624435.1. NCBI lineage: Eukaryota > Metazoa > Chordata > Mammalia > Afrosoricida > Tenrecidae > Tenrec > Tenrec ecaudatus. The sequence goes on from NC_134531.1 coordinate 98,361,971, forward strand.
CAGACTCTGAATACCTGATCATCTGAATGAACTTCTTCTTTGCTGCCTCTAATTCACTGGCTTTAGGTTGAGCCGTGGGAGGATTAGCACCATTGCCCTATGTATCCCTTTAGAGTCTGTTGAAGATCTCACAAAAGAGCCCATCTCATGTCTGGAGCACGTCCTCCCTCTGAGAACAAATGCAAAAAGGAAGAAAGAGCCCTGATTTTATTTATAATTGTCTTTTTGTACTTCTCTAAAAATATTAACTTACTGGTTCCTACTTCGTCTCAAAATGGTTTTCTTTTGTTTCCACTGACTCCCTGACAAATTACCGTTAGAAGAATAAAAGAAAAGGATGCTTGTTATTTCGTGAGTATGTTGATTAAATAGTTTATAATGCAGTTAAACCTCCGTTCTTTGTGCTTAAAATACAGGAAACATTCTATTGGGCTATTCTCTAACAGTAAAAATTCAACTGAAAGTCTATTACTTCCTTTTCTTTAAAGCTCCAACTTCCTAGCTGGTATTGCAGACAAACAAAACAGCTCATTTCTGTCCTTAATGTTGCATTGAGTGTAGAAGAATGTACACTTCAATGGTAAGTTTTAGATAAAAATTGTAACGATTGTGTTCCTTTGTAGTTTCAACACCCCATTTATCATTTTGCTTAGACTAAAAATTCCTATTGGATTAGTAAATATGTGTACCTTTGCACTTAAGAAGAAAAATGTTCCTATTAAAATGTAAGCACACTATAAATGATATCCAAAAGGGTAACTGGCCACCACGTATGGTCTTCTTCTTCCTCACTCACCCCTAGGAGCCTCTCCGCTATAATTAATATGACTGTGGAATCTTTCCTTTCTGGGGGGCCTTTTATTCTTACAGCCTTTCTTTTTCTTTGTCCAAATGCTTCCTGATATAAAAAAAATTGAACTGAATTTCCTCAGAGAGGAATATTAATATTCTTTTTTCCCATTATTTTACTGTGGTTGTTGTATAATTTTAGGTCAACTCGACAATCCTTGGTAGGAGTGGAGTCAAATTTGTCAATCAAGTGGTGGCTGGATGACATCTCCTGGAGGTTGTGGCCCTTTGTGTGAGAGCGAGGGACTCTGGGTTCTGCCTATTTCTCTGCCTCTTTGCCTCCTCCTTGCTGGGACTCTACTGAGAAGCCCTGTCTGCTTCCAGCGGTGGCCCCAGGGGGGCTATCGGGGGGGGGGGGGGGGCTATGCCGATCCTGAGCACTGTCAGTGCCCTGCCATGCTTCCACTTACCTTCGGACCCATTTCACCCTGCACTCTCCAGCCTGTGATGTTTGGCTTCTCAGATCACCGTACTGAGTCACTAACTGTGAGTCTGACAAGGGACTTAGAGACCAGCATCAGACGTGTGGACTTGAGTTGGACTGGGCTGGGGCACCTTCTTTATAAATATAAATACTTCTTGATGTAAAGTTCTTCCTTATACATATATGAGTATCACTGGATTTGTTTCTTTAGACAATCCAGCCTAATATATTTACCCTCAGCTAAACATGGGTAAATGAGAAACTTGAATACGCAAGGAATCCCTGGGTGTTACAAACTGTTAATATACTCAGTTGTTCACTAAATAATCAGAAAATGTGGATTAAATGAAGAATTTGGCATCAGGATTGGAGGAAGCCTTATCAACAACCTTCCATATGCAAATGACACAGCCTTGCTAGCTGAAAGTGATGAGGCCTTAAAGAGCAAGGATTTCAGTACAGATTACAACTCTGTAAATCCTCACAAATGGACCAATAGGTGATATAATGATAAATGGAGAAAAGATTGATATCAAGGATTTTGTGTTGCTTGGATCCACAGTCAATGTATATGGAAGCAGCAGCCAAGAGATGGAAAGATGCTTTGCACTAGGGAAATCTGCTGCACCAGATCTCGTTAGACTGTTGAAAGGAAAGGTTGTTACTATGAGGACTAAGGAGCACCTGGCCCAAGTCATGGTGTTTTATGTTTTTTGGGTTTTTTTAAATAAATCATTTTATCAGACGCTCTTACAGCTCTTATTACAATCCATATGCATGTGAAAGTTGGACATTTAATAAGCAAGACTGAAGAAAAATGGATAAATTTGAATTGTGGTGCTGGAGAAGCATATTGAAAATACCACGTAATGCCAAAAGGACAAACAAGTCTATGTTAGAAGGAATCCATCCAGCGTGCTCCTTAGAGGCAAGGATGGTGAGACTTAGTATTACAAACTTTGGACCTGTTGGCAAGAAAGATTCATCCCTGTCAAAGGACATCATGCTTAACAAAGTAGAGGGGGACTGATAAAGAGGAAGGCCTCTGACAAGATGGTAGGCAACTGAGAGTTACAAATAACAGTGACTTATACATTTTTAAATGTTCACATAGAATAAGGACTACTATGTTAGGGTTCTCTAGAGAGACAGAACCAGATTGCTGATAATTATATATATATACATATATATATATATTTATTAAGATAGATCATTAACACAAGAAATGAACTGTTAAATTATATACAGATAGTGAACAGTTAAATTATAAAGCAGTACAAATGGCTCAGTGCAACTCACTCCCATGAGAGAATTGTTAGACACTGGCAGTCCTTCAAGTCTTGAGGACCACCAGGTAGTCCTCTGTAGAGAGAGTTAGGCTATCCCAGCACAGGCAGCAAACAGCAAGGCAGGTCACCAACCGTCAGCCATGTCACCAACTGTCAGTCCCCAACTCCAGAGATGTACGTTCCAATTCTCTGGTGAGGCAAGTCTTAAAGGGACCTCAAATTACAACGACACAGTTCACAGGTTAGGTGCCCCACAGGTAGTGTAACTTGCAAATTGAGGCACAGAACAAGCAAGGCCGCCACACACTGGTCTGATGATCAAAGAGCATGAGACAAGAAAGGCGAGGCTCGCCGAGCCATTTATCTCTCCGCCCTTCAATTAATCCCACATGTGTTTATCGGCCAGGCTGGCACAATAAACTAACTATCTCAACTACGTTAAGAAAGGCTCTTCAACACTTCCATGTCAACATGGAGTAAACAGAGCACATTTGCCCCACTGCGCTGTGTGCTACTTCCCTGCTTTCTTGCAGTGAACCTTCTTCCACCTTCCCTGTAAGGAACTGATAGCCTGTTCCCAAGGAAACACTCCTTACTCCAGCTACCATCCAGAGCACATTCTTGAGATTTATCCTTTATCCTTTTTATTGTTAATATGTTCTATCCATCTGTAGCTCTCTTCTTTGTCACTTTTCACCTCACTTATCAAAATATCTACTTTATGCTTGCTTGGTTTTTATTTATACTCCATTTTTACTACCAGACATTAAGTTTCCTGAGGGCAGAACCTTGTCCAACTCATGTGTGTGACATTGTTAGTGCATGAAAGAACTTATGCCTCTCTGCTTTAGCTATGACAATATTGGGTTATGTGACAACACTGGGGACTCTCCTTGCTCAGCCTTGATATAAGAGCAGGTTTTTCATTTGCTAAAGGACTGCATGATAACTGAGCATGTACTTTGTGTTAGTATTGGTATTTTAGAGAAGCAAATCCACAGAAACGCGTGTGTAAGAGAGAGTTTTATATAAAGGTTCAGTGCATATCAAGAAAACATCCAAACCCAGTGCTGTTCAAGCCCACAAGTCCAACATTAGTCCATATGCCTGACACCAATCCACAAAGTCCTCCTCCATCTCACAAACACACACTATGATGCCGACTGCAGGAGGAAAGCCGAGTCAGTGAATGTGTAAGCATCTCAGGGCTGGTAGGGGTCTCCACACGGTTGCTCCAGCACCCAGGCTGCATTGGGATAGGTCCATGTGGCTTCTCCTCAGGGATATCTTGCAGGAAGTGAGCCTTGCCAACTGAAGCAGGGAACTGACTAAGGTAGCTGCACCCTAGTCTGACCATCAGAAAGCCAGTTATCCCTCCGCCCTTCAATTAACCCCACATGTGTTTATAGGACAGGTTAGCACAATAAACTAACTATCTAATACTTTAATGGTAACCCAGACTTTCCCTGAATCTGAGCTTAGGGATCTTTTGTCTCTCCTGGCAGCAGTAGTTGTAAAACCTCTAAAGATCCTCTGCTGATGCTGCCATGGTTAAGATTTAAAAAGTTACTGTAGGAAGATAACATGGGAATAGGAATTAGATAAACTTTTAGAATCTTCGTATCAAAGCATGGAAAGCAGACAGTAAAAATGATACAATAAAAATACAGGAAGTTAAATTCCTATTCTATTCAAATAAAGCAACCATCCTCTTCTAGATCAATATATTCTTATCTTTCTCAGAATTCCAGCAAGTAAGCAAGATAATAACATCATTCTTCAAAGCTAATTTCTCTGACCTCTAGAATAGAACACTAAAAATTAAAATTAGGTGATGTTCAAAAATGACTTCACAATTTTCAACCAATCAATAGTGATCACTGATCTTTGCCTATGAGACTGAGAATCTTCTAGTTCAACTAATTTAGTTATTTCACTAAATTAATTTATATGATAATTAATTTTATAATAAAGAGGAAAATGTGTGGTTTCTTTGAGAGGTGGGCATGTAAACTTCATACAAGCATTGAAAATACCAACTACCTAGTCACATACCATCTAGCAAATGATCAGTATCCAATAAATAAAATGTAATATATAAGGAATTGGTTTTATATTCCATAATATAAAACTAAGAATCTAAATAGTTTCAGGTAAACCAAAATGTTTTATAAATATATGTTGGTGACATATTTTTTAATTAGTTGATTTGTTTTACATGTGTATCATCAGAAATCACAGTGTACAAATACTCTTGGAGATTTTTTGGTTAACTTTTATAATAACAATTCTAAACCATGCTGACCAAAACTAAAAACAATTGTATAAAAAATGATATAATTTTATGGACATTCAATGAAGCAATATTGTGTGCAGTCTACACAAAAATGAGGCAGCTGTATATAGAACCGGACTAGCTCTATTCAGAAATTGTAGTTATCATAACATTATAAACATTACTTTGTCAGATTGGTTGGTCTAAAGAAACAAAACCAGTGATGTTGATCTATGTATGAGAAAGAAATTTATATCAAGAAGCAACTTTACATCTAGAGAGCACCTGGCCAGTCCAACTCAAATCCGTAGGTCTGCTGTTAGCCAGGGCTCTCTTCAGATGCAGAGAACTGCAGGCAATGACACCAAAAATTGAAGTGAGAAGGAGGGAGAGCACGGGCCACTGGGTGCAGGTCACATGGATCCAAGGTCAACGGAAACATGGCAGGGTGCTGACACCTCTCGGGGTCAAGAGGTGCACGTTGGAGCCAGACAGCCAGTCCCAGGAAGGACAATGGCAAATAGCAAGAGGGAGTAGTTTCCAGTGTCTCTCACTTTATACAAAAAGCCACACCCTCAGGGAGGTGACATCAGGCTTCCACTGCCCCGACACAGTCACACAAATTCAAGTTGACATAAAATACAACTGCCACAGTGACTAAGGTATCATCCTCTTAAAGACTTACATTTGTCTTAATAGCCCGGACTGTTCTGTCTTCCATGGAATTTTGCTTCATGGGATATTTTTAAAACATATTTAATTTCAAATTCATCGTTACTATAATTTTTAGGTGAGGAAGGACAAGGAATATAGATCTTACGTTCTCTTCTATCCATATTTGCAAAGACTACACATTAGTGAAGATGTAAAATGAGAAACATTCTTCATGTAATTTATAATATATTTATTTGATTGGTGTAAACACTTGTTCATCAAATGGCCACCATCCCACCCACATGGAAGTCCTTACCCTTAGCCTACCCTGCTCTACTTCCACGTGTGCTGTCCTGCTTTTCCTGATTAGACCTCACTATCTGGGGCCATGCTGACCTCATGTTGCATGTCCTTTTTGACGATTGCTGACAGCTACATTGTGCGACCTGTCACGCAAGTGCTCACCCCACACACCATGCCCCTCACGTTGCTCTGAGCCCGCTCCCACCTCCATCCTGCTCCCGTGAAGGACCCTACCCTGCTCCGCCCCACCTCGTGGTGTTAAGACTGACTTGCCTAAACAGGATAAAGAGGAACAGAAGGAGAAGAGGTAAATTCACCGTTACTTTTTAAAAAGAATGTCTAATTTTCCTCGTGAGGATGACAGTCAGTGGCGTGGGGACAGGCTTTGTGACACATGTAGGAAAGAAAGCCTCGATAATATTTTCAAAATTGGTAGTTCTTTTGTCTTAACTCAGAGGAAACCATATGTAGAGTAACAAGGATTTTTAGGGTGATGCTTTGTTTTTTAACAAATTACATGGTAAATTGAATATTTCCATAGAGAGGAGATTTAGTAATGCAGGTAGAATTTATTTATCTATGTGTACTAGGGTCACTAGGATAGTAGAATCACACACAAAAAACTCAGAAGAAAAGTAAAGTAATTACAGACTTGGAGAGTTTAGAACCAAAAGTAAATTTTTTGTTTTGTTTTTTTTTAAGTATATATTTTAAATTAGCCAGATGTTGGCCAAAGAAAAGATCATTTTTCCTGTGGAACCAGAGAGTTGCTTCAGTTCTCAATGTCTAGAGTGCTCTTCACCAGAAAATGTCCTCTCTGCCATATTAAAAACAATTGTCTTCTTACCCCAGGCTCTGACAACTTCTAGTACAAAAATCTCTCCAAAGCCAAAGTTACGGGCGTGCAGGGATCCTAAGGCACTTATTAGAGAAAGTAATCTTATGGCTGCATTGCCTCTGAGGGTCATCGCACATTTAATTGCAAGATGAAAAATCACAAACACAAATTTGATGGCTTTTTGTGACTGAAAATGAAAAACACCGGGATTTTGAAACTGTGTGAATCAGTTTTGTGGAGATGGTCTCGTATTGAGTTAGACATGCCAGTTAGCATTCAATTTCCACCCAGAACATACATATTCTGCACCAAAAAAGGCAATATACATTAAGTAGTGTTTTTTCCAAGAAAATGGCACCATTTCAAGATGATTTCATCTCTTTGAGCATCTTCGTGATGAGGAGCAGATCTCTTCCGGGTAGTTCACTTTATTTCCTTTTTTTCTGTGTAGCGTTTATTATGAAACCTAGTGTAACTTTTCTCTATAGACTTCAGTTGTGAGAAAATGGTGCAGGCATCTCAAATCCACTTCTGTCCAATCATTTCTGACTCATTAAAAAAACAACACAGCGCCATGAGTTGATTCCAACTCACAGCACCCTATACAGGATTTCTGAGACTGTGTATCTTGATGGGGGCAAATGATTCGTCTTTCTCTCCTGGAATCGCTGGTGGGTTTCAACTATTGGCCTGGAGGCTATCCCACAGGCCTAATAGGGTGCCTAGAAAAGAGGCATAATACTAGAAAACATGGGACATACATCAGTGTCTTTTGGAATGTGAAATATGATTCTTTTAAAACCCACTGCCAGCATATCAAATCTGACTCTCAGAAATCTATACAGTGTTTCAAAAACTGTACATAGTTACAGGAGCAAACAACCTCAACTTTCTCCTTTGAATTGACTGCTGGGCTTGAACTTCTGATCTTGTAGTTACCAGCCCAAAATCTAACCCACAGCATTCTTTCCTGAGCATCCCTTTAACCTCCCTTGTAGTATTGCAACGGGAAAAGATCATATTAATTCATAGCAGTTTCAGTGGCCATTCAACACGAAATCCTAACACCCCCGTTTCTCAATTCTTTTGTCTTGGTAGATAGGAAAATGTTTTCTTATTCTGGAAAAGTTACCTTTCATCACTCACCATTAGTATGTAAATGAGAATGCTAAGAAAGACTTGGCTGCTGTCCCTAAGCAGTCAACGTCTCTGTACTCGCAGCACTGCACGATCGTGCCGTTCTGAGGCCTGCCTGGCTGATGTAAACCACTCACTCACTCTGCTGCTCATGGGAACCTTGAACGCATATGTCCGTCCAGAGGGGCCTCACAAGAAAGGCTGGGGATCTATTTCCCAAACACCCACCATTGAGAACTTCACAGAGTTCAATTCTACTCTAACACACAGCGAGTCACCAGGAGTCAGAATCTAGTCAAGGCTAACTGGTCTGCTCTCCCCGTTATGTAGTTTCGGGTAAGTCTCACTGACTTTGAACAAACTGATGAGTATCCGCCTCTCTAAATAAACCTCCCTCATCACACCACCTCCTCCCATGTCCAGACGAAAATAGTAAGCCTACAAGGGATCACTTTGGTTTGCTATATCTTATTTGTAAAAATCTATTCTCCATTATGCATACCTTCAAGTGTCTATTTTTCTTCTCATTTAAAATTCTAAAATGTAAGCAACTCCCAGAATCACTGACATGATTTACATTTTAAACTGAATGATGAAAGAGCCTCTGTAGGTGAATTAACTTGTTTCAAGTAATAGAAAATATTCCCAGAGTTATTTTCCCCAAAATCACCCGTGTTCCCAAATCTGCAAATCTTACACTCTGAATAGCTCTTGGATTTATTCTTTTCTCCTGTCTTCTCTTAGAATATCTTGGGCACCATCAGCAGCTCTCGCGTGACTGGAGGATAACTGCTATCTGACTCTCCCGCCTCCGGCCTTTCTCTGTGCCACCTCTTTGCTACCACCAGAGCAGTCTTCCGACTGGCGATGACAACTCTCTAGAAACTGACAATGTCTCTTAAACAACATGTCACTGTGTGTCAATGGGTGTGAAATGGTAAGACATTAAGCACATGAAATAAAATAATGCTGAGTCAGAAGGTACATCCTCTTATGATACATAGAATCGCCAAGTACATATTTTCCCAAATGCAGAAAGCCTTTTTAACTTGATGTCTCACATTCCAAAAAGCAAAAGATTAAAAAAAATTGTTTCCACTGACTCAACACACTAAAAATGGCAATAGGACACTGCTCAAATGAAAAGAACAGAAATGTAGAGCGATAGAACCACGAAACAAAGGGAGAAGCGCTTTTTCCGGGTATAAGTAACTTGGGGCATATTTTATTAATTCTGCTGGGGGCTAGCAAAGGCTTCTTAGAAATATAGCTGATATACTGTTCCATGCCCTTAGTGTTTTGCCTCGGTGTGGTGGGATCAGATCAGGCAGAATTCCCACACTGTATCTCCAGTGTTGTCCTCTGTTGGGCTATGGGGCAGTAAAGGATTTCGTGAATCATAGTGGGGCCAGCCATCTGGTCTTCCTGTGAATTGGCTGTTCTGAGGGGGAATATTGTCCTCAAGGCTTGATGGGCCAGGATGAGCTCCGCTATCTCTTCCTCCCCCTTCATTTGCTCCCGTGTGCTCTGATCAGACATGTCCCTCTTCCGGAGCTGCAAATTCAGCGCTATACTCTGAAATAAATTCTTTTGGGGGATGGGGGAGGCAAGTTGTCCATATAGTTGGGATTGGAGTGACCCTCAGACCTCTCCACTGGTTCTCTTCTCCATGCCGGCATGTTGCATTCACATCTTGGAGCAGTGGGTTGAAGTCAGGTCCCTCTTTCCTTGTGGAGATATAAACAATTCCCTTCCCTTTGGTAGGTTAGTGGCCTCTACCCCCGCCACTCATTTCTTTTTTTCTGTTTTTATCCCCCCCCCTTCTTTTTAGTTGGCTATCATAAGTATTCGTGGATTTGGTCTGGCCCCTGCCATACTACCTGGTCCTTACCCTGGGAATGTTTGTATACAGTAGCATTTTCCCTATGCTACTTTGCTTTAAAAAAAAAAAAAAGCTTACCTCAGCAGACTCATGTTATATTTGTCATTTTGTGCTTGGCTTACTTCGCTTAGCATGATTTCATCCAGTTCTTCCCATGCAGCGATGTGCTTCATGCGTTCATCACTGCTTTCTTGCAATGCGTAGAACTCCATTGTATGTATGTACCACAGTTTTTTAATCCACTCATCAGTTGATGGAAATTTGGTTTGTTTCCAACTCCTTGAGATTGTGAACTATGCCACAATGAATATTGGAGCACAGACGTCTGGCCTTGGTTTGATCCTTGTCTCTTCTGGGTATATGCCCAGTAGGGGGATTGCTGGGTCATATGGTAACTCTACTTCCATCTGTTTTAGATATTGCCAGATTGATTTCCATAGTGGCTGTACATACTTACAGGCCCACCAGCAGTGGATGAGAGTTCCTGTCTCCCCACAGCCTTTTCAACACTTGTTGCTTTCTGATTTTTTGAATTGGGCTACCTTTGAGGGTTTCAGGTGGTACCTCATTGTTGTTTTAATTTGCATTTTTCTTATGGCTAAAGATCGGGAACATTTTTCATATGTTTCTTGGTCATTCAGATTTCTGCCCCTGTGAAACTTCTGTTCAGGTCCTTTGCCTACCTCCTCAGTGGGCAGTTAGTTTTTTTTTTCTTTTGGGAACCTAGCAGAGTATTGTAGATTTAGTAATAAGGTCTTTGTCTGATGTGTCATTGCTAAATATGTTTTCCCAGTCCGTGGACTCTCTTATTACCCTCTTGGTGAATTCTATCAATGTACATAATTGTTTTATCTTCAATATATCCCATTTGTCAATTTGTGTATCCTCTGTGTTTGTGTCCTTCCTTTTTTTTCTGATAGCCTATGTATTCCCTGTGCCAAATTTCTCAAGTTGGTCCCAATTCCTTCATTGCTGACCCTAATAGTTTGGGGTTTAACTTCAAGGTCTGTGATCCACCTTGAGTTTATTCTTGTGCATGGAGTGAGATAAGGGTCTTGCTTCATTTTTCTGTAGGTAGATATTCATGTTTTCCAGCACAACTTGTTAAAGAGGGCATCTGCTTCCCATTGGATATTTTGGGGGCCTTTATCAAAGATCAGTTGTCTGTATGCTGATGATTTCATTTCTGGGTTTTCAGTTCTTTTCCATTGGTCTGAGTATCTGTCATTGTACCAATATCATGTGGTTTAGACAACTGTGGATGTGCTAAAGTCAGGTAAAGCAAACCCTCCCACGGTGTCCTTCTTGAGGTGTTCTCTGCTTATTCTGGGCTTTTTCCCTCTCCATATGAAGTTGGTGATCAGGTTTTTCCATTTATTTGAAGAAATATGAGGGTAATTGTATTGGTATTGCATTAAACTTATATAGAGTCTTAGACAGAACTGACATCTTTACTACATTGAGTCTTCCAATCCACAAGCATGAGACATTCTTCCATTTGTGGAGGTCACTCTTGGTTTCTTGTAATAGTGTTCTGTAGTTTTCCTCATGCAGATCTTTAGTTCTTATAGTCAGGTATATCCCTAAATATTTCAATTTTTTCTTGGCTATTGTGAAAGGTACCAACTTTTTTTATCTCCTCTTCTGTGGTCTTATCCAATGTGTATAACAGTCCGATGGATTTCTGTTTGTTGATCTTGTATCCTGCCACTCTGCCAAATTCCTCTATTGCTTCCAGTACTCCCCTTGTGGAGCTTTTGGGATTTTCCATATATAAAAGTCTGCAGGGAATGCCAAAAATAGACTTTGGGGCCAGGGCTTGGCGCCCCACGAGACACGACTGGAAAACACTCCTAAAGGCCAACAAACAGTCCTTGAACTAACTAAAAGCTTTTCTTTCTTGTTGTTGTGGGTTTTTTGTTTGTTTGTTTGTTTGTTTTTGTCATTGATTTGTTGCTTTTGCTCTGTTTTATTTTGTTGCTTGGTTTTGCTCTGTCTTGTTTTTGTGCATGTTATTATCTCCACAGGTCTGTCTAAATAAAAGAGGCTGGATGAATAATCTGAAGGAGAAAACAATGGGACCAACAGTTCTGGGGGGACATGGGAGAGGGAGAGATGGGGGGGAAAGGTAGTGGTGTTAACAAACCCAGGGACAAGGGAACAACAAATGATCCAAATTGGTGGTGAGGAGGGTGTAGGAGACCTGGTAGGGTGTAACCAAGGGTAATGTAAGCGAGAGGAAGTACTGAAACCCTAATGAAGGCTGAACATGATAGTGGGACAAGAAGAAAGTCAAAGGAAATAGAGGAAAGAGCTAGGAGGTAAAGGGCATTTATAGAGGTCTGAATAAAGGCATGTACATATGTAAAAATATTTATATATGAGGCTGGGGAAATAGATCTATGTGCATGTATGTATAGATTTAGTACTAAGGTAGCAGATGAACATTGGGCCTCTACTCAAGTACTCCCTCAATGCAAGAATACTTTGTACTATTAAACTGGTATTCCATAATGCTCACCTTCCCAACATCACTGAAGACAAGATGGGTGCATAAGCAAATGTGGTGAAGAAAGCTGATGATACCTGGCTATCAAAATATTAAGTATCTGGGGTCTTAAAGGCTTGAAGGTAAACAAGCGGCCATCTAGCTCAGAAGCTGCAAAGCCCACATGGAAGAAGCACACCAGCCTTTGTGATCACAAGGTGTCGAAGTGATCAGGTATCACGTATCATCAGGAAAAAAAATCATATCATTGTGAATGAGGGGAAATGTGGAGTGGAGACCCAAATCCCGTCTTTAGGCAATTGGACATCCCCTTATGGAAGTGTCTCAGGGATGATATGAGCCAGTCAATGTGCAGCGTAGCAACGATGAAACATACAACTTTCCTCTAGTTCCCAAATGCTTCCTTCCCCCCCACCCCACTATCATGATCCCAATTCTACCTTACAAATCTGGCTAGACCAGAGGATGTACACTTGTACACAAAAACTGGAAACACAGGGAATCCAGTGTGGATGATCCCTTCAGGACCAGTCAGGAGAGTGGCAATACTGGGAAGGTGCAGGGAAGGTGGGGTAGAAAGAGGGAACTGATTACAAGGATCTATATATAACCTCCTCCCTGGGTGACAGGCAACAGAAAAGTGGGTGAAGGGAGACCTTGGACAATGCAAGATATGACAAAATAATAATTTATAAATTATTAAGGGTTCATGAAGGAGGGGGAGTGGGGAGGGAGGAGAAAACTGAGGAGCTGATGTCAGGGGCTTAAGTGGAGAGCAAATGTTTTGAAAAATGAGAGCAATGAATGTACAAATGTGCTGTACACAATTGATGTATGTATGGATTGTAATAAGAGTTGTATGAGTCCATAATAAAATGATTTTAAAAACAAAAAAAAAATACAGCTGATAAAACTATTGTACTATATTCAAATTTTATGCACTCTCTAGCTATTGAACTCCACAAAAAGACACCAATACAAAGAAACAGCTAATTCAGAGCACAAAAATTTGGAACCCATTAACTAGCCCAAGAGCAAAGTAGTCTAAACCAATTGGGTACAGATTGGAATAGAAGAGGCCTCACCTGGCTAAGGCTTTTGCTAATTCTCTAAAAAAGATACATTGAGTCCCTCTGGGACTTGGGGGTACAGTGAATGGTATGACTCTTTGCTGGGCATGCCTACACAGTAGGGTATGCTGGGCCCCCGAAGGGTTTCCCATATGGGCTCCAGTAGATTTCTTTCCTTTTGTTTAAAAAAAAAAAAGATACATTGAAAGCTAATGCCAATATCATGTATGAGCTGAACTATATAATAAACTACAGATTATTCTCGTTCCCTAATTTTCTTAATTGCTTCTATTAATCCTCTTTACGTTAATAAGTTACATGTTTTAAATTCATTTTAGGTATCATTATGGGTAAACAATTTGACTCAGTAGGTCCCTTCTGGAAATGATAGGAGGACTTTGGAGGCCCTGAATGAGTAGAATAAATGACCTGGTTCGCTTACTGACTGATGTTGTACTCATCCGTCCTCTGCACATGCAGAGTGCATTGCCCTCTCTGTGGTCTGCTTGTACTACGTCCTATGCCAGCAAGTGTTTGCCCGTTCATAACAGCCACGCATACAGATATGGAGCCACAAGCTATTTTTTAATTCTGTTCTCCCATTACCTTTGTATACTTCTCTGTGGCCCTCCGAGTACTGGTTTATGTATCTAACCTGTCAAATGAAACTGGGAACACTGTGAGAAATACATTATGAGGTATGTCCCCTCTGACTAGATCTTCATACAAATAAAATGTTGGTTTTGTGTTTGCTTCTAGTAGACTTATGTTTCTCAAGAAAACATCCCTTGGTGTTAAGAATAGTTTGAATTTTGGAAGCAAAATGATCTGCCAATAATATAAAATTCATCCTACAGGGTGATAGACAAAAATGTGAAATGAAGGGCAAAGGACAACACAAAAATAAATCCATGTGTTGTGGACATTGAGAAATACACACCTACTTGTATTATTCACATAAAAAGAAAATTGTGTCAGACACCATGTCTGCCCCCTCTGCGCCCTCTCTCACTGCAGCCGCGTCTGGGGCCGCCCGTGCCTCCGAAGTTTTGATTGTATTCATATACATGCAGTTAAAAATACTTGGCTTTACGTCAGACCTTATACCTTTCTCATCAGGTCTTGAGACTTCTCCGTGGTGCTCGCAGGAGTAGAATAGAAGAGATGCTCGTAGGAAACTATTCTATATTTCGGCCTACTCAATTCTGAAATGCACAGGGATTAACACCAGTGAGACTCCTTTGATCAACTGAAGGTTGGTAGCTGGCAGTGAGTATAAACCCACTTCCTCACAAGGTAGGTAGTTCTAAGACACATTGCAGAAGACTCCTCAGGAAGTTCCAATTGACTGAAAACCTGCTGTCCATCTTGTAAAATCCCACTCTTGAATTTTCCTTCTTCCCCAGTACACTGCCCATATTCTGAGCTGTTTTCCCTCGGGAATCACTTTGAAATAAACCGGACTACGTTGGAAATCAAATTAGCAATGTCTTCAGAAGTGAATATAATAATGCTATATGTCAAAGATAATGAGATATGGCCAAAGAACAGAGAGGAAAATGCATGGGTGTAAGTCTATATGTGAGATAACAAGAGAGAAATAACAGGACTAAACTTTGCATGAAAAATACTAGAAAAGCTGCAAACTAATCCAAAAGTTATAAAGATAAAATGAAGTATTTTATCTTGAGGGGGCCAGGAGGACCGAAAAGTAAGCACAACTGAAAGAGGAAGCTGAAGAGTAACGGAAATCAAGCATTGCAAGTGACCTCTTTTAGAACAACAATAAACTCGGTAGGTCTCAGAAAAATGTGATAGTCTTATTTAGCTCATTAAACCTAAAAAACCAAATGGATTGTCACAGTTATGAATACATTCAATCTTCTAAATCCAAAGAAAAAGATACATGTATATACCCAGCATCCGTTTAGTCTCAAAAAAAATATTGGCAGTGAAGAGATGTGCATGTTATCAATGTACTTCCATTGTCTAACTGAAAAAATAAAACATCTAAATGTGTATTTTGAAGGAACTCTTTCAAAATAATAATACAGATGTCTTTGAAAATTGCTTTTTGAAAAATAATTTAATTTTCTTTTTTTTTAGATGTAGTAAAATTAAATAAGTACTTTTTTCTCTTCTTCCGCAGAACAATATATATTTGGTTTGGTTTTCCAAAAGACATGAATGATGCTATTTACCTTTTAGTTTCCACCATTTCTGAATCATTGCTTCGTTCATAGGGATTATGTTGCTGATAAGTGAAGTCCAGTTGATTCTGATTCATGGTGATTGCATGTGTGCTAGGTAAGACCGCTTTATAGGGCTCTCAAGGCTGTGGCCTTTCCAAAGCAACGTGCCAAGCCTGTCTTCTGGCGCATCTCTGCATGGGTCCTCACTGCCAATCTTTCCACTAGGAGTGAAACACTTAGCTGTTTGCACGATTTCGGGTCGCTCAAAAGGGACTATAGTATTTTAAATCATTTAGACTTTGTAAAGTTTGAACTCACTAGCTACTCCACAGTAGAAAGCTGTGGCATCTTCCATAAAGAGTACAGCCTTGGAAAGCCCCTGGAGGAGATTTGCATTGTACTTCCGGGACTCTACATAGCAGGCGCTTCACGACAATGAGTAATTATAGCTGTGTTTATGCTGACAAAGGCTGTCCCAAGGATTTTCCAATTTAAAACTGGATGTGTTCTCAGAGTAAAAATTTCTGTCTCTTTTTTTGCCTAATATCATCAAAGCAGATGATAGATAACCTTTCTCCTTATCATTGCTACAATTTTCAAAGGATTTGAAACTAAGAAATCAGGGATTCATTACAATATTTTTTATTCTTCTACAGATATTAAAACCAGGAAAATCTAGAGTTGGGATCTTAAAATAAAGCATATCTGAAGCTTTATATAGCCCAAACTCCTCTCAGTTATTAAAGAATAAGCTGAGTTCCAAAGAGGTAATATGATTGTATTATTAGTTAGTGTTACCACTAGTATTTTAACTCAATTTAATAACTGCTTCATTTACTTTTTGTTCTGCACCCACACAAGTGCTCCTGTGCTTTGACTGAGAAAGCAGATACAATAGGTTGGAGATGGTGCCAGAAAATGAACCCATCCAATACAAGGGCAATCCAGGTGTGACCGAGCTGATTTCTCTGAGTGGAGTCAGTCATGGTGACATGAGTCAGTAAAGCTTTTGGGAGTGGAGCTCAGTCTTTATCTGCTGATGGGCACTAGTCAAGGTAAAGAGGAATAGCTAAAAAAAATTTTACTAATAATAAGAACTTGGAATGTGTGGAGTATGGATCTAGGAAAATTGGAAGTGGTCACAAATGAACTGGAGGCTCTCCTGCTGGACTTTCCTCTGCCTTATCTGCTTGTCCACCGGTCCTCACCACTGTTCAGCAGCTCGTAGGAAGATGGTGCCTGATAGAAAGCAAAAGTTTTGAGGAAGACATGAAGGAACTGGGAGTGGGAATGGTTCTTCGAAAAATGGGAGCAATGGCCAAGCCTGACTGGGTCATCTTTACTGATGGCAGCATTTTGAAAACAACAGTTTTCTTGTGACCTGGGAGGAAAGTTTGAAGAAACTACAACTGATGGCAGAAAAACTCAGACTGTCTGCCGCTTCACAGATGGGGCTTTGGTCCAACCCCAGGAATGGGATGGGAAGGAGCGCACAGCAACAAGAACAGTAGAAGGGGGGAAATGAGTGATGGAATGTGTTATGAACAATGGCACCTGGACTCAGACCTATGAAAAAGTAGAATAAACATTCGATTATCATTTAGACAAGAATTAGTGGTGAGCATGAACAAGCTCAGTTCGATGAGCAAATCTCTGTATTGTATTATTTTTTCATTCTTATAATCCATTATTTCTTTTTTTTATATTCTATTATTTCTATCACACATACTTTACATGCAACATTTCAAAGTGTTTCTTTGATTAGGGTCATCTCTTTGATGAAAAAATGAATAGGTTTGTGATTAAAAAGAGGGAAACTTGAATCTATAAAGACATATTCTGGACACTAGTGAGCTGAAATGGAGTAGCACTGGCCAGTTTGAATAAGAAAATCATACTATAGAATAATACTATAAAGGGAATGGTGTGGACTTTGTTGTGAAAAAGAGCACTTTAAAATCCAATATGAAGTACAATGCAGTTGCATAGAATTATATCTACGCGTCTTCAAGGAAATCTAACCAATACAACTATTATTCAGATTTATGCACCAACCACAAATGCTACTTATAAAGAAATTCAAGAATTCTACCAACATCATCATTCAGAAATTAATCAAGTATACACTCAATATGCATTAATAATTATTGGTAATTAGAATACACACGTTTGAAACAAAGAGAAAAGAAGTTTTAAAATATGGTCCTCTTGAAGGGACCAGGTAGCAGACACCAAAGAACAAAAACCATCATTGTGTGATCACCTCCCTCACATAAACGCTGAAGATGAAGGTGTGCATAAGTAAGGGTGGTGAAGAAGGCTGATGGTGCCCAGCTATTGAGAGATATAGCGTCTGGGGACTTAAAGGCTTGAAAGTAAACAATCGGCCATCTAGCCCAGAAGCAACAAAGACCACATGGAAGCAGCACACCAACATGTGTGATCATAAAGGGCCGAGAGGACCAGGTTTCAAACAACAAAGGCGGGGCGGGGGAGGAATCATAACGCCATGAATGAGGGGAGTGCGTGATGGGGACCCAATGCCCATCTGTAGACAGCTGTACATACCTTGCAGAGGGGTAGTGGGGAGGAGATGGGTCACTCGGGGTTCAGTGTAGCAACAATGAAACTCAAAACCTTCCTCTAGTTCTTGAACACTGCCTCCCCCCAATTATCATGACCCCAATTCTACCTTGCAGACCTGGTTATACCAGAGGATGCACAGTGGTACAGTAGGGATCTGGAAACACAGGGAATCTAGGGTGGATGAACCACTCAGGACCAGCGGTAAGAGTGGAGACACCGGGAGGGAAGAGGGTGTAGAAAGGGCGAACCGATCTCAGGGATCTACATGTAACCTCCTCTCTGGGGAATGGGCAACAGGAAAGTGGGTGAGGGGAGACGCCGGGCAGTGTAAGATAAGATAAAATAATAATTTATAAATTATTAAGAGTCATGAGGGAGGTGTAGTGTGGAGGGGGGGAAGGAAAATGAGCTGATTCCACGAACCCAAGTGAAAGGTGAATTTTGAGAATGATGAAGACAACGAATGTATAAGGGTGCTTTACTCAATTGATGTATGTATGGATTGTAATAAGAGTTGCATGAGCCCCAATAAAATGATTTATTTTAAAAAGTTTTAAAATATGATCCTGGTGATAGAAACAAAGCTGAAGATTGTGTATATAATTTTGAAAGACCCATGACTTGGTCACAGCAATAACTTTTTTCAATAACAAAAAGGTGACTTTAGACAAAGACTTCTTCAGATTTAATACACAGAAATCACATTGACTATATCTGTTGAATGAGACAATGGAGACACTCATATCAGCAGCTGAAACCAGGATAGGGGCTGACTGTGGAACAGACCCTCAATTGCTCATATGCAAGTTCGGATACAGCTGAAGAAGACAAAAACAAGTGCGCCAGAACCAAATTATGACGCTGAGTCTATCCCACCTGAATTTTGAGAATCGCAAGAACAGATTTAATGTATATAACACTGATGACGGGCCTGATGAGCTGTGGGAGGACATCAAGACCATTGTTCATGAAGAAAGCAAAAGATCTTGAAAAAGACAGGAAAGAGGTACTGGGCCGGAAGGGAAAGGGCGGGTTCCCTCCTGAGCCCCGAGATCTCAGACGCTCAGTAGGAAGATGTGGTACAGAAGGCTCTCAAAGCCTGGCAGATGGCCCCAGCCTGGAAGTGACGACGACACTGAGAGCTGCCTTTCGGGCCCTGCTTTCCAGGTCACGGCTGAACAAACACATCACTGGTTCTGATGTCCATCTCCTTCTGCTCCATCTCCCTTTCCACATCAAGGCAAATCAAAGCTTCTTCTCAGAGACTCGCTTTATTCAGTTCTGTACCTTTGGGGACCTCTGCTCAAGCCGAACCCACCTAAGCATGTATCACTCTGTGGAGAATGAAACACCCTATGTGCACACACACAGGAAAGAAAAAAAAAGATCGAAGTAGATGTCGGAAGAGACATGAAACTTGTTCTTAATCATAGAGTAGCTAAAGCAAATATAGGGAAGGATGAAGTCAAAGAATTGAATAGAAAATTTCAACGGGCAGGTCAAGAAGACAAAGCCAAATATTATCATGAAAGGCACAAGGACCTAGAATTAGAAAACTGAAAGTGAATAACATGCTCAGCATATCTGAAACTAAAAGAACTAAAGAAAAAAATCAAGCCATTAGTCACAATATTCAGAGTCTATGGACAAAATATTGAATGATTCAGTAAGAATCAAGAAAAGATGGAAAGAACACAGACTACCAAAAAGAACCTGTCATTTCTGCCATTTCAGTAGCATATGAGCAAGAGCCAGTGGTGCTGAAGAAATGAGTTAAAGTCAAATAGAAAGCATTCACTACAAATAAGGTTCTAGGAATTGATGGAATACCAATTGAAATGTTTCAACAAGCTAATGAAACAGTGGAAGCACTCATCTATGCCAGGAAATTTGGAAGACAACTACTTGGCCAACTGCCTGGAAGAGCTCTTTATTTGTATCCATTCCAAAGAAAAGTTACACAACACAATGGTAAAATTATAGAACAATATCATTAATATAACATGGAAGTAAAATCTTGCTTAAGATCATCCAACAATGGATACAGCAATACATTGACAGGGAACTGTCAGAAGTTAAAGCCAGATTCAGAAGAAGACATGGAACAAGGGATATCATTGTTGATATCTCATGGATCTTGGTTGAAAGCAGAGACTACCAAAGATATTTACTATATGCCAAGGCATTTGACTGCATGGGTCATTAGAAGCTATAAATAGCCCTGAGAAGAATGAGAATTCCAGAACACTTTAATGTGCGCATGCAGAACTTGTACATGGGTCAGGAGGCGGTTGTGCAAATGGAACAGGAACTACTGTATGATTTCAGATCAGAAAAGGTGTGTGTCAGGATTACCTCCTCTCACCATATGTATTCACTCTGTACACTGAACAAATAACCAGAGAAGCTGTCTTCTATGAAGAAAAACATGGAATCAGAATTGGAGAAAGACTTATTAACAGACTGTGATAAGCAGATCTTCCTTGCTTGATGAAAGTGTAGAGGACTAGGACTTGAAGCCCTTGCTGATGAAAGTCACAGATTGCAGCCTTCGATTTGGATTACAATTCAATGTGAAAACTAAAATCTTCACAAATGGACCAGATGGGTATAAGGTCAAAGTTGTCAAGGAGTTTTTCTTGCTTGACTCCACAATCAATGCTCATGGAATCAGCAGTCAAGAGATCAGAAGATGCATTGCATTGGGTTAATCTGCTGCACAAGACCTATTTAGAGCGTTGAAAGGGAAGGATGTTACTTTGAGGATTAAGGTGTGTCTAAACCAAGCCATGGTATGTATATTCAACTGCCTTATATACAAAAAAGACTGAAGAAGAATTGCTTCATTTGAATTGTGATGCCGGTGAAGAGTGCTGAAAGTATTAAAAGGACAAACAAATCAGTCTGGGAAGAAATATGGCTAGAGCGTTCATGAGAGGCTAGGATGCCAGGGCTTTTTCTTACATACTTCGGACATGTTGTCAGGAGAGACCAGTCCCTGGAGAAGGACATTATGCTTGTTAAAGAAAAGGGGCAGTGAGAAAGAGGAAGGGCCTCCAATTGATTGATTGACAGAGTGGCTGCAACAATGGGCTCAAGCTTAGGAAGAATTGTGAGGACGGTGTAGCACTGGGCAGTGTTTCCTTCTGTTGTGCATAAGGTTGCTATGGCTAGCAACTGGCTCGATGGCACCTAACGATAACATATTATATGTCTATTTGTCAGAAACACTGCTATAAGTTATATTCTGAGGTTGAGTTTTATACAATTCAAGATCTAGTACTAATTCATCAGATGGATAGAGGAGCAATGACTTCACGTGATTAATATCGTACTGAACTCTTACCAAACTGAATAGTCAGTGTTATACGAAGATGCAATGATAAGGGTTTCCAGTTACTCTGTTAGATGCTATCTTGTCGGTTTTTAGCTTATAGTAACCCAATGTACAGCAGAAGGAAACACTCCCCAGTCTTGTGCGCTCCTCACATCTGTTAGCTTTGAACCCATTGTTGAAGTCACTGTATGAATCCATTTCCTCATAGGTCTTCCTCTGTTTCAATGGCCTTCTGTTTTACCAAGTATGATGTCCCCTTTTAGAGATTGATCTCTCCTAAGAAGATGTCTAAAGTATGTAAGACTAAAAATATATCCTGTCATTGCTGTTACATGCCATCCAGTCAACTTCA
Organism: Tenrec ecaudatus; assembly: GCF_050624435.1. Lineage (NCBI taxonomy): Eukaryota > Metazoa > Chordata > Mammalia > Afrosoricida > Tenrecidae > Tenrec > Tenrec ecaudatus. The sequence goes on from NC_134531.1 coordinate 98,383,668, forward strand.
ATTCCTCTATAGGGATAACACACACATAAGTATATACAAACATAAACATAAAGTTCAGTTCTTAATTAAAATTTTATCCAAATCTTATAAGCAAGGAAACAGGGTAATAAATGTTTTAATGATGAAACTAGGTGTGGCAATTACATAATTTCCTGTCAACCGGGGAAGGGGTTGAGTCTAGCCTGTCAAGCAGCCCATAGCCAATGAGGCCTCTGCATGGGCATGGGCCAAGGCCTTTTCCTGAGGATTCTGGGAACTCCTGTCTTCCTCCCTGGAAGTGGGGCACACACTCTCATTGCGACACATTCCTGTTGACAAGCCACATGGAAATACACTGATGGCAGCCAGGGCCCGGGAGCTAGAGGAGCAACATGGAGACCCACACCAGCGCAGATGCTTCCACCACCACTGGATCCACTAGACTTTTCCACCCACTGGCCTGTGATCTTCCTGCATTTCAAATTATTACAAGGCTGCATGAGTGTGAATATATAGACAGGTATCTGACATATGGGCTAATATCAGACGTACAGAACTGATCTGGACTAGGCTGGGATGTTTCCTCAATATAAAATTACTTGTTGATATAAATTTTTTTTCTACACATATATGAGTCTCCCTGGATTTATTTGTCTAGTCTACTGGACTAACACACTAAGTAGTTTGTAATCAACTTTTGCAAGGTGAACTATTATTTTTATTTTTAACATTTTTATTGGGGGTTTTTACAACTCTTATCATAATCCATACATACATCCATTGTATCAAGCACATTTGTACATTTTTTGCCATCATCATTCTCAAAACATTTGTTTCTACTTGAGCTCTTCATTTCCCCTCCCTCATGAACCCTTGATAATTTATAAATTATTATATTTTTTTCATGTCTTACACTGTCCAACATCCCCCTTCACCCACTTTTCTGTTGTCTGTCCCCCAGGATGGAGGTTATATGTAGATCATTGTCATCAGTTCTCCCTTTCTTCCCGACCTTCCTCTTCCCCTGCTAGTATCACTACTCTCATTATTGGTCCTGAGGAGTTTATCTGTCCTGGATTCCCTGTGTTTTCAGCTCTTATCTGTCCTGGATTCCCTGTGTTTTTAGTGAACATCCTCTGATCTAGCCAGATTTGTAAGGTAGAATTGGGATCATGAGAGTGGGGGATGGGGAGGAAGCATTAAAGAACTAGAGGAAATTTGTATGTTTCATCATTGCCTACTGCACCCTGACTGGCTCATCTCCTCCCTGCCACCCTTCTGTTAGGGGATATCCTGTTGCCTACAGATGGGCTTTTGGTCTCCTCTCCCCACTCCCCGTCTATCACAGTGATATGACTTTTTTGTTTTTTGATGCCTGATACCTGATCTCATCAACACTTTGTGATTACACAGGTTGGTGGGCTTCTTCCAAGTGAGCTTTGTTGCTTCTCAGCTACATGGCTGCTTGTTTATCTTCAAGCCTTTAAGACACTATATCTTTTGATAGCCTGGCACCATCAGTTTTCTTCACCACATTTGCTTATTCACCCGCTTTATCTTCAATGATCGTGTTGAAAAGGTGAGCATCATGGAATGCCAGTTTAATAGAGCAAAGTGTTCTTGCATTGAGGGAGTACTTGAGTAGAGGTCCAGTGGCCATCTGCTACCTTAATACTAAACTTATGAATATATGCACATAGATCATTTTTTCCATCATCATATATAAATATATTTACATATGTACATGCCTATATTTAGACCTCTACAAATGCTCTTTGCCTCCTAGTTCTTTCCTCTATTTTCTTTTACTTTCCTCTTGTCCCACTATCATGTTCAGCCTTCATTAGGGTTTCAGTAATTCCTCTCGGTTATATTGCCCTTGATCAAGCCCTACCAGGCCTCCTACACCCTCCTTGCCATAGATTTTGGGTCACTTGTTGTTCCCTTGTCCCTGGGTTTGTTAACACCCACTTCCTTTCCTCCACCTCTCCCTCTCCCATGCCTCCTGTTGTTTTCTCTTCCAGATTGTTTGTCCTGCGTATCTTATATAGATAGGTTTGCAGAGATAATATGCTCAAAAAACAAGACAAAGCAAAACAAAGCAACAAAGAAAACAACAACAATAACCCCAACAATGACCAAAAAAAGAAAACCTGTAAATAGTTCAATGTCTGTCTGTTGATCTTTAGGAGTGTTTTCCAGTTACGTCTGATGGGGTGCCATGCCCTAGCCCCAAAGTCTATTTTTGGTATTCCCTCCACACTTTCTTTTTCTGCTCCTCTTGCAGTTGCATGCCCTTAGTGTTTTGCCTCAGTGTGGGGGGTTCAGATCAGGCGCAATTCCCACACTGTGTTTCCAATGTTGTCCCTCATAGGGCTATGTATCAGTGAAGGATGAGTTGACCTATATTTAAAACCTGTTGCCCTAGAAATGTTTGTCATCGCTACTTAGAAGTAAAATATGGACATAGATTATATATGAATATTTTTTGCTGTGTTCCACTGAGTCAATTCAGTCTCATAACTACCTCACATGATAGAGTTGAACTGGCCCATATAATTTTCTTAGTTGTGAATTGAACCATCAACCTTTTGGTTAGCAGCCAAGGTGGTTTATGTAGAACTCACAGAAAAGTGAAAAAGTAAAGCCGAATGAAGGTTGAGCATGATAGTGGGACAAGAGGAAAGTAAAACGAATTAGAGAAAAGAACTAGGAGGCAAAGAACATTTATAAAGATCTAAATACAGGCATCTATATATTTATATATATAACGATAAGGAAATAGATCTATGTGCATATATTTATATATTAAGTATTAAGGTAACATATAGACATTGAGCCTGTACTCAAGTACACCTTCAATGAAAGAACACTTTGTTCTGGTAACCTGGCATTCTGTGATACTCACCCTCCATGCACAATCGCTGAAGACAAAATGGGTTCTTAAGCTAATGTGGTGAAGAAAGCTGATGGTGCCAGGCTATCAAAATATATAGTGTCTGGGGTCTTAAAGTCTAGCTGAGAAGCAATAAAAGCCATACACATGGAAGAAGCACACCAGCCTGTGTGATCACAAAGTGTTGATATGATCTGGTATCAGGTATCAAAGACCCAGAACAAAAAATCATATCACTGTGAATGAGGGGTGTGCGGAGTGGAGACCCAAACCCATCTGTAGACAATGGACATCCTCTCATAAAAGGTCACAAGGAAGAGATGAGCCAGTCAGGGTGGAGTATAGCACAGATGAAACGGTCAACTTTTCCCCTAGTTCTTTAGTGCTTCCTCTACCCCACCACCACCACCCACTCTCATGATCCCAATTCTACCTTACAAATCCAGCTTGACCAGAGCATGCACAGTGGTACAGATAAGAGTCTGAAACACAGGGAATACAAGAAAGATAATCCCCTCAGGGCCAATAATGAGAGTAGAGATACCAGGAGGGAAGGGGGAAGGTTGGGGAAAGAAGGTGGAACCAATCACAATGATTGACATATAACCTCCCACCCAGGGGAATGAACAACAGAAAAGTGGGTGAAGGAAGACAGTGGTCAGTTTCAGACATGAAAATAATATTAATAATTTATAAATTATCAAAGGTTCATGAGAGAGGGAATGTGGGGGAAGAGGTAAAAATGAGGTGGTACCAAGGGCTAAAGTAGAAAGAAAATGTTTTGAAAATGATGATGGCAACAAATGTACACATGTGCTTGATAGAATGGATGTATATATGTATTGTGATAAGAGCTTATGTTGGTCTGAGTAAACTAGGGAAAGAAATCCACAGAAACTCATATGTATAAGAGAGAATTTAATATAAAGGGTAAGTGTACACTATGAAAGCATCCTAACCCAGTGCTGTTCAAGTCCACAAGTTCCACATTAGCCCGTATGTCTGACACCAATCCACAAAGTCCTCCTCCATCTCACAAAACACACTCAATGATGCAGACTGCAGGAGGAAAGCCAAATCAGTCAGCATGTAAGTATCTCAACACTGGCAGGCTTCTCCATGGCTGCTTCAGCAGAGGACTGCATCTGGGTAAGTCCATGTGGCTTCACCTCAGGGATGTCTCACAGGAAGTGAGCCTTGCTAGCTGAAGTTGGAAACTGGCTAAGGCAGCTGCACCCTGGTCCAGAAAGCAAGAGACCTGAGAACTAGAAAGGCGAGCCTCACCCAGCCATAAAATGATTGTTTAAAAAGTACTGCTGCAAAACCAGAGAAACCATCTGTGGTAGATATATAATCATTTGTCAATAGGAGGATTAAGAGTAAAGAGGTAGAATCTACTCTGTCAATTGGTTCATAGCCAATGAGGCATCTGTGTGGACATAGCCCTCCCCTAAGGATTCTGAAAAATCCGGTTCTTCCTCCTTGGGGGCAGGAGACACTTCTTTCTCTCTACTCACACCCTGGGAGTCATAGCAGCTTACAAGCCACATGAACACCCCCCTCCCAACTAATGCAGCCCTGGGGAGCCATGCAGAGACCCTTGCCAATGCTGAGATGTTTCCAATGACACTGGATCCAAAGACTGTCTACCCACTGGCCTGTGATCTTCTAGATTTGGCACCATTGCATGTGTTTTGTGAGTCTGAGGAGGAATTTATGGATTGATATAGGACATCTGGGATAATATCAGACTTATAGACTTGATTTGGAGTGGGCTGGGATGTTTTCTCAGTGCTCAATTGCTCTTGTATATAAATTTATTTCTTACATATGTGTGTCCGTGGATTTATTTCTCTAGTTTATCCAGACAAACACACCATCCTTAAACAACAACTATCATATTGTGAAGCTAATACTTCTTGATATACTCTCCATCTAGGTCTATATACTTCGGAAAATGTATTTCTTTACTAATATTCTTTACTCATTCCCAGAATTACTGGTCATTGAGAAATGAGTGCCTCCAGCACTGAATTTTACTAGGTATTTTATCATTATGCCTTGTTTGTTTTTGTTTTTTTGCTAATGCCTTCAGGGCAACTTGGACCATTTATTTCATGTGTGTGCGTGTGTGTGTATGTGTGAGAAAGAGATTTGAATCAAGAACTGGCTTACAAAATTTAGAAATGGGCAAACCCTGTCCGGACCATGTCAGACTTCTCCTGACCCATAGAAGCTGATGAATGGGAAGCCGAATGACACAGCAAGGCAGCAGGGGCACAGGATAATGAACGCAGAGGTCCAAAGTCAGCTGAATGAATCCATCTCAGTAACCTGATGACAGCTCCCAGGATCAGCAGGTGGCACAAGAGAAAATGGAATAACCAGAAACAAGATCCTGCTAAGGCATAAGGCTAAGGCACAAAGTGAATTCAACCCTGCTGTGTTAGTCTGGGTAGATTCATGAAACAAATTCATAGGCACTACTATGTCAATAAGAAAGAGTTTTATACATAAGAGCAATTGAATCTTGAGAAAACATCCCAGCCCAATCTCCATCAAGTCCGATAGTAGCCCACATGTCCGATACCAATCTATAAAGTCCTCTTCTGACTCACAAAACATGCAATGATGCTGAATGCAGAAACATCACAGGCCAGTGTGTGCAAAGACTTGTGGATCCAGTGGTGGTAGAAGCATCTCAGCGCTGGCAGGGGTCTCCACGTGGCTCCTCCAGTTCCTAGGATGCTTGGTCTATCAGCACAGTGCCATGTGTCTTGTTGTAGAGTGAGTGAGCCCTCAGAGTGTCTCCCACCCTCCAAGGAGGAAAACAGGAATTCCCAGAATCCTCAGGAAAAGGCCATGCCCACGCCGAGACCTCATTGGCCATGACCTGATTGACAGACTAGACTCCACCTCTTCACTCTTAATCTTCTCGAGTCCCAAATTGACACCAGATTCTGTAACTACCACACCTGCTTGGTCTCTCTATTATGCAAAAAGGTTATGACACCAAGGATGTTCATGAAGCTGTGATATAATTGATAGGTTGAGTTCCACCCCTACTCTTACTAGGAGTCGCTAGCTAATATAATCCCTAACCATCATAAACTACCCCCTGTCAACTTGACACCTGTATACAACTCCTTAACCATGGGTAATCACCAAAGAAAATAATAAAATTTCTGCTTAACACAAATAATAATATTTGTGCTTAACTTGATACAACTTATATGTGTATGACCAAAAATTCACTAACCCCATTTTCATCTTATATTTGATAAGTGGACAAAACAAAAATATTTGATGCATACATACAAATATGAATTACTCCTAACAATTACAGAACCTCAATTCTGCCCCCTGAAGCATTTATTTCAATACTATCAGCAAAGTCCCTCCTAAAATGGCTGAGCATGAACCAAGTCTTCCATGATCTACCGATGCTTCCTTCGTTGTTTAGTCTTTGGCTCATTTGTTGCACAGTGAGGCTTGCGTTCTTTTTTTTTTTTCAGCTCTCTCAGCTTGAAAACTGCTGACCATGTTCTGCCTTTTACTTTTCTAATGCAAAGTGTTTGCACTTTTCATTTCCATCGTGTACTTTATCTTCTCAGGCTGTCCTTTGAAACTCTCTATTCTGTTCTTTTGCTTCATCATTTCTTCCTGTGTTTGAGCTTCTCTGTGTCCTGGAGAGGAACCCGGCTGGAGCAGAGGCTATGGGTTTGACTGCTAACTGCAAGGTCAGCAGTTCAAAAACCATCAGCTGCTCTAAGAAAGCAAGATGAGACTCCCTCCTCCGCGAAACAGTTACAGTCTCAGAAACCCACAGGGGCAGTTCTACCCTGGCATCTAGGGTCACTGTCACTCAGTGGCAATGAGTTGGGATTTTGATATCCAGAGAGATTTTTAGAATCTTTTCTGACATACATGTTGGACTTTTGTTTCCCTTTTGTATTTTCAGTGGCATTTTGCTTTCATGAAGTATGATATTAATAATGTCCTCCAACTCATCTCCCTGGGCAAGATATTTGGCAGACAGTTACCTGCTCAACTGGAAGAGAGCTATGTTTGAACCAATTTTACAGAATATTGACCAAACAAAATGTGGAAATTATCAAAATATGTCATTAATATAACACATAAATTGAATTTTGCTGAAGACAATTCAAAAATTGTAGTAATAGTACATCAACAGGGACCTGCCAGAAATTCAAGCCAGATCCAATGGAGGACATGGAACAAGGAACATCAATGCTAATGCATAAGGATCTTGATTAAAAACAGAGGATATCAGGAAAGATGCTTAGCTATGTTTTATTGAGTATTCAAATGTATTCCACTGTGTTAATCATAAGAAATCATGGATAGTATTGGAAAGAATGGGAATTCAGAATACTTAATTGTGTTTATGCAAAACCTAGAAAAAAAGAGGGTGTTGGATGAACAGAACAAGGGGACACTGAGTGGTTTAAAGTCAGGAATGGTGTGCATCGGGTTGTGTTTTTCGTCATAGTTATTCAATCGGTATGCTGAGAAATCATATCAGAAAGGAGTACCTATATACTGGAGCATAAGCCGGCCCGAATATCAGCCAAGGCGCCTAATTTTACTACAGAAACTGCATTAAAAACGTGCTGAAAAACTCGGCTTATGCGCGACTCTATAGAGCATATGAAGAAAACTGTGGCATCCGGATTGGAGGAAAGCTGGTTTGTAGCCTGCGATATACAGATGACACCACCTTGCTTGCTGCAGATGATGAGAACTTGAAATACCCGGTGATGAAATCAAAGACATCTTCAGTGTGATCGACCTCAGTGGAGAGTAAACAAAGATCTTCACACATGGGCCAGCAGACAACATCCTGATAAACAGAGAATAAAACTGACAGTGTTAATTATTTCATTCCACTTAAATCCTCAATCACCACCCATGGGTGCAGCCGTCAGCACATCAAGTGACATATTGCATTGGACACATCTGTTATAAAAGACCTTTCGAAAACGTTCATCCAGAAGAATGTCACTTTGAGTCCCAAGGTGTGCTTGACCCAACGCAGGGTATGTCCATGGCTTCCTATGCTTGTGGAAGTTTGACAATGAATAAGGAAGACATGATGCTTTGAAGTACGATGTTGCTAAAGAATAGTAAATTTCCTGTAGATAGCTGGCTGAATGAATAATCACTCTTGGAAGACACACAGTCAGAATGTTTCCTAGAATTGAGATGGTGAGATTCCGTCTCACACACTTTGGACATGTGATCGCTGGAGACCATCATGCTTGGCAAAATGGAGGGCCAACAAAACGAGGAATAGCCTCCGTGACGTAGACTGGCTCAGCGGTTTCAGCAATGGACTCAAACACAGAAAATATTTTGAAGATGGTAGAGGACTAAGTAGTGATGGTTCATTCTGTTTTGTCTAAAGTTCCTATGACTTGGAAACAACTTAATGGCACTTAATAGCAATTATGAGCAGTAGATGGCTGTTCTCGCAACACATGTCTTGTTATCTTACCTTTAGAGAAAAAGATACTTTTTTTTTTTAAAGACACTTTTTGTACTGCAAAGAAAAGATTATTTTCAGGTCAGGGCTGATATCAAATCTTTAACAAAATCAAATGGAAATCACCTGAAATCATCAAAACTTTGCGACACGGTTATGGGAGTTTCCCTATGCAAAGCTACAGTTTTTATTTACTTTCTCTAGGCATTTGTGTCATAATTTATTTTTAACAGTTTTATTGGCACTTCATCCACATATCATAAAATTAAATGGGTCGATCATATCAAGAAGAGTTATATAATCATTACCATAATCAATTTTAGAACATTTTCTTCTTCCTGTACTTATTGATATTGACAATTTTTTAATTGTGGCAAAAATATACATAACATTCTTCAGTTCAACAACTTCTGCATGTATAATTCAGTGCCATTAATTTTATTCTTCATTTTGTGCAACCATTATAAAACAACAGTTTTTCAATTGGGCGAGCATTTTAACCAAGATCAGGAGGAACTGAAAGATGAGTCACGAAAGGGAAAAGATGAACCTTGAAGAAGGAAGAAACTTGATGAAGTCCAGCCTGGTAGAGGAAAAAGGCAGAGTTACAATTGATGCAGTAGCTAGCTACTGAAGGGTAGATCTCACATTGTTTAGCATTTTCAATTATGGAGGGACATTTTGGCCTAAGCTTTAGGCCCAAAAGTGTATCATGGAGACTTCAAAGAGTTGATCACATATACAAATTTAACATGTTTCATTTGGAATAAACAGTGCATGTATGTACTACACCTCCTGGCAATAATGCTTTTTAACTTATACTCAATTGCACGCAATTATTCTTTATTAGATTGTTTTTCTTTGTTTTCTGAGGTTGGAAAACAAGTCTCCACTTTTGTATCACCTTTCTCACACATAAAATTATTACCCCCAAATTCAAACAAATAAGCAGAATTTGAATCTGAACTCAAAGCTATCCCCACAGTCAGAGTAACTCATCAGTGACCATTGGTTTAATTCATTGAGGAAATTACTTAAGAGAAATTAGGGGGAAAGTTTCACTTTTAAATTCTAATTATTGATTATAAATTAAATGATGTGCCCAGATTGGTAAGAAATTTGTCAGTGTGGTCAAACAATAAAGTCTAGTAAACATAAATGCTAATAACATTCTAAACAACTATCGTTAGTGACCCTACAAGAATTCTAAACACAAAGTTTATTGGATAGGGCTTGATACAACATAGCTTGCCATCTACTGGTTATGTGCATGTCCTAGGAACAGAGGTTAAGTATTAAATATGCCACTTCTGATGTGTCTGTGGCTTTGGGTTAGATCCTTGAACTCTCTAAGACATAGTTTTTCTATTTTATTAACGAGGCAGTGAAGCTCGCCAAGGTTAAACGACCTACCATACTTAAGAAATGGTGGCTGTAGTCAAACAGTGTGAATAACAGTGATCATTGCTACCATTCATTGACAGCTACACATGTTCCAAGCAACTGTGCTAAGTATTGGTTTTTGCCAACCTTAGTTCCTTCAACTTTCAAGGTAAAAGATAAAGCACTGCGATTATCCTATTTTTTAGGCAAGGAACTCAAATTTGGAGAGCTTCAAATTCCCAAGGCACAGTGTTTATAATGGCATAACTGTGATAATGCAACACTACTGGCAATGTAGTGAGCTTCTAAGTAATGTTAGTTGTTATTAGAATTGCCAGTGTTAGCAGACCATCACGTGCTCTCCAGGCAGCCTGGAACAGGTCTCTTCTCTGGGCTGGGCATTACCAATTAGAATAATGCCTGACTACTTATCCTCAAGCTTATTAGAAGTATCAAATTAGAAACACATGTAAAAGTTCTTTGTAAAGTTCCCACTGCAACTGCTTTAGAAGCCAATGTGAAGATTTTCAGATCAAATTCATGCAGTACTCAAAATATATGTCCATCTCTTGTCTTAAAGAATGTAGGTAAAGCCACAGATTAAACAAGACATTGAACTGATTTGAGGTAAGCAAGGTATTAGCTCTTATTTTTCATTTTTGTACATCATTAGCAACATGTTCTGCACAAAATGTTGCAGTGTGTAATTTGATAATGTCACCATTGGCAGATGCTCACTCGTAGATATTCAGTGTTATTATATACTATTCAAAGCACTGCCATACAGCAGACTATTAAAATTTTAACAAAATAAAAGTAGGTATGAAACATCAGAACTGACTTACGACAGAGTTTCTCTAATGGGATCCCATTATAAATCAGGGATTTTATGTACACATACAAACTCACAAATCGATAATCTTCCCATATTCAGTACTTTCTGGTATTTTTTGTTCCATTCTATTCGACCTTTTAAAACATTCATCTTGATTTTGTCTTTATTTGACACTGAGTGAACACACCATTAATGGTCACTAACTTCAGATAAAAGCTCTAAGATTACCTTAGAAGGTCCTAAATAGAGTGGGAGAAAATTATGGAAACAGAAATTAAAATCATAAAAGATACAAGATAGCTGGCTTCCTGATTGGGGAGAAACAGGGAGGGTCCTCAAAACCATAGCCCTATGTATCCTTCAGACCTGGGACTGAACTCTCCTCTGCATGGGAATAATAAAACACTTAAGATGTTTTTACAAAGTGAGGGGGTATCATTTACCCAAGCAAAATATTCAGAGAGTTAGGAACAAATAGAAGAGGGAACAGGAAAGCACAGGGAGAAAGGGCGATAAGTTGTTGGTACAATGGATAGATGAGTTGAATCAGAATGTATATAAATTCTTTAAAGCAGAACTATGATGGCTTCTGTAGACCTTCATCTAGTTTAGAATAAAAAAGTATTTTGGGTTTTTTTAAGGGAAAATGCTGTCCAAGTGTATTTTGGTTCCTTGATTTAAAATAACCTTTATTTGCACACTTCACAAGGTCAATCACTTTCAGCTTCCAAGTCGCAAGGATTGATACCTCTTCAAAAATTCCTGTGAACCAAGGAGAACTGGCTGCTTCTCTTTGGTCTTCCACTGAGTTGCCACTGCAGTACTCTTGTAGCTCCTTCTGTGATGCTCTTGAGGCCCTCTTACACTAAGCTATAATTTCATTAACAGAAAGGATTGCATCATTATTAAACATGCAAACCCTGGAACATAGTATGTGCTCATCAAATGTGTTCTTTTAATATTGAATGAATGAATCTTGGAATTTGTCAGGTTGGGAAAAGGCAATTGAATAAAGGACCAATTTGCCAATTGACCTATTCATCAAATTTATTAATTTAAAATAATGTTTTAAAGAAAATTCTTTAATGTAGTCAATGACTACAAACTAATTATTCTTATTATATTCATCTGATATTCAAATTAGTTGTTACAGAGTTGGTACTGTAGTGAATTGGCCTGGGAAAAACCAACTTCCAGCAAACTAGTTTTAGGAAAGTTGCTTTATTAGTGAGTTCATACAAAAACCCATCAATTTTCCTATTTAATACACAGCAGTAATGACAATTTCTTCCTCAAGACTACTGTAGATAGTGAAATAATGTGCATGAAAATTAGGTAGGGGAATGCTATGGAAAACTTTGCATAATCCTAAAAGAATGTTATGAACCCTTTCTTTTTAAAAATCATTTTATTGGGGGCTCATACAATTCTTATCACAATCCATACGTACATCCATTGTGTAAAGCACATTTGTACATTTGTTGCCATCATCATTCTCAAAACATTTGGTTTCTGCTTCAGCCTTTGATATCAGCTCCTCCTTTCCCCCCTCCCTCCCTCATCCCCCTCCCTCATGAACCCTTGATTATTTTTAAATTATTATTTTTGTCATATTTTACACTGTCCGATGTCTCCCTTCACCCATTTTTCTGTTGTCCATTCCCCAGGGAGGAGGTCACATGTAGATCCTTGTAATTAGTTCCCCCTTTCCACCCCACCTTCCCTCCACCTTCCCGGTGGTATAGCCACTCTCACCACTGGTCCTGGATAGATCTTCTGTCCTGGATTCCCTGTGTTTCTAGTTCATATCTGTACCAATGTACATCCTCTGATCTAGACAGATTTGTAAGGTAGAATTGGGATCATGATAGTGTGGGGAGGAAGCATGTAAGGACTAGAGGAAAGTTGTATGTTTCATTGTTGCTACCCTGCACCCTGCCTGGCTCATCTCCTCCCCGCAACCCTTCAGTAAGGAGGTGTCCTGTTGCCCATAGATGGGCTTTAGGTCTCCACTCTGCACTCACCCTCATTTACAATAATAGTATTTTTTGTTCTTTAATATCTGATACCTGATTCCTTCGACACCTCATGGTTACACAGGCTGGTGTGCTTCTTCCATGTGGGCTTTATTGCTTCTGAGCTAGATGGCCGTTTGTTTATCTTTAAGCCTTTATGACCCCAGACGAGGAATGCTCCTTGTCCCCCCTCCTATTTAATATTGTACTTGAGGTCCTAGCTAACAACATAAGACAAAGAAAATACATCAAAAGTATTCATCTGGGGAAGGAAGGGGCAAAATTATCATTATTCACAGACGATATGATTCTATACATAGAAAATCCCCTAAGTTCCACAAGTGGAGTGTTGGAAGCAATAGAGGAATATGGCAGAGTGGCAGGACACAAGATCAAAACACAGAAGTCTATCGGACTTGTCTACACATCAGACAAGACCACAAATGGAAGAACATCCCATGCTCATGGATTGGGGAACTCAATATAGTAAAGATGTCAGTTCTGGCCAAGGCACTATATAAGTTCAAAGCTATCCCTATACGAATACCACTATCCTTCTTCAAAGAATTGTAAAAACTGATTACCAACTTTATATGGAGGGGGAAAAATCCCAGAATTAGCCGAGAACTCCTCAAGAAGAAGGACATAGTGAGAGGGCTTGCTCTGCCTGACTTTAGCAAGTATTATATGACCACAGTTGCCAAAACAGTGTGGTACTGGTACAATGACAGATATACAGACCAATGGAAAAGAGCTGAAGACCCAGAAATAAAAACATCAGCATACAGGCAACTGATCTTTGATAAGGGCCAAAAAATATCAAATGGGAAACAGATGCCCTATGCAACAAGTTGTGCTGGGAAAAAAATGGATATCTACCTGCAGAAAAATGAAGCAAGCAAAACCCTTATCTCACTCCATGCACAAGAATAAACTCAAGGTGAATCACAGACCTTAAAATAAAATCCCAAACAATTAGGGCCATTAATGAGGGAATTGGGACAAACCTGAGCTATGAACTCTTTTTATTGGCCTTGCTGGTGCATTTTAAGCTAACTCTTAACCTGCATTGACTGTGGGTTTTAGGGAAGAAGTTTTGCCTTTCTCAGTCTGAGAATACTCATCTGAAATGATAGTTTGTATTATTCTGATTTACAGCTCCATGTGAATTTCATCTAAAGAGAAAAAAATGCATGGTTTGTCTACATTCATTAGTGAATACACCATCGTACGTACCAGGTGAAGAGAGAACGCTGTCTCAATAACACTTATTCATTAGCTGCTTCACACAAGATGACATTAGAAATAAATGATTATAAACATAAATCTAAGAAATTTTACAGCAAAATCAATCTATGGAATTTAACAAAGGGTACCAAAAAATCTAATTACTACTACTACTAAATCAATCCTGTCCCATGGTTTAAGCTAATATCTTGAAATAATATTCAATTGAAACTTTAAATCTGTCCTACCTCCTGTAACATAGGAACAAAAATTTTCTCAAAACCCATAGTAACCACAATTAACATATCGCCCTTAAGACATCTGGATTCTTCCTACATAATCTTCAATTATATTCTTCTGAGGTTTAACTACACTTGAACTCCTAAGCATAAAAAGGAATTCAATTTTGCCTTTAATGGCAAAATGACCCCTCCACCAAGGGATAAAATTCTCTTAATCAATTGACTTCATTTCTGTTAACAGGAATTTATGTTAAATATCTGTGTAGCAGTACCTCAGTTGGCAATCCAGCCACACCATTTTTTCCACATTTCCCTGAATGAGATACAGACAAGTAGTAAGAGGAAAATACAGGCTTGGGGGTATTGCTTCTCTTCTCTGCACAATATTGCAAGGATGAAAGTAGGCTCTCTTGCCACCGTGGTGGCGCTGCGGAATGAGGGTTGAGCTGCCAACCTCAAGGCCAGTGATTCCAACCCACCAGAGGCCATGAGAGAAAGATAAAGTAGCCTGTGCCTATGGCAATTCACCCTTTCCAAAATTCCACATAGAATCGCTGTGTGTCGGAATCAGCTTGTGTGGCAGTGGATATACTACAATTCCTCTAGAGGAGAAGTGCATTTTCTCTATACTGAAAAATCTTTCAATTTTCTGATGCATCAGTCACTCACACACACACAAAAATGTAAGGTAGTGATGCAATGTTTATTTCTGTTGGGCTTAGTTCAGAGAGGGATAAATTCTGAATATTCATAACTCTCTCCTGTCGTTTTAAGCTCATTAATATTCATTCTTGTATCAAAGCTATTCTTGCAAGCTTTTCCTTATTAACATCAACATTCTGCCTCAACAGGAAAGTTTCTACCTGCTTTATAGATATGTTTTCTACATGCATGTATCTCCACTGGGTGTTTTTTATTTATTATAGTTTTGCATTATACATGATTTGGTGTCAGAGATCATGTCCAATCTCCCGAGTCCTCTTTTATTAACACATTTCTTAGACAGGGCTCACTGATTGATTTACTAAACACAGCGCAATTAAAGGTTTTCCTGGATAAATCTTTCATGAATCAAAATGTCCTGCAGCTTAAAAGAACAGTAACATCTGCCTGATATTTGGCTATAATTTCTCTCAGCCCCTGCCACACAATTATCCCCACCTCATCGTGACCCTAGTTAGGCTTTCTGGGACTACAAATCTTTATGGGAACAGTCAAAGTCATCTCTTCCCTACAGTGAATGGAACAGGCAACCTTGGCGTTAGAGCCATCCAGTGCTTACCCAACAATTCCACCAGGGCTCCTTTGGGTAAAAGCAGTCCCACCATTTCCTCTGCTCCTTTCTTTAACCTGAGCATGACCACAGTGTCATCTCTTACTTTTCTCTGAACAAGACAGGGAAATGAGCTTGTCGGAGGGACACTGGAGAGTAGAGGAGAAAAGGAGGGTGTTTACAAGAATGACTCCTCGAAGTCCCAGTGTCTCCCTTTGTTTTCAAGAAGGAGCCAGATTTCAAAAGCTCAGGTGGAGCAGGAGGAAAAGGGATCGATATTTTCTATCTGTGAGCTCTCCCCAGGAAGGAATGTATCCAAGAACACCACTGT
Organism: Tenrec ecaudatus; assembly: GCF_050624435.1. Lineage (NCBI taxonomy): Eukaryota > Metazoa > Chordata > Mammalia > Afrosoricida > Tenrecidae > Tenrec > Tenrec ecaudatus. The sequence goes on from NC_134531.1 coordinate 98,399,355, forward strand.
GGTTCTCATAGGAAGATGAGTGAAATCGGATGACATGGTAGATTTTAAGTGCTTTTCCCCTTAAGATGAGGTTAAATTTAATGTCAAGTGTTGAGTGAGATTTAGCTGCTTTACCAGCTGGCCAGGACATCTCTGTAAACACTGGCATTAGAGATGAATACAGTACATTTACTGAGTCATGATATTTGCATCACTTTAGCATGTGCCTTAAACACCTTTTCACATATGCTTAGACCAAAGTAATCCTAAAAAGTCTAAGAACCCCACCATTATTTGTGGGATTATTTCCCTCTTGCACTAAGATGACAGAATTTAAGGTGGCTGTAGTCGGAGGTGACAGGAGAAACAATTTCTCTAGCAAGTTGGAGAAACAAGTACAGGGCCCTGTGGAGAAGCTAGGTACCAATGAGAAGATAATCAGTTTAAAGAAAGCTAAATGCCCCCTTTGCTATCTACAGTTAGCACAATTGTCTTTAACACCTAAGTTTACATATAAAAAGAAATACGTTTGTGTACAGCATCCTAGAGAAGAAATTTCTAACCATAGACAAGAAAGATTAAGTAGAAGGAACAGAGAAGCTATATCTTTTGAGAGCCAGGCACCATCAGTTTTATTCACCCCATTTGCTTGTTCACCTACTTTGTCTTCAGCACTTGTGTTGGGAAGGTGAACATCATAGAATACCAATTTAATAGAAGAAAGTATTCTTGCATTGAGGAAGTACTTGAGTGGAGGCCCAATGTCCTTCTGCTACCTTAATACTAAACCTTTAAATATATGCACATAGATCTATTTCCCCATCATCATATATAAATATATTTGCATACGTACATGCCTTTATTTAGACCTCTATAGATTCCCTTTGCCTCCTAGCTCTTTCCTCTATTTCCTTTGACTTTCTTCTTATCACACTATCGTGCTCAGTCTTCATTTGGGTTTCAGTAATTCCTCTTGGTTACATTACCCTTGATCACGCATTATCAAGCCTCCTACACCCTCCACACCACCAATTTGGATCACTTGTTGTTCTGTTGTCCCTGGGTTTGTTAACACCACTACCTTTCCCACCACCTCCCCCTCTCTCATATCACCCCAGGACTGTCGGTCCCGTTGTTTTCTCCTCCAGATTGTTTATCCAGCCTATCTTATTTAGACAGACCTGCAGAGATAATGACATGCACACAAACAAAACAGCAAAACCAAGCAACAAGATACAACAAAACAATAACAACAAACCAATTCCCAAAAAAAACAACACACACACACACACACACAACAAGAAAGAAAAGCTTTTAGTTAGTTCAAGGACTGTTTGTTGGCCTTTAGGAGTGTTTTCCAGTCCAGTCTGTTGGGGCACCAGGCCCTGGCCCCAAAGTCCACCTTCAGCATTCCCTGGGGACCTCATAGCTCCTTTCCCTTGCTCTTCTGTTGCACGCCATTAGTATTTTGCCTCAGTGTGGCGGTTGAGGTCGGGTGCAATTCCCACACTGTTTATCCAGTGTCGTCTCCTGTAGGACTATGGGCCAGTGAGGGAAGTCCTGTCTCATAGTGAGGCTGGCCATGTCGTCCTATCTGTGGACTGGCTTCTCTAATTGGGGTCATTGTCCTCAGGGCTGGTGGGCCAGGATGTGCTCTACTCTCTCCTCCTCCCCCTTCATCTGCTCTCGTGTGTTCTGATCAGATATGTCCCTCTCCTGGAGTTGCAAATTCAACGTCGTCCTTTGAAATAAATTCTTCTGGGGGGAGGGGCAGGTGTCCACTTAGTAGTTGGGATTGGGGTCGGCCCGTCAGACCCCTCCACTGGTTCCCAACTACATGCCAGCATGTTGCATTCACATCTTGGACCACTGGGTTGAAGTCTGGTCTGTCTTTCCCTGTGGAGATATAGTGCCCTATGCCCCTGCTACCCATTTCTTTTTTATTATTCTTTGGGGTCTTAAAGACATGAAGGTAAACAAGTGGCCATCTAGCTCAGAAGCAACAAAGCCCACATGGCAAAAGCACACCAGCGTGTGTGATCACAAGGTGCCGAAGGGATCAGTTATCAGGAATCAAAGAACAAAAAATCATATCATTGTGTGTTCACCTTCATGATAGGATCGCTGTAGACAAATGGGTGCATAAGCAAATGTGGCGAAGAAAGCTGATGGTGCCCAGTTATAAATAGATATAGCATCTGGGGTCTTAAAGACTTGAAGGTAAACGAACGGCCATCTAGCTCAGAAGCAACAAAGCCCACCTGGAAGAAGCACACCAGCCTGTGCGATCACATGGTGTCAAAGGGATCAGATCTCAGAACAAAAATATCTTACCATAGTCGATGAGGTGGGAGTGCGGAGTGGAGACCCCAAACTCATTTGTAGACCAGTAGACATCCCCTTACAGAAGGGTCTCCGGGAGGAGATAAGCTAGTCATGGTGCGATGTAGCAAGGATGAAACATACAACTTTCCCCTAGTTCCTAAATGCGCAACTCTTAAGACGATCGAGCAAATAAATTCATATGATGTGTGAAGTATATGCCAATAAAGCGTTTCCAGAACGCTACGAAGCCATTACACTCTGCCCTGCAGAGTGGACATGCATCAGGATTCTCGCTCAGCAGTTGTTTGGGGGTTGGCTGGCCAATGGAAGAAAATGGTCCTATAAGTTGGTATGAAAATAGCTTGAGCAATTTACTGGTGAGCAATGGCTGTGATTCTCTGAACAATTCACTTTCTTTATTATTTCACAGAGTTTCCGTGAACAAACTTTATAATGCACTATGTCCTATAAAATATAAATCTTAAGAGTATTTTCATTTAATCTCAAAGTATGTTCTAATGTTTAAGACCAAAAAAGGAACACTAAACCCAACAAGAATATTAGAAATAAATTGTTCCCCTAAAATTAAAAAAAATTAAAATTTGTAGACTAAAGTTCAATTTTAAGGATCATAGACTCCACAAACATTCCCCCTAAATCAATTTGAAACTGGGCGGAAGATCTACGCATCAGTTGTAAAGAAGACTATCAAATTGTCTTCATTTTGCTCATTCACTGTTCTGTGATGAAGTTTCATATCCCATCTCCATCAGCCTCGCCAGAAGGGCACAACACAGGAAGAATATCTAGTTAATAAAGGACAGGGAGAGAAATCAGGGCCATCTGGGTCCCAAAACAGTTGAAAAACCTCTCCTAGAAGGTTTGCCAGACTATACCAGCCACATCTAACATGACTGCACATTTTAATTCAGTCAGTCTCAATGATTTTTTTCCTTGGGTAATTTCATTTTAAGGGAAAATTCATTTCAAAGTCTAATGAGGTGGGCCAATGGCAATATCTGCTACTGAGCTATTTTAAAGCAAACAAAAGTAGAAGAATGTTCCTCTTTGTGTCAACCTGCTTTTGACAATAAATGGAATCAAGCTGGTGAAGGACTAATCAAGCATTGATGGGCTTGTGACTGTCTTGAAATAAACTCTTCCCTTGGGTTTTTAAAGCTTCAGCTCTGGCAGATGAGACCTTCAGTCAATCAGATGTGTGATTGCATCATGTAAATGACACCCCCTGGACTTGCCTGATTTGCTCTCATGAAATTCCTGTCAGTTTTGAAACATTAATAATGCAAGCAAATGGCTTTGGCACCAGAGGCTGTCAATTATTACTGTGTCACCACCTCACCCAATCATTTGTTGTGGTCACTATAGAGTGTGTCCTTATAGAAAAACAAAAGCCTTCCAGCTGCAGAGTAAGGACTGTGTTAAAACAATTTTATTTCCCAATTACTTTCAAACTAGCTTTATTTGTATTGTGGGGGGTGGGAGGGGAGGAAGAGAAGTTTATCACTTGGAATGCCTTTTGTATCTCTTTGATTTCCCTATAAAAGTTCAAATATAATAGAGTTGGGAATTAAATGGTACAAGTAATTACAGCAGAAGAGTGGAGCAAAGCACTTTCGGTATTTTTGAAAGAACCATAAAATTCCCAGAGTGCAACCAACACATTTAAGAATGCAAAAGAGAGAATTACAATGCTTGCATCAGCCTAATAACTGAAATGAATCCACCACTTCCATTTTAAAGCCACTAATCCTAGAAAAAAAGGAGGAGGTAGATGAAACAAATTCAGCCAGCTAAAAAGAGAGCTCTGTTCAGTACTCAGCGCTATGGCTTTTCTGAAATTTAAAGTTATCTCCAGTGAAGGAAGAAGCTGCTAGGTAGTTACAAAGTCATGTCTATGATGTGCTGATTCTGTCCCCTTTGTCATTAGACAATGGCATTGTTGTCTATGTCACTGATTGTTTAATATGAAATGATGTTATTATATGAAGCCTGGATTCTCTTCGCCTTTCTCCTAGCCTGAACTGAGCACTATATATGAACCATCAGAAAATGTCTGTTTCTGCGCTTTGAAATACAACACAATATGTTCTATGGCCTTAGTAAGCTACAGAGACAGTTCCACTGGAAATGATCAATAATAGCGTGTCCTATCCTTGCATCTAAACAATGTCTAGAACAGAAACCACTTCATGTAGTTCTGCATTGCATACTTCCATAAGGAACAAAATAGAGGCCTTGACGCTGAGTTAGTCATTGACCTGCTTCTGCAGTTGAAATTGTTCTGTGGTGATTAAGTGACGCTCCGTGGAACATTCAGCCAAAGCCAGTCACTAAATCATTAGTACTAGCCTCATGGCTCTGTCAGAGATTACACCCAAATGGTACAATCAGACTCTTATCAAGGTCTCATTCACTCCAGTTAAACCGCGGAATTCAAATGATTTGCGGTGTTTCCCCCCAAAGTTTCTATTGCATCAGCAATTTCCTCACACTTTAGGTTTGAAAGAGAAGCCCTCATATTTGCCAAATTTAGCAGGATAACTGGTTAAAATTCCATTTCAGACAAAACTAATATATTTTAGTATATAATATATTTTTAGGATAGACATGTTTCATGCAATATTTAGCACGCAACAATTCTAATGAAAAATAGTCTGTTTACCATAAATTCGGATTTAAAGAAATAGCTTCTATTGTATGTGGCAACTCTCACCGACATCATTACTGCTGGGTGGATAACTGAAATGAGAGAAGAGGGATTGATGGCTGCATGTGACTCACAGATGAGCTAAAAGTCCATGACAACTCACACTGGGGCTTTTGAGAATATTTTTTTCTGCAGCAAAGGGAGATTTGGCCAGCGAGGTAAATTCAGCTGGGCTCTGGAGCGAGACCAAGCTCTGGTAATGGCCAAGAGCAAAGGTTCACCAGCTGCCCAAGAAAGGACCCACACCTGCTCCCAAAGGGTTGACATCAGAATATGGCTTCCCTGGGAGCATTATTTTCAAGACTACAGATATATGGCAAAATTAGAAGCCTGGAAAAAATCTTAAATGGATAACTAGCCATTTAGTTTGTTCTAATAATCATCCTTTTTAAAATGTGTCTCCAGGAGGCATATAGGAGATGGGAATGTCTTTTTCCAGCACAATTTCTTTTTCATGACTCTCTCTTTCCCTTGACATCTGGTCATGTAGTAGCTGACAAGTTGACAGGTGTACTTCTGGCCAATGAGACAATTAGTAGTATGATTTTTATAATCAATATTAAAATAGCTTTAATCAGTTCATGGGTTTTAGCCACTAGCCACAGATAGCAATTTTTAATTAATAAATCACTTAACACATATAGCTCTTTTAGTTTAATTTACCAAACCAAAAATCAAACTCATTGCCCCAGAGTCAATTCCAACTCATCGGGACCCTACATGATACAAAATAGAACTGCTCCATAGAGGGTTTTTTGTTCCCCCGCCCCTACCCACCCCCCCACCGTGGTTTCCAGTTTATTTTCTTTTTAATCATTTTATTAGGGGCTCATACAACTCTTATCATAATCCATACCTACATCAATTGTGTAAAGCACATTTGTACATTCATTGCCCTCATCATTCTCAAAAACTTTTGCTCTCCACTTAAGCCCCTGGCATCAGCTCTCATTTTTCCTCCTCTTTCCCCACTCCCCACTCCCTCATGAACCCTTGATAATTTATAAATTAGAGTTTCATTGGCTGTAATCTTACTTATTTTGGACACCATTGGGAAGACAAATCTCAAGAAAATGTTTGCTAAAGTAGAGAGTGGACTTGAACAAGATGAACTGACTCAGCAGCCTCAATAAAGGACTCCTATCTATTAAAGCTTGTAGAGATGTGGAACTAATTCAACCACAATTAACAACAGCAATATACTTAAACTGTTTCCCAGTGAAAAGTGTTAGATACTAGAATGAAAGGCATTCATCACTAAGGTGACCGAGCATCCTAGATGCCTTGGAACTGAAGGAGGTTTTATCCGATGGAAATTTCAGCTTTAAAACCTAAAGAACCTCAGAAAAACCAGAACCAATTAGTCAGCCTATAAAATGGAAGTAATCTATTTCACCACAAGCAGCACCTAGAAATGAGTAGTATTCATTCATTCTGTCCAGTAGTAGTAATAGCGTCTGGTTAAGTATTACGAAATGCTTAGAGGAAGTATAAGGCTGTGTGGATGAACACAATGAATACAGCCATTGGCATTGACATGGAAATCTGTATGAAAACAAGCATCTTCTCCTACAGCACAGTCACTGGTGGCTGGTGGTTTCGAAACAATGGTGCTGGAGACCTGGGCATGGGAGCAGTGTGGATGAGCTAAGAGGGGATCTTGGTTCGGTTTCCATTCCTTTTCTGTTCTATTCTTTTTAGGCTGGTGCAAAACTGTGATTGTATCCTTACAAGCTTGGAAGCGTCAAGTCAAAAGAAAATGCTGGCCAGGAAATGTTTAACTACAATAGAGCATCTTGTTTTATTGTTCTCTTTTAAAAAGAGAGAGCCTTTTTGTTTAAGCACTGCATTTTATCCCTGTGTATTTATTGCATAAAATGTGTAAAATCCATACCTTAGGACTTGGAGAAATGAGACAAGAACTGGTTTGGGTAATGGTCTTAATTAGCGCAAGTATGAGGATTGCCTGCAAAACCCTCTCTTTGCTCAGCACAGCAGGATGGCACTCAATTCAGAAGAGTAGGCAGAATTAGCCTGGGGATACTAAACTCAGGTTAGCAGCTTATTCTACAAGCCTCCCTTCAAGTGAGCACTAAACTGGATTTTATTGGGAGAGCCCCTACTGGTGCTTTTGTGAGTCTTGTGCATCTCGGCATTCTTGCTCTTCCACATTTACTTGAAACTCTGAGATAATAAGAGAGAATGACAGACGGCTTATTCCAAATGGATATCTTCTTGAAGAGAGAAGTCGTTTGTATCTTTTTTCAATAAGAAAATTTCCTTAGTTGATAGCTCTATTTCTTAAGTTGACTTACCTTCAATGGGGACTGGTCAGCATGAGCTCTTGAGCATAAAAAATAACCCCCCCCCTCCTGACCTGTTTTCAAGGTGTTCAATTTTGTTAAAAGAGTCAAAGAGTATAGAGTGGGGTAGTGCTACTAAATGTTTGCACTTCAGTTATGCACTGGGCAGAAAAGGCAATAAGAATACAGGGAATTTTCAAGCCAAACTCCAGTTCAGAGTGATTGGCAATAAAGGAAGGCAGCAGGGACAGAAACAATTCTCTAGAAGCATAAATGGGGCTATTTTTATCTCACTTTAAAATATATAATAGCTTTAGTAGGCAGCAGAAAGGTGTGGCATTTTCTTTTGGATGGTGTCTTTCTGAGTTCTCTAGAAAAGTAAAATCAGTGAAGTTTATATATGTTTAAAAAAACTCACTGCCATTGAGTCGATTCCAACTCGTCACAACCCTATAGGACAGAATAGAACTGCCCCTGTGTGTTTCCGAAACTATAAATATGCCTAAGAGTAGAAAGCCTCTTTTTAAATGTTTTTCCAAGGAATGGATGGTGGTTTAGAACTACTAAACTTGCAGTGAGCAGCCAGCATGTAACCCTCTATGCCACCAGGGTTCCATGTATATATAAAAATAAACGCACTGCCACGGAGTTGATTATGAGTTTTTACGGAAGTAAAAAGCCTTGTCTTTCCCCTGTGGATCAGTGATGGTTTCAAACTGCTGACCGTGTGGTTAGAAACCCAATAACCCACTACACTAACAGAGCGTCTCATGTAGAGGTCAGACTAGAAATCCCTCCTGACTCGGATAGCAGCAGGGGCTGATGCGTCCAAGATGGGCAGGTCACACAGCAGGTTTCTTGCTGCGGTGGCAAATGAGTCGGTTAGCAGCAGGTTAAGAGGGCAGGTTACTGATGACTTCCAGTATCAATAGGGAAGAGAGAGAGAGAGTCCTAGCCCAGCTCAGTTGACACAATAACTATCACAGATGTTATTTCACCATGATCACCATTAGCGTTGGTGTTCACCTCTAAGTACTCACAAATGATTGACCTGCCAAGGTGAATTCAAAGAGTAGTAAAGGAGCAGAGGAATTATTAAAAATCATATAGAGATAATTTGCAGCACAGCGAATTCCTTATTGGTAGTAGAGAGGCTGAATCTATTTTTGTCCAGTAGATTTTAACCCTTAGTGACCCTCTAGGACAGAGTAGAACTGCCCCATGAAGATTTCTAGGACTTACTTTTTACAGAAGCATGTCTCCAGAGTCATTTCTCTTGATGAGAGGCTGGTAGGCCAGACCATTGACCTTATACATTAGCACCAAGCACTTAACAGAGTTCCCGTAGAGAAGCTACCAATGCAAACCTGTTGGGGTTTTAATCATTAAATGTATATCATGCTGTTGTACAATTTTAAGCAATAGCCCAAAGAATTGGTTTTCTTTAAAAATTCCACATTATTAACTAAGTTCGGTGTATTAGTCTGCAACAATCATCCTCACTAATTTCAAGGCAGAATACCAATCAGACCAAGCGTTTCTTCTTGCTTATGTGGAAATGCCTTTGAAGTGAATGGAGTTTCATGCATGGAATAAATGAAGAGACTCATGCCCTTGGGTTAGAAATAAGACTTCAGGGGGTGGGAAAGTAACAAGGGAGAGATTTTCTGACTTGATAGTGAACTAAGCTGCGCAAGAGTGGCATAGTGTGAGACCCATTGAGCCGCTAGCTAAGGAAAGGAGATCAAACCCATCAGCCACTTTATGGGAGAAAGGTGAGGTGTCTGCTCCCTGAAAAATGTAAAGTCTTGAGAACCCAAAAGGCATGGTTACTCTCTGTCTTACAGGGTCATTGCGAGTGTGGCTCAGCTCAGCAGTATTGGGCTTGGTTGACTTGTGGCACAACCATTCCATGCCACTACTTTTTCTGCAAGATGAGAAACAATAAACCTTCATTGGTAAACTCTAGGACATTCCATCAAATTTTGCAAATTATCCTGGGCTCCTGGGCTTAAGACTTTGAAAAAATTAGGTCATGCCTAAAATAAATCATGCCTTAGGAAGATAAGTTGTTGTTTTTTTTAATAAAATTTTCTACTGGCAATTGTAATAAACTTCTTAATGCCTCACACTCACTGGAATCAGAGTATTGCACTATTAAGTGAAAGGAAGTTTAGAGACAATTTTGTAGATTGATGGCAGTTCTTAACGAAATTGCTAACTCTATTTGTAAAGTAATATCTAAAGATAGTCTTTAGATTCATGGCAGGAAATTGAAATACATCTCAATAAGTAGAAAAGCACTGTTTCTACAGATTTTCTGTGAAATGAGTTCAGTGTTATCTTTGAGAAACAGATCTAAGGAGCCTGTGCATGTCATGAAGCTGTTAAAATAAATTACTAAGATAACCAAAATAGAGCAATTTGGCGTTAAAGGGGAGGGGGGACCCCTGTAAATGCCAACCACCCCTGTCCTGACCTTGCGTGACTCTCTCAGTGGGTTAGCGCACTGATTCTTGGTTCTGGGAGTTCTGTGACCCTCTCTGCTTCAAGCTGAATGTAAGTAAAAAACTTCTCATTCACAAGGATGTTTCAAGGAAATTGCAATCATTGAAAATTCTCCTTTAATAACCTCTCTAAATTGAACCCATGCGTGTATTTCTAAAACCATTTAAGCTAAGAGAGCCGGCAGGTCAGTAACTGAGATACTAGTTTCTCAAGAACTCCACAGTCTAGCCTTTCAATACACTCGCCACCTCGTCTTGTTACTCAGATTAATTGATGCCAAATAAAACCCTGCTGACAATGGTTAAAGTACTCAGTTCCCAACCAAAAAGTCAGTGGTCCAAGCCCAGCAGTCCTCTGCTTTTCTACTCTGTTTGGGAGCGGCTATGAATCAGCACGGACTCAATGGCAATGGGTTTGTTTTGTCTGGGGAATGTCAAATTATTTTGTTTCGAATATTCTTGTTTCAAATATATTTAAGCTTGGCGTCATCCCAGATCAATATTTTTTAAGCAGAAATAGTCTTTATTTCTTCCACTAATACTTATTAAATGCTGGGTAAGTGCAAAGTACTATGCTCAGTCCTATATCAAAAACACAGTTAGGTTTTTTCCCCTTCGCCATCCTTGCCCGGCAAGTGGTGGGAGCTGGGAGGGGGTGTGTCCAGGTTAGCTAGCCTTTCTCTGTCCTCTTTCTTTACTCCTGTTTCCCTTCTTTTTGGTGAGGGCCAAGTTTTAGGCAGATACAGCTAGAAGTTGCTACAGACAAGGCCGCTAAACCAGTAAGTAATAAATTGCAGATAAGAGTCAGCTTACCTACTGTTGTAGAAGTAAGTTATATACGTGGCAAGTCAAAAGAAATGTTAGGTTTGGAATTGGCATCAGAGATGTGACTATGAACTAATAGTAAATGACAGGGAAGTACACACATGGGTTTATTTCAACTAACATGTATTTAACCATGTCTCTGTGGTCACTGGACAGCTGAATGCAAGTTTTCTCAGCAATATACTTGTCCTGGTATCATTAGAATGCCTTATAAAAAGGGGGAAACTGTCCTCACTTCAGTAGCACATACATGGGGGATAAAAAAGACGCTTTTGTGTATGGAAAAATAATCATTTGGAGGCTAGGGATAATATCAAATTTTTAACAAAACTCAAGGGGAAAACTTTCCAACTCATTGAAGCTCTGAAACAAACATAAAAATGCTCCTCCCCATAAAATATTTCTAAATTAATCGAGCATATTAAAGAAGATGGGAAAACCTCAAAAATGAGCCAAGGGAAAGTCAATCATGATGAAAGAAGAAACTGTGGCTGATATCCAGAAGCCAGTAGAAAAAGACAGAGAATTACCTTTGATGTGACAGCTACAGGAATGGGACTCCACATGGGTCATCCTTTTTCAGTTTAAGCAAGCAGCTTGGCCTCAGCAAGCTTTGAGCCAGATGGGTGGCAAAAGCTTTGTCTGAAAAGAGTTAGTTCAAAGAGTTGATCAGTCTTCGAAGCAAGATGGAAACTAATGAAGCAATTTTATGGAATGAACCATAATGAGAGATAAATCTTACCTTTACCAATGAGATCCAGAGAGCAAGATCCAATCCAAAATAGTAGCTTCCAGGGGACTCTGTTGGATTAGTAAAATTCAGTACAGAGTGGTCACAATCGCTCTGGTTTTATAGAGAACTCAACCAGTCTTCTATGAAAAGTACACAGCAGTAATTATTCCACACAAAAGTACAAATCGATATAGGGTTTCAGAGGAGGGAACTATGTCATTCAGTTGGGGCTGAAGGTCAGAAAGCATAGGTGTGGGCAGTGTTTGAAGTAGAAGTAGAAGTAGAAAGCAGACTCTTGAAAGATGAACTGCATCCGTCTCTCTTTGGAACGCCGGACTAAGGGAAGCACTCTGGCAAAGCAACAGCCAGGATGGAAGATGTTAGAATGAGCCATGCATAGAAGTGGCTCAAAGAACCAGTATTCAAACCTGCTTTGAGAGCCAAAATGGAAATGGAGATTCGATTTTAGAAATTTACATTGTGAAGTAGTTTTACCCAGAGAATCTGTGCAAAATGGTGACTGCGAAAAGAGACAAAACTGAACAAGATGTTCATGAGGGCCAACGGGACACATACAAGGAACTCTGGAGCTGAAACCTAAATATCCAACCCTGATCTCGGTAACACTACTGGCACAGAACCAATCCTTTATCCTTCCAAGGTCTTAATTCTTTCCTTTGTAAAGAGATGGAAGAGGGTCTTAGAAAGTCTTTTTCCTCTCTGGAAAAATCAAACTCATTCTTTTCTCTGGAAGTAATAGGATTGTCAAGTCAATGCAGAAGAAGTCAAGATAACGTACACAAATCTCTCCCAAGACACAAAAACAATAGCACTGCCAGTTCTCTCTGAGGCAATACAACCCTCTAGGACAGAGTAGAACCACGTGTGCAGGATTCCAAGACTGTAAATCTCTATGGGAATAGAAAGCCTCATCCTTCTTCCATGGAGCGGCTGGCAGTTTCAAACTCCTGGCCTTGTGGCAGGCAGCACAATGGGTAAACTGCTTTGCCGCCAGACCTTATGTAGCACAAGCTCAGTAAATGAAGGTTGACTTGAAGGCTCAGAAACCTCCCTCCACCAAAGGACCTGCAAAGGTAGTCTCAAGGGAAAAGTGCAACGGCCAACTTACCATGTCCTTCTGGGCCTAGAGGCTGCTGCTGTAGTGAGCGCAATGCCTTATGCCTTATGCCTTGGTTATGGTGAGGGAGAGAATTAGCTCAGCACTTATGAAGAAGTGACTGTCATCATCAAATTCCAATACCAATAAAATGTAGCCTTTATAGAGGGACTACTCTTTTGTCCACTAAATTAAATGATTTTATTTCTAATCACAGTGCAAACATGCTCAACCTACTCCCTTGAATATTAAGATCTACTCAAATAAACTTGGTTTTCTAGAGAACTCTCTAGAAGAAATCCTTTCCAAATAAGTTGTGACTCAAGGATGACAGCTTCCCCCACCAGGATAAGTCTGCAGTGAACTTCACATGATTCTTCATTGTAGGCCCTCACCAACCACTACCACCTTGACCCAACCAGGTCCTTCATTTTCCTTTTATGGGAAGTTTAATTATAAAAATTATTATTCTAATTCCCCAATGCATTTTACTGGGCTCCAAGCAAGCAAAGACACTTACATTGAAAATAACCCGTGACACACCAATAGTGTGAGCTGACCAGAGACCCAGAAGCGTACTGTGACGAGCAAACTTGAAGACCGTGTGACCTCGATGGATTGCCTAACTCTACCAAGAATATCTGAGGGGAGCTTACTCACTTAAGTCAACATGTGCAGGAACACTGGACCTCGTACCGAGAAATGACACACGGAAGAGAAGTTCCGCTCCATTGGTGTCTTGATTTTTCAGTTTGGAGACTAAACAATTATAAACAAACTACCTACCTGTTGGCTAAAACAGAGATCATCTTTTGTACATTGCCACTATCATCCAATACCTGAATGAGGAATATTTTTCAGCAGTGCTTGTTACTGAATAAAGAGGGAAAATAGGTCTCATATAAGGGGTACCATAAAGCCCCAACTTGCACTTGGTGGAGCAGAGCTTTTGAAGTATACATTTCCCCCCCTACGCCAGCATCCAGCAACTCGCTCTGAGTTAGTGCACCCAGTGGCACTGCCTAGTAAGGTTCTCTCTGGTCACAGTGAATTTTTCCATAAATGCCCTTTCACTCCAACCTCGCTTTTTGTGGTGGCCAATTTAAGAGAACAGCGTGTGGCTGTGAAATTTTGTTTCCTGCTCGGGAAAAATCCCACAAGAAACTGTTGTGATGTTGAACACAGCTTCTAAGGGCAGCGCTACGGGAAAAACTCAACTGCACAAGTGGTGTTCTTGTTATGAAAAAAGTGAAATGTCAGCTGGTGACAAACTTCATTCTGGACATCCGTCAATTTTGCAAATGGTCGAAAACGTTGACTCATAGTGCATTTGGAGTTCATTCCACCAGGTTAGACTGTTCATCAAGCTCTCTGTTAAAAGGCTTTGAAAAGATTCTGTAACAGTGTGGGATTAAAGGCCTGATCTGTGGCACACAGGGGGACTGGTTTTGCCACCACAACAATGCACCTGCTTACTCAGCGATCTTAGGGCACCAGCTTGTAGCAAGAAATCGCAGCCTGCTTCTCTTGCCCCACGCACCTTACTCACCTGATCTTGCTCCATGAGACTTCTTTTTGTTTCCACAAATAAAGGGGGACATGAAAGGACAGCAATGTGATGGCGTAGACGAGGTGAAGGAAAAATCGAGGGAGGTGTTGTCAGCCATCCAAACGGAGGAGCTTGAAAAATGTTTCTAAGAATGGAATCACAGGTTTGACAAATGTATTAAGTGTAATGGAGAATACTTTGAAGGTGATAAGTTTGTGTTGTAAAAAATTTTAAGTACATAGCTTTGAAAAAATTTTCAGTTTTCTTGGGGGGGTACCCCCTCATATACTTAAGAGTATATAATACACACTAATTATTAGAGGCAATATTCTAATTATAATATCATCACCCATTTTCCAAGAACACAAACTAGAAAAATAAAATGTGTTAGGAAATTTCTCCCTCCCCAAGAAACTCTTCAAGAAAAGAATATTATGTAAAATCTCTAAGTATCTTTCAATATCAGTTTCTTTAAAAAAAACATTCATTTTTGCAATTGTCAGAATTTTCTATCTAATTTTCAGAACTTTGTGTCGGCTAAGATTCATGCAAGTATATATAATTGTTTGTCTTAACTAGGCCCAGCGATAGATAGGCTTTCTACTCCTATAAAGTTATAGTCTTAGAGACCCATAGGGCCAGTTCTATTCTGTCCTACATGGTCATTATGAGTTGGAAGCAAGTAGGTGGCAGTTAGTTTGGGCTGTTTTTGTTTGTTGGTTTTGTTTTGTTTTTGTTTAACTAGTTCTGTTGGAAACATGGGAGCAGCCAGAAGGTTTAGGAACACAACGGTGTTGATCAGAGATGTGAAAGTACAAAGCGAGAACACTACCTAGGAAGCAATTTGCTGACAAAGCTTTTTTAAGTCGAGAAGTACACGTGGTGAAACACAGAGACTTTCTGCTAGATGCAGAAGCCCCGGTTCCGGAATCCATCCAAAAAAGCAGATCCAATGAGAACTCCATTCTGCATTGGATCTAGATTTGCCTATTAACACTGGAAGCAGATTCCTGGGGAGAAAGGGAAGTATTTCTCTTCCTTTGTTTTCTGTGTCCAGGTTATAAGTCATTTTTACGAGGCACAGATGATGGGTTATTATCTTTTATGATATTAAACACATGTTCAAAACCTACTTTTTTCACAAAATGATCAGTTATTTGCTTGATCTGTTCATTGTAGGAAAAAATGTTGGGAGATTTTGTTCTGGTGAAATAAATACAGCAAAAAGCACAAGTCTTTATCCAAATATGCTATGATATTTCCCGTCTGCTGTGGAAGAGCCTTGAACTGTAAATAAGTTGGAGAGATGTTCACCATAAATTACTGTCTCAAGTGCCTAGTGCATTAAAAAGTCTAGACGTAAGTGTTAGGGGTTGAGCCACTGGCGAGGCAGAGGCAAGAAAAGTTTGCAGCGATGGCTCTGGTGAAGGTGGACACTTTGTTCAACACATTCTAACAAGTGAAATTCTGGAGGGGAAAACCTTGGAGATCTGAAAGTATAATTTAATCCAATTTTTTTAAAAATAATTGGAGGAAAATAAAGAAAGAGAACAGAAGTAGTTCTCTTGAGATAGCGCATGAAAATACTGCAATTCTGCCATACTGCAGGGCAAAGTGAGAGAATGTCGATAGGAAACTGCTCACCGCCAGCAAGTTCACACGCACGCGCAGTGACCTGTAAAACAGAGGACGGTCCCAAACTGCCGGCCTGGCAGCTCACCTCCCCACCGGGGACCACTCAAGCTACCAGCGGTCACTGAAAGGAACTTTCCCGGCTCCTAATTCAGTTGGTTCCTTTTTTTAAAAAAAGTAGTTGCAAATAAAAGCGATGTTGGGCTTCAACCAAAGGAAAAAGATTCCTTCTATTGCTGAGTATAAAGAAACGATAGGAAAGCGCTGTAGCAGCCTTAGGTGGGAGGTGGTGAGGAAGCCGGAGACCCAGAGAAAGCAGATCAATGGAAAGGGATGCAATGTGATTTCGATCACGTGTGTTATCAACTGTGGAGAAAAGTTTCCTCTCCCTCAGCACCCCTGGACTCCACACTAGCACGTGCACACACAGACAGACAAACACACTGAAATTTAGCTAAAATCTAACGCAGGTGGTGGTGACCAAAAGGATTCTGGGATACTTGCTTTGAGATGTCCCTTCTTTCAGAGAGACCCACTGTGACAAGGACTGAGTGCTGCATAATATTTGTGGGGGAAATATATTATTTTTTTAATTTGGGTAATCCTGAAGAAATGTATCTTTTCCATAAGGTTAATCACTTCGAAGTAAAAAACTAGACAAATAATTTTGCACCTTTTTTCATGTGTTTGCTTACTCAATGGCAAACAAAAACATACAACAAATTACTTCATCTCCTTACCCGAGTGTTAGCAATGTGCCTGGGATAAGCTCTTGCTGTACAGTTTCATCTTCTAAAAGTGAGCAGTCTGAAGTGAACACCTGCTCAGGTCCTTCTTTGTTCAATCCTCCAACACGTTCCCTGTCCTGCGCAGGGTGACAGCTGCGATTCCTTCCTCCCCCGACCTCACCTGCTCTGCACATGGACCTGCCTTCGGTGGGGATATATGTTCTTTCCACCCACACCCCCAACCAAAGGACTCACAGAATGCTTAGCTGACCCACAGGGAACCTACAGAACGCTGCCTCCGGCCATTTGACTTCATGTTTGGGAGGGAAACCGACAAGGAGAATGTCACCGCAAGATGCACTTGCTCCACCACATGCCGTGTCAGCCAGGAACAGCCGGCCTAGCAGAGAGGTAATAAGATATCAACTTGGGAACAGCTTGCTTTAGAGTTGAAGAATATGCTTCAGGATCTGCTGTAAGGCTTAAATCACTATCCAACATATGGGGGTGAGCACCAAAATTTAATACATGAGTCCCAAAGCTAAAAGCCAAAAGTAGGGTGACCCCTCAGAAACATTTGCATCCGGGTGCCCCCCCCATCCCTGAAAAGTTAAACCAATGAATACGAGTTGCTGGTTGTAAAAAGAACATGCTTCCACTGCAAACCCCACTGACTTGAAGCCACAGCTATCATGTCCATTTGAGAGTTACAAAAAGACAAAGAGCAGAATTCCTTATGGAGAACCATTAGGGTTAATTGACCCAACTTAGCTTGTTATTGTATTACTTTATTATAATGAGGGTGGGAAGGAAGGCTTCTCTGATATATTTACTTAACATGGCTCTTCTAGCCATCATCTTCCATTTGGTACTGTATTGTCAATTATAGGCTCTATATTTACAGTCCTATTTGGAGTGAGATGTCTGTGGTGCTAATTAGACTGTGTTCAGGTAGGACATATTTGGAGTCCCCACCTTACGAAGGTCTGACCTCAGCCACTACCCTTCCTTGCCTTGAGGGTTTGGGCTCCAGACCAGCTGTACAGCAAAGGGGGAAACCCACACCGCCATCAGTGCCCTCGACATGAGCAAGGTGCATATGCCTGCTGGGCATGTGCAAAAGACTCGTGAGAATTCACCAGCGAAGAAAACCAACCAGACACCAGCTAATGCCCAAAGGACAGCTGGCCCAGGACTCCAGGAGCCCTCTTCATGTGAATCTTGGTGTGCTCTTTGGCTTTCGCTGTCCAATATTTCTTGTACCTACACTGAGAAAAGCTGGCAATGTTCACACTCCTGCTGGAGACCTGTGTCTAGTTTGCATCTGCCTGGCTCAAGTTCTTGGAACTTGAAGTTATGACCTTGTTATATCCTCATTTACCAACCTCTACAACCACGTGATCATTTCCTTGATGATGTGTGGGGTCTGTAAAATGTTGTAACACATTGTAGAGGAGTGGGACGTGAGGGGATACACAAAGGGAGGATTGGTGGTTGAAATTAGGACTAATGGAATGGTGTAGCAGTTTGGAAAAGTCCGACATTCGAAACCTTCAGCATCCACTCCTTTAGGACCGAGCTTGAATTAATATTTCTAAAAGCAATTATTTTTGCAACTTTTCCAACCCAGGGGACTAACTGAAATCGTGCTGGGTGCTTCTGTGCCCATGGATCTGTAATTAAGAAATTGCAACTATGCTTCAATGAAGGTGTGGTGATAGTTAAGGTCTTGGCTGATCCAGGATTCTCAGTCGCTTGGCAGTTAAGACTTAATAATCCCCTATAAGAGTTCTCCTTTGGAGTATGGTCTGCTTCCAATATAACTGGAAGCAGTTTGTTTGCTTTTTGTTGGGTCTAGATCCTGTATCTGTCTCATCATCTAACCTCCGTCTGTTTGGACTTGAGCCAGCAACTTGCCATATTACTTGCCGATCCTGGAAGTCCTCAGCAGCCTGCTAGCTTACCTGACCACCTTGGATTTACTACTGACTTCTGCAGCCAGAAGCTTGCAGTCTGTCTGACATGTGAATCTTTAGAGTCGTGGACAGCTTACCCTTTTGCCTGCTGATCACAGCATTGACTGGTAAGAGAACATTCTCTCTTTCTCTTTTAATTCTCTCTTGTCCTATAATTATGTTCTCTGGGATCACCTCCCTAAATATAAACCCTTTTCTCTAACTCTGCTTTCTGGAAACCCAAGCTCAGGTCAAATGGTTTCTCCTATTCCCTTCTTATCCCTATTTGAAGAGATTTAACAATCTTGTGCATTACTATACAGAATATTGCTTGGCAGGTACTTAAAATGTAACATAATGTAGTATGTGAGTTGAAATGATTACATAATGAATTTGACCTTCCTATCTCCCAGTAATGCATAAAATATGACACAAACAGTTCTTTATTTTGGATGAGTGACTTTGTTAAATTTAATAGGAAGTGTTCTTTATTCAAGCTGAGTCATTTAGGTCTAAATTTTTCTCTAAAGAATACTTCTGGATTACAAATTGTTGAATCACTATGAAATGTGATTGAACATTGGTCTCTGATCACTGAGCTAAAAATTAGGAACTTAAGATGAGTCCTTGGTCATCCACATTAATTCACATGCTACTGAGATGTCCCATGTAAAGTCTTTGATGTATGGGAAGTATTATCTCCAGACTATTAATGTATTATTGTACATTGTTTGCCAGTCTCTGGGCTTACCCTTAAACAAATATTATTTTGATATCTGTTAATCTTTCAAGTTGAATGAATTTTTTGTCTTTTCAGCAGCAAAAATAAATTTACTTTTGTTCCTGTGATAACAGATAACTGTTCCCCTAGACGAAGATTTTGGAAAATGCTGATATGGTGGTGCCATGCTGCTTGCACTGTTCCTGCTGAAGCTGGAGGAGTACACAATATGTGGGCTTTTGTAGAGATAAAGGCTTAGGAACTGGAAGGTGTGAAATGTCTTTCCTCGGTGCTATTTGCTCACATCCTGGAGAGACCTACAAGGCTGATAAAGCTGTGGAATTATTCGCTGGATGTTTTGAACAGGTTTCTGTGTGGGAAAGCTGTAAATGAGGCACAGAAGTGAGAAGATGTTAAATGATTGTCTGAGAGAAAGCTTTCTGAGAACTTGCTGAACAGAAAGAAAGGACTGTGAATCATACACAGAGTTTGAAAAGGCCCCTTGAGCCGTTTGCCATTGCATGTACTTTCCTTTCTCCTATATTACAACCTCCTGAGGACATCAATTATTTGAGCCCCAGGCTAGAAGGATTCCCACTTTCCTAAACAAGATGTAGTTTGAGATTGCAGCACAGAGTTTTTGTTCGTTGTTGTTGTTTTTTGCTCTTCTAAAATTTGAACTCTCCCTAAATTGTGCTGTCTGCCTTTCTTTTATTTTGAAAACGGAAAAATAAAAGGGTCAATGACATTAAGTCCCACCAAGATGCCAAGTTAATTCAAAATAACCTTACAATTGCAGTTTCTTCAATAACTTGAAATGAAGGAGCCTTTCCTGTGGGCAAGCACATCCTCAGTTGGAAGCATCTGTGCAGTCTGTCTTGAGCATGTGAGAAATGGGCAATTGAAAAGACAACTGCAGAGAGGTCAGGACACTAACGTCAGGAACGACCAAGTCGGACTGTCGTTAATGATGAGATAAGACCAATTAAAACCCTTTCCTAATAGTATAGCTGGCTTTTTTACAACCTATGGAAGCAAAATAGTAACCAGAGTGATCTTTAAGCAGATTCTCAATGCTTAATGGAAAATGTGCCCTTATACAATGACTTGGGACAATAGATCTTTCAAATTGCTATGAAATCTAGAGAACTCTTGAAAATAGGCCTTTGCATCTTAATATGACAACCTATTTATCAAATTGTTCAAACATGATTACAAGATTATGAGTTCCTCGTGTTTTCCTTCCACAAAAAAGTCTCAAGAGTATATGAAGTACAATTTAAACCAGTTTACATGCATATATTATTACCAATTATCAGTTGTCATCATCGACGACTCATGGTGACGCGTTGTGTGTCAGAATAGAATGTGCTCCGTGGATTGTGTTTAGGATCATCAGGCCTTTCTTCTGTGTGTCATTTGCTGAACTTGAACCCCTTGTCTTTTGGTTATCAACTGAGCATATTAACAATTTACACCAACCAGGATTTTGTATATATTCTTGTGAAGTCAATCGTATTATTGGTGTGCCTAGGTGGTGTACAGGCTCGAGGCTATGTGTACAGGTTCAAGGAGATTGGGCTGCTAACGAGGCAGGAGTTTGAAACCACCTGCTTCTCCGAAAGAGAAGACAGGACAAGGCTTTGTATGCTTGTAAAGCGTTACGATCTGTGAAACCCATAGGGGCCATGCTGCACGGCAATGTAGGGTCCGGAGAGTCACAATCAACTCTGTGGCAGTGAGTTTGGCCTTTCTTGTTTGCATTATTATTGGGAAAACTGTATTGTTATTATTATGCTAATAGTGGTCAATGGATGCTCAGCAAAAATAGTGGGGGGCAGAATGTTGACTCTACAGTGTATTATATATTTATTTTTAGAGACACAGAAGCCTGATGAAAATGGCTTGAGGCAACTGAGTTTAACACAAAATCCCAGGTTGGCTTTCAGGTGCACACGTAGTAACAGCAGGCCTCACTATTGACCACAAACTCTTCCTCCAGTTCTCTGCTTCTTTCCCACACACACACAGCTCCGACTTTGTCAGGAATTACGTCATTACCAGCACCCACCAAGACAGCAGAAGGTGGAAAATATCTTCTTTAGTTCACACAGGGACGTTCAGAGATTTTGTTGGGTTCTGTTTGACTGTTTGATTGCCCCAGTAGTGCGTATTCTTGAGATGAACCCCAGTATTGCCTGTAAACAAATATAAATGAAAAAACTTCCAAAGCTATTAGGTAAATTAGCCACTGATTAACATTTGAAGTTGCAGAACTCCAGTAACTAAGAAAATTTTTATAAAAGTATATGTCTTTTTCCTCAACATATACTACTATATCATGCCCTTCTTTTTATCTTAAAAAATGTTTATATTAACAAATAAGTAGATAAAGACCTTATTACTTACAACGAGCAGTTGCGTTTTGTAGTATTCGAGCTAAAGCTCTGGATCAGATTGTGTAGGTTCGTAGCCCAGTTGTATCGACCGGATGTGTAATATTGTGTAGAACAATAAAACTCCTTAACCCTCAGTTTCCTCATATATAAAATAGTTCTCAAATAGCACCTTTCCCATAGAGACATTGTGAGACTTAAATAAGTTAATATAGACAAAGGAGTTGTTAAAAATGCCTAAGACATAAGCATCCAGTAAATGTCCATTCTTTTGGGAGTTTCGTGATATCCCACTGCAGAGACCCCTATCATTTTTTCAGAGCCCTTATTGTTTGACAATTTGCATTTTTTCTGGTAATAGTACTATTAACATTCTATACATAGATATTTGCATGTGCTTCAGACTGAAGAGAAATAAATTTATAGGATGCCCAATGTAATAGCCAAATGCTGTACACATCATTGGTTTCTTTCAAGCTGATTGCCAAGTTGCTCTTCAAAAATGATAAATGATTTGTTATCCATTATGCAGAATATGGGAATATTCATTTCAAGAATATTGAACATTATCTGTCATTTAAATCTTTGCTATTTTGATAAAAAAACAAGGGGAGAGATGTTTCTCTGTCATTTTCAATTTAAATAGGTTTATGCGTGTTTACCAATCATTTGTGTATTTTTTTTCTTTTGGAATGTCTGTGTATTTTATCTGTTTCTAACTTTTTATTGGAGCCAGAGATTTTTCTAACTGATGAATGCTATCTAAATTAAGGGAAAGCAACATTTTAAAAGTACGTGTTGGTGATATTTTTCCCAAAATGAGAGTTTTTTTAGTAATTCCTAACTAGAGTCAGGGCAAAACAAAGCCAGACCACAGGCTCCTCCAAAGAACTCACACACGTGTCCTCTGAGAGGAACCCAGCTGCACGTAACCTGCGTCCAAGGGCACACTGGCTGACTAAGGTCCTCATTTTTAAAACACTGTATTAATTAAAGTTAAATTTAAGAAGTAAGTGAATTAACCAATATAAAATCCCAACATTTTTGAGATTCTTAAAATCTCTATGCAGTTCTATCCTAATTCGATAACTAGTCACTTTATTTTTGAGGTATGTGACATGACTACAACTGTCTTACTTCCATTTTAAAGGTAAAGATTCTGATTTCTACCATAAGAATTGCCCTTATCTTTGGAAACTTTGTATCTGTTTTGTTTTTTCTTTCCTTACTTCAGCCACATCATGCTACTCCATCACACATTGGCTTTTAGAGGAAATCTTAGGGCAGGGCACTTGTACTGTGCTTAGAACTGTCTGTTTCAATCTCTGCTATCAATAATTTAAAATAGGTTAGCAATGGTCAGATTCTTCCTCAAGACAGAAATTCAGAACTATAGACCAACTTTTTTTTACTTTACCCTTTATGAACCATCATTATGGAAAACAGTGTTATTAAGAGAAGACTCAGGCAGAAAGAAAATTTTATACCCATTGCTTCAATCTGCCTATCTGTTATCTACTTATTCGTACTCCACCTTTCTGTCCTGACCACTTCTATATATGACATGACTGATGTCCGAAGTACAATCTAAGCAACTTCACTAGAAAGACTAGGGACCAAGGGTCAGGGAGGGAGAGCAACTTGGTCTTTGGAATCCACTGTTTCCTCACAGCCATATACAAATGAACGACTACTGAGCTGTCCTCTTATTTGTGAGGATGATGCCACGACTCAAGATCCCACCCCCGCCCCCTTCACTCTGCACTCTCTCTTGAGGACCAACAATGGAATCTGTCACAGACTGAATTCACACATCCAAAGGAAGGTGAGTTCTCTGGTGAGGTTTGGAGAAACAGTCCTGGAGGGATGAGGAAAGAGAGAAAATACAAGGGGTACCCCAAAAAGAGCTGGAAAAGCTTCACTGGGCAGAGTTTTCTTAGTAAGCATCCCTCCTGCTAGGCAAGCACCAAGCAGCTCTGAGTTAGGGCACCCAGTGGCGTTGCCTGGGAAGGTTCCTTCTGATCACAGTGAATTTTTTAGTAAAAGCAGCTTCACTCCAACCTCGTGTTTTCTGATGGCTGATTTAAAAGAACAGCATGAGACTGTGAAATTGTGTTTCCTGCTCAGGAAAACTGCTGCAGAAGCTGCTGTGAAGTTGAAACAGCTTGTAAGGACAGCGCTATGGGAAAACTCAAGTAGACAAGCTGTTTCCTCATTTCAAAAAAGGCGAAATGTCAACTGATGACAAACCTCCATCTGCATGTCCATCAACTTCCCAAATGGATAAAGATGTTGACTCGTAATGCATTTGGAGTTCTTTCCACCAGGCTAGACTCTTAATCAAGCTTCTTATTTGGAGGTTATCAAAAGATTGCATAAAAGCATGTGACAATAAAGGCCTGATGTGTGGCAGACAGGGACTAGTTTTATCACCAAGACAATGCATCTGCTCACACAGCCATCTCAGTACACCAGTTTTTGGTAAAAAAGAAAAACAAAAAACAAAACAGCATGGCTCTCTTGCCCCACACATCAGACTCACCTGACCTTGCTCTGTGCGACTTCTTTTGTTTCTGCAAATGAAGAGGGACAGGAATTTAAGGAAATAGAAGAGGCGAAGAAAAAAATAAGGGAAGTGTTGTAAGCCAAGCAAACAGATGAATTTGAAAAATGTTTCCAGGTATAGAATAGCAGATTTGACAAATGTATTAAGTATAATGGAGAATGCTTTGAAGGTGACAAGGTTACTTTGTAAAAAAAATTCAAATACATAGCTTTGGGGGAAAAAACATCCTTTTTTGGGGGGGGTGGCGACAGGGAAGATTACCCCCTAGTAGATATTGGTGCTAGAATTTTCTCATTTACATGTTTACATGCAGCTCTTGATCACTGACAGCCACTATTAGCCCCAGAAAATAACATGTTGTCTAATAAGGAAACACTAATGCAATGTATGTAATACATGTAAGTGCTAAGTTGTTTTGATGTATAAATGCAAGTAAAGAAAAAATATGTAAAAGAAAAAAATTTGTTTGGATATTGAAAGATTAGTTTGGCTACAATTATTATTGGACATACTTTAAATAGTCAAAATATAGCATTTCAAGCTTAATATTGTGTGAATAATCTACTGTATTTAACAGGATAATTTTATGCATTATTGTTTATCTATACTCCTTCATGATCTGTAATTTCCAAGAGCAGGCAGAGTAAATAGATGATTATTATAGATAATTTCTTTTTTACAGATGATTGGGTTTTGTGGCTCCTCTATTTGAAACACATATCTTTGGAACAAATTCCAGCTATTTAGCACATCCTACTAAGCCATGCATACTCAAGTCTTTCCTCTCTCCAGCCTCATTTGTTCTACTCTTTTTGATCTCTCTGATTCAACCAACTTACCTTCTTAGTTCCTTAGAAATCACAACTCAGTCTTTTGAACTTGCTGTTTTCCTACTTGAAGTTCATCTCCCTGAACTGTTTTGCCTGGCTCATGGCTCTAAAATAGAAGTTAGGTCTCAATTCAAGCAACCTCTGGAGACCTTCCCAACAGCCCCAGTATAAAGCCCTCATCACCCAGATGTTTTGGGGCCCACTCACTCTACTTTCTTCATAAGATTTTCCCCATCATAATAATTGCCACATGTTAGCACATGGGATAAGAGCTGCAACAACAGATACTGTTATCTGTAGAGAAGTCATTTAAATTATAGACAGTCAGGACAGTGGCACTCAACCTTCCTAATGCCTCGACCCTTTAATACAGTTCATGTTGTGGTGCCCCCCCACAACCATAAAATTATTTTTCTTGCTACTTCTTAACTGGAATTTTGCTACTGTTATAAATTGGGCGACTCTTGTTAAAGGGTCGGTCGACCCCCAAGGGGTCGCGACCCTCAGGTTGAGAACCGCTGATCTAAGAGGTCACAGTGAAAAAAGAGGAAGGCTTTCAACAGGATGGTTTGACACAGTGACTGCAACCATGAGTGCAAATCTAACAATTGTGCAAATGGTAGGGAACTGGGCCGTGTTTGTTCTGTTGTGCATACAGGGTAACTATGAGTAAGAACGGATTGGATGGCGCCTAGCAACAATGTGGTGTGTGTGTGTGTGTGTGTGTATGTGTGTGTGTGTGTGTGTGTGTGTGTGTAAAACAACGGGTTCAAATAAAATAATTGTGAGCATGGTTCAGAACTGGCTGGTGTTTTGTTCTATCATACATAGAGACTCTATGAATCAGAACCTACTCACCAGCAATGAAGTCACATAGTCTACAATATTTTAAATATGAAATCAATGGAGGCTCTCTGAGAAGTGAACAGACTAAGATTCATGAAAAGGAGAGCCTAGTTATTTCATTAATATTGACTCTTACCTAAAAACAAGACATGTTCTTTCATAAATACTATAATATTCAAACAATGTTATTTTAAGCTTATCAATTTATCACTGAAGGCCAATATTTACTATCACCTTTTCACAGTAAACAACTATTCTTTATTTTCAAAAGAATGATGTGATTATGCAAATATTGCTTAAAACATTTAACCCTAAGGATAATACTTCTAAACATAACATAATTGTCATCAGTTACCTTTCAATTGGTTCTGACTCACAGTGAGGCTGTGTGCAGAGTCGAATTTGCTTCAAGGGGTGGCTCAGAGTCAACTTGATGGCAGTGAGG
Organism: Tenrec ecaudatus; assembly: GCF_050624435.1. Taxonomy (NCBI): domain Eukaryota; kingdom Metazoa; phylum Chordata; class Mammalia; order Afrosoricida; family Tenrecidae; genus Tenrec; species Tenrec ecaudatus. The sequence goes on from NC_134531.1 coordinate 98,425,540, forward strand.
GTGCCCGTACATTCACATACACAACTGAACAGCAGTGTCTGCTTTCCTGTACTCCAAAGAGTATATCTTGAAGGCAGCATGAGCTTTTAAAATGTTTTAATTACTGTTGATAAATGGAATTCAGTTCTCCTGAAACACAAACTTCTGGGATCCCTGGAGGTTGGGATGACCAAATCCAAGATGCTCTTCTTAACCCTGAGCTAAAAAAAAAAAAAATTGGGTTCCTAAGGTCACCTTTACATGAAACAATAGTCTAGCCACTTAGTAAAGATTCTTTTGCCAAAGGCATTAGGTTCTTTTGACAAATGATCTATGTATAATCATTTCAAAAAACAAAAACTCCAAGGCCAAATTGGAAGCCTGTATTTATTTCAGGGTAAATTGTTACTGTGAAAATACCACTTTGGCCTCTGTTCTATTGTAATACTGTATCTAAGAATCTTTGGAACTTCTTTCCTCTCTGAAATATTCTTGATTACCTAGGTATTATTACCCCAATTGGCAAATTGTTTATTAAACAAACTTTAATCTATTTCTTTTATTGCCTGAAAAAGAACTGCATTTTAACAGTTATTCACTCTTTTGTTTCTTCTTAAGTTTTTAGTGTGTATTGGTGAACATTTACAGAACACATGGTCAATAAAATTCACATACATTTTGTCTCATCTCATTGATTGCAAACCCCACAGTGTAACATCACTTAGCTCACTTTCTCCGTCTCTCCTTTTTCCACTCCTCCATTCCTAATCCTTTTGACCTTTGTCCTTAGGTTAATGGTGCCCTTTCTTCTCAAGCAGTTGATTATCCTAAGGTGTGAATGCCTCACTGAAGTCATGGTCCCCCTTATAGACCTGTCTATTGTTGGGGTGAAAATTGAGCCACAGGAGTGAGTTCAGTCCCTGAGGTGAAAGATGATTAAAGGCCACAGTATCGATTATTCTACCACTCTTTGTAAGACCAGTAAGCCTCCTCTTTCTTTTTTTATGATTTTGAGTTCTGTTTCACGTTTTTTCTCCATTTCTAACAAGCCCTTTCATAAGAGTTCGTGGTGGTACCCGGGCACCATCTAGTTCTTCAGGTCTCACGGATGTGGAAATTGATGTTTAAGTGGTCCTTTACACCACTGAACTAATTGTTTCCATGTGTCTTCAATTTCTATTACCCATCTTGCCTCAGGAAGGGCGAAGCCCATATTTGTCATGTAGATGGTTTCTCATGGGCTTTTCAGACCCCAGCCATGTCACTAAAGAAGGATGAAGAACTATGGGTTTGTGGACGGTTCTACCAAGTGGCCTGGGTGTCTCCTGAGACTATAGATTTGAGGAGCCAGGGCCAATAGTTCATTCCCTTGAGCTATCTGGTTAGTCCTAAGAGGTTTTCATGAATTTGCCCCTTGCTTGCTCCATCACATTTCATGGGTACATTCGCAGCAAATATGAGCAAGCATCCTTTGCCAAACATACCCACTCACATATTTGTGGCTATACTCTCACCCTTTCTCCCACATGCATTCGCTCTGCATGTCTATCTAAGCATCTACTCATATTACAGGATTGTGTCTGTAGCAAGATTTTTCTCTGTTGATTTTAACTCTTGCACTTCTCCCAGTGTCTTTCCTTTGCCTCCATCATTTTTTGGTCAACTTCCCTTTTGTTGTATATCACCTTCCTCTTCACCCAACCTTGACTTTCTCTCCATTTGGAAATTCTGTACCTGCACTCCTCCTTCCTGTCACTTTGTAATTGTCTTCATTGTAAATTGCTATCACTGGTTCCATATGTGCAATCTTGTGAGTATGTTTTGGTTTGGATACTTCTATCTCTGGGTTGATTTCTGGATAGTGTTATCATGTTAATCTCAGGATAGTGTCTTCTGTTGTGGTTCTTGATCCCTTCAGGATTTCTTACAGGGTTGGTCTGGTTTTACAAATTCCTTTATTTCTGTCTATCTGGAAATGTCTGAATGTCACCATGTTATTTGATGAACAACTTTATTAGATATATGGCTCATGGTTGGCAATACTTTACTTTCAGTTTTTATATATGTCATTATATTAACTCCTTGCTTGCATCGTTTCTATCTCGAAAAGAATCCAATCTTATTCATTCTTTGTAAGAACTTTCATTTTTCCTGAAGTGATTTCAGAATTCTTCCCTTGTCTTTGGTGTTTGAAAGTTTAATTATGATATGTCTGATATAGTTAAAGTTTATTGTGCCAACCTGGCCGATACAACCATGTGGAGTTAATTGAAGGGTGGAGGGATAAAATGGCTTGGTGAGCCTCACCTTTCTAGTTCTCAGGTCTCTTGCTTTGTGATGGTCAGACCAGTATGCAGCTGCCTTAGCCAGTTCCTTGCTTCAGCTTGCAAGGCTTACTTCCTGAAAGACATCCCTGAGGAGAAGCCACAGGGACCTACCCCGATGCAGCCTTGGGTGCTGGAGCAGCCATGTGGAGACCCCTGCCAACAATCAGATGTTTACATGCTCACTGATTTCAGCTTTCCTCCTGCAGTCGGCATCATAATGTGTGTTTTGTTAGATGGAGAAGGACTTTGTGGATTGGTGTTAGTTATATGGGTTAATGTTGGACTTGTGGACTTGGGCAGCACTGGGTCGGGATGGTTCCTTGATGTGTACTCATCCTTTATATAAAACTCTCTCTTACACATGAGTTTCTGTGGATTTGTTTCTCTAATGTGCCCAGACTGACACAATGTCATAGTGGTTTTCATTTGGGCTCTATCCTGCTTGAAATTCATTCAATGTCTTGTTTTTTAAGTTGTTAAGAAGCTTTTTGTCCAACAATACTTCAATAATTTTCTCTGTACTTAATTTTGTTTCTGTTCTGGAATTCTGATCACATGTAAGTTATTCATCTTGAGGATATTCCACATAATCCTTAGGCTTTTATAGAAATGTTGGTTGTTCTTTTTTCTGATTGTTCCTCTACCAGAGTAGCAGTGAAAGATTTGTCTTTAAGATTACTAATTCAGCCTTCCATTGACTCAATTTGACCCACCTGTCCTTTTAATGTATTATCCATTTCTGAAGTCTTAGTTTTAATTTCTGGTTATGTATTTGTATGGTTTATAATTTTTCACTTATTTTGACAATTTATTCTTGTAGCATTTTCCTGAATTCTTCTGAAGTTTTTTTCTGTGTTTCTATTTTTATTTATTTTATTTTTTGTTTTCTGTTTTCTGAATGTTTCTCTCAACTTTGAAAGGCCTAAATATCATTTGTTTGCATTTCTTATAGGGAAGCGAATCCCCACCCCTGCCCCCTCACACACACTGAGATGTCTTCTTACTTTGTACTCTGATCACTTGCTGAAGCCACTCTGTCTGGTTTCTTCGTGTGAACTGAATTTGCCCATTGCCTCTGGGTCATTGTTGTAGTTTTGTAATTATATTTAATTAATGCCTGTAAGTTGATGTGTTCTTATGCACTCTACACCTGCCTTCTGGTTGGTGTGATAGAGAACGTGAGCATGCATGTAGTCATCTGTGTACTATTTCAATACCACAGTAAAGATCAAGTTTTGCCGATATTGACCACTGTCTATCATTGATCAGTTAGTAAGAAGTGGGTAGTGGCCCTAGCCAAGAAGGAAGGGTAAGTTATGCGTTTTTATTTAATTCATAACAAGTACAGACAACCTATTTACAAAATTGTCTCTTAAGATGTCAGTTATTGATAAGTAAGAAAATATGGATTGTTATTGTGACAGTTACCTAATCTGTCAACTTAAGCAAAGAGGGGTAGTCTTGCCTGTCAATCAGGTTATAGCCAATGATGCCTCTATGTGGGCATGACCTTCTAGTGAGGATTCTAGGAACTCCTGTCTTCCTCCCTGGAGATGGGACACACACTCTCTCTGCTTCGCATTCCTATTGGCAAGCCACAGAGAGCTATGCTGATGACAGTCAGGGACCTGGAGCTGGAGGAGCCACATGGAGACTTATGCCAGCACTGAGATGTTTCCACCACCTCTGGATCCATAAGACTCTCCATCCACTGGCCAGTGATCTTCCTGTACTAGGCATCATGCATGTCTTGCATGAGTCTGAAAAGGAATTTATAGACTGGTATTGGACGACATATGGACTAATATTGGATTTATGGACTTGATCTGGACTGGGCAGGGATGTTTTCTTTTTAAAAAAATATTTTATTAGGGGCTGGGATGTTTTCTTAATATATAATTACTCTTTCGTATAAAGCTCTCTCTTTTAAAGGGTCTTTGGGTTTATTTCTCTAGTCCTCCTGGACTAGCAGTCACAGTACCACTTTACTGAGCCAAAACCAAACCTACTGCCATTGACTTGATTCCAACTCATATGACTTCATATTCCAGTTTTCTTCTGGTTTTCTTTTTGTGATTTTATCCTTAGAGGCCCCTCATCAATATATCTTTGTTCTTCCTTGCTTTGGTTATCTTTGCCCCATTTTTTGAATTTATACTTTATTTCCCATACTTGTCATCACTTCATCAAAGGCTTTCTCTCTTTCATTTATGATGAATTAAAGTTTTTACAGTATCTCTATGATCAAATTTTAATGCATTAAATATTTCTTGTTTGTATACATAAAGAGGATTTTTTTTCTCAGTGGATTTAATCAAACAAAGTGATCTTTAAAACTTTATGTAATTTTCAAAATCAAAACTTGCAGTTTCAGTTAATCTTGACAGAAATCTCAATCCTTTCTTAATACTCAATGTGAAAATATTTTATTACTAATAATTTTTCACCTGAGCATACTGCATTAGTATTGAATCACACAACCAAAGTATGAAATCCTATTAAAGATTGTTTTACTTTTATTACACAAAAGACAGCATTGACAGCATATTGTGTCAACATTGAGTACTGTGGACAAGGAGTGCCAAATTACATTTTTTAATCCATGACACCACCTCAAATAACACGGTGCTTGAAATGCGTACAGATATGACAGGGAACTAGCCGAAAGCCATGAACAAGTATACCGGTGAGTAGCTGCGGTGGCCGTGGTTTCAGGTGACCTCTGCAGCCAGAGTAGCTGCACTCCTGCTACCCTAGCACAGTGCGTAACAGCGCTTTCTTTCAGCCCCAGACCTCCCATCCGCACTGTAGCACCCTGTGAAATTGCCTTTGCATCATTGAAATGCACTCTGAATAGGGTTCCCTTTGAAGACCACCCAGGAGTTGCAGCTGGTATAAATTGCAGCTGATTGGCCCAATTTGCCTTCAGATCCAATGCAGAGAGAGACTAGGCCTATGTGGCTTTGGATGGTTTGGTTAAAATTGCCGCATTTCCCATAGGTCACAGTGACAAACAGAAAGAGCTGATGTTCCTCGGCTTTCTCTATCTCAAGATGAGATGATCATATAGCTATTATCCAAGCTGAAATACTTTTCAAAATTAAAGAGCATGCTATTAACGATTTTACCCCAGATGACCTAAGTCTGTCCAGGACAGGAATAAGTCACAATAGGGTGACACATGAAAGACCTATGATTTAATACATATAAACATATAAATATATGCTTGTGTTTGTATTTATATTTGACAGAGGAAATGTGTATGTGTGTTTGCGGGGTGGGCTCTGTATGTGTGTGTGTCTCTGTGTTACTGACTTTTGCTACAAATATATCTTTGAAGGTGGTGAAGCATGCAGAGTGCAAAGTTATGAAAAGTCTTAGACATAAATAAATATCTTGAGGGAGTGAGTCACTGCACCTGGGGGCAGAGGACCGTAATATTAAGGGACACCAAGGGCATAGCATAGTCCACAAAGACAATGTTCTATATACAACTTCGGTGAGTTTTGACTAGGGGTTTAAAAGTAAATGGACAGTCATCCATTGGTCTCTTGCCATCCAGGGAAAAAAGAGTGATGAAAATTGGAAACAATTATTTCAGTGGACTAAGTAACCACATAATTTTTAGTCTCTGAGCCCCTGAACTGGAGAACTAGATGGTGCCTGGCTGCGACTACCAGCTGTTCGGAATTGGATCACTTTGGAAGGTCCTGGGTAAAGAGAGAGAAATGTATAACAAAATTCAAAATTATAAAAGAAACCAGACTTATTGGTCGCATAGAGAATGGGAAAGTCCCTGAGACTAAGGCTTTCATTCACCGGTCAGGTCTGAAGCTGAACTCACCCCTGTGGCTGAATTTTCAGTCAAACAGTAGAGAAAACTGTAAAAGGAGCAATGCATTAGTAAGGTAAGCACATTTAGGAAAGGCCAGCATTTGAGATAAAAAGGGCAGCATTTTCCCAAAGGCAAAGCTCAGAGGAGTTCGGAAAGGAGGAGTGGAAGCACAGGGAGAAAGTAGGATAAGTAATGTTGCTTCAGGGAAATTACAGTCAGTGAGAAACAAAATGTGAATGAATTATTGAACGAAAGACTGTTGTCTGTTCTGTAAACACCAAATTCACAATATAAAGTTTTAAAAGAAGAAAAGGAAAGAAAAACCTGTGATTCTGTAAATGCTTGCTCACAATGATTTGACATGAATAGACTAGCCATTACAATATCATTGACATTCCAGTATGCTGCTTGGATTTACAGATGCTGACAAATTGTTATTCGATATGTGGTTTTCGTTTATGTTACACCTTACTTCCTGCATAGTAATTTAGTTAAATAAGCATATAATAAAAATATTTTATATACCTTAATTGCTTTCTTTTTCTTTTTCTGAATAAGAGCATTTTTTCCACCACTCACCTGTCAGATTTCAGTGCTGGATTAGTTTCCATGTTGCTGAAATGCTGGAAGCTATGTGCTACAGGGAACAAAAGAGACCCCAAATTTAGATATAACTTTTATAGGGACGGTTTGATTCAGCCTGAAACAGGACAAAAGCAAATCATCAGATGAGGATCATTGGCACAAGGCCATGAGAGTGTTCAAGGATTTACAGAAAGCCAGATGTTGAAATAAGACAGGAGGACAAAGGAAACTGTAACAAAAGCACTAGTGGTGGCCGGGCTACCCAGCACAGTTGGGACAAATACCTTATGCCAGATAAAAGAGCTTACCAGATTGGCTCAGGACCCTCTGACAAAGACAGGAAGAATGTGATTCATTTCCATGCAATTTAAATGCATCGATTTGATGCCAACTCATAGTGACCCTAAAGGACAGAATAGAACTGCCCCTTGGGCTTTCTAAGACTGTAACTTTTTCCAAGAGTAGAAAACCTAATCTTTCTCCCAGGGAGCAGATGGTGGTTTTGAATTGCTTGCCTTGTGGTTTGCAGCCCAACTCATAACCACTATGCCAGTAGGGCTCCAATCTTAGTACACTAATCTCCATTTCAAGGATGTACCCAGGCAATTCCCTGAAGGAGAAACTGCCTCTGTATCCCAGCTGTCTAAGGGAGTGGTCGTAATCCATTTTCTAATGCACTATGTTGATGGGCAAGGATACTGTTAGGCCGGGTTGACTGGAGAAACAATCCCAGTGACACACATAGGTGTAACAAAGAGCTTTATAGCAAAGAGTAATTGTATATTAAGAAAACATCCCAGTCCAGTCCAGATCAAGCCCATAGATCTATAACTCCCTCTTCAGAGTCATACAGTACATGCAATGATGCAAAATACAGGAAGATTGCAGCCCAGTGAGAGCAAAGTCTTGTGGATTCAGTGGCAACAGGAGCATCTCTAGGGCTCTCAGAGATCTCAGCATGGCTTCATGTGGCTTTCCAACAGGATGGTGAAACCAGAGGGTGTATGGCCTGCCTCCATGAAAAAGATGAAGAGGTCAGCCTAGAAGAGCCATTTACCTCAGTCGCCCTCCATTCAAGCTGCTAAACTCCGTGCATATGTTCCTTTGGGATCCAAGTTGGCACAAAAGCCTAACTATCACAGATACTCATGCGGCCGGTAATGGTCAGAAGGAATTTGTAAATGCTGATTCTATGTGGAGATGCAAAATGGGTTTAGGGCTTCCACTGAAAGCCATCTCCTTCTGTGAATGCATTGCTCAGAATTTTAAATTTAAATACACTATGTCACCAGTATTTGAAATACTAACAAGGTCACATGGTAGATAAGTTTCAGTTGAGCTTACAGACTAGGAAGAAAGGTCTGAAAATCTACTTCCAATTATAGGTCAATAAAAATCTTATGGGATATAGCCAAAATTACTTGCTAAGGACTCGTCATCAGAAAGAGATGATTGCTGAAGGGGATTTTATCTTGTGGAGTACAGAGAACCAGCAAGGACAAAAGGAAACCTGAGAGATGAAGAATTTAAGCAAGCTAGTGATTGTGAGGATGGTGGAGGACTTTGCGTTTTTGTTCTGTTCTGTGTGCACAAGGTTGTCGTAGTTTATGTTGGCTCCTTGGATGCTATTCATCCATCCAGGCCTTTTTGCCTGTATTTAAACTACTTAAGATCAATTTAGAATGAATTATTTCTCACTTTTGGTTTCATTTCGACTTGTTTACTAAATTATGGCTAAAAATAATAATTAATTTAAAGAAACACATTTGTTAACACTTCCTCTTCTCTGTCCTTTGCATACTTTTACTTTGTACCTTCAAACATAACACCTTTTTATCTCTTTTTTGTAGTTCTTTTGTTTTTCCAACAGTTTTATTGGCACATAATTTACATATCATACAATTTAGTAGTTCAATCATTAAATCTTATTAAGGGGAATTGTACAATGCCCACCACATCTGTCTTAGGGCATCTCCCCACCCCGATGGTTAAATCACCTTGGAAATGACTGATGCAATCATAATCTGTTCAAGTGCTCCCTCATCCCTCCTGCCTTCCTTATTTACTCCCAAAACTGTTTTCCCTCCATGAAGTAGTTAGTTTATTGTGCCAGCATGGAGGACAAACACATGTGGGATTAATTGAAGGGCGGACGGATAAATGGCTCGGTGAGCCTCGCCTTTCTTGTCTCTTGCTCTTTGATCATTGGACCAGTGTGCGGCTGCCTTGCTTGTTCTGTGCCTCAATTTACAGGCTACACTACCTGTAGGACACCTAACTCATGGACTGTGTCGCTGTAATTTGAGGTTCCTTCAAGACCTGCCTTGCCACACAATTGGAATTTACATCTTTTGAGCTGGGGACTATCAGACCCTGTCATCTGGCTGACTGTTGGTGACCTGCCTTGCTGTTTGCTGCCTCTGCCCAGATAGCCTGAATTTCTCTACAGAGGACTTCCTGGTGGCCCTCAAGACTTGAAGGAGTGCCAGTGTCTCACAACTGTCTCATGGAAGTGAGTTGCACTGAGCCATTTGTACTGCCTTATAATTTAACTGTTATTTCGTGCGTTATATATCTATCTGTACAAATATATATACATATATATAATTATTAGAAATCTAGTTTTGTCTCTCTAGATGACCCTGTCTAACATACTCCAAATCACTCACCCCTGCATTCCCTATAACATCTTGTATCAGTTATTATTATTAGACATCCACTCCTCCTGTGTGTCACAGCTGGGAAACCCAACAGAAAACAAGGAAAAACAAATCACTCTAAGCTAGTAAGGATAAGATCATATTAGCCTAAAGACAAAAATAGAAATTATGCATGAGAGGGAGAAGGCTCTATTAATATTCAAAAAGCCAGAGAAGAAATTTCTTTCATGGAACAACAAAAAGATACTTGCACCTATAACCAATTCGGGTCCTGTTTATAGAAGTCAACTGGCCAAGTACAATATTAAATCCAGCATAATTAAGAATACAATAGTCTGATAGGACAGCTGTTTGGGACCTTTGCCTTTGATTAGAGTGGATCTGCCAATGGCTCTGTCTGACTAGAGACTTTTCAGATGGATGTTGGGCTCCCGTTGTCTTCCATAGACTTCTGCAAATTGGATATTCATGATTTCATCTCTGATACTTTTAACTTTATTCGAATTTTGTAATTGTCATCTTTGGATCACACAGGATGTTGTGCTTCTTCCATGTGGTCTTAGTTGACTCCTCGCTTAGTTGTATGCTTGTTTGAATGCAAGACTTGAAGACCCCAAACACTATACCAAATGATAGCTAGGCACCATCTACTTTCTTCACCACACTTTGTTGTAGCATCCTTATCTTCAGTGATCATTCAATAAAGGTGAGTATGGAGCAGAGTCATGATGTAAGAACTAATTGTTCTTAAATTGTAGCCAGGATTTAGTGTGAGCCCCCAACCCATTCCTGAATCTATGCTCTTTGGTTTTGTTTTGTTTTATTTGCCCTAACTTAAAAATTAGTATATGTGTCATATCATACCATAGTTCAATCACGTCAAACATATTGTATAATTGCTTCTATCTTCAGTCTCCAGTCTCCAAACTGGGCTTCTTGACACCAACTCCTTCTTATCTTCCCCACCCCCAAATATCACCTCTCCCCCAAACCCCTACAGTATCAACATCCCTGGATTTCATTTACTGAAACATCCCTGGATTTCATTACTAGAGAAACAAATAATTCAGCTTCAAGAGAGTGAGCCCAGTGGTCGACTACCTCTGAGATATACCATAATATGCAAACACATAAGCAAAATATAATGGAATGGCCATCACAGGACTGCCAGAATAATGCGGCTCTTGATACAGCATCAGGGTGTTAATGTAGCAAGATTTTGTTTGCCTGACAACCAACAGTACATTGATCTTGGTACAGCTGCCTTCTGCTTCCTCTGATACCATGTGTTTTGGGGCTGAAGTCCTCAGATTACTAGTGTGTCAGAGGTAGTGTCCAGTCACCCAGTGGTGTTCCTGTATGGGGTCTCACGGGTGCAGCTTCTGGTACATGCCATGCATTCAGTGTCCCAGTGTTCTACAGTACCTGGGCTGAGTTCCCCAGATCCCCCAGACACCCTAGTCCAATGTTGCCTAGCCGCTGCACACCACTAAATACCCTCCCCACCTAATGTTCCCATGAGCATCTTCAGTTTCTCCTCCCCACCACCTGGGGGTCAGCCTTCCTTCCCGTCCCCTCAACAGACATTCACCTATTTTCCCCAAAACTTGACCATTCCATCTCGTCACTTCCGTGCTGCCCCTGCCATCAGTAAGCCGCATCCTTCTGACAGGGCTGCCTCCCTCTCCAGGGGACCTCACCCCAGATCCACATGGCTACCACTCAGCTGACAACCTGCATTTGATCCCAGCTGTCATGAGGTGCCCTTTGGCCTGTTTTTATCTTTTAAATACAGAACAAAATTATTAAATCAATGAGTTCAAAATGTCAACATTTGGCATACTTTTCCTTTCACTTCATTGATTCTGGTCCTGATCCAAAATATATTTGTGTACTTCGTTTTTATTGTCTACCATGAAATAAATGGACTAGAATCATTTTACACAGAAATAAGCTCCTTATGTTATACTATTGAAATGCATTTATCAAGCAACACATTTATTGAGTAGTAGAACTACTGACCAGAGTGTTGATGGGGATAAGGGAGAAGAATCTGCATGTAGGAGGGACCAGGAGCTAAAAGGGGAGATGGGTAATACGCAAGGATAAGTGATATAGTGGATAAATGCATGAATGATCATGAGAGTCAACTTTCTCAATGTTGATGAAGTGTATTTGAGCTTAAATTCTTAGCAATCGGTTGACAGAAGATGATAGTTTACAGTGAGAGCCTTAAATTCATTGTAAACCTCCACATAAATTCAACCACCATTGAGTAGTTCCTGGTAATTAGACATGTCAATGCCCTCATTGTCTTCAGGGAGAATGTGTTTGAAAATGAATTGCTGCCACTCCCCTGATTGGGAATAGGAAGTCTTGTCCTCAAAGGCTTGCCTCAGCGTGCCCTTAATGGTTACTGGGACATCAAGGCCACATGGTTATGAGTCATAGCCCTTCCAAGTAGGTCTGAAAGTCCACAATCCATCTTGTTAACTTTTCTAATCTGTAGTAAAATATGTATCTCAGTCATTATCTCTTTCCCACTTCCACAGTTTCGCTGCAGCAATGTTAACTGATCTGATGCCAGCCTGAGTTTGCGATGGTTTCCTGTGGTTTCCACATTCTAAGGAGCTGCGGTGGCATAGTGGGCCGCACAATGAGCAGCTAGCCCTAACGGTAGTGGTTTGAAGCCATCAGCTGTTCCATGGTAGAAAGACTGGCTTCTACTGTAAAGACTTAAAGTCTTAAAAACCCAAAGGAACAGTTCTACTCTGTCCTATAGGAGCATCGTGAGTTGGAATTGATTTGATGGCAGTGAGTTTGGGTTTACATAATTAGCTACATGGTTATGAATCCTTTGTACACCATTATGACTTATGCTGATTCTTAACTAGATAGAACAAAGCAAATATGAAGCGTGAAAATGAAGGAACCCTAAGACAAAAGGGACAACAATTTTCTACATGCCTCCCTAGCACAAAGGAAGATGACGGGCAGATAAAACACATTTCCTAATCACTGGGAGAGACCAGAGATCGAGAAAAGGTGTGGATTAGGAAAAGACAGGATGTTCTCACTACCTCCTTGACAGATGAATTAACTCTTGGTTTTATAGTCTGGCAACAAAGCCAGAGCATGATCTCTGGTGTACGGACTTACGGTTACTTGGAAAGGGGAAGTACTCCATGAAAAGCCAGCCAATAGCAGAACGCCCGCTTGAAAGCCAATCAATGATAGAAGGTCCACCGCTAATAGAAGAAAAATTAAATTCTTCCTTTGATGTGGCCCTAGAATTAGCTGGGAGCTCTCTAGGGCTCCACGCCAAAATCCTTCTCAATAAACTCACTCATTCAGTTCAAACTTGTCTTCAGCTTCTGAAGACAGTTCCAGGGACCGAACTTAGAAACCAGTTGGCTGATATACCAGGGCAGTGACCTTTCAGCCTCTAAGCTTTCCTCAGTGACTAGACCAGGTTCTTTCACAAGTATAACACACACTATGAGCCAAAAAGTCTTTGAACCAATTTATTCCAACTGGCATTCACACATATTAATAGCAAGTCAAGAAAAAATGGGCAAGACTTACAAGCAAGAGCATGAGAGAGGGACGTGGGGAGACGCGGGGAGAAAGAGTTCCGTTCCGTCACAACAGTCAAGAAGCTCTGCCCCTCGGGCCTCTTAGCTGGATTTTTATACAAATTTGTGGGTGTAACCATAGGTATTCAGTACAATAAGAGATAGTAAGTGGGTGTTCAGTCCAATAAGTGTTTAGTCCAATACTCTTGGATTTCAGCCAGTTTCAATTTCCTTTTTGTCAGCCATTTTGTTGTTTACTCTATTTTGTTGTTTACTCTTGATTCTTGGTGGCCATTTTGTTGTCCCTGGTTACTCCATTTTGTATCCTGTATTCAAAACCTTTCCCCTGAATCTGGTCTGGATCCTGCCCCTCACCTGAATCATTCTTGACTGCAGAACAAGGGCCAAGAAAGGAGTGACTCAACACCTGCAATCTCCTCTGGGAGCATAATGGTCTTCCTCATCGAGATGAGTCTCTTTCTTTGTATTTGTCTTATTTAAACTTTAATAAAGGGGTATATTTGGGTGGGGTCCTTTATCCTCTAGAACAAAAGTTATAAATAGGAAAACTGAGATACTTGGGATGATGTTTATAGTCTGCAATGGAATTGGAAGTAGCAATATGAACCATTATTATTTTTTCTTGCTAGATGCAGTGGAGTTGGTTCCAACTCATAGCAACCTTGTGCAGAAAGAACTAAACACTGCCCAGCCATGCACCGCCTCACAATGACTCTCACATTTGATAGCATTGTTGTTGTCACTGAGCCAAGCCTTCTTGTTGAGGGCCTGCACAGATTTTAAAATAGAGACATAAATATATATATATATGTATGTATATGCATATGTGTGTGTATATAGATACACACACATACCGATATAAGGGGACTTCAAAAAGTTTGTGAAAAATGGAATAAAAAGATAATGGAATGTTTTTGTGAACTCTTTGAGTTGTGTGTGTGTGGGGGGGGGGGTGTATGTGTGTTTATCCCAAACTCTATCTCTGATAAAAGAGTCTTGGAGGTACTATGGGTTAGATGTTGAGCTGCTAATTGTAAGGTTGATGGTTCAAACCCACCAGCGTTCCTCATAAGAAAGATAAAGCTCTCTCCTCCCATAAATATTTATCATCTCAGGAGCTCCAGTGGGGTAATGCGTTATAAGCTGAGGTTAACCTTAAGGTGAGCAGTGGGAACCCACAGGTAATTGCATGTCAATTGCTCCCATGAAATAGAGCATATCCTTGGTAGTAGGGCAGGAGGAAATTCAAGGGAGATGGAGGAAAGAGCTAGGAGTCAAAGGGCATCTATGGAGGTCTAGACAAAGACATGTACATGCAAATATATATATATAGGAGGATGGGGAAGTAGATCGATGTGTCTATATTTATAGGTTAAGTATTAAGGTGGCGGAAGGACCTTGGGCCTCTACTAAAACACTCCCTCTATGCATGAATACCTTCTTTCATTAAATTGGAACTCTATGATGCTCACTCTCCCGACACAACGGCTGGAGCCAAAGTGGGTGAACAAGTAAATGTGGTGAAGAAAGCTGATGGTGCCCGGTTATCAAAAGAGGTAGTGACTGGGGTGTTAAAGGCTTGAAGATAAACAAGCGGCCATCTAGCTCAGAAGCAACAAAGTCCACATGGAAGAACACACCAGCCTGGGTTATCGAGTGGTCCCGAAGGGACCAGTTATCAGGCATCAAAGAACAAAAAATCATATCATTGACTGCACACCTCCATGATAGGATCGCTGAAGACAAATGGGTGAATAAGCAAATGTGGTGACGAAAGCTGATGGTGCCCGGCTATCAAAAGAGATAGTGTCTGGGTCTTAAAGGCTTGAAGGTGAACAAGCGGCCATCTAGCTCAGAAGCAAAAAAGCCCACATGGAAGAAGCACACCAGCCTGTGTGACCACGAGGTCTCAAAGGGATCAGGTATCAGGCGTCATCAAAGAACAGAAAAATCATATCATTGTAAATGAGGGTGAGTGCAGAGTGGAGACCCAAACACCATCTGTAGGCAATTGGACACCCCCTTACAGAAGGGTGGGAGGGAGGAAATGAGCCAGTCAGGGTGCAGGGTTGCAATGATGAAACATACAACTCTCCTCTACTTCTTAAATGTTTCTGCCCCCTCCCCACTATCATGATCCCAATTCTACCTTACAAATCTGGCTAGATCAAAGGATGTACACTGGTACAGATAGGAACTGGAAACACAGGGAATCCAGGACAGATGATCCCTTCAGGACCAGTGGTGAGAGTGGTGATACTGGGAGGGTGGAGGGAAGGTGGGGTAGAAAGGGGGAACCAATTACAAGGATCTTCATATAACCTCCTCCCTGGGAGATGGACAACAGAAATATGGATGAAGGGAGACGTCAGGCAGTATAAGATATGGCAAAATGATAATAATTTATAAATTATCAAGGGCTCATGAGGGAGGGAGAAATGGGGATGGAGGGAGAAAATGAGGAGCTGATACCAAGGACTCAAGTAGAAAGCAAATGCTTTGAGAATGATGATGGCAACAAATGTACAAATGTGCTTGACACAATGGATGGATGGATGGATTAAGATAAGAGTTGTACGAGCCCCAAATAAAATGACTTTTTTTTAAATAGAAGCTAGGATAGGTAGACGTCATCTCATTTATACTTTTTTATTAGGAGAAACTAGTCCCTGAAAAAAGGATATTACTCTTGGTAAAGTAGAGGGTCAACAAAAAAGGGCAAGGCCCTGGCAAAGATAGATTGATAGAGTGGCTGCAACAATGGACTGACACATGAGCACACTTAAGGAGAAGGTGCAGGACCGCCTAGAGTTTTGCTCTGTTGGACGTAATGTCACTATGAGCCACACCAATTTGATGGAACCTGACAAGTTTCATCCTAAATGGACAATTCACCCTATTCTTGCTCTTTCATAGTGTTTTTCCTAGATCATTATTTCATTCAATTCAATACCAACCAAAAACTCAAATTATGTCAGATACAATGTCCATTTACTAATAATCCAAAATTACTGCAGATGTTAAATGCATGTCTGGTCATTTTTAGGAAATACTCCTAAAGAACTTTAGCAAGAGGATCTATGTTGCTCGGGTTTCCATAGAAATGTGGGTAGAAAACCAGATAAAGAAATTTTTGATGGACCTTTTGCTATTAAAGTTATATTTCTGCTTTAGTGCCATATTTATGAGAATATACTTCCCAAAGGGAATCTAGATAGTCTATATCCCTCATTATATTGAGAATGGGAACATCATAAAAGTTTTCTCACTGCTATACAGTGCTATACAGTAGATGCCAACACATAGTGACCCTATAGGACAAAGTAGAACTGCCCCTGTGAGTTTCTGAGACTGTAACTCTCTAGGGCCATGGAAAGCCCAGTCTTTCTCCCATGGAGTGGCTGGTGGTTTCAAAATGAGACCTTGCTGATCGCAACCTTGTGTGTAACCATTGCATCACCATGGACCCTATAGGTTGACGCTGGTGGAGTAGTGGTTACGTGTTGCACTGCTTCCTGGCAGGGAAGCCATCCAACTCTACCAGCCACTCCACAGAAGTAACTCACAGGGGCAATTCTAAACACTCCTGTAGGGTCACTATGAGTCAGAATTGATTCAATGGCAGTGAGTTATAAGATTATTTAGAAGACTTAATGTGAGCCTATTGTTCTTCTAGTTACATCATAAGTTTGGTTTTATATTACTATTTTGACATGTTATATTTATATTTAGAACATTTGAAATTCTTGGTCTTCTTGTTTTTATCATAGCTAACCCTCATAGACAAACCCACCACTTATCTGTCAGTTTGTAGTTTTGTGATGGCCAGTGTGTTGCTGTAACACTGGAAGCTATGTCACTGGTATTTGCATTACCAGCAGTGCCACTCAAAGTGAAACGATTTCAGCAGCGATGCTAGACTAAGGAACAGCTGTCCACTTGAGAGGAATCAGTCACTGTAAGCCTTAAGGATAGCAGCAGGAAATTATCAGATACTGAAAACCGCATGAGTAGGATGAGTGTTATCAGAGAGAGGACCAGAAGATGAGCTCCTCAGGTCAGAAACTTTCAACACATGCCCGAGGGCGAGCTGCCTTCTCAAAGTAGAGTCCATCACAATGAAGGAGATGGAGTCAAGCCTTCAGGACCTTCATTTGCTAGTGGGGTACAACTCAAAATCAGAAGAGACAGCTGCAAACATCTATTCATAATTGGATCTTGGAAAGAATCATGTATGAATCTAGGAAAGTTGGAAGTCTTCAAAAATTAAATGAAACACATAAATATTTACATCCTAGGCATTTGTGAGCTAAAATGGACTGGTACTAGCCATTTTAAATCACAAAATCCTTTATCTTACTATTCCAGGAATGATAAATTCAAGAATGGCATTCCACTCATTGTCAAAAAGGACATTTCAAGATATATCTTTAAAAAAGAAAGATCTATCTTAAAGTACAATGCTATCTGTGATAAGATACCTATCTGCAGACGAGGAAATCCAGTCAATACAACTAGTATTTGAATTTATGTACCAATCACTAAAGCTAGTGATGAAGAAATTGAAGACTTTGACTATAACTTCAGTCTGAAATTGATACAGCATGTAATGAAGATACCTTGGTAATTATTGCATTTGGAATGCCAGCGTTGGAAACAAAGGGGAAGAGCAGTAGCTGGAGAATATGACCTGGGTGACAGACAGGAAGCTGGAGATTCCGTGGGAATGTTCTTCATAGTAACTACCCTTTTAAACCACACAAAAGGTAACCATTCATGTGGACTTCTCCAGATGGAATACAAAGATCCACTTGACTGCATCTTTGGAGAGAGACAATGGAGAAAGTATTCGCAGTTAAAACTAAGTCAGGAGCTGAGTGTAGAACAGACCATCAATTGCTCATATGCAAGTTCAGGTTGAAGTTGAAGAAAAAAATTTTTAAGTTCACAAATGCAAAAATCCATCATTGAGAATGGCCCACCTCAATTTTGAGGCCATTTCATAATTGACATGCTTAACACTAATGACAGAAGACCTGATGAGGTGGGAGGTGACCTCAGAAATATTTCTGCATATGATATCCAAGATAAGAAAATTATCGAGGCAGTAGGTGGATAATTGTTTCCTGGATGTATGACAGGGAAGTATGGGGGAAATGGGGAGCTAAGAACAATAAATACAAGAAAGAATATGTTCTAAAATTGATTGTGGTAATGATTGTACAATTCTTCCTTATATTATTTAATTATTAAATTGTATGATATGGATTATATGCCAGTAAAAGTGTTTTTACAATAAAGTAATTGTGTTTAAGAAAAAAGAATATTATTCATGAAGACAGCAAAAATTCGTTAAAAAGGCAGAGAAGATCAAAGGAGATACCAGAAGTGGCTAAAACTTGCTCTGGATTATAGAATATCTGCAGCAAATGGAAGAAATGAGGAAGTCAAAGAAATGAAGAGAATTTTTCAGAGGACAGCTAAAGAAGACAAAGTAATATATTATGATTAAATGTTCAAAGACCTAGAACTAGAAATCTAAAAAGGAAGAACACAATCAGCGTACCTTAAGCCTAAAGATCTACAGAAGAAACGCTTGAAATGGAAATAGTAAATGATTCCCTGGGAAAACTACTGAACTATGCAGAAAACATCAAAAATACAAAGGAAGAATACAGAGTCACTGTTCCGTAAAGAACTAGCTGACATTCATCCATTTCAAGAGGTAGCATATGATCAAAACACAATGGCACAGAAGGAAAAAATTCCAGGCTGCACAGGGATTAGGGGAAAACAAGACTCTGGGTATGAAATGTTTCCCCGAGCTGATGAAATGCTGGAAGCACTCACTCATCTATGCCAAGAACTTTGGAAGACAGCTAGCTGGCCAACTGCCTGGAAGAGATCTGGCCCCTTCGCTGTACACAGTCAGAACTTGTGTACAGATGAAGAGGCCGGTGTAGGAACAAAATAAGGGAATACTACAGGGTTTCCATCATTTCATTTCACATATTATGGGAAAATATTCATTGATAATTTTAAGAAATAGTTTAATGTTGAAAGCTTCAAATAGTCTTATTTTGCCAGCAGAAGCAGGCTCGATATTAATTAAAATAATAGTTTCTATTAAACAATAAAAATGAAAAAACAAACTCATTACCATAGAGTCAATGCTGACTATAGCTACTTTCTGATTCATATGCTTGGACATTGACCCATAGGTACTTCCAATATTCTTTACCAGCACCGTAATTCAAATGCGTCAATTTTTTTCCTTAATTGTAATAAATCATTTTGCAGAGGGCTCTTGCAGCTCTAATAACAATCCATGTATCAATTGCATCAAGCTCATTTGTACATATGGTGCCATCACCATGTCCAAAGCATTTTCTTTCTACTTGAGCCCTTGGTATCAGCTACTTTTTCCCTGCCCCCACCTTCATGAACCTTTGATAATTTATCTTTTTTTTAATCTTCATATCTTACACCATCCGCTGTCTCCCTTCATCCGTGTTTCTGCTGTTTGTCCCCTTGTGGGGGGAGGGACAGTGCATGGGGGGATGTTGTACGTTAATCATTGCTATTGGTTCCCCCTTTCCCCCCTCCCTGCACCTTCCCCCTATCCTCGTGGTATTCCTACTCTCATTATTGGTCCTGAAGAGTTTAATCTGTCCTGGATTCTGTGTGTCGAGAGCTCTTCTGTACCAGTGTACACAAATGCATCAATTCTTTGCTGGTCTTCCTTAGTCAATGCCCAACTTTTACATGAAGACGAGGTGATTGAAAATACCAAGTCTTGGGTCAGGCACACCTTAGTCCTCCATGTAATACCTTTGCCCTTCAAGACTTGAAAGACATCTTGTGCAGCAGATTTCCCCGGTGCTATGCATGCTTGCTTCTCCACTGCTGCTTCCATGAGCATTGCTTGTGGTTGCAAGCAAGATGAAACCCTTGACAGCTTCAGTCTTCTCTTCATTTTTCATGATCTGGTCTGGTTGTGAGGATTTGGATTGAGTGCATTCTGAAGGCTGCAATCCTTGATCTTCATCAGCAGGTGCTTCAAGTCCTCCTCACTTACGCCAAGCAAGGCTGTGTCATCTGCATATTGCAGTTTGTTAGTAAGCCTTCCACCAATCCTGTTGCCACATTCTTCTCATAGAATCCAGCTTCTCTGCGTATTTGCTCAGTGTACAGATTGAATAACAGGACGAGCAGCTACATCCCTTTCCTGATTTAACCAGGCTCTGTTTGAACAACTCCCCTTTCACTGTGTTCTCTTTGAACAATTGCCTCTTGATCCACACACAGGACCTGCCTGAGCACATGTGGGAATTCTGGAGGCCTCCTTCTTCGTTGGCTACCCATGACTTGTGATGATCCACACAGTCAAATGCCCTTGCATAATAAATAAAACATAAGTAAACATCTTTCTGGTAGTCTCTGCTGTCAGCTAAGATCTTTCTAGCATTAGTCATTATAGCCCTTCATCTCCTGAATGTGGCCTGAACTTCTGGCAGCTGCCTGTCAATGTACTGCTGCAGCCACTGTTGGATCATCTTCAATAAAATTTTACTTCCGTGTGATATGAATGATATTGTTCTACAATGTGTGCACTCTGTAGGGTCGCCTTTCTTGGAATAAGTAGGATTATGGATTTCTTCCTGTCAGTTGGCCAAGTGGCTGTCTTCCAAATGTCTTGGCATAAGCCAGTGAGTGCGTCCAGCGTTTCATTAATTTGTTGGAACAGCTCAGTGGTATTCCAGCACATGGAGGTCCTGAAAGTTTTACTCTTGCAGGCTATACTCCATCCACATCATTATGGTTAAGAAGAAAGCTCATTATCAGTCACACCCAACGATGCTTTCCGACGTCAGAGGGACAGTTAGTGTCAGAAGAGGGTGAAAAAAAAGCAAGAATGGTGTAGGCGTGTCTGGCCTCTGCCTTGTGACAGTTCATCTTGGATTGATGTGCAGCTGTAGCCTTCTCCCTTATATTGAGAGCCCAGGTGGTGTAGTGGTTAAGCATCAGGCTCCAATCTGCATAGTCAGTAGTTCAAAAGCTCTAGCAGTTCCTCCTTGAGAGAAAGACTGGGTTTCTACTCCCAGAAACAAATTATAGTCCCCGAAAGCCACAGGGGGTCTCTATGAGTCAGCATTGACTCGCTGGCAATGAGTGAGTCTCCCTCATACAGGTAGGGAAAGTCAGATGTGGCCTTCTGACTATTTATTTATTGATCTACTAGTCAAATTACGTACCTTTAATTTTATGACTATGATTCCCAAAACTTAAATTAGGAATATAAGGATGATCTAAAAAATTACTGCTATCACTTTGTGATAATTCATCATAGGTTTGTATTTAGAACAATGATAATAAGTTAGTTTTATTTGAGAAATGTAAAACATTTTGGAAAAGATTGTCATCAAGTATTAGCTTGAAAAATGCTAGCTGCCTTTTAGGTATTTTGCAAAATAATTAATATTGTCCTCTGTGCCTACATACCTTCCTCTCTGATTTCCCCATGGAGTAGTTTATGAAATTATTGAAGCTGCCAATGTATTAAAAATTTCCTGTGTATCTACTCAAGTACCAAAATTATCTAGCTTGCTTAAGGCCACAAACATAATATTTAAATCATGAAGTTATTGTTTTTTATATAAATCATTTTATTGGGGGCTCTTATAACAATCCATACATTAATTTTATCTAGCATATGTGTACATATGTTGCCATCAGCATTTTCAAAACATTTTCTTTCTGTTTGAGCCCTGATATCCTTTTTTTCCTCTCCCTTCCCGACCCTTCCACCCTCCTGAACACTTGATAAATTATAAATGATTCTTTTCATATCTTACACTATCCATGATCTCCCTTCACCCACATTTCTGTTGTTCATTCCCCTGGAAAGGGGGGTGGTTAATATATTTATCATTGTGATTGCTTCCCCCTTCCTCCCCTTCTCTTCCCACCTTGCCCTAACCCTCATGGTATCACTGCTTCCATTCCTGTTCCTGGGGTCACAGGGGTATCAGTCCTCGATTCCATGTGTCAAGAGTTCTTATCTGCACCAGTGTCCTTGCTCTGGTCTTGCTGGATTTGTAAGGCAGAATTGGGGTCATAATAGTGGAGGGAAGATAGAATTAAAGAACTAGAGGAATATTGTATGTTTCATCGGTGCTATACTGCACCCTGGCTGGCTCAAACCTCCATTGTGACCCTTCTGTGAGGAGACTCCAATTTTCTACAGATGGGCTGTGGGGCTACACTCTGACTCCCCCTCATTCATGCTGATATGATTGTTTTGGGTTTTCTCATACCTGATAACTGATCCCGTTGGAACTTTG
The DNA here is from genome assembly GCF_050624435.1 of Tenrec ecaudatus. Taxonomy (NCBI): domain Eukaryota; kingdom Metazoa; phylum Chordata; class Mammalia; order Afrosoricida; family Tenrecidae; genus Tenrec; species Tenrec ecaudatus. The sequence continues at coordinate 98,447,866 of NC_134531.1, forward strand.
TGATCATACAGGCTAGTGTGTTCCTTCCATGTGGGCTTTGTTCCTTCTCTGCTAGATAGCCACTTGTTTAACTATAAGCCTTTGAGACCTTAGACACTGTATCTTCTAATAGCCAGGCACCATCAGCTTTCTTCACCACATTTCTTTATGCACCCATTTTGTATAAAGTTGTTCTCGACTCCTCTGAACTGCCTAAAGCAGAAAAACTTATCTTATTATTTAATTATTAGAAAAACAGTGCAGATATTTGGACAGTTCTAGCTCACATCCCTGCCAGTACATTCTTTAAACATTAGTTTAATGCTTTTTTTTCTAATTATCTGTATTTATTTACTTTTTTCTTAAAATATATCAGACATTTGTTGGTTTATGTCACTATTTCTAAGGCCAGTTCCAGCCATACAGTAATGATAAAATAAAGTTGTAAGTGAATGCTGAATGTTTATGACAAGTATAATCCTCTTTTTGATTATTATTTTATTTTATTAGGGGCTCTTACAGCTCATATCATAATCCATACATATATCCATTGCCTCAAACACATCTGTACATATGTTGTCATCTTCTTAAAAACATTTTCTTTCTACGTGAGCCCTTGGTATCAGCACCTCATTTTTTATTTTACCTCCCTCAACCTCCCTCCCCCTTGATAATTTATAAATTATTCTTTTCTTTCCCCATCCCTTACACAGACTGCTGTCTCCCTTCACCCACTTTTCTGCTGTCCATCCCCTTGGGAGGGTGGCCATGCATTGATTATTATAATCGGTTCCTCCTTTCTTCCCCACCCACCTTCCCTTCTCCTCCTAGTATTGTTGTTCCCCTTATCATTTTGGGGGGGGGGCGAGGGTGGGCAGGGCACTATCTGTTCTGGATTTCCTGTATTGCAAGCTCTTATCTGTACCAGTTGTGTTAGTCTGGGTAGACTAAAGAAACAAAGTCATAAATACACATATGTATATAAGAAAGAGTTTTATACAAAGGTTAATCATACATTAAGAAAACACCCCAACCCAGTCCAAGGTCATAAATCTGATATTAGCCCATATGTCTGATACCAATCTATAAAGTCATCTTCAGACTCACAAAACACATGCAATGATGTCAAATGCAGGATGATCACAAGCCAGTGGGTAGAAAGCGTTTGGATCCAGTGGCATTGTAAGCATCTCAGCGCTGGCAGAAGTCTCCCTGTGGTTTCTCTGACTTCAGAGGTCTGGTTGCATCAGGGCAGGTCCATGTGGCTTTTCCAGCTCAGGGCACTAGCGTAGTTTCATGTGTCTTGCCAGTTGCAATGTCTTCCAGGGAGTGGCTGAGAGAGAGAAGTGTCTCCCCCTTCCAAGGAGGAAGCTCCAGATTTTCCAGAATTCTCAGGAGTAGGCCATGCCCACACAGAGGCCTCATTGGCTATGATCTGATTGACAAGCTAGACTCCATCCCTACACTCATAATCCTCAAATTAACAAATGATTATATATCTACCACACCAGTATACATGTTCTGATCGAGCCAGATTTGTAAGATAGAACTGGAGTCATGATAGTGGGGGCGGGGGGAGGAAGTATTAAAGAATTAGAGGAAGGTTGTGTGTTTCTTTGCTGCTACACCGCACCCTGATGGACTCACCTCTTCCTTGTGGCATGAAGCAGAGAACCAATAGAGAAGTATAATCCTGTTGATATGGGAATATATATAACAATAGCTTAGAAGATGAGTGAAATGATGGATGCTTGAATAGATGTCATTCATCTCTGAAATTATGTGAACCATTTATTTTCTCCAATTGTCAGTAATTAGTTGCCATGTTTATAATGTGAGTTGAACAATAATTTTGGCACTGCCAAAAATATGTTGAAGTTCTGATCTTATTTCAAGAAGTAGTAAAATTCCAGCTCAACAATCTACAATTTTCTTGGTACTCATTGTAATTCCAATGTATTGGCCTACAGCTTTAACAAAAGAAAACATTTCCAAAAGTTCATGGGAAAATTGAGTTAAAGGATAATGGAATTTTTCCATGAATTACATATATTTAAATGTAGATGGGTAAGCATTTCCATAAATAATGAACAATGGCTTCCCTGGAAATTTTTCTAGTTAAGAGAATAGCTGTTTTGGTTTTGTTTGTTTTTTATTTTGTTTTGCTTTTGGATGTGGGGAGAGTATGGGGATTTAACAAACAAAAATCTATTTCCCTTATACTATTGTTTCTCTTCAGATCATATAAATCTGTCACCTTTTTTTGCCAGAAATCTATTTCTCACAATTAACTTCAGTGCATTCAAAGCTTCTCAAACTGTAGGTTATGACCCCACATGGAGTTGTGGATCTGACTGTGGGGACAGCAGAAGATTTGCCAACAGTAAAAGGTTACCGATGTGCACTGAACAGAAGTTAATTCAAAATCAGACACAAATTAAGCTTGAGGTATTTCTATCAGAGATTGTCCATGTTGCAAATTTCCTGGGTGAAGGGGGCTTGTGAGTGGAAATTTCCTGGGTGAAGGGGGCTTGTGAGTGGAAAGTTGAAGAAGCCCTAGACCAAAAGGAAGGCTCCCTTCTCTGGCAGCTGTAGCAGAAGGTCGCCGTCTCTTTTCACAGCTGTGGGCTCGGCGTTCAGTGGAGATCGACCTGCTCTTGACAACAGTCATTGTGAGTCTATATTCCCAGCTCTTCTTTCTGGGTGGTAGTCAGGTCCTCCAGGAGAATAGATGTTAAATGATAATTCCTAATCTATTAGTTACACAGGAGATGTCTCTGAATAAAGTGCTTAATATTTTTCTTGCTGTTAGTAAGGGTCATTGGGGATCCCTTCTATGACACTCTGAAATAGATAAAAATCTGGCATTTTGATTTGGCACCCACCACACAAAGATTAAGTTTGATATCTAAATAAATAAATAAATATAGTAAAACCTGAACAGGTTTTCTGATTGATGAGAAAAAAGAAAATTGTGCATTATTATGATCAACTAGCAACTACTGGGTTAGGACGGGGCAAAGTGCAACCAAGCAATTGGACCTCAGATTGATGACATCTCCTTAGTGTTTTAAGCCTTTTTGTCAGAGAGAGGCCCTAAGAGAATTGAATCTTCTTTGGCCCATCATCTTCTGCGAGAGTCAGAGTGGCTCTTGTGTCTGGTTCCTCAATGTCCTGTGGTGTTGCTTCCTGATCACAGGAGCTATCAACAGAAACCAACAGTGGATTCACTCAGGAAACTTTGTACATCTACCTGTCGTCGTGGTCTGGCCCCTCAATCTCCTGCCCCATTACCTTCCAGTCTCAGGAACCATCCGCAGACTACTCTGACTTGAACCAGACAGGGGTTACTTATTTCTACAACTGCGTAAACTAATTCCTGATTTAAATCTCTTCCTATGTACAACACATATGAACATCCCGGCTTTGTTTCTCCAGGAACCCAACTTACCACTCATACTGAAATCCATTTTAGAAGTAAATGTCATATAACCATGCTTCTGGTTTTCTGTTTCAGCACATCAGAGTTTGCTTCAGCAGCCTCAGTGACTGTGAAGGGGATGGCATATGTAGAGGATGTAGATCAGGACTAGATGTAAACTCATCAAGACAAACACTCCAAGTTGATTTAGTAAGTTATTTATTTAACTCCCTAATCACAGGGTTTTTCCAAACAAGTTTATTGCATATTAAACAATATTGTTGTATACAATAGTCACATATTATACAATTCAACAGTTCAGTCACATCAAGAAGAATCATACAATCATCACCATCACAAGTTTTCAAATACTTTCTCCATTCCTGTACTCATTTCCCAGCAACAACCCCTGCATTGTCCCTTTGAAGATCCATTAACACCACCAACTATTAGGATGGTGACGTAACGGAATTTTACAGCTGTTTGAAATAAACAATATACTGGGATTTGAAGGGGAAAAAATAATCCAGTTACTGTCTCTGTAGCTTTACCAGCCCTGGATTTCATATACAGAAAAATAAAATGTTTTAAATTAACAACAATAACAAAGTAAAACATACTAAAAATCTCAATTGAAAAGAAAGCAGAAAAGTTTTTAAACTAGGAGAAATTTAAAGGGATCATAAGGAAGATCAAATGACAGGGTCCTCAATTTTAACCTCACTGCCTCGGCAACAATCCACTCTCCAATGCATTCTTTGTGTTGGCAAGACTATTCGCATCCCTGGTCCATGGTCAAAGGGGGTTCACCTGGGACTTAATCCGAATGCATTTTATATTCTTTTCTCTTGTTTTAACTGAAACAGGTTTAAAATGGGTCATAACCAGACCATGTACACTGGTACAGATAAGAACTCACAACACAGGGATTCCAGGTCAGATAAACCCCTCAGGAACTGAAATGGGAGTAGTAATACCAGGAGGTTAGGAGGAAAATGTGGAAGAAGGGGAGGATGGGAGAACCATCGAAATTATGGACGTGTCACCCACCAGCACCCCACAGGGGACAAACAACAGAAATGTGGGTAAAGGGAGACAGCAGTTGGTGTAAGATATGAAAACAATAGTCTATAATTTATCACGGGGTGGGGAGGAGGAAAAACAGAGGAGCTGATACCAAGGGGTCAAATAAAAAGTAAATGTTTAGAAAATGATGATGACAACATATGTACAAATACACTTGGTACAATTGATGTATGCAATGTTATGACTGCTGTAAGAGCCCCTAATAACATTATTTTAAATAAATAAATAATAAAATGGGTCAGAATACCAAACCAGACTCACTGCCATCAAGTCAATTCTGACTCATAGCGGCCCTATAGGACAGCGTAGAACTGTCCCTGTGGGTTTCCAGGACTGTAACTCTTTACAGGAGTAGAAAGCCTCATCTCTTTTCTCAGGTGCAGCTGATGGTTTTGAACTACTAATTTTTCAGTTCCAGCCCATCAAGAAATCACTACTCCACCAGAGCGTCTTACAAAAGGGGCCCAAAGGGAGATTGAAGGATAAGATATTACATTCTGACCTATGTCTGCCATCGTCAGCTTTACAATGTTCCCTGGTAAAAGGGCTATCCATATCCCTCCGCTATGATCAGAGGGGATTCACCAGAAGCTTAATCCATGTTTGAACCCTGAACATGGATTTTGGGAATCTACTGCCTTCCATCACCTTCAAAATTTGAACTCTGATTCTCTCAGAGACTGGAGAGAACTCCGTTGTCTCCTTCGGATTGGGATTGTGTTATTTGCAATCCTTGGATAACAGAGACCGATGTGTTTCTTTCATGTAGACTTAGCTGGTGCCTCACTTAAAGGCTGCTTTTTAAAAAACAAGTCTCTAAGACCCCAGATGCTACTCTTTCTGATAGATGAGTACCGTCTAGTTTCTTCACCACACTGCTATAGTCCCCATGTTTTCAGAGATTTCTCCACGAGGGCCAGCATCGAGCGGGCCACGTCAAAGAATTCATTGTTCTTGCTCGGAGGAGCTGGCTGGAGACAAGATGATGGTTTTGCCGTGAGGACCTGTCAAAGGATGTAAATAGATGTGCCCCAAAGCAGATGTTTAACGGTTTCTCTTCATCCTATCGTTTGCTTTGCCGTGTGGTCCACGCATCACTTGGTCCACGCATCACTTGGTCCACGCATCACTTGGTCCACGCATCACTTGGTCCCCCACAGCAGGAGCAGCAGTGAAAGACGCACTGTCAAACAGAACTATCCTGAAACATTTCCTTCCAATTCAAAATGGAATTCTATCCAGTGTTTGTCATCAATCTACACAGTCTCTCCCAGCCGACTACAATTGCAAGGTGGAGCTTGCTCTGACATCAGATGGCAGGACGATAATGTACTACCGCCTTCTGAGGACGTTCCATACGAACGTACAAAACCTATGCCTTGGCCAGATCTCCGCATAACAGTGAAGACACACGTGATCGTGTGCTGAAAACCAGAGTGAGAGCGAAAACTCAGCCCCTTCAGCAAGGACCGAGGACAGAACAACTTAGCACAATGTTCTTTACTGCCAAGCACGGTTGGGTATCCTCAGGGCCAGTATCACAGACATCGTAAGAAACTGAATCCTCCAAAAGACAGATGATCTCGTGGTTCTCATTAGGAATCAGAGAGAGATGTTATCTTTTGCCTCATTTCTTGCTTAAGAAAAAAAACCTGATGTAGTCCACTTTATGTTAGTAAGTAATTTTTTTAAATAAGAAATGTAAGAGAAGTCATTGTTCTTACATTAGGGCTGGAATTAAGCACAAGTCCTAAATTTATTCATTCACTTATGGTTTCCATACGTCTCTGGTTCACCTTTAGCAACATCAGAGAGAACACTCTCAACGTCCGCCCCCCCCCCCCCCCGACCCCTCCAGGGATTACTTACACTATCAATACTGACCGGCAGTGACTCGAGAAGGCAGGGTAGTGCAGCTATTGTGAGTCTCTGGGCCGATAGTTTTCTTTTTTCTTTAAACACAATATTTGAATTTTTAAAATCATTTTATTGGGGGGATTTTACAGCTCTTATAACCTTTCCCTACATTAATTGTATCAAGCATATGGGTACATACATTGCCATCATCATTTCCCAAACATTTTCTACTTGAGTGGTAGCTTTCTTGATTTGATTCTTCCTCAGAAAGGACAACTTATATTTATTAATTGACAGTCATTAAAAATTCTTACTAAGTAAAGTCAATCTTTTATACAAAATTCTGTGCATGATTAAACTTGCAGTATTTTAGTTCCATGTACTTAAATGATTTTGTAACTTAAAAAAATAAAAAACACTGCCATCGAATGGATGCTGACTCAAAGTGACCCTATAGGACAGGGTAGACCTGCGCCATGGGTTTCTGAGACTGAAAGTGTTTAAGGGAGTAGAAAATCTCATATTTCTCCCATGGAGTGGCTGGTGGTTTCAAACTGCTGACCTTGCAGGTAGCAGCCAACTCATAACCACTACACCGCCAGGGTTCCTAGAACACTCTATTATTTGAGGGATAGTATAATTTTTGCTCCTATTAAAATGGAATGGTAATTTTACTTATAATGTTTGTAAAACAATAAAGGAAAGCTTTGTTCAATGTTTAGAATCAAAATTCAAATGCATATTCCAATACACTAGGTCCTGTTCTGAATCGTGCTCTCTCCTCCTTTTACACATGCAGAGCTCAGCTTGACCTCTCATTGTGTTGAAGTCAAGAACAATTTTGTAGATGAAGAAGCAAAACTCGGCTTTTGATCATAAGTATTCACTCTCTATTCATTGCTGTAAGAGAAGGGCCAGGCAGCTGGCAGAGGAAAAAACGTGTCAGAGGGAAACATGTAAGAATATGTGGAAGAAAGGGGAAAAAACAGACTCATTATGTTTTTAAGACTGGTGGATATCACTATAATATCATTGCTGAAAAATCATTAAACCCAAAGTAATTTTTAATATATTCTTATTGTTCATTCATGTTGAGCCACCCTGGAGAAAATCCTCAAAATGATCCCATTTCCTGCCTGCACAGGAAATACCTGGATTGAAGAAAATTCAACTTCCAATAAACATGTAGGCAAGTGCCAATGTCAAGGTGGCAGACTATTTTATTCTCTAAAACTTGAACAAAAAGCAACAGTTAGCAGCAGACTGAATTTCCTAGCAGTCTGAGTTTCCCACACAGGGCTTCTTTTACTGACAAGAAACTATGATTTGTGTTACCAAAATATGTCAGCTCCTAATTTGGACGAAGCTGAGATGAATTATACATCGGTCATTAGAAGCAGTGTGGTCTGTAGTGAATGAAGGATCGGAACAAAATTCAACCACTGACATGCTGAGTGCTTTGAATAAGTCAATCAACATCCATCTGCCACACACTAAGCATTCAGAAATGGGGGCGTACATGGAACTAATTATTAATTTATGCCCGTAAATTATTTTGAACTTCTCATAGTAAAAACATCAAAGACAAAGTATTCCTGAGTGTCTACAATGGCTATTATTTTGTTTTCTTCTGAGCCAAAACATAGGTCTCCGCCTCCATTATCCCAGCTCTCTGAGTCACTCTTGCCCAGCTATTCCTGCCTGATTTGTTTTTTAAAGCATCATTTCTAAAGATTGTCCGTCATTTTCTCTCTTTTTCTAATCATTTTATTGGAGGCTTGTACAACAATCCACACATCCATCCATTCACTGTGTCAAGCACATTTGCACATTTGTTGCCATCATCATTCTCAAGACATGTGCTTTCTACTTGAGCCCTTGGTATCAGCTCCTCATTTTTCCTCTCCCTTCTGGCCCCTCCCTCACAAACCCTTGATAATTTATAAATTATTATTATTTTACCATGTCTTACACTGTCCGACGTCTCCCTTCATACACTTTTCTGCTGTCTGTCCCCCAGGGAAGGGGTTATATGCAGATTCTTGTGATTAGTTCCCCTCACCATCCCTCCACCCTCCTGGTATCGCCACTCTCTCCACTGGTCCTAAGGGGCTCATCTGTCCTGGATTCCCTGTGTTTCCAGTTCCGATCTGTACCAGTGTACATCCTCTGGTCTAGCCAGATTTAAGGTAAAATTAGGATCATGATAGTGGGGGGGGGAGGAGCATTAAAGAACTCGAAGAAATTTGTATGTTTCATCCTTGCTACACTCACTGCACCCTGACTGGCTCGTCTCCTCCCCTCGACCCTTTTGTAAGAGGATATCCAGTTGCCTACAGATGGGCTTTAGGTCCCCACTCCGCACTCCCCCTCATTCACAATGATATGATGTTTTGTTCTTTGATGCCTGATACCTGATCCCATCAACACCTCATGACACCACCTTCCATGTGGATTCTGCTGCTTCTCAGGTAGATGGCTGTTTGTTATCTTCAAGCCTTTAAGACCCCAAATGCTATATCTTTTGAAAGCCAGGCACCATCAGGTTTCTTCACCACATTTGTTTATGCACCCGCTTTGTCTTCAGTGATCGTGTGTGAGCATCATGGAATGGCCATTTAACAGAACAAAGTGTTCTTGCATTGAGGGAATACTTCAGTGGAGATCCAATATCCATCTACTACCTTAATATTAAACCTTTAAATATATGCATATAGATCTATTTCCCCATCATCATATATAAATATAGTTACATATGTACATGCCTGTATTTAGACCTCTATAAATGCCCTTGGCCTCCTATTTCTTTCCTCTATTTCCTTTAACTTTCCTCTCGTCCCTCTATCATATTCATCCTTCATTTGGGTTTCAGTAATTCCTCTCGGTTACATTGCCCTTGATCAAGCCCTACCAGGCCTCCCACACTCTCCTCACCACCGATTTTGGATCACTTGTTGTTCCCTTGTCCCTGGGTTTGTTAACACCTCTACCTTTCCCCAATCTCCCCCTCTTCTATGCCCCCCTGACTCGGCACCGTTGGTCTGTTGTTTTCTCCTCCGGATTGTTTATCCTGCCTCTCTCATCTAGATAGACCTGCAGTGATAATACCATATATACTCATGTATAAGCTGAGTTTTTCAGCACAATTTCAATGCAGTTTTTGTGGTAAAATTAGGTGCCTCAGTTGAAATTCTGGTCACCTTATATTTGAGTATACACAGTAATAAGAATAAAAAGACAAGACAGAGTAAAACAAAGCAACAAAAGAAAATAAAACAACAATGACAACAACAAACCAATGACAAAAAATGGAAAGCCTGTAAATAGTTCGAGGTCTGTTTGTTGACCTTTAGGAGTGTTTTCCAGTGAAGTGTGATGGGGTGGCACGCGCTGGCCCCAAAGTCTATTTTTGGTACTCCCTCGGGACTTCCTTGCTCCGTTCCACTTGCTGTTCTGTTGCACACCCTTAGTGTTTTTCCTTGGTGTGGTGGGGTCAGATCAGGCGCAAATCCTACACTGTATCTCCAGTGTTGTGCCCTGTAGGGCTATGGGTTAGTGAGGGATGTCATGCCTCCTAGTGGGTCCAGCCATATTGTCCTCTCTGTGCATTGTCTGCTCTGAGCACGGATATCATCCTCCAGGCTTGGTGGGTCAGATATGGTCCACTCTCTCTTCCTCCCCTTCATTTACTATGGTGTGCTCTGATCAGACATGTCCCTCTCCCTGAGCCGCAGATTCAGTGCTGTCCTCTGAAGTAAATTCTTCTGTGGGGAGAGGCAGCTGTCCACATAGTTGGGGTTGGGGGCAACCCTTCAGACCTCTACTGGTTGCCTGCTTCATGCTGGTATGTTGCAATCGCATCTTGGAGCGCCGGTCATCTTCTATAAGGATATTTTGTACCATTGTCTATCATAATAGTGATACCAAGTTCCCACCTAAACCATTTCTTCCCTTTGTAGAATATGGTTGGAAGAATCCGGGTAGTTTGCTGATCTCAGCATATATGACAACCACTGAAATTAAATCCTAATAACCTTCTCAATATGTAAAATCGTGTATTCCCACAGATAAATCTAGTCTTAACCATGGTTAGAACTTGAGGGAAAGAGGGAGAGAGACACAGGACAATGTAAAACCATGAAAATTTCAACAAAATATAATTCACCTAGGAAATCAATGAATTCAAATAATCAAGCACTACAAACGATTGCTTAAGTTCTGAGTGGAGGAACCACTGGACTAGAATAACAATTATCAGATGAAATCTATAATCTTGAAAAGATGCCAAAGGCAACCAAAGTTGATAGGCAAAAGCAAGGGTACTAAGAATGCCACAAATTCAAGATGAACCACCTACTTTACAAATATGTTATACTTGGAACAAGGCAGGGGTAAAATTAATGTGATCTGTTCTATAAAAATACATCATCAGCACTGGAGAAGTAACTTAAAACACACACTTCAACTTTAGGGTTTTTAGAACGGTAGTAATCAAGTTTCATCTTAAAAGTATTGTCAAACCAAATAAGCTGATTTTTACATAATACTAATCTTATATGAAGAAATATAGCTAAATCTGGTGGTAAAATGGTTTCCACTCTACATAAAAACTCACAAGGGTAGTTTTACCCTGTCCTGTCAGGTCACTACGAGTTGGCATCGACTCAATGGCAGGGAGTTATACATAAAAATAAAACGCTCTGGTTGCATTGTCAGGTAAATGCTGGACTGCTAACTGAGAGGTGCACAGTTCAAACCCACCAGTTGTTTCATGGGATTAAGATGAGGATTTCTACTCCCATGAAAATTTACAGGCTCTGAAACTCTATAAAGGGTCACTAAGAATTGGAATTATTTTATATACTTAAATGCATATATATACATGTATATCTTCTTAGGATCCCTGCCCGGGTGGTGTCGTGTTTAGCATTGGACCTCAATTCGAGTGGCAGGAACGTTGAGTGAAGGAGAGAAACCATTAGAGTTGACATTTCTAAAGAGATTGCATAGCAAGAACTTTTATTTTTATCTTTAAAACGACTGCCTTTTTTCAGAAATAGATAACCATGTATTTCTCCTGAGATATGGCTTCGTGGACTCGCACTTCCAACCTTTCAATTAGCCATCTAGAGACCAACTATGCCACCTGGGGATGCCACCTTTTAAAAACTGAGCCATAAATGTATGGTTAATTACCTCCCTGAACAGCTTCCTTTACCATTGCGATCAGAAAAACTAACGGTGCCTGGCTACTATTACTGAAAATTTTGATCAAAAATTTTATAGGAAAAAATCCTGATCAAACTGGGGAATAGGAGTAAGGAAGGAAATGCAGGACAGAATTTTACCTTCTTTTAGACAATTGTAGAAAAATAAATTAGTGCAAAATTTCAAATTTTCTGTAGTCACAGAGGCTGAATAAACCCTTAAAACTCTTGCCATGAAAAATTCTTTAAACCATAAGGCAAAAATAAACTAGACAATTTCTTAAAACCAAATAATAGCTTAGCTTAGTTAGTAAAGATCTATTTACATAGGATGAAATAGAAATCTACAAACTAAATACGAACGTTAGTCAATTTATGTTACTGCGGAGGAACATTAGAAAAGAGGGAGATGATACTTGCATAATACAAAGAATTTCATTTATGTCCCTGAATTGTACCTGTAGAAAATGTTGAATTGGTACGTGACCTGCAGTGTGTAGTCTCAACAACAAAATTAAAATAAATCACTTTTGTAAGAAGATAAAATAATTACTGAAACAGCCTGAACCACAAAAGAAAAACAAGGCAAATAAAAATTTCATAAACTGAAATCCTCTGATTTAGGGACTTTTGCAAGTTGAAACATTATAATATATTAAACCTTAATATCAGTTATCTAAGATTGATATTTTACCTTTTAAGTTTACACCAGTATCATTTGATAAAAATCAAAGCAAATGTGTTGTTTAAATTGTTTCTTTTCTCATCTTCACACCAACAGGAAAGCTGAATAAATTAAACCAATCTAGCCAACTACAGGAAACTTAATGAATTCCTGTTCATGTTTCAATATAAAACCTCAGAACTTCACAGGAGAAGGGAGATGTGGGCAGATGTATGTAAAATAATAGTAAGCAATGTATATCTTTTGAGGACTTGGTCAATACTGACCAATAGCTGACCATTGAAGCTGTGACTCATAAATGAAAATCGTTAAGTTGTCCAATTCTGCGTACTTTCTCTCGTACATAGCAAAACCCCGTGGAATATAGCTGTCAGTGGTTTGATACAGATAGTGCTGTTTCTTCCCGTGCCAGCCCCACACATCTCCTTTGTTTCACCGGTTTTTGAAGAGACAGACCCTCCCTCTGTACAGAACGACCTGCTGAGATGCAGTCAATTTGAGATTTCCACCTAAGTGGTTAATATTTCCATGAGAAGCAACTAAGATATACTGCACAGAAAAAGAATTCTTCATTTCTTCTGAAAGATACTATAAAGTCCAAAGACAGGCCTCTCTACTAAGGAGGAGATTGCATGACATTGACTGTGGTGTGAAAACCTGTTCCAGAAGTAAAACTATAATAACTATTGTTTTCATAGATGTACAGAGGTATTAAAAATCAGATGAAGATTTTTCTCCCATTTCAAATATTTTCCAGGTATATAAATAATTTTTATTTTCCAGTTGTTTAGAAAATTTCTATAGACTACAATCTCCATAGTCTTTCACAATATGTTATTAAAAGAATGGAAAAGGGACAAATTCTTAAAATAGCTCATTTTTCTTACCAAAAAGAATATTTCAGAAAGAATAAAAAGTGTTTCCATAGTTTGTTTTACCTCCTCTGGTGTATTCAATAGAGCTCTTTATTTTTAATATAAAAATTTTATTTTTATAAAAGAACATGCTAATTCTGTGAAAAACCTTTTCTATATTATTATGTTGCATGGTGTTTCAATTCAAGTTACATAATTTCAGCATATAAATGGTTCCATTCACATACACTTATGTCAAAAGGAGAAGAAAATGATAATTCGTTTTAATAGCTTCGGTCTGCCTTTTCTCCATCAAATGGCAACAGTTATTTGCAAGTGCTATTAGTGGCACAATGGATTAAGCATCGGGCTGCTAACTGTAAGGTCAGCAGTTCAACCCCATCAGCCATACTATCAGAGAGTGATGAGGTTTTATGTTCCAAAGAAGATTTATAGTCCAAAGAGAAATTCCACTGTATGAGTCAGAATTGCTTGGCAGTTGGCTTTTGTGTCAACTTAGCTGGCCCTGGGTTTCCAGTGTTTGGAGTTAAGACCCAGTAATTCCCTATGTGGAAGAAAGATGGGGTTTTCTACTCCTGTAAATAGTTACAGTCTAGGACACCATGGGGGGCAATTCTCCTCTGTTCTGTAGGGTAACTATGAGTTGACATGGACTCAATGGCAGTGAGTTAAAAGAGGGATTCCCTATGATGTGACATAATAAAATGGAATCGACTCTATGATGAGACCTGATATACAATGATAAGATTAAGATGGAGTGCAACACTTACATCACAGCCTTGATGCAATTGAAATGAGCTTTTCCTGATGCAATTGAAATAGAGTGTGGCCTATTCCCTACATAAATAGTAGCTGTGGAAAGATTGCTTGCTTTGTGCTAGGTCTCAACCCTGCATCCGGTTCCAAGATGCCCATGTCTCTGGACTGGAGCCAACAGCCTGCCATATTGCCCGCCAACCTAGGGGTCATCTGTTCTGCCAAACCTGGTATATACTCATGTGTAAGTCAAGTTTCACAGCACAATTTTTATGCTGAAAAAGCTCCCCTCGACTTATACTCGAGTGAGGGTCACACTTCCCTGTTCTCCAGTGAAGTGCAGGTGTTCTTGGGTCTCTGCCACTCATTTGCAGGTGCCTGAAGCCTCTGTGCGTGGTCCGATGACTGCTGATATCATTGTTCTTTCTTTTCTCCTGCTCACCGGCAGCCTCTGTGCTGTCCTTGACGTACTGGGCAAGAACCTGCCCGCTTCTCTGTGTTGGTCCCTGGGGCGCACCACATCCGTGTCAGATGAATGTCGGATGCGGTTGCTCTTCTTCTCCTGCTCTTCTCCAGAGCTGTGACCAGTGACACAGCCTTTACCGTCTTACCCGTGCTTGTCACGGCCCCTTGCTCCGCCCAAGCATTGTGGAATACAAGTATTGGGATGTCTCTGGTCTTGGACATACAGTACATTTATTTACAATAATTCGTCTGCTGTATTCTATTATTTATTTTCTTATTAATCCCTATCTGAATCCAGAGTGTTGCTTGCATGGAGCAGCCTGTGTTAGGCCTCATACATGCAGTCACAAAATGCAGCATGTGTATCATGAGCCCTAACACAGGCAAACAGTCATGTCATCCCAGTCTGGAATACCTTCAGCCTGCGTTAGGCCTCAAACTTTAGAAGTCGCGGTATGTCGACGCAGTCAGGCGACGTCTGTAGTCATGCAGCACATGCAGTAACATGTGTGTATAGTATGAGCCCTAGCACAGGCTATTCTATGCAAACATAGTCATGTCCTCACATTCTGGAATATTATCATACCAAACTCTCCAAACCCTGAGTTACTGTCAGCGCCCTTGGTGCTCCAGCATGTTTTGGGTCTTGTGGTGTATTTTGGGTGCGATTCTTTGGGAGGCATCTGTTTTCCATCGTGAAGTCTATCTGTCTTGCTGCATTCTATTGCCAATTCATTTTACTTGTTTATATGTCTACTGGTAATTGCCGGAACACTACCATTTTTACTATAAATTGACCTCTTTTAAGAATTATAACTAAGGCTTATTTTTGGAGTAGGGCTTACGGTATATTTTGAGAATTCAATCACTATGGTATGGCATTCTTTTCCAGAAAAAATATTTTTATCACGTTAGAAATGGATCCCCATACTTCTAAGCTGCACCAAATAAAAAACACAGTCATGTGAAGCTGGTTTCAAACTTAAGGTTGTGTCAAGAGCAGAAGAAATCAATAACAGTATTGCAAGCAGGGAATTTTGTGTTGACGAAAAACAAATGAGGAAGTGGCAAAAAATGAAAGCTGATTTGGCAAAGATTCCAAAGGCAAGAAAAGCTTGGCACGGTTTAACGACTTCATGTGGGGCTAGAGACTGAATTGCATAAGTGGGTTATGGAGTGTCATCAAAATGGTTACTGCATAACATACATGGGAATTCACTTACATGGCCTTCAACTGACTAAAGACAACAAATTAAAAGCACCAGGCATTGAAAACTTTGTTGTCTCAGCAGGATAGTGTGCCAGCTTCATGAATGGTTTTGCCCTATATTTGCCGCAAAAACACAAAGATTCCACAAAAGTTGCCAAAAGATTGTGATGAAAAAGTGATGTCATTCCATTCATCATAAAACAAAGAAGGATCCATAACTATGACCTGGGAGATTTTGGGAATATGGATGAAACACCTATGATTTTTGACCTTTCAACCAACACAACCGCGGCAAATTTGGGAGGCAAAACTATTTGACTCAGAACAACAGGAAAGGGAAAAAAACTATTTCATAGTCATTCTGTCATGTTTGGCTAATGGAACTAAGCTGCTGCCTATCATTGTTTTTAAAAGAACAGCCTTGCCTAGAAAGGTCGAGTTCCCACCATGAATTACAGTGTGTGCACATATTAAAGGCTGGGTGTATG
This sequence comes from Tenrec ecaudatus, assembly GCF_050624435.1. Taxonomy (NCBI): domain Eukaryota; kingdom Metazoa; phylum Chordata; class Mammalia; order Afrosoricida; family Tenrecidae; genus Tenrec; species Tenrec ecaudatus. The sequence goes on from NC_134531.1 coordinate 98,463,895, forward strand.
AAGACAGAACCAAAAAATGGCTGGAAGAAATATGGAAGGAGCAGCCTTAAATAAAAAGCCATCATTGCTAGTTTGGGATATGTTCAGAGCCCACATATCTGATGACATAAGAAAAATTGGCAAAGCCTTCTCGTTACTTTGGCCGTTATTCCAGGTGGTCTTACATGTGTATTTCAGCCTTTAGCTGTGTGCTGAAATAAACCTTTCAAAAACCGTGTGTGAAAGCCGTGGCATGAATGGATGTCATCTGTGCAAGCCTAACTGAAAAGCTCAAAATCTGGTGAAGCCCAATTTGGAATTGATAGCAAAGAGGGTTCATGATGCATGGGAAGAGATTCCAGAGGACGTGATGCAATGCGCCTTCAAGAAATGTAGACTTAGTAATGCTGTCGATGGCAGTGAAGACAGCAATTCGTATGAGAATGACAGCAGTGATGGTGATGACTGTGAATTCAGTGGTGATGACAATGTCCATGTTGATAACATCACGCCAGCTAAAGCTGAAGCTCTGGTTGGACATGCAGATGATGGGGAATCCAGTTTTGAAGGATTTTAACTCTTCTGTTTAGCTTGGTTGCTGAACTAAGGTTTTTGTATTTAGAAGTTATTGTTGATGCCATATAGTTTTTCTTGACCCTCTTTTCCACGTACAGAGCTAGTTTACTGTTTTTCTTTGAAAGACCGTGTATATTCATGTAAAAGCCAACCTTTCAGCACATTTTAATGCAGTTTTGTGGTAAAATATATTTATTCAAATATAAGCCAACCCGAATATCAGCCAGGGCACCTAATTTTACCACAAAAACTGCATTAAAAAATGTGCTGAGGACTTCCAAGAAGATGGCAGCTGTGTAACACATACCTGAGGGAATCCGCAGAAATCAGCCCAGGAGAATTACTAAGAGGGAAATTCAACACTGCTGGATCTCAGGAAGAGCATCATAAAGATAAGTATGCACAGACCCACAATGGAAAAGTCTCTAGCTTACCATCTGACTCATGGATTTGAAGCTATATGTGACTTACATACATCTACAACTCTACAAATAATTTTCTTGACATAAATTTGTGCACACGTGTGTGTGTGTGTGTGTGTGTGTGTGTGTGTATCACTGGTTTGTCTTTGCTAGAGAACAGAACCTACTACAATGGCAATGAGTTGAGTTGGGTTGATTGTAAACCTAAAAATGTCTTTCTTGAAGATTATTGCATTTTATATTTAAGAAATAAGGCTCCTGGGAAATATCCTATTCTTTTACTTACTCTCACAAGCAGATCTGAGAAGAAGAAAGTCACAGTTATCTGAAAAAAAATCTCACTGAGGCCCTCTCGATCTCTATTAAGGGATTTGATGTGGAGGAAAACCCACGTGGTGGAGGATATAGACTGCCCTAGACCAAAACCAGTTCCCCCTCAATAGAGAAACCATAACACACCAGAAGCCAGACAAACTCCCTATCTCACCAAGTTGCTTTTCTCTGACTTAGAAAAAACAAGAGAGATCCATGTAATGACTTCCCCAAACTAATCCTGTCCGACCACAAATGTTTATTGAAGTAGAAAGAAGGAAAACCAAACATGTAGTAGGAAGGTAATTGAAAAGGTGAGAGAAAATGTTGTGTGAAAACCATCTGTTTTGTTAGAATTAGTAATAATAGTAATAACCTATAAGAAATCATTTTAATTTTCATTTGCTGTTGTTGTTGTTGGAGGATGTCAAGGTGGTTCTGATTAATGTACCCAATGTACATGAAAACAAAACATCACCCAGTCCTGCACCATCCTCCATTATTGTTTCCCTCCATCTTGCTAAGAGGTTTCCTCTCTTTCGCTGCCCCTCTTCTTTAGCGAACATAATGGCCTTTTCCAGGGTGTGATCTCTCCCGACAACATGTCCAAAGTATGAGAGCCTTTGTCAGTTTAGTGCTCGGGGTTCACGGAGGAGAGGTGATCACTTAGCCTTGGAGATCCTGGCTTTCAGAAAGTCATCTCTTCCTCAAACAATGCTCTAGATAAACTAGTGGTGCTGTTTTGCCTTGGGTTTTGTGCTCTTGATGATTATAGTCAGTTTCAGGAAACACACTCCAAGGATCAGACTGGGAGCTTGTGCTTTAGGGTAAATCTGTAATTATTTTTATGGCTCTGCAAGACGATGCTCTTTGAAACTCTTCCTAAGCACAAATTATTTATCAGTTCTCTGTCAACCATTTACCCATGGCAATGCCAATAAGATTTAGTTGGAGTATTTTGAAGTTCTTTCATTTATGTAATATTTTTTACTCTAGTCAAAATGTCTACCTGTTGTCTGTCGCTTTGTTGTACTGTGATGGCTTGTGTGTTGCTGGGACGATGCTGGAAGCACCTATCACTGGTATTTCAAATGCCAGCAGGGTCACCCAAAGCGAACAGGTTTCAGCGGAGCTACCAGCCTTAAAACAGACAACAGAAACAGGCTCACCTTCCTCATTTCGGAGACAGTAGCCACTGAGGATGCTGCAAGACTTGAGAGGGTTTCATTCTGCTGAGTATAAGGTGGCTATGGGTTGGAACCGACTCTATGACACCTGACAGCAACAGTCAAAATGTTTCTCCTGTCTTCAAATTACATAGAAATGAACTCCCTTAGTTTTTTATTACTTACATAATATTATTCTAACATCTGCAGGAGTCCCTACATTTTGAGAAGGCTAGGGGAGGGAGCAGTGGCTGATTCCTGGAGGAGAGTCTATAAGGAGAGGAAGCTTCCTATGGTAAAATGTATATGCACTATAATCTTACAAGATGGATAGGTTAGAACTCCCATTGGATCCCTGCTAATGGAGGGAGGGAAATGGAGACGAAGAGAAGCTGCAGTTTTAGGGACAATGCCATAAACTGGTTGTACAACAGATTAAGTGAGGCCCTTCTTTGCCATGGACACATACGAAGTCCTCTGGCTGGACACAAAATCACCAGGGGGTGGCCATGCTTCCACAGAATAGTTGGTTGTTGTTGTTGTTGTTGTTAGGTGCCATTGAGTCTGTTCCACCATAGTCACCTCATATACCAGAACAAAATACTGCCCGGTCTTGCGCTATCCTCACAATCTTATGTTTGCTTTTATGTTTGAGATAATTTTGCAGCCATTGTATCAAGTGATCCCATGGCCATTTCTCTGCTGTTGAATCATAATCTCAATGTGGAACAGCATGCAGTATTGCATCTGTCCCTAGTGGATAATTAGCAGTTTTAATACGCATTCAGGAGCATATGCCAAGGCTGTTCCCTTAAGCCTGACTCTCAAAGATGCCTAAATCCTCTCGAAAAGTCAGATTGACATCTTTTCAAGACAAGGCAAAGGTTAGAGTTACATGTCTGCGTTCCGTAATGAACTTTCTGGGGTCAGCGGTAAAACTTCCAGGTTTATCTTTAAGTGCTGTATGATAAATGGGGCTTGGATCCTTGTGGGAAGCCGTAGCTCTCGCAAGATGTGGGAAGCCACAGCTCTCGTGATGTGGGTAGCCGCAGCTCTCGCCGCCATTACTAGATGGCGCCAGGCAGTCAGGGCGGTGGTCCAACTAAGTGATAAACAACCACTTAGCGCATGCACGATGCTGAGATGACGTAGTCATAACTCCACCCTGGAGTATGCAAACGAAGGTTCTGGCGAACTCACCAATCTATGCATGAGGTTTTGGCAAATGCACCAATCAAGGCACAGCACGTCCCCATAGAGCATATATAAGCAGCAGTAGTTTGGGGTTTCGGGGTCTTTTACCGCATTATGAAAAATTAAATGCTTGTGGAAGAATCCTGTTGTGGTGCGTCTTTTCTTGCTGGTGAGATCTGGCGCGCGACAGATCCTGACGATATCTTCTTACCCTGGGGTTTTCTTGAAAGGAACGAGTTGAGAGTATGTAGCCTTGGGCAGCTGGTTAGGTTCTATCTGCCTTGCCACCTTGTTTTCATTGGAACTTACAGGTTCTGCATTACGAGGTACTGGTTCTGTTAGGTTTCTGGGGTGGTGGGCCTCGACTGCTTCTCGACACTGGAAGAATTCACACAGCAGAAGCACTTTTGTAAATCCAAGTAATTTTTATGAAGGAAAGGGAATTTCTCGGTATTACAGTCTCAGCAACGTACACTATCCCCGGGAAAGGGGGCCATGGGAAAGTTCATGTCTGAAAATGGTCGCTTCAGGAGAGCACGGGAAAACCTATGGAAGGAGAACTGGAACAGGAATGGGAATCCAGAGTGCAGAGCCAAGAGCAGGTCACCCCAAGAGAGCACCCTGAGAGGGAGGCCTGAGAGGGAGCTCTGGCCCCGAGAGGGCGCTGGCGGCCAGCCTTCTGACCTGCAAGGCAGCACCCCCAGGAGAGAGGAGCACACAGCCTGCCCTGGCCTGCCTTTCTTCCCTCCTATTCAGCGTGGTTGAGGGTATTGGCCGACTTATTGGCTGAATTAGGTGCACCTCCTAGTAAGATCTCATGCTGTGACTCTGATATATTGAGCAGTTATGTCATCCATTGAGGGACCTGCATAAGTAAAATGTCCCTTGGGAACTAATCTACTCTGATTTACTTTCTTCTCTCTTCTATTACTCTTGTGCAGTGGGGAGAATTTGGAAAAAGGGACATGTTTGTGGATAAAAAGTATATCTGTATTTGTAACCAGGCTTGCTAGACTCTGAAGAATAATGAAATATTGCCTCCCTCATGATTATCCCCCTGGTCTAGATATCTGGATGTTCATCAGGAATTTAAGATAAACTCCATATAGTGAAGGTGCCTTAAAGGGAACTCAATGAGAAGACACTATAACTTAACAACCAACTCTATGGTTTGTGCATGTGGATGAGTGTTCAACGGGCTTGGTCAGAGGAGTGCCCTGGACTTGCTCTGCGTTTTCTGTATGCCCAGGATATCCCCAGACCCCTTATATGACATGACAACTAGGAGGCAACTCGGGGTTATGAGCCTTTCCTCTCTGTTTTTGTCCCCCTTGCAAGAAAGAATTTAAATGAGGGGCAGCATTCAGACCAGAGTCAGCCAAAAAGTGTGAACAGAATGAGTGAGTTTATTGAGGAGATACTTTAGCTAGGACAACAATGGACCCCAGGTAATCTGAGGGCCTTGCAGAATGAGGAGTCAGATCTGGGGACCTTTCACCATTGGTTGGCTTTCTAGTGGTTCTTTTGCTATTGGGTGGCTTTCTGTAATGTATCTCTTCTTTCCAGGTAACTATACTCCTGCATCCCAGAATTCATGCTGTATATTTTTCACCAGACCAAGATACCCAGGGTCAATTCAGTCATTATAGGTTTAGTGTGAACATTTTGTCTTTCCCTTCCCACCCCCTTTCAGTATTGCTGTCTTCCATTGATAGGAAATGTGCTCTATCTCTCTTTCATCTTCTTTCAGACTGGGGCGTGGGCATGGGGAAGTGGCCCTCCACGTCCCTTTTGTGTTAAGATTCCTTCCATTGCCACCTATTGCTTCCCTTTACCCAGTTCTGTCCAGCGAATAGCAGTATGATCAAATTTGATCATTTGTTCCAAATATTCCAACATAGAATCTGCCACATGATAAAAACATGATGGTGCAGTATGTTGGGTCCTTCTCTTTCCTTGATCTTTGTCTCTCTTCGTAATTGAAACTATGAGTCAAACCAAGCACAGTAAGGAACCTCAGCTCATATGTGAGTGCATAGATCATGTAGATTGCGAGCAAAAGAATTAAACTATCCTCGTCTTCTGTGTGTGAGAGGTGAGGTGCATATCTTAGGGGAAAATAGACTGTTCATAAATGTCTTCTTTGATAAATCCAGGGTTTATGTTAGGAAATCAAATCCTACATTAACCGTTGTACCTTCTTTCTTAAGGAGATGTAGAATCTGGCTTATGAATTTCCCTACTCTTTTAAAGCATTGTAAATTTCTGCATTTATCTTTCAAAAACAAAGCCACTACCTAGAATATAAATAAAGTGCCTTGGATCTTTTAGGTTTTATATTACTATATGGGAAATAATTTAGTCATATTGCCTCTTCTGTGTTATTTTCTATTACATTGCATCTCTGATGTATCACCACCTATCAATTCGTTTGCCTTCCTATGGTGGCTCACACGTTGCTGGGATGCTGAATGCTATACTACCAGTCTTTTAAATAATGAGGTCACGTGGTAGACAGGTTTCGGTGTAGATTTCAGAATAAAATAGACCAGAAAGAAGTACCTGGCATTCTACTTCCAATGTTTAGTCAATGAAAACTTTATGGGTCACAATAGAATATTTTTGGCTTGTTTGCTTTGGACATATCATTAGATGAAACCAATCACTGGAGGCGAACATCACGTTCAATGAAGTGGAGGGCCAATGAAGGCAAGGTGATACCCTTGGTAACAAGGATTGGTTCAATAGCTAAAACCATAGACTTGACCCTGATAATGATTGTGAGAATGACACAAGGTCAGGCAATATTTTATTCTCAACTCAATAGCATCATGTATCTCTCTTCTTATAGATACATGACATATTCCCTTTATAGTATATCTCCATCTATAAAGTGGGATCATGCAGTCATATTTCTGAAAACCCCAAACCAAACACTGCTAACAAAAAATTGTTACTCATAGTGATCCAATAGGGCAGAGTAGAAATGCTCCCTAGGATTTCTGAGGCTACAGAAAGCATATCTGTTTCCTACGGAGCAGCTGATGGGTTCAAACTAACAACCTTTTGGCTACCAGTCTAACACATAACCCACTATGGCACCAGGGCTCCTTGTATTTTTAAAAGAAATCTCAAAATACTTTGCAATCTGTGATCTTTCCTCCCAATAAGCCAAAGAATTCTGTTCTGAGGTAAACAGAGACCCCAAATTAAAATACATTTTATAGAAGCACATTTACTAAGTCTTAAGCAGAACAAAGACAAAGGAATAACCTGGATGAGGGCGATCATTAGCATGAGGCCCCACTGGTTTCCAAAGGACTCACAGCCACAAAGCTACTTAAATATTATTTAGGGGGACAAACAAAACTCATAAAATCATGACTGATGACTGATCAATTTATCACTGTCACAGGTAGGATGACAGAAGCTGGAAAGGGACCATGATTGAGACACTGACATTATTGCAGATTTAGTAAAACATATCACCTTGATTCAGGTTCCTTTGAGCAAGGTCAGGCAAGACTCAACTTGGTGGCCAGAGGCTCACACTCCCACACAAGTTCCTGAGGGCAACTTCTAACCTGGCCAGGAGAGTCATAGCAATCCACGTTTAAACACACTTCATCTGAGGGCAAAGCTTTTTACATTGCTGGTCAATGATCAGAAAGAATGTTATGGAATATTAAATCTACATGGAGACTCTAAATGGATTTAGGGTTCCCACTGTAAACTTCATGGTCTTCTGCAAACCTGATGCTCAGAACTTAAGTTCAAATACAGTCCTAAACTAATTATTCCCTGGCATGCCTTTTATGGACCACCCACACTAGAGTCTAATAATCCAAACAATGATAAATAAGCAACAAACCAGTTGCTGCTTTTATCTATGAGACTGTGTCCATTTCCATTTGATAAGCATTTATTGCACTCCTATCATGTGTAAGACAAGAGTATGAAAGGCTATGTTTAGTTTTGGTACCAGTGATATCAAGTTTATAAAATCAAGCTCCTGAATGATCCAGGATTATGGAGTGCTTCCACAATTCTAATCAAAGAAAATTAGACAGCCATTCATTGGAGAAATGAAACATAGCTCTATCAGGTGAAAGACTCACGGCTCAGCAATGCAGTGAGTTAAGATATCAAATCACTACCTACTATAATTGCAATATGATTTCTCTATCTGATCACTAATCAGGTTTTTCTAATTCAGAATTGCTTAAAACTTCAGTCTGTTCGAAAGTGCTTCTGATTTACTGTCACAGTCTGACAATGACCTTCATGGCTGCACCGCATCTTTACTAATGCCCAAGAGCAGTTACTACTCAACTGCTCTGTACTCAACGATCCTTTTTATTATTATGCTGACATGACACGTTAGAAACAAATATTTTATTATACTCTTCTCTGACAGCTTATCTTAATATATGAAGGATACCAAAAAACTTTTTTTCCAGAGCTTTATATTTAATTTTTTTTACAAAACAACCTATCACCTTCAAAGTACTCTCCATTAATGTAATACATTTGTCAAATCTACGATTCCATTCTTGGAAACATTTTTCAAACTCATCTGTTTGGATGGCTGATAGAAATTCCCTTGTTTTTCGCTTCACCTCTTCTACATCCTCCAATCGCTATCCTTCCATGTCCCTCTGCATTCGGGGAAACCAAAAGAAGTTGCATCAAGTGAGGTCAGGTGAGTCAGGTGCATGGAGCAAGAGAGGCATGCTGTTCTTTGCCAAAAACTGGCACTCTGAGATGGCTGTGGGAGCAGGTGCATTGTCGTAGTGGCAAAACCAGTCCCCCGTCAGCCACAAAGCAGACCTTTTTTGTTGTACACTAGTATACAATTTTTTCAGAACCTCTAAATAGAAAGCTTGATTAACAGCCTGACCTGGTAGAACAAACTCCAAATGCACTATAAGTTGACATTTTCATCTGTGGACTCAACAAGGTTTGTTATCAACGAACATCTCACCTTTTTTTTAAGTGAGAAAACCACGTGTGTTTTTCCCATAGCACTGCCCTTGTAAGCTGTATTCAACAACACAACAGTTTCTGTGGCATTTTTCCTGAACAGGAAACAAAATTTCACACTGTGACCAGAGAGAACCTTCCCAGGCAACACCAGCTCACTTAGCAGGAAAAATGCATACTATGAAATCTCTGCCCAGTGTAGCTTTTTCTGGTTTTGGTGAGGGTACTCCTTCATATAGACACTCTTTAAAAAAAATTTCTCCTGTTGCTTTAAATAAGTTTATATTAATTTAACCTTGACCATCAAGAATGGTAACAAATACTTACCTGGCAGGGGAGATACCATGATCACGAAGGTGGTTTTCCCAGGGCGAGGCTTATCCATTGCACTCTGGATGTGCTGACCCCTGCGATTTCCCCAAATGTGGGAAACTCGACTGCATAATTTGTGGTAGTGGGGGACTGCGTTCGCGCTCTCCCCTGATTAAAAAAAAAGAATGGTAACAAAAGGAGAGCTAGAGATACTTGAAGGATTCATAGCTTAGTTGCCTACTTCAAAAAATACGAAACTGACTCTGACATCAGATCCTCAGTGCTATGTTTTTATCCCTGATGTTTTTAAATTCTTTTTTGGTTTGAAAGTTTTATTTTTGTTCTCATCAATACAATCTAAGATGCTTTTTTATATTTTGTTTGATTTATTTCTGAATTATAGAAAAGGGCACAAAGGGAGAATCTTGGGTAATTTCAAATTGTTATATACTCTGCATAGTGATTATTGTACTCACAGTTTCATAAAAGTTTCTCAGTACTCAAATTTGAGGAGAAGTTTGACTTTTGTGAATGTAAATTAAAATCAACTTTAACGTATCAAACCACTTGAAATTTACCTAAATATTATTCAGTTAGAAAAACATTTGTCCGGTTGTAAAAACTTTTTAAAATTTTTTTCATAGATCATATTATTTAAGGCTCTCACAGCTCATAACAATTCAAACATCCAGTGTGACAAATACATTTATGAATATGTTGCTATCATTATTTTCAAACATTTTCTTTCTACTTGAGCCTTTGGTATCAACTCCTCTTTTTTCCCTCCCTCCTCCACCCTCCCACCCTTGTGGACCCCGATAAATTACAAATTATTATTATTTTCATATCTTTCCCCGCCTGCTGTCTCCCTTTGCCCACCTTTCTGTGGATCATGTCCCTGGGTGGGTGGGTGGGTGGGTATAAGTCAATCTCATAGAAAATTGTTCCATCGATTTTTCTGGTAAAGATGCATGTTTACAGCAATAAAAGCAAAATTTCCAAAAGAAGTAGGGTTGCTATGTTTATTTTCTCTACCTGTGTCTTAAATAATGATAATAGAGAAAAATGAAGTTGTCAAGGGTTTTATTTTACGTGGATCCACAACTAAAACTCCTGGAAGCAGCAATCAAGAAACCAAATGCTTTGCAATTGGCAAATCTGCCTTAAAACATCTCTTGTTATATAACGAATATGTCACCTTGGGGACAAAAGTGCGCTTGACCCGAGTCACGACATCTTTAATTGTATCTTATATATGTGAAACCTGGACAATGAATAAGAAAGACTAAAGAAGAAATGGAAGGAAATAGAGGAAAGAACTAGGAGGCAAAGGGCATTTATACATGTCTAAATACAGGCATGTACATATCTAAGTGTATGTATATATAATGATAGAGAAATAGAACTGTATACATATATTTACTTGTTAACTCTCAAAGTAGCAGACAGACATTGGGTTTCTACTCAAGTACTCTCTCAATGCAAGAACACTTTGTTCTAATAACCTGGCACTCCGTGTTGCTCACCTTGCTGACAGAATCACTGAAGACATAATGGGTGCGTAAGCAATTGTGGTGAAGAAAGCTGGTGGCGCCCGGCTATCAAAATATATGGTGTCTGGGGTCTTAAAGGCTTGAAGATAAACAAGTGGCCATCTAGCTGAGAAGCAACAAAGCCCACATGGATGAAGCACACCAGCCTGTGTGATCATGAGGTGCCGAAGGGATGAGGTATCAGGTAACAAAGGCCCAGAACTAAAAATCATGTCAATGTGAATGAGGGGGAATGCAGAGTGGAGACCTAAATACCATTTATAGACAATTAGACATCCCCTTACAGAAGGGTTGCAGGGAGGAGATGAGCAGTCAGTGTACAATATAGCACCATTGAAACATACAACTTTCTTCTAGTTCTTTAATGCTTCTTTCCCCCCGCCCCCCGCCACTATCATGACCCCAATACTACCTTACAAATCTGGCTAGACCAGAGCATGCACACTGGTACAGATAAGAGCTGTCAACACAGGGAATCCAGGACAGATAAACTCCTCATGACCAATAATGAGAGTAGAGATACCAGGAGGGGAAGGGCAAGTTGGGGAGACAAAAGGGGAAAATGATCACAATCTACATATAACCCTCTCCCAGGGTGACAGACAACAGAAAAGTGGGTGGAGGGAGACATCGGTCAGTGTGAGACATGAAAAAATAATAATAATTTATAAATTATCAAGGGTTCATGAGTGAGAGATGGGGAGGGGTAAAATGAGAAGCTGATAGGCATGCAGAGACAATAATAAGCACACAAACAAGACAAAGCAAAACAAAGCAACAAGAGAAAACAAAACAGTAACAACAAAAACAATGATAATGAAAGAAAAGCCTATAAATAGTTCCAGGTCTGTGTGTTGACATTTAGGAGTGTTTTCTGGTGGAGTCTGATGGTGTGCCATGCCCTGGCTCCAAAGTCTGCATTTGGTATTCCCAGTGTGCTTCCTTTGCTGCTCGGTTGCACACCCTTAGCGTTTCAACCCGGTGTGGTGGGGTCAGATCAGGCACCATTCCCGAACTGTGTCTCCAGTGTTGTGCCCCAGAGCTCTATGGGTCAGTGAGGGACATCATGTCTCTTGGTGGGGCTGGCCCTATGGTCTTCTCTGTGCATTGTCTGCTCTGAGCAGGAATATCGTCCTCAGGGGTTGGTGGCCAGGATGTGTTCCACTCTCTCTTCTTCTCTCTTCATTTGCCCCTGTGTGCCCTGATCAGAAACACCCCTCTCCCTGAGCTGTAGCTGCAGTGCTGTCTGCTGGAGTGAATGCTGGTGTGTGGGGAAGGGGGGTATGCATAGCTGGGATTGGGGCTGACCCCGCAGACCTTTCTGTGGGTTCCCTGCTTCATGCAGGCCTGTTGCGTTCACATCTTGCAGACTGGATTGAAGTCTGGTCCCTCTTGCCCTCTTCTGTGGAGAAATAAACAATGCCTTCCCCTTGGTGGGTTACTGCCCTGTTCCCCCACTACCCATGAGACTGTAACGCTTTACAGGAGTAGAAAGCTACATCCATGTTCTCCCTGCAGAAGAAACCAGGCCCAGGAAAAGGGTGTCATGCTTGGTAAAGTGGAAGGTCGGTGAAAAAGACCGTCAGTGAGATGAGTTAACACAGTGACTCCAAAGAAGGGCTCAATCATAAAAGCGATCAGGTAAATGGTATAGCCCTGGGGGATGTTTTCTTCTATTATACATCGGTCTCCATGAAGCGGAATCCAATGTATGACACAAAACAACACATCTTCAATAGGAGCATCTAATTAAAGATCATCTTCTCTCGTTGTATTGAACCCCTGACATTGTGTAGCCACTTGTTAAATGGGTTGTCCCAAATTAACCAACAGAAATCCGAACTCTCCTGTGATGGCTGCCAATTTTCAATGAGCTTAGGTTCTTTTCCCTTCCTCTACCTCATTCTGCAGGTCGCATTCCGTTTACGGGTTGCCTCACTATTTCATCTCCATTAAAAGTACTAAGTGCAGGGAAAGTGCCAGGGCCATCAGCAGAAGAGCCACTAGGGCGGCATGTTCTAGATCTTTCTAAAGTGGTGGAAGCTGAGGCCAGAGACACAGAGGCCAAAGCACGGAAGCCATGAGACAGGACAGGAACAGTGCTAAGACTACGCGACGGTGGAGCAGAGCGGCAGTCTAGCTTCCTGTCACACACAGGCAGAGGCCAAGGGGCACCCTGGCTGAGAGACTGAGGACGGGGAGGGGCTTGGCTGCTGACTGAGGAGAGGTGCTGCTGGGGACCGGTGACTGTATACATCATGTTTTCTGATCGATCGCGGCTTGTGGTGACTTTCCTAATAAACCCCATGACAAAGAATAATAATAAATACATAATAATCTTATATATCGATTCGTTTGGGAACTATGGAATCGTTGTTCAGGAAAACAAATAACTTTAAAATAAATATTATGCATTTTTGTTGTTGAGATTTACTTCAGCCACATACTCATTATTGAAGGCTCACTGTTCATTCATCCTCTGCAATATCTCAACCACCACCCTCCTAGACCAATTTTCTTCCAGGAGGAAAAATAAAATATCTTATTTTCTCCAACTGAGCACTTTTAGGTCTCTCATGATTTTCTCTGGAACAAAATTGGCAAATAAAGGTAGTTTAAAAGTTATTAATAGTGAAATTGTAGTAGGAACCTTTAACTACCTTTATTGGTATAGAATATTTTAACTACTTTAATCTGTTTGTTATTTTAATTGTGCCTCCCCATGATACTTATTTTAATGGTTGCTATATAATTATATCCTTAATTTTCAGTATATATGCTGCCGAAGTGAGCACTATATATCCTTAATTTCTATGATCTTCCGAGAGTTAATATTACACCACTTAATAGAAAATAAAGAAACTTTGCAAGCAGCACTTGTTTCCATCATCACTGGGAAATTGACTTCTTATGAAAGTTCAGATGAGTCCATGAAATTATTTTCCTCTTTGGGTTTTGGTAATAGTCTCGCTTGTCTTACTAAAAGCAGTGTTTTGTTTCTAAGTCTATCAGGCTTGATTGCCATGATCCTACCTACATACAAGTCTACATATGCACATGTATACATATTAGCACAAAGAGACACAAGACACAGGTTAAAACAGAAAAACAGATTGAAATTATCCATTTTAAAAATTCAAGTGTTCTCAGGTGCAGAGCCCCACACACAAGAAATCTCAGAAGTCAGAGAGGTACTGGAAACACAAAAGAAAAAACCTATTCACAGAGTTCTGGGTCCCGAGGGATATCAAGTGACAATTAAGATTAAGACAAAAATTAATAGTAATATATCTTCTTAGGAGTCTTTTTTTAAATGTTGTAGGAAAGAGAAAATCTATCCCTTACTCTTTTATAAATGAATGCCCCCCCCAAAAAAAAAATCAACAAACCCACTGCCATTGGCTTGATTCTGACCCATAGCAACCCTATAGGACAGGCCAGAACTGCCCCTGTGGGTTTCTGAGAGTTCCAAGTTATCCACATTAAGAAATGGATACTTGGCCCTAAAAGGTTTATTTCTTTCTCTCTGTCTCTGTCTCTCTGTCTCTCTCTCACACATAAATAGAAGATAGATAGATAGATAGATAGATAGATAGATAGATAGATAGATAGATAGATAGATAGATAGATAAAGTTTGGAATGTATCATACCTAATATCAGGGGAAATATTAAACAAATCAGAGCATTTGCCTTAATGGAAACTTTAAAAAGTTTCAAACCCGCAAATCAAGTACAATCAAAGCTTCTTTGGATCACCAAGGCTGTCAGGCTTTCAGGGACCAGGATGCCTGAATTTGCTAGGGTGCGTTTAAAAAGAAGGCCCATCTCCTCCCTCACACCACCCCCACTCTTCTGTAAGGGGATGTCCTGTTGCCTACAGATTGTAGAACACAACGTACCACTTTCCTCTACTTCCTAAATGCTCCCTGCCCCCACGATCATGATCACAATTCTACCATACAAATCTGGCTAGAGGATGTACACGGGTACAGATAGGAACTGGAAACACAGGGAGTCCAGGACGGATGATCCCTTCAGGACCAGTGGTGTGAGTGGCGATATTGGGAGGGTGAAGGGAGGGTGGGATGCAAAGGGGGAACTGATTACAAGGATCTGCATATAACCTCCTCTCTGGGGGACAGACAACAGAAAAGTAGGTGAAGGGAGACGTCTGAAAGTATAAGATATGACAAAATAATAATTTATAAATTATCAAGGTTTCATGAGGGAGGGGGGAGTTGGGAGAGAGGGGGGAATGAGGAGCTGATACCAAGGACTTAAGCAGAAAGCACATGCTTTGAGGATGATGGCAACAAATGTACAAATGTGCTTAACACAATGGATGTATGTGTGGGTTGTGGTAAGAGTTGTACGAGCCCCCAATAAAATGATTTTTTTAAATTTTTTAAGGGGGAGAATTTGTCCGAAAAAAAAAAAAATGAAGGCCCAATCCAAAGAGTGACTTCCAAAAGCATCCCCAAGGCCAGTTAAGTTTAAGGCAGAGAAGTCAGCACAGAAGCCGATAGCGAGGGCTTCAGGGAATTTCAGAAAGTAACCTTGATAGATTTTCTCAAAGAGCACAGGGCAAACAGACACTGATTGTAAGCAAGGCCTTGAAAAATTGAGAACTGCATCAATGAGAAAAAGGCCAAGAAAATAGTGCGCCTGCTTATTTCCCATCACGACAATGCACCTGCTTATTTTAAATCATTTCATTGAGGGCTCATACAATTCCTATCACAATCCATCCATCCATCTATTGTGTCAAGCACATTCGTACATTTGTTGCCATCATCATTCTCAAACATTTGCTTTCTACTTGAGCCCTTGGTATCAGCTCCTCATTTTCCCCCTCCCTCCTCATGCCCCTCTCTCATAAACCCTTGATAATTTATAAATTATTATTATTTTGTAATGTCTTACACTGTCCAACGCCTCCTTCACTCATTTTTCTGTTGTCCATCCCCCAGGGAGGTGGTTATATGTAGATTCTTGTAATTGGTTCTCTTTCTACCCCACCTCCCCTCCACCCTCCCGGTGGTATCACCACTCTCACCACTGGTCCTAAAGGGATCATCTGTCCTGGATTCCCTTGGTTTCCAGTTCCTATCTGTACCAGTGTACATCCTCTGGTCTAGCCAGATTTGTAAGGTAGATTTGGGATCATGATAGTGCGAGGAAGGAAGCATTTAAGCACTAGAGGAAAGTTGTTGCTACACTGCACCCTGACTGGCTCATCTCCTCCCTGCAACCCTTCCGTAAGGAGATGTCCAGTTGTCTACAGATGGGGTTTGGGTCCCCACTCTGCGCTGCCCTTCATTCTCAATTATTTGACTTTTTCTTTCCTTTGATGCCTGATACCTGATCTCTTCGACACCTCATGATCACACAGGCTGATGTGCTTCTTCAATGTGGGCTTTGTTGCTTCTGAGCTAGATGGCCGCTTGTTTACCTTCAAGCCTTTAAGACCACCAAGGCTATATCTTTTGATAGCTGGGCCCCATCAGCTTTCTTTACCATTTTGCTTATCCACCCATTTGTCTTCAGCCATTGTGTCATGAAGGTGAGCATCATGGACTGCCAGTTTAATAGAACAAAGTGTTCTTGCATTGAGGGAGTACTTGAATGAAGGTGCAATGTCCATCTGCTATCTTAATACTAAACCTATAAATATATGTACATAGATCTATTTCCCCAGTATCATATATAAATATGTTTACATATGTGCATGCCTGTATTTAGACCTCTATAAATGGCCTTTGCCTCCTAGTTCTTTCCTCTATTTCTTTTTACTTTCCTCTTGTTCCACTATCATGCTCAGCCTACATTTGAGTTTTAGTAATTCCTCTGTTACACAGCTCTTGATCAAGCCCTACCAGGCCTCTTACTCTTACACCCTCCTCACTACTGATTTTGGATCACTTGTTTGCTTGTCCCTGGGGGGAACAAGCACTTCTTTTCTCTCCGCCCCCCCACACCCCCCCCCCGCCCCGTCTCCCTGGCTCCCATGTTCCCCTGGAACCATTGGTCCCATTGTTTTCTCCTCCGGATTATTTATCCAGCCTATCTTATCTAAATAGACCTGTAGATATAGTAATATGCACAAAAACAAAGCAACAAAAGACAACAACAACAATAACAAAAAGCAATGACAAAAAAGAGAGAGAAAAGCTTGTAAATAGTTCCAGGTCTGTTTATTGACCTTTAGGAATGTTTTCGGTTGGAGTCTGATGGGGTGCCATGCCCTGGTCCCAAAGTATATTTTTGGTATTCCCTGGGGACTTCATTGCTCTGTTCCCCTTGCTGTTCTGTTCCACGCCCTTAGTGTTTTCCTTGGTGTGGTAGGGTCAGATCAGGTGCAATTCCCACACTGTGTCTAAAGTGTTGTCCCCCACAGAGCTATGGGTCAGTGAGGGACATCATATCTCGTAGTGGAACCAATCATATGGTCCTCTCTGTGCACTGGCTGTTCTTCCTCAAGGCTTGGGAGGCCAGGATGTGCTCCACTCTCTCTTCCCATTCATTTGCTCCCGTGTGCTCTGGTCAAACATGTTCCTCTCCCTGAGCTGCAGCTCCAGTGCTGTCCTCTGAAGTAAATTCTTCTGGGGGAAGGGGCAGCTATCCAAGTAGTTGCAATTGGGGCCAGTGCCTCAGACCTCTCTACTGGTTTCCTGCTTTATACCAGTGTGTTGCATTCACATCTTGGGGCACTGGGTTGAAGTCCAGTCCCTATTTCCCTGTGGAGATATAAGCAATACCCTCCATAGGAAAAAAGCTAATGCATAAAAACACTCCAGGGGTGAGATCCAGGTAGCATGGCATGGGCCAGACCAAGTCCAGGGGTACATATGGTGGCCATCTAAAAAGGGAGGGGGGAGGGAGATGTGTGGCAGGAGAACAGGGCACTGACCCACCCAAGGGAAGGCAAAACACTAAAGGCAGAGCAACTGGGGGAGCAGAGCATGGAGCTCCTGAGGGAGTGCAAATGATAGACTCTGGGGCCAGAGCGTGGCACCCCATCAGATTTGACTGGAGGACACACATAGAGGTTAAAAATCAGACCTTGAACTCTTTACAGGTTTTTCTTTCTTTTTAAATTAAAACAATTTTTTTCTTTTTTTAATTAAATTATTCTTGTCTTGGTCATTGGTTTTCTTTTTTGTTGTCATCATTGTGTTCTCTTTTGTGGCTTTGTCTCACTGTGCCTTGTTTTTTAATGCATATTATTATCTCTGCAGATCTATCTAGATAAGATAGGCTGGATGAACAGTCTGGAGGAGAAAACAGCAGGACCTATGGTTCCAGGGGGACATGGGAGAGGGGGTGGGGGGGTGGGAGAAAAGGTAATGGTGTTAACAAACCCAGGGACAAGGGAACAACAAGTGATCCAAATCAGTGGTGAGGAGGGTGTAGGAGGCTTGGTAGGGCATGATCAAGGGTAATGTAACCAAGAGGAATTACTGAAACCCAAATGAAAACTGGGCATGATAGTGGGAAAAGAGGAAAGTAAAAGGAAATAGAGGCAAGAACTAGGAGACAAAGGGTATTTACAGAAGTCTAAATACAGGTATGTACATATGTAAATATATTTATATAGGATGGTGGAGAAATAGATCTATGTGCATATATTTATAAGTTTAGTTTTAAGGCAGCAGATGGACATTGGACTTCCACTCAAGTACTTACTCAATGTAAGAACACTTTGTTCTATTAAATTGGCATTCCATGATGCACACCTTCCTAACACGATCGCTGAAGACAAATGTATGCGTAAGCAAATGTGGTGAAGAAAGCTGATGGTGCGTGGCTATCAAAACATATAGTGTCTGGAGTCTTAAAGGCTTGCAGGTAAGCAAGCAGCCATCTAGCTCAGAAGTATAAAAGCCCACATGGAAGAAGCATACCAGCCTGTGTTATCACAAGATGTAGAAGGGACCAGGTATCAGACATCAAAGAACAAAAAATCATATCATTGTAAAGGAGGGTGAGTGCAGAATGTGAACCCAAAGCCCATCTATAGGCAACTGGACACCCCCTTACAGAAAAGGGTTGCGGGGAGGAGACGAGCCAGTCAGGGTGCAGGGTAGCAACGATGAAACATACAACTTTCCTCTAGTGCTTAAATGCTTCCTTCCCCACACTATCATTATCCCAATTCCACCTTACAAATCTGGCTAGACCAGAGGATATACATTGGTACAGATAGGAGCTGGAAACACAGGGAATCCAGGACAGATGATCCTTGAAGACCAGTGGTGAGAGTGGCGATGCCACAAGAAGGGTGAGGTAGAAAGGGAGAAGATTACAAGGAGCTACATGTAACCCCCTCCCTGGGGGACAGACAACAGAAAAATGAGTGAAGGAGATGTTGGACATTGTAAGACATTACAAAATAATGAGAAATTATCAAGGGTCCATGAGGAAGGGTGGCAGGGAGGGAGGGGGGAAATGAGGAGCTAACACTAAGGGCTCAAGTAGAAAGCAAATGTTTTGAGAATGATGATGGCAACAAATTTACAAATGTGCTTGACACAATGGATGTATGTATGGATGTAAGAATTGTATGAGCCCCAAATAAGATGATTTTTTTAAATACCCTCCTCTTGGGTGGGTTAGTACCCTGTTTCCCCACTACCCATTTTTCTTACTTTCTTTCTTTCTTTCTTTCGTTGTCCCCCCTCCTTTATAGTTGGCTACCGTATGTATCCCTGGATTTGGTTTGGCCCCTGCCATACTACCTGGACCTCACCCCAGTAAAGTGTATACAGCAGCTTTTTCCCTATGCCCCTTTTGTATTTTTTTTTTTAAGCTTAACTCAGCTTGTACTTTTCCTGTTGTACTTTTCCTAAGAGGTCAACACTGAGACACTGAATGGATATAGGATTGAGACAAAGATCTTGAGGTTAAGAGCGGTTTTATTAGGGTAGGGAAAGGGCTGCCAGGAGGGAAGGGAAAGCAGAGAAAGCGACAGGAGCATCTTGAGCCCCTGGGCGGGTTCCAAGATCCAACGAGTAGGGTCAGGGAAATCGCACCTTGTCGGTGAGGCGGTGGGAGATATATAGGACTCAAGCTAGGGAGGTACATGTTGACAAGAAGGGAGATTTTTGCTCGCAGCTACAGGACCTTGAGTCAGGATGCCATCCGTGGGAAGTGCCTTTGTTGTTTGCCAACCTGCTCCCTGGAGTGCTGGGACAGGGGCTGCACAACCTTGGTCTGGAGAGATAAGCTCCTTGGAATGTTGGGGCAGAAGATGCAGATTTCAATAGGTCATTTCTTGAGAGGCTGGAAATGGGGGCCTTGAAATTCTATCTTCCTGAGGAGCCAGAGAGAAGATGGGGGCTGCCTAGTCCGGACCCGACCCAAACATTTTCTTTTGTGCTTGGTTTACTTTGCTTAACATAACTTCATCCATTTCTTCCCATGCGACTATGTGCTTCATGCGCTCATCAATGCTTTTTACCAATGCGTAGTACTCCATTCTATGTATGTACCACAGTTTTTAATCCACTCATCTGTTGATGGAAATTTGGGTTGTTTCCAACTCCTTGCAATTGTGAACTGTGCCTCGATGAACATTGGAGCACAGATGTCTGGCTGTGGTTTATTTCTTGCCTCTTGTGGATATATGCCCAGTAGAGGGATTGCTGGGTCATATAGTAGCTCAATTTTTGTCTGTTTTAGATATCACCAAATTGATTTCCATAGTTGCTGTACATATCTACAGGTCCATCCGCAGTGGATGAGAGTTCCTATCTCACCACAGTCCTTCCAACACTTGTTGTTTTCTGATTTATTTTAATTGGGCTTTCTTTGAACACCTGCTTATTTTTTTAAAGGTTAGTAAGGACCGTCCTGAGAGAATTTCATTGAAATTCCCATCCACTCTACAGCCTGATCTTGCCCCTTAGTACTTCTTTTTCTTCCCCAGAGCTCAAAGAACATAATTTGACTTTCTCAAGGATATAGAAAGTGCCTCTGCTGGGGTGTCATGTGCAGAATTCTTCCGGGAAAGGAGAGAGAGATGGAACCACCACCTTTGTGTTAGCCACAGGAGAGATTCTGAGAAGTAAGATTTTCACATTTTTTGATATTTTTGTTTAATATTTTTAGTCCTACGGTTTCTTAGTAAACTTTTTTACTTACCCTAATAAACCTGTTGCCAATGAGTCTATTGAACTCATGGCAACACTAGAAGAGCAGACCTCCCTGCATGTTTCCAAGGCTATAATAGTTAGTGAAACAGATTGCCATAACTTTCTTCCTCAAAGCAGCGGATAGGTCAGTATCAGAGAAGGAGCACTTCATCTCTGCAACTCCTTGATTAAACCTAATACTGCTTGCTTAAAGAATCCCACTACCAGCTGGTCCATGGTGAGTTATGGTGACCCCCTAGAACAGAGTAGAACTCCTTTGTTTCAGAGACTCTTAAACCCTATGGAAGCAGACAGCCTTTTAACCTCCTGACCCCCCCTCCCCAACCCCCCTGCAGAGTTTCTGGTGGTTTTGAACTGCCGATCTTACAGTTAGCCACCCAACTCTTAAGCTACTATGCCCTTAAGGCTCCTTTGTTAGAATATCAAAACCCATTGGTAACTTATCTTACTAAGGATTTCTGAGGCTGTCAATATTCACAGGAGCAGACAGCCTCATCTTTCTCCCACAGAAGGGCTGGAGCTTTGAACCTCCTACCTTGTGGTTGGTAACCTTATACTTACCCAACAGCACCGCCAGGGCTTCTTTGTTTAAAGACTAGAGGTACTTGAATAACAAGGTTCATAAAGAAAGGCTTTAAATCCCTTTTATTATTTTGTTCTGTTACAAATGTGTGTGACACTACTTGAAGTGTCACAGGTAAACTTCATGAATTCCTAATATTCTTTCAAAACCAGTTGATGTCAAATCAGATATGTGTTTGAATAAAAATGTGCTCCAAAGACTTTCCTAAGACTGGTTTTTCTGAAGTAGATTGACAGTCCTTTCATCCTAGGTATATCTGTTGAATTTGTGCCTTTGGGTTAACAGACGAGGTTAGCCATTTCACTGTGCACCGATCCCAATCTCTCTATAGATAGATATAGAGATAGATATAGATTTGCTTTGCTTTGATTTGATTTTTCACAAATTCTTAGCTTTTCAGACTGCTGCTTTTCAGTGAAGAATTCCAATGTCCTTTGAGCCCTTAGAAAACCAATAAAAAAGAAAAAGAAAACCAATATCCATTTGAAGACTCTTCACTAAAAAACAGTAGTCTGCAAGGCTAAGAACTTGCCCAAAATAAGCTAAAAAGGCCCAGTGGTTGTCTCCCTTAAATTTACAACCAAAGGCAGATGATTCAAGTGAGGCCATCAGATTAAATTCTATCAGTAAAATACAAATAGCTGTAAGTCAACTATTTAGAGAGGGAAAAGATGAAAATGGTTCCTAGACTATGAATTTGCTGAAAAGATTAGACATTGAAAGAAATCAGAGTTTTAAAGAGCAAGTGTTTCTTAGACTATGAGCTTACTGAAAGTAGAATCTATATCTTTTCCAGCTCTGTTCCTCCAATAACTTAACACAGGGCCAGGCATAAGGTGTTATGATTTTATAGTTGAACTGAATTGAACTAAGAAGGCATAGGTGTATTCCGCTGGATCTAACAAGACGAGAAAACACTAGAATAGTCTCAAATCGTGGAGAGCAGTGAAAATCTGTGACTGGTTGTGTTTAAGCACACACTCTGATTTCTCCACATAACACTGCCCCGGTGCTGCCCTTCTTTGCTCTCAGCCAATGGGATCAAGGTGAACCTTCACACCAGCTAAGGGATGGTATGTCACACAGTCTTAATCCAATTTTGACTGATTCAGAGATAGGCACATAACTCTATAAGAAACAACACTTCTAAGAATCTTGGTACAAAGGTTCTTACCCTTTTGCTTGTGATCTGAGGAGAGAACCATCAAGGAGTAACAGTGGCTACAGATAAGAGAAATGCCTTGCTGGGTCAAAGTCAACCAGGACAATATGGAGCTGGAAGAAGGGAAGAGAAACTCCAACTCCGTTTGGCATGGGGTCAGTGCCTATGTCCATCTGAGTGTTCACAGCTGACTGTGAACATGGCTTTCAGCTGAGAGGAGACGGGATCCGTAGGTCCTAGGCCCACACAATCTTTCATTTTCTCTGCTCATGAAAGATCTTACTGGTATACCTCTTCCTTTGTTCTTTACTTATATTTGAGTTATTCCTTGTTGAACAGCTGTCTATTTTATTGTCTGTCCCTCTGCTCATTTTACCCCTTTCCAAATGTGCATTTGCTGTGGAATTGCCTCATTTGTGGGAGAACCTATTTCCCTCTGAAACACGAGCTGCCCAGGATGAGCGTTCTTATGCATTTCATAACCACTGAGCCTCCATAATTAAATTTCTGAAAGTATAGTAGATACATAAACTCACTGTAGGGAGACTGTGATGGCGTAGCGAAAGCACAGGCTTTGAAACAAGTATACATAGACAGGTCGCACCTAGCGCCTTGTCTACATTATAAAACAGTTTGACACCTCATTTTATCCCTGTATAAAATAGTAATAATAATAATGTAGCTTCCACAATTTTTTGTGAAAATTAAGTCATATTTGAAATAAGTCTGTATGATGCCTAACTCACAGAACAATGATTTATTTTTCCACTCTGATTCCAGATCGATGGCCTATAAATTGCTGATGCAAGTGCTAGTTCATGGGCATGTGACAGAGGACAGTAGCTACAAGGTAACGGAAGATCGCACTGGGAGATGATATAAAAGGGATTAGATGTCAATAAATATATATTTCTAAAAGGAAAGTAAAAGCAGCTCATTTTGGTAACAATTAAATAGAGTGAAAAACAAATGATTAAGTGTAACTTAGATTATCTCAGAATCCAAGGAGACCACTGTCAGTTTCATCATGAGAGACTAAGCAAGATCGTATTTTCCTCTGGTTAATTAATATTTCTCCAAAACATGGAGAAAACAAAGAACCATAAAAAATGGCAAGTTTGGGGGTTTGATAGGGATTAGTTAAAACCCTAAACCTGTGACCCTCAGCTGCCCTTCAAATCTAGAAATGAACTCTTTTGAATAGCTCGATTTTCACCCACACAGTAGTCAATGTATAGGAGGAAACACCAGCAGTGATGGGGTATGCACGTCTTAGAATAATCAACCATTTGAGGACAAAGGGGCAGCACTTTTCAAGGACAAAGTTCAGAAAACTTAGGGCAGGAGGAGGAATGGAAACAGGAACCATCGGGAAGAAGTGGGATAAGGGAAGCTTCAATGCAGGGAGTGCAGTCACGGAGATGACACATAATGTATCATAATAGTGACATTTACGCTCATTTTGAGCACACACACAAACAAAAGTATCTGAATTGTTGAATGGAAAACTGATCGACTCTGTAAACCTTAGCCCAATTTAAAATAAAAGAAGAAAAACACCCACAGCACAATGAAACAACATTGCTTCTTGGCCTTTTGTCTAAGATATAGTGTAGTTGTTTTTATCAGCTTAATATCTGATACATCTTTTATCTGAGACAATATATTAAATACATACTACCCGATTCACAAAAAAGGCATAAAAACCAACAACAGCAAAAAGAGAAGCTCCTCCCAAGGTTAAATGTATAACTGAGAGTAGGGATGGTAAACTATGATTTAACTGCTGCAAGCAAGTTAATTAGTGAGACTCTAATTCTCTGTGAGGACCTCCAGCAGCCATTCCAGGAATTAATTGCCTAAAGTCATTGTAAACATTGATTTCACTGGTAAACAATCTAATGAAAACGCACTGAAAACAATAAAGAAAGAAATAGCTAAATACCAAAAGTGCATTAAAGCTACCTAATTGCCTGATTTATTTCCTTGGTATCATTCTCCCGTAATTATGTCAGGTCACGGGCATTCTTATGTAATGTCCACTAAATCTGTTTGATGAGATTTTCTGAATGGAAAGATCAGGAGCAAGTGTAGATGGCAAAGTGAAAAGGAGGGTAGATCATCCATTAAAATTCATGAATACTGAACAGATCAACAGCTGAAATGTTTTAGCCACCGACCCCTTTTTCATTACTAGAAAAACATGAAAACTATGGCAACATATTTTCACTAACATATGGAGTCTCCAAGAGACAGTTATTTAAAGAGAACTAGGAGATTCTGCATGATCTAAAATCAGGAAATGTGTGAGTCAGGGTTGGATTCTTCCACCATACTATCGATTTGTATGCTAACCAAATAATCTGAGAAACTGAACTTTCTGGAAAAAAGAATGAATCATTACATTTGAAGGAAAACACATAACAACCTGCAACATCCAGATGACACAGCCTTGCTTGCTGAAAGAACAGAGAACTTAAAGGCCTTACTGATCAAGATCAAAGACTGTAGCCTTCAGTCTGGATTAGACCTCAATCTAAAGAAACAAAAATCCTCACAACTAATGAATAAGCAACATCACAACAAACGAAGAAAAGGTTGAAGTTGTCAGGAATTTCATTTAATTTGGATCCACAAACAGTACTCGTGGAAGCAACAATCACGAAATCAAACAAAAATTTGCATTGGGCATTTTCTGCTTTAAAAAAGTTTTGCCATGTTCAAAAGCAAAGATGTCACTTTAAAGACTAGGATGTGCCATGGTATTTTCAGTTGCCGAATATGAATTCAAAAGCTGGACAATACATAAGGAGGACCTACAAAACAGTGATGCCTTTGACTGGTGCTCCCAGTGAAAAACATGGGTATGTAATGGATTACCAGCCGAATGAACAAGCCTGTGTTGGAAGAATGTTCCTTGGAAGAGAGGATGACAAGACTTCATTTCGCACACTTGGGACATGTTATCAGGAAGGATAAGTCCCTGGAGAAAGTCATTATCCTTTGTAAAGTCAAGGGTCAAAAAAAAGAGAAAGATTCTCAATGAGACAAATTGACACAGTGGCTGCAGCAATGTGCTGAAACATAACAATGATCATGAAGCTGACAATTTTGTTCTGTTGTGCATTGGACCCCGTGAGCTGCCATTGATTTAGTAGCACCTAACAACAACGCAACTGTAATCTATACGTTATCTAAAGTATTAATTACGTCTGCATTCAGTCAACCTAAGCCCAAGTGCACTCCTTTGCATCCAGAGTGTACCATTTTGCTTCTGGGACCCTGAATGGATGGGTATAGCTGAGTTTTCAAGAAAGTTGAGTAGTCATAGTTTGGCATAACTAAGCTTTGGTCTAATTATAATGGATGGAATTTTTTCCAAACTAAATCATTTATTTGTCTGACTCTTTGATCAAAGGCTACTAAGGACTCAAATGTATTATTATAAATATCGATTAATAAAACCTTATATATTTTATGCCCACTAACCTAATTTTTACTACAAAGAATTTATCTTCACAACATGATCATGAAGACACACAAAGACTTTTATAAAAGAATATCCATACAAGATTGGCTTTATAAATGAAATTTTATTAATATAAGATATCCTCAAAAGACATTAAAATGTAATAGAAAGCAATCATATAAAATATGCAACAATTACAATATTTTTATGAAATGAAAAATTACAAGTCAGGGTGCAGCATAGCAATGATGAAACTTACAACTTTCCTCTAGTTCCTAAATGCTTCCTCCCTTCCCCACCCCCACTGACTATCATGACCCCAACTGTACCTTATAAATCTGGCTAGACCAGAGGATGTACACTGGTACAGATAGGAACTGGAAATGCAGGGAATCCAGGGCAGATGATCCCTTCAGGACCCGTGCGGAGAGTGGCAGTACTGGGAAGGTGGAGGGAAGGTGGGTAGAAAAGGGGAACTGATTGCAAGGATCCATGTATAACCTCCTCCCTGGGGGATGGGCAACAGAAAAGTGGGTGAAGGGAGACGATGGACAGGGAAAGATATGGCAATATAATAATTCATAAATTATCAAGGGCTCATGAGGGAGGGGGGAGCAGGAAGGGAGGGGGTGAGGAATGAGTAGCTGATGCCAAGGGTTTAAGTGGAGAGCAAATGTTTTGAGAGTGTTGAGGGCAATGAATGTGCAAATGTGCTTTACACAATTGATGTATGTATGGATTGTGATAAGAGTTGTATGAGCTCCCAATAAAATGATTTTTAAAAAGAAAAGAAAATATACTTTTAAAATTAGAAACATATAAAGGTTACTATAAAAATATTAATTGTGATATTTTACAATATTATAGTGGTACCTATAAGACTCACTGAGAACACAGAAATGTTCATTCGACACAAAATGTCCAGGAATTCTCATCCTTTTCAGGTCTTCCACCGATCTTCTGAAACAATTCAGCCTTTCTCCCTGCATAAGGTTACCAACTCTGTCTTCTCAATAGTCATAGTGCACCCACCAGTCTTATAGCTTTCTTCCACTTTTGTTTTTAATAGTCTTGGATTCAAGAGAGGAGTGTCAGTGATCATAGAATCCAATCACCTTCCCAGTTCTCAGGTCATCTGATTGATAGCATTGCCAAAATGTCATCCAGCTGCAAGTTGTTCCTCCATATTTATTATAACCTACTTCTCTCAGAATTGTGAATTTCTTATCAATATTAAGTCAAGTCAGTTCTTGTACCATGTTCACCTTTGGGTTTAACTCTATCCCTTTGGCTCATTCAAATATTAACCTCTTTCTCATTATACATCTTCAAATATTTGAAAATAATGATCAGCATCCCCAAGGCCTCTTTTCCTTCATTTTGCATTCACTCAATGAATAACAATTGAGTTCCTATTTTGTTCCAGGCCCTGCTCTAGACCCTGGAAAATAAGAATAGATGAGATGAAAATGTCTCTGTCTTCTTCAAATTCGTTCTAGCAGGAGAGATAATAAACAAGGAAATAAATGAGTAACAAGACAATTACTGATCAGATGTAACCTATAGAGTCCTTACTGCCAAAAGATTCTGGGACCAACTGGGCCATTGTAGGTACACTGCATAAAGAAGACATTCTGCCTGAGTGAAGACCTGAGAGTTGAAGGTCTGCTCCCAGAAAAAAAAAATCAAGGAAGAGCATTCTAGACATAAGTAACAACAAGCAAATTTCCTCTCCAATAAATGTATTTTGAAAAAAGAAAGTTCAAAGAAATCAATCAAGCAGTTGGAGCCCCCCTACTGCTTCGTGGGAGAGAGATGAGGCTGTCTGCTCTCATAAAGGTTTGGAACCGCGTTCAGTCTCAGAAACCCTATGTAGGGTCTCTATGCACTAGAATTGACTCCGTGGTAATGGTGTGGTTTTTCATTTGGGAAAGGAGGCCACTGTGGTTGATGAGAGAGAAATGGGAAGAGCCAGAGACCTGAAAGGAGGTGGGAGAAGAGCCCTGCACCTGATCGTGCAGGAACTGGTTAAAGGGGCTTAGATTCCCTTGCAAATGCAATGGAAAGTTGCAAGCAGGAACGTGATCAGATATCGTTTATGTGTTAAAAAGACCACTGAGGTTGGCTAAACATTACCAATTCCTGCAAGCATTCTTCTCAGGGGTGGTGTGGGTTTCTTCCATTGATCCCACCTGCATAACCATGCTTCTGTTTTCTACATTCTTCTCCTGAAGGAAGTCGAGAACTTTCATCATTCAGAAAAAGGTGAAATAATTGCCTTCTCATCCCACTTGCCTATCAGTTTGTCGTCGTACTGGGATGGCTGCGTGTTGCTATGATGCTGGAAGCTATGTTGCTGGCATTTGAAATGCCAGCAGGGTCACCAAAGTAAACAGGTGTCAGCAGAGCTTCCAGACTAAGACAGACAATGAAGGACTCAGCTCCCACTTCAGAGGAAGAAACTTCTAAAGACCTTATGCACAGCCTCAAGGCATTTTCAAAAACGGAAACCTAAACAAAGGAAGCAAAGCATTGTTGGAAATACTGTGTGAGGATGAGTCCCTCCGTTCCGAGGGTGATCATAACATGACTGGAGAGGAACTGATTTCTTGGAGGAGAGTCGACCAGGGTGGCTGAGTCTGGTAAAGCCTTTGGTAGTTGCTGGCAGGGCAGGACTCCAGGGGAAGAGAAACAGCTGCAAAAATATCCTACTGATTGAAACCTGGAATGTGCAAAGTAGGAATTTAGGAAAATTGGAAGTGGTCAAAAATGAAATGGGATGCATGAAAATTGATATCCTGGGCATTAATGAGTCGAAATGGATGGGTATTGACCATTTTTAATCAGAAAATCATATGGTTTACTCTACGTGGAGTAACACAATCAAGAGGAATGGCCTGGCATTCTTTGTCATAAAGTAGGATGCTATCAGTGATCTGATTCTATCTATCTGCCTTCAAGGAACCCAGTTGAGACAACTATTATTCAAATTTATGCACCAACCACAAATGATAGTGGTAATGAAACTGAAGAATTCTACCAATACCTTCAGTCAGAAATTGCTCAAACATGCCATTGAGTTGCATTAATAGTTATTGGTGATTGGAATGCAAAAATTAGAAAGAAAGAGGAAGGAACAGTAATTGGAAAATATGGACTTGGTGATAGAAATGAAGCTGTAGATTGCATGATAGAATTTTGCAAAACCAATTCACAGAAAATTCCTTTTTTTTTTTTAATAGCACAGAAGCAGCACATGGACTGCCCCGAATGGAACATACAGAAATCAAATTGACTGTATCTGTAGGAAGACATGATGGAGAAGCTCAGTCAGTATCAGCAGCTGAAACCAGAAAAAGGACGACTGTGGAGCAGACCATCGATTGCTCAGATGTAAGTTCACGATAAAGCTTCAGAAAACGAAGACAAGTCCACAAGAGTCAAAATACAGCCTTGAGTCCATCTCATCTGAATGTGGAGAACATTTCCAGAACATGTTTGTCACATTGAATACTGATGACGGAAGACCGGATGAGCTGTGGGAGGACATCAAGACCATCATTCGGGAAGAAAGCAAAGGGTCATTAAAAAGAAAGAAAAGATCAAAGTGGATGTCAGAAGAGACTCTGAAACTTGCTCTTAATCATAGAGTAGCTGAAGAAAATGGAAGAAAGGATGAAGTCAAGAAAGCTGTATAAAAATTTTCAAAGGGCAGCTCAGGAAGATGAAGCCAAATGTCATAATGATATATGCAAGGGACTATATCATTAAAACAAAATCAGAAAAGCAAAAAGTAAGAACATGCTCAGCATATCTGAAACTGGAAGAACTCAAGAAAAAAACCCAGGCCTCAAACTGCACTGCTGAAAGACTCCATAGGCAATATTGAATGATGCAAGAAGCATGCAGAGAAAATGGAAAAACTACACATTCATTGTACCAGAAAGAACGAGTCAACAGTCCACTATTTAAGGAGGTAGCATCTAAACAAGAACCAATGACACTGAAGGAAGATAATCAAACTGCACTGAATGCATTAGTCAATATGTAGGCTACAGGAATTGATGGGGTAACCACTGAAATGTTTCAGAAAGCTAAAGAAGCATTGGAAGCACTAACTCGTCGGCCAGGAAATTCGGAAGACAGCTACTAGCCAACTGACAGGAAGAGCTCCATATCTGTGCCCATTTCAAAGAAAGACGATCCAAGAGAATGCTCAAACTATAGAGCAAGATCACTGATATCACACACACGTAAATGTTTACTGACAACAATTTTTGCAACAGTACATTCAGGGAACTGCCAGAAGGTCAGGCAGGATTCCGGAGCACGTGGAACAGGCATACCATTCCTGACGTCAGACTGCCAGCAAGCAGCTTACTCTTCTGCCTCATTGACCATGCAAAGGCCTTCGACTCTATGGAGCACAGGAAGTGGTGAATAACTGGAGAAGCTGAACACTATGAACAGGATGCCTAGTCTGGTGCTTCCCAAATTTTAATGCGCAGAAGAATCAGCTGAAGGTTGTTGTTTTTTTAAAGATGCATTTTCTGGTTCCATGGTTCTCGGGTAGGGCTCAAAAATATGAATTTCAAAATAGCTTTCTAAATATTTACTTGCACTGCTGGTTCAAAAACCATGCTTTGACTAGTGGAGGGTGGCCACAAAATTCTCATAACATGCAAGAGAATGATGCCCCCATGGTCATCTGCAGGGTTTGCTAAAGCACAGGTGGCTGGGCTCAACCCTCAGAGGTTCTGATTCACTTGTTCTGGAGAAGGCCTGAGAATGTGCATTTCTAACCAGTTCTTCCAGGAGGCCTGCTTTAACACTGAGCTGCCAACCAAATGGTTATCAGTTTAACTCAACTAGTCACTCTGTGGGAGAAAGATGGGGCCCCCTCCTTTCATAAAAGTGACAGCTTTGAAAGTTTCATGTTTTATACTGCAGACTTGCTGTGCATTGAAAAAAACCCATAGCAATGAGTTTGGTTTGGGGGTTAACCAGTTCTCAGGTAGTGCCATGCACACAATCCAGTGGAGAAACCCAACACACTATCCAGTAAAGAAGACACAAACAAACTGTATGCTGTGCAGGTTGGAGCACACACTCAAGCTTGACTTGCACTACGAGAAAACGTCTCATCTCTCACTTCTCCCCTTTCAATCCAGCTGAGTAAACGATATATTTGTCTCAGGAAAGCATTAGCTAAAAGGCATTTTATTTGGGGATGGAAAATTATGACAATGACAAGACAGCGAATGTGCTTTGGAAGGGGAAGAGAGATGTGACTCTGAAACACTGAAGCTACCCTGATAGTTTTATCACTAAGAGAAGCTGATACTAGATTTCTAATTACCTCAGCTCATCTGCTTCAGCAACAGCATGTACCCGGTTTCCCTATTTACTAAAAGCCTCAGTGTCCACAGGGCCAGCCCTCTACGAGACACAACATCTCTCCCTGACCCATAGCGCTATTGGGGACCACACTGGAGACACAGGGCAAGAATTGCACCCGATCTGACCCCACCACATTGAGGCAAAACACTGAAGGTGTGCAAAGAACTGAAAGGGGAACAGCAAGATGTCCCCAAGGAATTTCAAAAATAGACTTTGGGGCCAGAGTGTGGCACCCCATTACACTAGTCTGGAAAACACTCCTAAAGGCCAACAAACAGTCCTTGAACTAACTGCAAGCTTTTATTTCTTGTTGTGTTTTGTTTTGTTTTTTGTCATTGGTTTGTTGTTGTTTGATTGTATATTGTTGCTTGGTTTTGCTCTGTCTTCTTTTTGTGCATGTTATTATCTCTGCAGGTCTGTCTAAATAAGATAGGACAAATGAACAATCTGGAGGAGAAAACAATGGGACTGACAGCCCGGGGGGACATGGGACAGGGGGAGGTGAGGGAAAAGGTAATGGTGTTAACAAACCCAGGGAAAAGGGAACAACAAGTGATCCAAATTGGTGGTATGGAGAGTGTAGGAGGCCCTGGTAGTACGTGATCAAGGGCAATGTAACCAAGAGGAATTACTGAAACCCAAATGAAAACTGAGCATGATAGTGGAACAAGAGGAAAGTAAAAGGAAATAGAGGAAAGAGCTAGGAGGCAAAGGGCATTTATAGAGGTCTAAATAAAGACATGTACATATGCAAATATATTTATATATGAGGATGGGGAAATATATCTATCTGCATATACTTATAATTTAATATTAAGGTAGCAGATGGACATTGGGCCTCCACTCAAGTACTCCCTCAATGCAAGGATACTTTGTTCTGTTAAATTGGCATTCTTTGATGCTTACCTTCCCGACACAAGTGCTGAAGACAAAATGAGTCAATAAGCAAATGTGGTGAAGAAAGCTGATGGTGCCCAGCAATCAAAAGATATAGTGTCTGGGGTTTTAAAAGCTTGAAGGTAAACAAGCGGCCGTCTAGCTCAGAAGCATCAAAGCCCACATGGAAGAAGCACAACAGCCTGTGTGATCACGAGGTGTCCAAGGGATCAGATATCAGGCATCATCAGAACAAAAAATCTTATCATAGTGAATGAGGAGGGAAGTGAGGAGTGGAGACCCAAAGTCCATTTGTAGGCCACTGGACATCCCCTTACAGAAGGGTCTCGGGGAGGAGATGAGTCAGTCAGGGTGCAATGTAGCAACGATGAAACATACAACCTTTCTCTAGTTCCTAAATGCTTCCTCCTGCCCCACTATCATAATCCCAATTCTACCTCACAAAACTGGCTAGACCAGAAGATGTACACTGGTACAGATAGGAACTGGAAACACAGGGAATCCAGGGCGGATGATCCCTTCAGGACCAGTGGTGTGATTGGCAATATTGGGAGGGTGGAGGGAGGGTGGGGTGGAAAGGGGGAACTGATTACAAGGATCTACATGTGACCTCCTCCCTAGGGGACAGACAACACAAAAATGGGTGAAGGGAGTCATAAGACAGGGCCAGATATGACAAAATAATAATTTATAAATTATCAAGGGTTCATGAGTGATGGGGGAGAAGGGAGGAGGGGGAAAAAATGAGGAGCTGATGCCAGGGGCTTAGGTGGAGAGCAAATGTGTTGAGAATGATGAGGGCAATGAATGTACAAATGTGCCTTACACAATTGATGTTTGTATGGATTGTGATAAGAGTTGTATGAGTCCCTTATAAAACACTTAGAAAAAAAAGAAACGAAAAGAAAAGGCCAAACAAACAGACCTTGAACTATTTCCAGGCATTTCTTTTTTCTGTCCTTGGTTATGGTTGTTTTTGCTCTTGTTTTCTTTTCTTTTGTTGCTTTCCTTTTGCTCTGTATTTTTTGTGTGTATATTATTATCTCTGCAGGTATCTCTAGATAAGATAGGTGGGATAAACAATTTGGAGGAAAAAAATAAAGGGACTAATGGTTCCAGGGGGCAAGGGAGTGGGGTGGGGGTGAGGGGACAAGGCATAAAGGATGTGGGTGTTAACAATCCCAGGGACAAGAGAACAACAAGGGATCCAAAATCAGTGGCTAGGAGGGTGTAAGAGGCCTCGTAGGGCTTGATCGAGGGCAATGTAACCAAGAGGAATTACTGAACCCCAAATGAAAGCTAAACATGATAATGGGACAAGAGGAAAGTAAAAGGAATTAGAGGAAAGAACTCGGCGGCAAAGAGCATTTATAGAGGTCTAAAGACAGGCATGTGCATATGTAAATATATTTATATATGAGGATGGGGAAATAGATTTATGTGCATATATTTATAGGTTTAGTATTAAGATAGCAGACGGACATTGGGCCTCCACTGAAGTACTCCCTCAATACAAGAACACTTTGTTCTATTTTTTTTCACTTTGTTCTTTTAACCTGGCATTCCATTATGCTCACCTGCCCAACACTGAAGACAAAGCAGGTGCATAAGCAAATATGGTGAAGAAAGCTGATGGTGCCCGGCAATCAAAAGATATAGCATCTGAGGTCTTAATGGCTGAAAGATAAATAGGCATCCATCTAGCTGAGAAGCAACAAAGTCCATATGGAAGAATCACACCAGCCTGTGTGATCACGTGGTATCCATGAGATCAGGTACAAGGCATCAAAGAACGAAAAATCATATCATGGTGAATGAGGGGGAGTGTGGAGTGGAGATACAAAGCCCATCTGTAGGCAAGTGGACATCGCCTTACAGAAGGA